>NC_045427.1:626507445-627179945 GCF_902635505.1 Sarcophilus harrisii
CAAGAGCTAAAGTTGCAGAATTATCTATGCATATGTTTTGAAAAATAACAAAAAAAGCTTTAATTAAAAAAAAGATACAGGCCATGTTAAAGCTAATATTTCTAATACAATAGTGAATAGTAATGGTGATATTGGACAATTTTATTTTACTCTTGATTTTTATTGGGAATAGTTCTAGTTTATCCCCATTATATATGATACTTGCTGATGGTTTTACATAAGTTTAAGAAAAGGTCCTTTTATTAATATAGTCTATAGTGTTTAATAGGAATGGGTGCTGGATTTTATCAAATGTTTTTCCTCTATCTAATTGATGGAGAAATTGTGAAAGAATGATATCATCTTTACCCATAATGATGTAAACATTTTGACCTTTAACAATATGGTTTTTCTCCTTCTCTTTTTTATTTTTTTATCCTTCTTTTGAGTTCTAAATTAAAGACCAGATTTTCTATTCAGGCCTTGTCTTTTCATCAAAAATAAATGAAAATTCCCTATTTCATTGAATATCCATCTTTTCCCCTGAAGGATAATACTAAATTTTCCTGAATAGTTGATTCTTGGATGCAGTCCAAGATCCTTTGCCCTCTGGAATATTATATTCCAGGATCTTCTAACTCCTAAAGTGAAAACTGCTAGGTCCTGGGCAATTCTGATTCTGGTTCCTTGATATTTGAATTGTTTCTTTCTGGTTGATTTCAGTATATACTCCTTGATCTGATAATTCTAGAATTTTGCTGCAATATTCCTTGGAGTTTTCCTTTTGTGGTATCTTTCAGGAAATGATAGGGATTCTTTCAATAGCTGTTTTACCCTCTGGTTCTAAAACATTAGGGCAGTTTTTCTTGATGATTTATTGAAAGATGTTATCTAGACTCTTTTTTTAATTGTGATTTTCAGGTAGTCCAATAAATCTGAGATTGTGTCTCCTGCATCTATTTTCCAGGCCAGTTGCTTTTGCTTTTCCAGGTTTTTCACATTTTCTTACTTTTTTTTTCCTTTTTTTTTAACTGATTCTTGAAGTCTTATTGATTAATTTATTTACATTTGTTCGATTCTAATTTTCAGCAAATTATTTTCTTCAGTTAGCTTTTTTATTTCCTTTTGCATTTGACCAATTGAATTTTTAATGAGTTTTTTTCCATTGGATTCTTTTTATATTTTAGAAATTTTCTCTTTTCAAGGACTTGATTTCATTTTCCATTCTAACAAAATTATTCTTTAAGAAGTGATTTTCTTCAGATAATTATTGTATTTCCTTTTCCAGAGCTCTCATTTCCTTCCCCCATTTTTCTTCTCTCTTTTAAGATCCTTTTTGAATTCTTCCAAGAGATCCATGTGAGGTGGAGATCAATTTATACCCCTATTTGAGGCTTCATCTTGAGATGCTTTGTCTTTAGTAAGCTTTTTTTGCTTTTTTGCTCGTTTTTAAAGGTTGGAGTCTGTTCACAGGGTAAATGGGGAGATTGCCCCAAGCTTCTTGTAAAGGCAACAGCCACTTCATGCTGCCCTAGTGCTGGTGCTGCTGGCTTCCTTCCTGTGCTGGATAGGTGTGACCAAATCCCACATTATGCTGATATTTAGGGGCTCACTATTTGCCTTTTCTAGTTGCATTAGAAGTCTCATACCTAATCTCTTGGTCCACTGGCTTCTAAAGCAAGACAGAGTAGCAAATATTGCTATATTTTTGTTACAATCCTCCAGATAGATTATCCTTTGTGTGGAAATCTCTCTGCTCTGAGTCTCCCTGCACTATGCAGTACTGCACCTACACTTGCCTGCAAATCATCCCCATTGTCCAATTGAGACACTTTTAATGAAGTTATTTTTTTTCCCCAAAATATCTTCTGCTGTAAATTTGTTACACTCCAAATATTCATGGTTGGACTAGTACTATTACTTTATTAGTGTGGCAGAACTTCCAGAGTGAAAACTCTTTTTTTTTATTATAGCTTTTTATTTACAAGATATATGCATGAATAATTTTTCAGCATTGACCCTTGCAAAATCTTCTGTTCCAACTTTTCCCCTCCTTCCTTCTAGCTCCTTCCCTAGATGGCAGGTAGACCAATATATGTTAAATATGTCAAAGTATATGTTAAACACAATATATGTACACATATCCATAGAGTTATTTTGCTACACAAGAAAAATTGGACTTAGAAATAAGGTAAAAATAACCTAACAAGGAATAAAAACTCTTAAGGATTCAAAATGATCACTTGTCTATAACATTTAATCTTTGGAGCTGCCTGATTAAATGATTTCTCCCCTTTCACGTAACCATCAAATATTCATTCCAGAGTCTATAGGCAATTTTTTTAAAGTTTAATCCTGAAACTATTAAGGCATGGTCTCCTTCCTGGGGCCTAGTTAGCTTTCTTAGAAGCCTATCTCTCTCCTTGGTTCCTAGAGCTCTTGCCTCTAGTCCTTTGCCTCTGCCAGCTTCAGCCTCCAGTCATCACAAAGATGGAAGATGGAATGAATCTGTCTCCTCCTCTGAGAGCTTCTAGTGGGCTTGTGTGTCTGGCCCTGAGAGCTTCTTGCTTATATGCTGTACACTGAGTATACATTAATCATTATATCACTAGGAAACCATTATTTGTTATAGGACTAAATCAGTACTAAATTAGATTTAACCATTGTCTCCTCAATTCCACTTACTTAGCACCTTGTAAGAATCCTAATACTAGGTTCTTTTTTCATCATCGTTTTCAAGGACTCCAATAATCCTTAGATTGTCTCTCATAGATCTATATTCCAGGTAAGTTGTTTTTTCCAATTAGGTATTTTACATTTTTTTTTTTCCATTCTATCACCCCCCCCCCCATTTTTTTGGTTTTGCTTGACTGATTCTTGTTGCCTCATTGAGTCATTCATTTCTATTTGTTCAGTTCTGAATTTTAGTGAATTATTTTCTTCATTTGCCTTTTTTCTTCTTTTTGTATTTGTCCAATTAAATTTTTAAATGAGTCATTTTGTTCTAAGGGATTTTTTTCCATTTCACAAATTCTGTTTTTAAGGAGTTTTTTCTTTTTCCATTTCACAAATTCTGTTTTTCTAGGTGTTGTTTTCTTTTTCCTTTTTATGAAATCTATCTTTTTAATGAATTATATGCATTTTCCAAACTCTCTTGCACAGTTTTTATTTAATTTCCCCATTTTTCTTCTAGCTCTTTTTTACAATCCTTTTAAATTTCTTCTAGGAGAACCTTGTGTGATGGGATCCAGTATATATCACCTTTTGGGGCTTCATCTGGAAATGATATGCTTTTAGTCTTTTCAGGGTTTGAAATTTGTTCTTCTCTTTCACCATAAAAACTATCTATGGTTAGAGTTCTTTTTGCTTTTGTATTCTTTTTTATTTTTAAGGTTTAAATTTAAAATTTTAATTTAATTTTAAAATTTTAAAATTAAAAAAAATAAAATTTTATTGTTTTTTTTTTAAGTTGAGATTTGTTTTTTTTTTTTGGGGGGGGGCAAAGGAATTTATCCACGTTTCCTCTATAAGCAGTGGCTTCCTCTACAAGCAGCAGCAGCTGCTATTGAGTTAGTGCTGACTCACTCTCAGTGCTGAGTGGGTGTGGCCAGGTTCCATGAGATTCTGCCATTTCAGTGTTCACTATTTACTTTTTATGTCTTTGTTGGATGTTTTATAACTTCTCTGCTGATATACTGGCCTACAACCAGGGTAGGGTAGCCAGCACTGCTGTAGATTCCTCCCCATAGATTCTCCACCTCAAGGAATCCCCACCACCTTGTGAAGTCTACACCACCTTGGTCTGTGTTGTATGTGCTTGAATCTGTGCTCAGCCTGCTTGAACTTGGCCCGCCTCACTCTATGCCTGATTGAAACAGAACTTTTCTGGCAATCTTAGAAATTATCTTCTGCTGGTAATTTGTTCCACTCCCAAAATTCATGGATTCTGCCAGTACAAAGCTAATTCAGAGGCTGGATTTGCTAATAAGTCTCAGGGTTGTAGGAGAAGTTCAGAAAGAAACGTGTGTCCTCTCCACCATCTTGGCTCTGCCTAGTTTTAGAGTTTTACAACTATGTTCCTTGGAGTTTTCCTTGGGGGAGTCTCTTTCTAGAAGTGACTAATGAATTCTTTCAATAACTATTTCCCTCTCTGGTTGTAATATATCAGGGAAGTTTTCCTTGATGATTTCTTAAAGAATGCTACACAGGCTTTTTTATTTCATTTATTTTCCAGGTTGGCTATTTTTCCAATGGAGTATTTGACATTTGCTTCCATTTTTTCTTTTTTTTTTTTTTTTTAGTTTTTTGACTGATTCTTGCTGTCTCATAGAATTACCAGTCTCCATTTTCCACATTCAGTTCTTAATGTGTGGTTTTCTTCAGTTATCTTTTGTATCTTTTTTTCCATTTGATTAATTTTACTTTTCATTACGTTCTTTTCTTGAATGTTTTTTATTTTTTGCATTTGGCCTATTGTGCTTTTTAAGTAATTGATTTCTTCAGTGGATTTTTTTTGCATTTGGTCAACTGTATTTTTAATGGAATTGCCTTCTCTTTCTAAGCTGTTGAATTTCTCTTTTATACTTTTTTTCTTTTCTCATTTTTCTTCTACTTCTCTTATTTGCTTTTTGAAATCTTTTGTGAACATTTTCAAGAAGCTTCTTTGAAGTTGAGATCTATTCATATCACTCTTTGTGATTTCCTCTGTGGGTATTTTATCCTTATCTGAGTTGATGTTTTGTTCTTCTTTGTCACCATAGAATTCTATGTTTAAGATTATGTTCTGTTTCTTGCTCATTTTCTTTTCTTTTTGTATTTCTTCTTTTGTGACATTTATAGTAGAATTCTGATCGTGCAGTAAAGGGGGCACTGTTTCAAGCTTACTGTACAGCTCTGAGTCGGCTTTGAGCAGAGGGGCCGCTTTTGTCTGTTGTTTTGCTACCAATAGGGAGTAGCTTTACCTGCTCTTTCCAAGAAATTCTAGAATTTCCTAGAATTCTTCTTAGATCAGTACTTCTGAGTTAATATTGTAGACTGCCCCATTTTTCTGCTGTGTTACTAAGCCAGAACCTTAGATGCTTCTCACTGTCTTTCTCAGACTTTGTCTGAGCAGGGCTGAACACTCTATTCACCCCAGTAAAACTGACCTTTCTTGAAGTCTTTCAAATCTCTCTTGAGCTGGTGAGTAGTTTCATTCTGTCAGACTCTTTTCAGAGGCTTGGTTTTATGTGTTTTTTAAGGGAACCTGGGAGAGATTGAGTAGCTTTCTGCATTCACTCTGCTATCTTCACTCTTGGGTTACTGATTTTCAATGTATTAAATGCTCACACTGAAAATTTAACAGTTGGTTCAGATTTGCCATTGTGATCTAAATTCATTATGATCACGCTTGGATTCAGTTTTCAAACAATGTCCTATATTTTAAATTAGGAAATTAAGCCTTCTAGAGATGAAGTTAAGTGATTTAGATTCCCCTGATTAAATGTTAGAGAATGAAAACCCAGATCTTCTAAGCCCCATGCCAGACTTTTAATCTTATAATAAATAATGATACAACAAAGCATAATAATATAAAATAAGTTTAATAAGTGACAAATTATATTGCTGCTCATCATCTAAATGGAGAAGCTATCACATTTTTTTCTGTTCTTCATTGATGACTAAATGTTTATAGAACTTAACTAACACAAAGTAATCACCAAACTCTTGATAAAAACAACCCTGGAATTTCATAAGTCTTTCCTGTCTATAAATTTAATGATAACATCAGAGGGTGAAAAGTCACCTTTTGCATCTTTACTCCATGTTTCAGAGAAGCTCAGAGCAGCTGTCATTTATGCATAAGCCCAAGGTGAGGCATGGTGTTTTGTTCAATTGAATTTCATCAGTTTCTCACTCTTGAGATCACTGACAATGATTAAAAAATGAATCTGAACTCTATCAAAGTGTCTGGGTAGTAGGGAGGTCATAATAAGAAAGAAGGACAGAATAATTAGGGTATAGACATTATATTGGATAATGAAAGGCTAACCTAAAGTGAAGGCAGCAAGAGGGCACAACTTCAAAGGCAAAGGTTTATTTTTTCTGCACTACAAGATCACATTCCTTTTCATATTTACAACCCTAACAATACAGTGCTATCCCATTTGTTGATTCTTTTTGCCTATTCTTTTTTGTCTATGGTCCCCATACTCCAGGAGATAATATGAAACAGTGGGAACCTAGTATACTAGACTTGAATCAAGAAATCTATGTTTGATGCTCATTTAGAAAAAATATTATTTCTGCTACCCATGACAAACCAGATTATTTCTCAAAGTTTATTTTCCTCATGTATGAAAAATAAATTTAGCAGTTCTTGAATAATCTATTTCATATAGTTGTGGGTGGTGAGAATTTCAAGGCTATTATGGGTAATCTATGCATGCATTCCACATCCCACCTATGAATTGCTGGATGTACCAATACATTTATTATTCTACAGATATTCAGGTGATGGACATTTGAAAATGTACCTTCTCTGGTCCTCACAGAATAGACATACTTTGCTTGGATTCTTTTCAGTTAAAAAGTGTCTTAAAAGGTGTGTTTTCCATTGACATAACCTTTGATAACCCAAGTTTGCACAAAATGTGAAAATGTTATATACTTGGCTGTAATAAGCAGCCATCCATCCTAAAGTGATAAGATGCTTTGCTGAGTTACTGGAACACATATTGTAGGAAACCAGTTTCTGATCATCAGTACCAAAGTGTCTTGTGAGCAGAGTGTGAGTATTGGGAGAACAGAAGATAAAGTGAAATCAGACTATGACAGTTAATTAGTGCAAGACTGTAAAATAGCAGTAGTGTGTATTAACTGTATGTTAGTGGAATAACAGTCAGTGTGCTTCTGGATGGAGCACAATGAAATATGAGATTGTTCTTCAGCGTTTCAGAGAGGGATTTTGTCTTCATACCAAGCTTTATTTAGGGAGCAAGAGAGAATAGAATGCTAGAACAGAAAGACAGCATACAAAGGTAATAAGCTATCATCCTGCATCTTGAGGATGTATGGATGTATTATCATTAACATTTACTATCCTTTGTGTAGAGACAAGATTTGAATCTGAACATTCTTCTTCTAAGTTCAAAATTCAAGTTATTGCTGTATAGAGCCTTGAGAGTACATTGAGTCTTAATATTGATTAGCCATGATTCAATTTAGTATTTTGGAGTCAGTCATGATGAAGCTTTAGAAGGCAGACATATCTTAATGAGAATCCAGTGGTCCATGCAGAGAAAAATTTATTATTGAAGAAGATGAAGGATGACTTAGAGTCAAGTATAGGATTCTTTGTATGTGAATGGATCTGTTATTCCTATTCCCTTCTTTCCCCCTGGAATCAATAGAATAGTGAAGGAAAAGTTACAATTTAGAGATTAACTGTTCTGTTTTCAAATGCTGTCTCTGGCACTTACTTTCTCTGTGACTTTGGGAATTTATTACACCATTCTGAATCTGTAAAATGGTGTATGCAGTCTGTTAAACTAGATAAGATCTAAAATCCCTTCAGGCTACAGATCGATGATGATATATCAATTTTTCCCATCAGATCCTAAGAAGACCACAGTTCAGTTTTATCCTCTGACTGTTATTAGTTGTGTGGCTGATTGAAACACAACTTCTTCAGTCTTCTGTTTCCTCATTTACAAAACTGCAATAATTATATCAATAGTATTCACCTTATATTATTTTTGGAGGATCCAAAGAATCAATGAAAGCTGAACACTTCAAAAACCAGATGTTAACTTCTATTCTCAACCCTTCTTATTATTTGAAATCCAATTACTATTTTCTCCATGAATCCTTTCTTGAGGTTTTCTATTTCAATCATGTTTTTGGAATAGAATTCAATTAAATAAACAACAAACAATTATCTATGAATATCACCTTAATAACCACAAATAGCCAAAAGGAAAGAAAATATTTCAATCCTTTTTTACATAAAAATACAATAACTTTCTCTTCAAAGTCTCAGCCTTTGTTTTTCACTGGCATCCTTCAAAGGATGTGTTCACAATTTATTATTGAGTACTTGTACTGCAAAATATCTATTGCTAGGTGACATGAAGGATGCTGAAATAAGCAATATTTGATCTCTGATATAAAGAACAAACTAAGTACACTGAAAAGCAATATGTTGTTCCTACATTATGAGGCACATTAACAAGACAGTTCTCTTACACTTAGTTAAATCCATGGGAGCTAATGAGACAACTAAGAGAAAGAGTGCAAATAAATAAGAGATCATCCAAGAGAGAGCCTTGATTAATATTCACAGTTGTGAGTATGCTATGAATGATGAGTCAACAAAGGAAATTTAAAAGGAGAAGTAAGACAAACAGAAGAAAAATTGGAAAAGCATTTTATGGCTAAGTAGTTTTGAGTAGAGTGCCAAAGGTGAGATAGGATTTTTATAGATTTGGATGGAAATAAATGGAGTCTGGAAGAGCAAAAAAGTGCACAAGAAAAATTATGGAGGCCTGATCTGTAACTAACAAATTTGGGAACCTGGGAAAGTAGCATCACATGTTGCTGATAAGCGTGGTATCAAAAAATTGACTAAGACTGGGAGTACCATAGAAACAGGACAGGAAAGATAACCCTCCTCCTAGGGTATACCACAAGGAAGTTTCCAAATTTAAATGCATATCCTAAAAACTATATGCTAACCTAAATTTTGGAACACTTGGACAAACTTAGTCAGCTAACCTTAGTCATAGCTCTGTCAGAGAGAAATCATGAACTCTAGTTCATGACTGAGCCCCTTTCAAAGAGTTTACTATCATTAGATAGTAAATAAAATTGTTTATATCACTTTAATGCTTTTAAGTGTTTTCTCTATTATCTCACTTGATTCATATAACCCTATGAGACATTTATTTACATATATTATCATTTGCATTTCATAGATAAAGAAATTGAACCTCATATAACTTTTGGGCCTATATTTCCAAAGCTAATAAATGCCAGAAATAATGTTAATTGTAAAATCTTAAGCTCTAATCCTATGCCATCAGTGTTGTAATTGACCGTTCAAACTAGATGTCCCAGAGATTTCTCAAATCCATCATTTCCAAACAAAATTCATTAACTTCCTTTCAAACTCCCCACTTATCTACATTTTTGTGTTTTTGCACTATATTAAGAAAATCTCTAATCTTTCCTAGGGCTTAGTTTCCTCATTTATGAAATAGTTATTTTAGTACATGGCTGCTAAGATTCATTCCCAACTCTAGAGCTATTTGCCAATAATTTGTTCAAAGATCTTTCCTTTCTACTGTAGGCTTCCATGTATCTTCTTGGTTCATGATGACAAATGTCCTATATAAATTCAGACCACATGTCCTTTCTAAATTTTAGTCTTAGAGGGTTGCCTGGTCAAAGTAGGTAATTTTTGTATTTGTTAATTCACTGATTAATATTAGGTTTAAAGTTATATCTATTTATCCCAGAGTGACAATTCTTCATGCACTTTCCACAAGAGAGTAATAATAGGGGGAAATCCAACTTCTCAAGTAATTAACTAGTTATTGAAAATAGAGAAATATTTACTTGACTTTTAAATAATAAGAGCAGACCTTTGTCAGGTAAAGTTGCAAATACTAACAAATTAATAAATATAGTATTATCACTAACCTTTAGTAATTTATATTTTATATATTAACCACACCCCCAACCAAGGATATTGCTCTTATAATAAAAAAGTATATATAAGAAAGTAGACAACATATTTAAAAAGTATTCAAGAATAAAACTTGGAGAACAGTAAATTGGTGAAAAAATGCAAAAGATGTCTAAAGATTCTATAAAAACTACCTTTTCTATGAGTGACACTTTTGTCTGAATCTGTAAAATTACAGTCCCAGATGAAATAAATAAAGAAAAAAAGAAACATAAAAAATGACAGAGAACAATTGGTTGAAATAGATAAAGTATTCATAAAAATATATGCTGGAGGTAATGCAATTTAGAGACTGTTGAGGGATTGATTCTCAAGGTATCTAAAAGAAATGCTAAAAACTTGGAAAAGTTATGCCTGTTGTATAGAAAAATGTGATCAAGAAAAATATCAGTAATTACTGACTTCTATATCTATTTTTCTTATCTCTGCAAAATATTGATGAAAATAACCTTCATACATAACAATTGATATCTTGGAAAAGGCATGAACACTGACATATCAACTTTTGAAAATAATATTTTACAGCAAACTAATTTTTTATACTTACAGAATTGACTGAAATGTTTAAAGAATATAACATCTCACTGAACTTGTTGACTTAAAAAAAGTTTTGGTAAAACAGAACTCTAATTTAAACACTTTTCTTCAGCAAAATAGCTACATATGTTATCATTATGTGATGGAACAACAGAAATAATATCATTTGATGATCACAATATTAATAACAAAGGAATATTAATAACAGAGGAACAAATAACACTGTCAAAGATATTTTCCATTTTCAAGAGAGACATCCAGATCAGAGATAAAGTCCTTCAAATGCATCTTTTATAGAAGTAATTGTGCTAATCTCATTAATCCCCGGAATACTGAAATGTCTACACCTATTGATAGTAGTTTGGCTTCACTAGCCATACAGGAAAAAAATGCATGAAGAATAACTATTTGCCACATTGTGATTAATATATGCATAGAAGAACACAATGCTCTATCAGGTTGAATAGCTATCACGTTTGGACCCTGCAATGGACCCAAAATTAAGTAGCCAGGAGAAAAACAAAATAAATTGTCTTCAGGAACTTATGAAGCTCTTTTAATTACCCAGAGCATCAACCTGCAACAATGGCCCAACTTTTAAATCCAATATGCTTCACATGATTGTGTATAATCTAAAGTAATAACATAGTAAAATCAATTAAGAAAGAAAATTACACATTTCCTGAAAGGGCATCAGAGAGATATATGGTAAATAGATGTGTACGCTGCAGATTGTTACCCACAAAGGACAATCTAAATGGAATAGCATTAAAAATATGTTCAGAGACATTTACTCCCCCCCAAAAGGTAACAATCCAGGGAAACAATAAAAATGAGGTCTAAAATGAATAGCTTACATATCTCTTTGGAGTCCATGCAATTACAAGAAGTCTAGATGAATGTCTTCAATCTACTGGATGAACCTCTGTGTAAAATTGACAAGAAAATATCAATTAGTGTTGAATACAATGAATAGATATAAATAGATTTGGATTTAAATCCTTCTTCCAATATTTATATGATTACAGATATTGAAATACTTCCTCCACAAAAATCTTTCTCTGATAGACATTTCATTGAAATTTCTCAAAAACTCTGTCAATGAAGAACACACATTAATCGATGTTTCAGATTTTTATCCAAAGACAAATTTTACCTACTAATAAGGCCAACTAATATTGTTTGAAATATTTTTCATTTCCTGTTAAACTTGGATAGTAATTATGGTTTTAAAAAAGCTACCTTTTTTTTAAATTCCCCATTTCTGGAGAGGCAAGGCTAGGTAACCTTAACTAGACAAGGAAACAGAAAACTTTGATCTCATTTACCAGTGAAGTTGAAATGTCAAGAAGACTTGTGGGAAGACCCTGGTAGAGGTGTACCTATAATGTATACCTATAATGTAACATGCTCTTCAGGAAGAAAATCAGTCTCTTTGTGTTGACTGAGAGATGACTCTACTAAGATTACACAGAAATCCTTTATAGTTGATTATAGTTACCAGAATGATATATATTTAGTAAGTTTTTTCTCAAGAACATGACTGGCCATATCCAGCAGTACTCTGAAGACTGATAATGGTAAGACCCCCTGGCTGCCCCGTTGGTAGTATCTGGACAGTGACTCTTTTTAACAATGAGATGATTCAAGTTGGTTCCAATACACTTGTGATGGATATTGTCATCTGCGTCCATAAAGAGGATGGTGGGGATTGAATGTGTATCAAAACATGGTATTTTTAAACTTTTTGTTTGCTTGCTTGCTTTTTGTTTTCTTTCTCATTTTTTTATTTTGATCTGATTTTTCTTGTGCATAATGATAATTGTAGAACTATGAAAGAATTGTATACATTTAACAAATATTGAATTATTTGTTTCTAGGGGAGGGGATAGGCAGAAGGAAGGAAGAAAAATTTAGAACAGAGGTTTTTGCAAGGGTGAAGGTTGAAAACTATCTTTGCATATACTTTGAAAATAAGATGCTATTAATTTAAAAAAAGAAACAATAAGAGAAAACAACTTATTTGGAACATGAATAGGAAGAAGTAAAAGTCAAACTGGAAGAAGATAGCAAAAGAAAATAAAAAGAAAATATCATCTCCATAGAAAACAAACAAATCATCAAAAGAAAATGCATAGAGACAACTTAAAAATTAAAGGTTTCCCAAAAGAACACAAGAAATAAAAATTCTGAACATCATATTACATGATATAATGTGAGAAAACTGTCCAGAATTTTTGAACACAGAAATACAAAGATCAATGAAAAGAACTGAATATAGGGGTGGGGAAATATTTTCTTCCAGTTTTCTGCTTACCTTCTGATCTTGGTTGCACTGGTTAGAAAAGCTTTTCAATCTAATATAATAAAATTATTTATTTTACATTTTGGGATACACTTTATTTCTTCTTTAGTAATGAATTCTTCCCCTTCCCATAGATCTGACACTTCTAAATTGATTATGGTGTTACCATTTATGTCAAAATCATGCAATCATTTGAACATTATTTTGTTTTATGATGTGAGATGTTGGTCTATACCTAATTTGTATCCTATTGTTTTGTAGTTTTCCCAGGAGTTTTTCTCCCAAAAGTTGGGGTCATGGTTTTTTAATCACTGGCTTACTATGATTATTGACTCCTATGGGTTTTTTTAGTGAAGTAAGTTTATTTATTTTGAACACATTGCTTTATGAATTATGCTGGGAGAGAGAAATCAGAGCAAATGGGAAAAGCCATGGGAAATAGTAAAAAAAATACAGAATAAAGAAGTAACTATAGCATGTGTTGATTTACATTCTCCTTAGTTCTTTTTCTAGATGGAGATAGTATTTTCTGGAAGCTATTTGCTTCCATTTTATGGAAGAGTTTATCCTATTCATATGTGATCATCAATTTTATCATTATCAGCTCTGTATTTCCCTCCATCCTACATTCTCCCTATTTATACTTTTGTTCTCTTTTTCCACCGTGTCCTCAGTTATGTATTGTTTTTACCCACAACAGCCATTATCTTATTCTCCTATTACCCCCCTTCTCTTAGTAGTGTTTTTAACCCACTCCATTCCCTATTTTATCTTTTATCAATCCTCCCCCCTTCTCTTACTTTTTCCCCTAGTGTTTCCACTCTGCCTTATACCTTGTTCCTCCTTTTTTCTCTTTCTCCTCCTATTTCTTTATAGTTTTAAATAAATTTCTATATCCAACTGAATGATTAAATCATTTCTTCATAAAGCCAAAACTGATGAAATGAAGCTTCAGACAATACTCATCCCCTCCCTTCATTTCCTCACTTGTAATACCTCTTCATGTGGACTAGTTCTTCCATTTTACCTCCCCTTTGTAATAGGCTGAGACTTGAGTTGATGCACTGAGGTCCCAAACACGTGAAGCTAAATAGTAATTGGACTATACTCTATTAATATACATGCTTGGATAAAGAATGGCCCCCGCCCACTCTCTGTGCAAGTCTTGATGTGTTGTATAGGCAATGATGATTTTGGTGTGTGGAGGAGAGAGACAGGAAGAGAGGCCGGGAGAGATTGGGCCTGGGTTCTACTCTGGTGGTGCTGGTCTCGTGGCTTCTGGTCTAGCTAGCTTCTTGACTCAGTTGCACACATTGTTATTACTGATTCTCTTCCACCTCCGATCTTTCTTCACTGAGAATAAAGATTGACGATTTCCCCTTAACCTGAATTCCTGACTCCGGCTGATTTTAAAATACATGGTCATCACACCCCTTTCCTTATTTTCCAGTACATATCTTTTCTCAACCCTTCATGTCTTTTTCTTTGACATGTAATGTCATCACATCAGGGACCATTCACAAACACAACCTCAATCTACATGATGACCTCCCTCTGTCAGCCCCAAGTAACAGATACAGTTCACAAGAGTTACAGATATTATTTTCTTACCTAGGGATCTAAACAGTTTAACATTTAAATATACACTTTCCCCAGTGTGATCTTTTATGGATCTCTTGCATCCTGTATTTGTAGATTAAATTTGCTGTTTAGTTCTGGTTTTTTCAACAGAAATTACTGAAACTCTCTTACTTCATTGAAGTACCCATTTCCTCCCTTGAAAGATGATGCTGAGTCTTGCTAGGTAGTTAATTGTTGACTGTAACCTGAGGTCCTTTGCCTTCTGGAAAGTAGTAATCCAGGCCCTCCAATCCTTTATTGTAGAAGCTGCGAGATCTGAATAATACTGACTATTGTTCCTTAATGTCTAAATTGTTTTGTCTAGCAGCTTGTATATTTTTTTCTTGAGATTATAGTTTTGGAGATTCACAAGAATGTTCTTTGGAGTTTTCCTCTCTTTCCAGAGTTGATCAATGGATCCTTTAAATGAGTATTTCCATCTCTGTTTCCAGAATATTGGAGCAGTTTTCCTAAATGACCTCTTAAAAATGCTATCCAGACTCATTTTTGGTGATGGCCATTAGGTAGGCATTTAATTTTTAAATTTTCTCTTCTGGATCTATATTCCAAGTCGGCTGTTTTGCTAATGATTTATTTCATATTTTCTTCCATTTTTTCCATTATTTTTAGTTTGACTGATTCTTGACTCAGCTGCACACATTACTATCACTGATTCTCTTCCACCTCCGATCTTTCTTCTCACATTTGTCTCACAAAGTCTCACAAAAGTCTCACAAGGTCATTAGCTTCCATGTGTCATGTTCTGGTTTTTAATGTGTGATTTTCTTCAGTTTTCTTTTGTATCTCTTTTTTCCATTTGGTTTATTCTACTGTTTAAGGAGCTGTTTTCTTCAAACATTTTTTTTCCTTTCTTTTCCAAACTGTTGACTCTATCATGTTTACCTGTCAATTCTTTTCTCATTTTTTTCTTCTGTCTCTCTTACATACCTTTCAAAATCTTTTATAAGCATTTCTAAGAATTCTCTTTGGGCCTGAGATTAATTTATATCACTTGTTAAGAGTTTTTCTGTGGATGTTTTGTTCTTATCTGAGTTTGTGTTTGGTCTGCCTTATCTCCATAGTAGCTTTCTATGGTCAAGATTCTTTTCTCTTCTTTCCTCATTTTCTTTCTTTTTCTTTTGGTATTTTTTATTGTTTTTTACTTTTAAGTTGGACTCTTCTGGGGTAAAGGTGGTGCTGTCCCAATCTTTTTGTGAAGCTCTGAGCCTTGGCTTTGAGCACAGGGGCCTCTTATGTTTTCAGGGGCTAGCTTTGCCTGCTCTATTCAGGAAACAGCCTGGTTTCTAAGGGTTTGTCTTACGAGCTTGGACTGGAAGCTGCCCCACTGATTTGTGCCTTTACTGAACAAGGACTCAGGGTCTTAGTTACTGACAGTGATTGAGATTTTCTCATCGGCTTTCCCAGAGTCTATCTGATCTGTACTAAACACTCTTTTCACCTCAGTGATACTTACTTTTCTTGAAGTTTTTTTTTTCAGTCTATCTTGAGTGGTTTCATTCTCAGACTCTGTTCAGAAGCTTTGTTTCATGTGGTTTTTGAGGGAAAGTAGGAGAGCTCGAGCAGCTTCATGACTTTACTATGCCATATTGGCTCCATCCCCAGAACTCTTCAACTATTGGGTTTTGGACACCAAATCCATTCCACTGATTTACCACTGAATTTCTTAACCAGTACCAGAGAAGTTTTGATGATTACTGCTTTGCACTGTAGCTTGAAATCTGGTATTTTACCTTTCTTGGTACTTTTTTCTTTAATTCCCTTAATATTTTTGACAGAAGAATTTTGATATTTATCTTCTAGCTATATCAAATTATATTTGGTAATTTTATTAGGTAACACTGAATAAGTAAATTAGTTTAGGCAGAATTGTCATTTTTTATATTGGCTTCACCTACTCACGAGCAATTGAAAATTTTCCAATTCTTTTTTTAATAGTTTTTTATTGACAGAACATATGCAGAGGTAATTTTTCAACATTCACCCTTGCAAACACTTCTGTTTCAACTTTTCCCTTTTTCCCTTCACCCACTCCCCTAAATGGCAAGCATCCTCATGCATGTTAAACATTTTAAAGTATATCTTAAATATAATATATGTGTGCATATTTATGCAATTCTCTTGTTGCACAAGAAAAATTGGATTTAGAAAGGTAAAAATAACCTGGGAAGAAAAACAAAAATGTGAGCAGTCCACACTCTTTTCCCAGTGTTCTTTTTCTGGGGATAGCTGGTCATCACTGATCACTGATCAATTGGAACTGAATTGTATCTTCTCTTTGCCAAAGATAGCCACTTCCATCAAATTGATCCTAATATAATATTGTTGTTAAAATGTATAATGATCTCCTGGTTCTGCTCATTTCACTTAGCATCCATTCATGTAAGTCTCTCCAAGCCTCTCTGTATTCATCCTACTGGTCATTTCTTACAGAACAATAATATTCCATAACATTCATATACCATCATTTAATCAGCCAATCTTCAATTGATGGGCATCCATTCAATTTCCAGGTTCTAGCCACTATGAAAAGGGCTGCCACAAACATTTTGGCACATACAGGTCTCTTTCCCTTCTTTAATATCTCTTTGGGATATAAGTACAGTAGTAACACTGCTGGATCAAAGGATATGCAAATTTTGATAACTTTTTGAACATAGTTCCCAATTGCTCTCTAGAATGGTAGCAGCCATTCACAACTCCACCAATAATGCATGTATCCCAATTTTCCCACATCCCCTCCAACATTTGTCATTATCTTTTCCTGTCATCTTAGGCAATCTGACAGGTGTGTAGTAGTATCTCAGAATTGCTTAATTTGCATTTTTCTGATCCATAATGATTTGGAATACCTTTTCATATGAGTAGAAATAGTTTCAATTTCATTTGAAAGTTGTCGGTTCATATGCTTTGACAATTTATCAATTGGAGAATGACTTGAATTCTTATAAATTTGATTCAATTCTATATATATTTTTGACTTCTCAGCCTGGGGACACCAGAAAGGACTTGAAAGGTCAGCAGAGAAGGTCTGTGGCAACAGAGTGGGGTGTCTGTTGTGCAGTTTCCAGCACAGCCCAAGTCATTGGAGTCCAAACCCCTTATAGCACACTAGATACTTATAGTACCATTACAGCGGGGTGGGGACACACCTAACAATTCTTGGGCAGAAAAGAAGGTTTATGATCAGATTTCTGGGATTTCTGAAAACAGCAGCACAAAGCCCTTGAAATTTGGAGCAGGGTACCCTCCATCTTGGAAAGAGAGCCTTACTTTAACAAATGATTTAAAAGCAGAGTAATAGGCTAGGAAAATGAGCAGACAACCAAAAAAACCTTGTTTCTGAACATTGAAAGTTATGGTGATAAGGAGAATCAAAATACATGCTTACAAGAGGATAACAAAGTCAAAGCTCCTGCATCCAAAGCCTTCAAGAAAAATAAGAATTGGGCTCAGGTCATGGAAGAGCTCAAAATGGACTTTGATAATCAAGTAAGAGAGATTGAGGAAAAATTAAGGAAAGAATTGAGAAAAATACAAAAGGAAATACCAAAAAAATTAATGAGGAGAATAATGCCTTCAAAAGCAAAATTGGCCAATTGGAAAATGAATTACAAAAGCTCACTAAAAATAATTCTTTAAAAATAGAATTGATCAAAGGGAAACTAATAAATTTATGAGAAATCAAGATACAATAAAGTTAAACCAAAAAGGATAAAAAATAGAAAAAATGTGAAATATCATATTGGAAAAATAAGTGACCTGGAAAATTGATCCAGAAGAATAATTTTAAAATTACTGGTCTCCCTGAAAGTCATGATCAACAAAAAGCCTGACCATAGTCTTTCAAAAAATTATCAATGGAAACTGTCCTGAAATTCTAGTACTAGAAGGCACAATAGAAATTCAAAGAATCCATGAATCACCTCCTGAAAGTGATCCCAAAATGAAAACTCCCAGAAATATTATAGCCAAATACTGGAACTTTCAGGTCAAGGAGGCATTATTGGAAGCATCTAGAAAAAAAAAAATAATTCATGTATAGTGGAGCCACAGTCGGGATAAACCAAGGTTTAGCAGCTTCTACATTAAAGGACTGGAGGGCTTAAATTATGATATTCTGGAGAGCAATAGAGCTAAGATTGCAACCAAGAATCACCTACCCTGCAAAACTGAGTATAATCCTTCAGATGAAAAAGTAGTCTTTCTATATAATAGAAGATTTTCAAACATGTGTGAGCTGAATGAAAACTGCATTGAAAATTTGATTTCCAAATACAATACTCTGAAGAAACATAAAAAGGTAATCAGGAAAGTGATATAATAAAAGTTAATAAGCAAGATTCATCTGTTTACATTCCTTTATGGGAGAATGATACTTGTATTTCATTTGAACTTTCTCATTTTTTATGTCAGTTAAGAAGAGTATATATAGACCGAGGGCACTAGTGCAAGTTGAATATGAAGGGACGATATCTTTTTAAAGAAATAATTAAGTTAAGGGGTGAACAGGAAATGTATTGAGAGAAAGGGAAAGGGAGAAGTGTAAAGATGCAAATTATCTGCCATAAAAAAAAGGCAAGAAAAAAACTTTCAGAGTGGAGGAAAAAGCGGGGAGGAGAGGGTGATTTAGTGAATCTTGCTTTAATTAGAATTAGTTCAAAGAGGAAATAACATACATACTCATAAGGGTATAGAAATCTATCTTATTCTGAAGGAAAATATGAGGGGAATGGCATATGGGAAGGATTTGAGGATGACAAAGTAGAAGGCATATTGGGGGAGGAAGTGGTCAACAGCAAAAGATTTTTGAGGAGGGACAGGGTGAAAGAAGAGAGAGAATAAATGGAGGGAAAATACTATTAGCAATAGTAATTATTAAAAAATTCAAAACTACTTTTTTGATAAGACTTCATTTTTAATAAAGTCTTTTTATTTCAAAAAACATGCATAAATAATTTTCAATATTCACCATTGCAAAACTTTTATGTTCAAATATTTTTTCTCCCTCCATGACTGCAATCTCCTCCTCTAGATGGCAAATACATAATCTGATATATGTTAATCACTTACAGTTTTTCTCTACATAAAAAAACTATGTTGTGATCCACACTCAGTACCCACAGTCCTCTCTTTGAATGAAGATGGTTTTATCAATCACAAGACCATTGGAAATGGCCTCATTTATCTCGCTGTTGAAAAACCCACTTCTATCAAAATTGATCATCATATAATCTTGATACTGTGTACAATGTTCTCTTGGTTCTATTCACTTCACTCAGCATCATTTCATGTAAATCTCTCCAGGGCTTTCTGAAATCATCCTATTGATCATTTCTTATACTAGGGCCTTATTTCTCACACATAGAGGGAAAATAGAGAAAAAAAATAAAAACCATGTCCCAATTGCTAAATGATAAAAATATATGATCTGTGACCAAAGGGTTGTAAATTCATGCATATCCATTGATGTAACAATATGACTTCTAATGATGACTAACAAAAGAATTTGGGGGAAAAAAACAACAGCAAAAGGCAAATGACAAATGTACAAAAATATTCAGAGAAGCTCTCTTCTCAGGGCAAAAAAATAGAAATAAGGGGATGCTCATAAATTGGGGAATGGCTCAATAAACTGTGGTATGTGTTGGTGATGGAATATTATTGTTCTCTGGAAAATGATGAGCAGAATGCTTTCAGGGGAAAAAACCCCTGAAAAGTCCTACTCGAAATATACCATATAAAAATAGTAGCAGTTGTCCTAAGATGACCATCTTTAACTGACCTTGATATTCTCAGTGATACAATTTTTCACAACTACTCTGAAGGACACGAAATTAAAAAAAACTTCTCCATACCCAGAGAAAGTCATTAATACAGATTGAAGTATTGTCTCTCTTTTTAACTTAATTTTTTTGAGGGTTTTTGTTTTCATTAGGAGGGGGAGATCTCTGTTTTCTTTCATAGATTAACTTATATGGAAATGTTTTGCATAACTTCACATGTTGTTTCTTAATTGGAGTAGGAATAAGGGAAAGAATGTAGAACTTGAAAATTTTAAAAACAAATGTTAAAAATACTTTGGATGTACATTAAATTAATTAATTAGCTTAAAAACACAAAGAAAACTATTAGGAAATGAAAAAGAAAGAAGGGATAGTAATTATGATCTGAGACAAAATTGAAGATAAAACAGATGTAATCATAAAAGAAAAACATGAAGCTTCACCATATGTGAGCCATATTAATCAATATTTTTAGAGGACTGCAGATAGTGGGGAATTCTGGGAAAGATATACTTGAAACAAGGATACCTACATTAGGGTGTTTACTCAGTGTGATTGATGTTCTCTAGTTCACATATACTTAGTGTGATGTAATGATGTAATCATTCTAGTTGGCATATACTTAATGTGATATGTAATGGTTCTACAGTTGACACATGCTCAGTTGGCTGTAGTGATGTAATCGTACTAAGGTATTTAAGGGCTGAGAGGACTTGAAATAAACAGACTACATCCTTGACCATCCTCATGATGGCTGTCCTTCCTTCATAACTTTTCCATCTAAGACCAAGGCCCATCCAGAGATCCTCCAGAAAATTAGGTTGGACACTACATTTTGGCACCCAACGTGGGGCCCCCAGAAGGATAGGGTGAGTACAAAAACAGACAAGCAGCAAATTTTTCTTAAGTACTTCCAAAGAGACTTGTCAATGTTTGTTTTCAATGTGGTAAAGTAGGGCATCTAAAAATCTCACTGTTGGCATAAAGGTAAAGTGAAAAAACAGGCTGAGAGAACGAGACCCAAAACCCCATGTCCAAAATGCAACAAAGGCTTCCATTGGGCGTCAGAATGTAGAGTGACTCAGGGAAACAAGAAGCAGGGTTTGGCTCCAGGGTCCCAGGCAAAACACACTTGGGACATAATGGCAAGCAATGTTGCACCCAGATAATTTTTAGAAGTTCAGTACTCCAACATGATCAATCAGCCAAGAAGCAACCTGATTGGGGGAAAGGAATTACAATTGGGAAGAATAGAGTTATAATATAATATATAATATAATAGCAATAGCTTTTATAAGGAATTCAATGATCACTCAGTCTGTCTCATTTGCTGCTAATATTGAAAAAGTGAAACCTGAAAAGGTGTCTACTACAACATGAATAAAAGACAGACAACCAGGAGATTTATAATGGGTCACATCCATTTACCAGATTTCATTGGGTCTCAAACCATGGGGGTTTTTCCCTGGAGGGAGTGTAGAGGCATGGAAAGGAAGGCAAGCTTTATAAGCTTTTATTATCCTTTTAGCTTTCTCTTTTGTTATCCCAAATTGCAAACATAAAGCTCAAGCAGACTGATGATATTTAAAATGAGATTCTTGGGCTGCCTGAAATAAAGTTGTATTGGCCAACATGGTAAGAAGGCTATCTGCCTTTGAATTACCATAAAAAATAGGACCTAGAAGTCCACTATGAGAATGGACATGCAAGATATAAATTTTATCTGAATGCTTTCTCACTGAAGTTCCTTAAAGAGCTGATATATATTAGAAGCTACAGAATGTATTTGGGCTGTGCCAATTCTTTGTACCACACCTACTGTATAGGCAGAATCAGATATTATATTTATATCTCCTGGATAATAAGAACTAACATAATTGTATATAATTCATTCTGCTGAGTGGACTGAAAGGAAGTTCTGACTACTCTCTTTATAGTTAAGTCATGAGATTATACAGCATAAATGTTACTTTTGGATGCATCTGTAAAGATAGTTGTTCCTTTAAGAGGAACCTTAGAAGCCTTTTTCTTCAAAAATCCATTGCCAATTATCAATAGCCGGGTTATCTTTAATAGAGACCCATGTGTAAAATTTGGAGCTGTGGCCAATAAAATTTGCTACTCTGGGATGGTTTCACAGAATACATTAATTTGTGCATTGGTATAGAAGGTGTATATCTTGTCAGGCCTTATCCCAGATAATTTAACTACTCTTTTAATGGCCTTTAATAAGATTTTAGCCACAAGCACTGGGTAAGGAGTAAGGCTTTGGTGTGATTGTTCTGGGAGGTTCTCCCATTCTATCACACTGTATCCTTGATGAAGGACTGCTGTGGGTGCTTCTTTTATGGTAAAAACTGTTATTTCCAAGGGTTTCTGAGTGATCTAATCACCTTGGATAAAACCAGGTCAACTTCTCACAAAGCCTCTTGAGCTTCTTTTGTAAGCTGGCATGGTAAGTTTAAAGCATATGACTTAAAATGTCATATAATGGTTGTAAATGATAGGTAGTTAAGCCTAACACTGGACACATCCATTGGATATCTGGATGTGACCCATTATAAATCCCCTGGTTGTCCTTTATTCATGTTGTAGTAGACACCTTTTCAGGATTCACTTCTGCAATATCAGCAGGAAATGAGACAGACTGAGTAGTCACTGAATTCCTTATAAAAGCTTTTGCAATTATGGGTGTGCCACAAGCAATAAAAACAGATAATGAATCTGCATATACTTCTAAACATTTTACACACTTTTGTGCACAGTATCAGATTTTACATACCACTGCATACCTTTTAATCCTCAAGGACAGATAATAGTAGAAAGGAGAAACAGAGACATCAAGATGCTCCTTCAAAAAAAAAAAAAGAAAAGAAAGGGGGAGCCACATGTAACCCTAGAGTACTTTTAAATTTAACTCTTTACACTATTAATTTTTTGATTTTTGATAAAGATGCACTGGCTCCATCAGACAGGTTAATCTACCTGAAGGGCAGCGTCTAATGTGAGCAGCTGCACTATCTTTAGATAATCACCAGGTGATGTGGAGAGATCCAGAAAGTGGTGAATGGAAGGGACCAGATAGGTTAACTGCTTAGGGGAGAGGGTTTGCCTGAATCTTTACAGATGGAGAAGGAATCAAATGGATGCCAATGAGCTATATTCACCTTGTCCATTGGAGAGAAACAGAAAAGACCCTTGAAAAGGAAAAGACCCAAGAACTATCTAGTGGTTCCATCTCTGACTACATGTGCCACTAAAAGAGCATGGCTGTTAAGCCAATGTGTATGACAGTTGACTCATGAACATCAAAAATTATCAATGAGACTGCTGCAGGACTTCAAAACTTGCAGGAATCATTGGATTCCCTGACACATGAAGTAATAGACAATAGATTGGTTTTGGATTACCTCTTGGCTACTGAAGGAGGTGTATATGTGATTGTTATTTATATATCCTCCTTCTAGGACTTAAGGACACGTATAATTCCTCATGTTGATTCATGTTGTTTGTCACATCACTACTAGCCAGTGTTATATTACTATGTGTTTGTGTAATACCTCCCATGCTGATGGATTTATGTATATCTGTTTCAATTAAAACCCTTCAGCCCAGATGAAACCTGCTAACAATATCTGGCTTGGCTCCCATCTCCCTTTGGTGCCCACCTCATTTTCTGAGAAGTCAGGGAGGACGTAACCATCCATGTTCTAAAACAAAAGAAAGCTGGAGATATAGAGTACTGCAGATAATGGGGAACCCTGAGAAAGATATACTTGAAGCAAGGATACTTACAACAGGGTGTTTATGCAGTGTGATTGATAAGATAATGGTTCTCTATTTCACATATACTCAATGTGATGTAATGATGTAACCATTCTAATTGGCATATACTTTGTGTGATATGTAATACTTCTATAGTTGGTACATGTTCAGTGTGCTGTTGTGATGTAATCATACTAAAGTATTTAAGAACTGAGAGGACTTGAAATAAAGAGACTCCATCCTTAACCATCCTTGTGGTGGCTCTCCTACCTTCATTATTTCTCCACCTAAGACCAAGGCCCATTCAGAGATCCTTCAGAAAGCTAGTCTGGATTCTACAAATATTGTTTTAGATACTTTAAAATAATCAGACAGTATAAGGTTAGAATGTTACTATAGTACAGGACATGGTAAATTGGCAGATTTAGAAAAATATGGAAAAATTGGACTTATGAAGGAAGATGTTATTACTTTGAGAGAAACAACAAATAAATATGTTTTCACATAGATTCATATAAACATATATAGGATATATGCATGACTATAGATATCCATATCTATAAGTATATTATATATGTGCATATATATAATGTATTATTATGTATATTATGTATGTGCATATACATAAGTATGTATATATGTGTACTTTATATGTATGTATATATGCTGAATATGTATATATGTATACACATATGTATATACTTAAGTGTATGTGTACTTAATATGTGTATTTATGTATATATGGATGTTTATGGATATATGTGTGTAAAGACACACACACTTAATTGTAGTTTTCTTGGGAGAGAGAGGAGAAAGACAAAAAACAGGATAACATAAAAACTATGCAGCAGAGAACAAAAGAAAATCTTAAAGGAGGCAATAAAAGATGGACAGCTCTAAATACAATGTGTAGTGTTATATAGGCTTTCTTGAAATGGTAACTTAGTGGTTTATATTTTGAATCTTCTCATATTTTGTTTTGCATATGGCATTTTTTTCTTTTCATATTTTGTATTTAGGTTTTAAATAAATAATTAAAAGGACAAAAATTTGAAGAAATAACCTAGAATTCAATGAATCAAATATTTAAATGTTTTTAGTGTTCTATAGTCAATGTTAACACGACATATAAAGATAAAAGCAAAAATCTTTTTGAACAGGGACTTCATCTTCTATAAGAGGTGACAACTTATCTCTTTTTTCTATCATCTCTCTCAAATATAAATATATGTTTCATGGGAAGGTCAATAAAATTTGTAGAAACAAGAAAATGTTTCATGTAAGTGTTATCTGATCAGGAACCTATATCCTAATTCCCCTAAATAATTTCTTGTTTTATTTCTTGACTAGACTTAATTACTGAATGGACATTGCTTTAAGTAAACTGAGATTTAGGAAAGACGTCTGCTTAAAAGGCCAGGCTCTCTCATTACATCCTGGATCTTCTCCAATGATCCTGATCTATCTCTTACCACTAGACCTAAATGGCTCTAGAGAGTAAGACTGGTGACTTTGAACACCCTTACCTCACTTAAATCCAATTCACTTGCATGTCATGACATTACCTTTTTGATAGTATGGTTCTCCTCAAGAATTAAGGACAAACAATATGGGTACCACGTTCCTACAGAATCAGATTTGGATTTGTTGGAGCATGAATGATATATAGTGGAGAAAAATTCTTATCATCCATCTTAAAAGGCTAAGTTTCTGAAGTAACACAGAAGCATGTGTTTCTTAGTGCCTCTAATGTGACCCATCTGAAAGAATGTGCCTTTAAATGAAAACAAAGCCTGAAAAAAACCTTGCAATTTCACTATATAGACAATTTAAAAGCAGTTAAACCTAACTACAATTAAATTGGCAGGCAATAGAAATGGACCAAGAAAAGCCATTTAAATCTTTGGGGTTCATCTTTGTTTCCTGAAAGCAATGAAACATTATTCATCCTCCAACTTTCAACTAGTCAAGAGCATAGCCAGAGGCATCTTGGGATTGCCACCCCAAGAATGCTCATCCATCTCTTTTTTCATTTCTGTTTTCTGTTGAAGAAACACAAACAAAATCCAAAACTACAGTGACTCAAGCACATAACATGCCATGCAATTATCACAGATCCATTCATGGAACAAAATGTTCCTCTTATGCCTCATTCTTGCTAATGAGAGGAAAGAACTAAGAGCAAAATGTTTTAAAGGAAACAATTTGAACTTCAGCATAGTTCTGTGAACTTCCCTGAAGAGTGGAGGGTACTGTGAGGAGGCACCTAATGATGTACAAAACTATGGGACTAATACCTCCACATGTTAAAGCTGGAAGGGATTATCCCTTATATTTTACTGATATTAATAACTGAAAGAAATTAATGGCTTGTAGAATGAATGAGTGAAAGGGAGGGAGGAGGAGAGGGAGGCAAAGCCAGAGCCAGAGACAGAGAGAGAGAGAGACACATATAGAGACAAAAAGAGATAGAGAGACAGACACACAGACACACAGAGACAGGAACAGAGAGATAGAGAGACAGAGATGAAAATATGAAATCAGGAAAAACTTTGTGAATATCTCCCCAGCTCTGAGTGGTTTTGTGACTTTGGACAAGTCACTTAAATTTTCTTTGTTCCAGGAAGTTCTCTAAGACTATAATTTTCAGATTTTGTTCCAATTGGTATTTGTGCAGTTGCCTTTACCATTGAAATCACAGGTTAAGAGTTGGAGAGCTGATTTTTTTGTTCCTCACCTAAATCTTGTTATGTTGGTACTAATGTTATGCCAAAGTTCCCTTTTAATGGGGTGACCAGTTCCTCCAATTGTCCTATTTCATAATTCTGCCTTAGGTTATAACCATCCACTCTTAATGTTAGAGATAAAGGTTTTATAGACATTCCTTAATGTTTGACAAGATAAAGGTTTATCCATTTCAGATGTCATTAGAATATCAGTAATGTTGTTGTTCTTGTTATTCCATAAAAAGTTTTCTGCCCTGATACTCAGGGCTAGACTGTTTGAGATGATAGTCTCGTCTAGCCCTGGGATGAAAATGGATGCACTGGTCCCAGCATTTCTCTCCATTTAATAAATTATTGAATTGATCTCTAATCTCTGTCTTGCTCAGTTTCTTTGGCATTACACTAAAATGCCTTATTATACCCATTCTATAGTGTAAGCATGCTGAAACTTAGAGGGGATTATACATGGTCATATGTGATCATAGCAATCAGTTTACCAAATATAGTAAATGCCTATTATATGCCAGACAGTGTCCTAAGCACTAGGAAATAATACAAGTAATGATGTAGTTCCTATATACAAGAAGCTTACATTTGAAAGAGGAAGACAAATACACATATGGAACATAGTGTATAAAGATAAAATTAATACTATAAGTTATATGAAATACTTAAATTTAAGGTAAATTTAAGGGGAGCGCACCAGCAATTGAAGTTATAGGGAAAGTTTCATATAGAAGATTTTTAGCTTTATCTTAAAGGAAGAAAGGAATACTATGAAGTATAGGTAAAAATGTAATGAATTATAGGAATATGTGAAGGCCAATACAAAAGCACAGCAATTGAATGTGGCATACCGTATGTGAGGAAAGAAAATAAGACCAGTTTTGGTACATCACAGAGTGAGACCCATTATAGTCTCTAATATTAAAGATATAATTTTAATGTAGGTCTTCCTAATTACAAGTGCAGCTCTCTTTCCTACATGCCACATTTTTCTACAGATAAAGAGTGAAGAAATTCCTTAAGCTTATGTTTGGGGAATACTTGATGTGAAATTCAGAATTCTACCCACTACTTAATGAGGAAATGGAAACCCAGAAAGGTTAAATAGTTTACTCAAGGTCATGAGAATTTCAGAGCCAGTATTTAAAATCAAGTCTTTTGAAACTTCATCCAGTGATTAAATGATAAATATTGAAATCATTGCAAATACAGCTTCATTTTTTACATCCATTTCATTGTTTTTATATGACTAGAAATTTTATGAACTTAAAATAAATATTTGTTAAGAATCATTGACACACAAAGGATATGAACAGACAATTTTCAGATGAAGAAATTGAAAGTATTTCTAGTATATGAAAAGGTACTCTAAACACTAATGATCAGAGAAATGCAAATTAAGGCAACTCTGAGATACCACTACACACCTGTCAGATTGGCTAAGATGACAGGAAAAGATAATGATGAATGTTAGAGAGGTTGTGGGAAAATTGGAACACTAATACATTGTTGGTGGAATTGTGAATGGATCCAACTGTTCTGGAGAGCAATTTGAAACTATGCCCAAAGGGTTATCAAACTGCATATACCCTTTGATCCAGAAGTGTTTCTACTGGGCTTATATCTCAAAGAGATCTTAAAGAAGGGAAAAAGACACACATGTGCAAATTGAATGGATATCCATCAGTTGGAGAATGGCTGAATAAGTTATGGTATATAAGAATTTTATGGAATATTATTGTTCTATAAGAAATGATGAGGAGGATGATTTCAGAGAAGCCTAGAGAGACTTACATAAACTGCTGCTAAATGAAGTGGACAGAACAAGGAGATCACTGTACATGCCAAAGCAAGATTTTATGTTGATCAATTCTGATGGATGTGGATCTTTTCAACAATATGATGATTCAGGCATTTTCCAATGATCTTATAATGCTGAAAGCCATCTACACCCAGAGTGAGGACTGTGGGAACTGAGGGTAGATTACCACATAGCATTTCACTTTTTGTTGTAATTTGCTTGAATTTTGTTTTCTTTCTCTCTTTTTTTTGTTTTTTTTTTTACTTTTTGATCTCATTTTTCTTATCCAGCAAGATAATTGTATAAATAAGTCTCCTTATTTTGGTTTTAATACATATTTTTACTGTGTTTAACATACATTGTATTATATGGCATCTAGGGAAGAGGGTGGGAGGAAGGGGGAGTAATTGGAGCACAAGGTTTTTCAAGGGTCAATGTTGAAAAAATTATCCTTGAATATGTTTTGAAAATAAAAATCTTCAAAAAATAAAAGAAAAATAAAATTACTATTGCTACCAAAAAAGAATCATTGACACTATATATCTTTTCAGAGTTTCATTCTTTAATGTTTTTATTTAAAGGATTCTAAGATTACTTTTTTTAAAGTATTGATCATGATTTCCTTGTCTATATAAAGTCTGAGAGGGTCACTTTCCTTTCAAGATCCTCATTATTTCTATTACAGCTTTTATAATTGTATAATAATAACAAACAGTATATATAACAAACACAAAATATCTAATTTATTGAATAAAGGAAAAAGCAAATGAGAAAAAAATGAAGGAACAATATCACATAGGATTTTGCATTGTGACCACCTTCACAGTAATCCTTTCTTACAGTATTTTAAAGCTTTAGACAAATTTGGAAATCACCTGATTCAAATCCTTTATTTTACAAACTCTTATCCAAGGTTACATATGCAGGAAATCTCAGAGGCAGGATTAAAACCTTGCTCTTCTGTCTCAAAATTTGAAAGTCATATTAATTCTATTTTCAGTCAGTCATTACATATGCTTCTTTAGCTTTTCAGAGGTAGCTACTTTGCTCAGTGTATTGGAATAGGGATGACTTTATTATAAATTTGGCCTCTGATATTTAGTAGTTGTGTGAACCTGGGTGAATCATGGTCTATCTTTGTCTTAATTCACTAGAGATGGGTTTGACAAACCACACAAATGTCTTTATCAAGAAAATGCCATTACATTGAATTCCCAATCCCTATATTTATGTACACATGCATTTTTGATTTCCTTCACAAGCTAATTGTACAATATTTCAGAGTCTGATTCTTTTTGTACAGCAAAATAACATTTTGGTCATGTATACTTACTGTGTATCTAATTTATATTTTAATGTATTTAACATCTACTGGTCATCCTGTCATCTGGGGGAGGGGGTGGGGGAGTAAGAGGTAAAAAATTGGAACAAGAGGTTTGGCAATTGTTAATGCTGTAAAGTTACCCATGCATATATCCTGTAAATAAAAGGCTATTAAATAAAAAAAAAAAGAAAGAAAAGAAAATGCCAGAGTCAATGGTTTAGTTGATCATAAAGAAGCGGACTTGGGGGTAGCTAGATGGTGTGGTGGATATAGCACCAACCCTGAAGTCAAGAGGACCCGAGTTCAAATGTGACCTCAGATAGCTTTCTAGCTGTGTGACCCTGGGCAAGTTACTTAATACCAATTGCCTCAGGGAAAAAAAAAAGGACTTGACTAAACTGAACAGAGCTTCAGTTTTTGATTAGAGCATAGATTTGAGCATGGAAGATACCTCAGAAAACTTGTAGTTCAGTATGATAAAGAAACTGAGACTCAGGGAAGTTGTAAGATAAAGCAGATAGTAAGAATTAGAAATCAGATTTGAAGCTAATGTGCTTTTTATTGTATTACACTGACCCCAAAAGCTGACTCCATAGCTTTGTAGTGAGTTTTCACCATCTCGTACTCTTGTCTGAAAGAACCCACCACACTTCCCTTTTTCCACTGTTTTCCGTTCTCCATTTATTTAGCCTAATTATTCCCCAGCCACCTCAGTCATTTTGGAGAGTGGCAACTGGAGCTAGAAAGATAAAAAAGCCAAGTTATTATTCTTATCACTTTCAAGTCAAATGCATGAGCCTCTGGAGCATGGGGCAGGTATTCTGTTTTGAGTCACAGGAAATTAGAGACACTGAAGTCGAGAGAGAAATAACAACTGCTTTTATTATGAGTCCTTGCTTTAATAAGAAGCAAGTTTAAATTGAAATACCACTGGCAGCGAAGAGGGGGTTGGGCTCATTCTCCTGAAATTCTTTATTATTCATGTGGTCATTCCCAACAAAATAAGGAGCCAGAAATATCTAACCAAATTAACTTCAGCATCAAAGTCAGCTCCCTCATCTGGATTTAAGGAATCTAGGTGCATGCATATTTTATCATCATTTTTCTGTTAGTGTTAGATTGTAGGACCCACAATATTCCTTAGAAATCAAGTTAGAATCATTCTTCCCTCTCCCTCCCAACACCCCAAAAGTGCTGACTCTTTAAACTGATGTCTAGCTCTTCCATATGTCTCAGCAGTGTACAGCTTAAAGTATCCTTACAGATTTGTTATTTCAAAGACTTGTGGCTTCACAGGTGTAAATGTTCTTCCACTGTCTCCAAGCACAAGTTTCCTTCACACTTTAGTAGACGACCTTACAAATGCTCCTGAAAGAAAAACAAAGTAACCCTGAAAAATCAACCTTCTGAAGAATTAACTTCTTTGCAAATACTTAGCCTAATCCTGAGTTAATAGAAATAGAATTTAGTGGAAATGTAATCTGATGTTTTCTAGCTCTATAGGACTTACCAGATTTTTGGCTATGCTGTTACACCATTGACAACCTATGTTGACTTCTATGAACCTATGTATACTTCTATGATAAGTATTGCTAGAGAAAGAATTAGGAACAAACAGAAAGATATCCAGAGTGAATAAATGTTTGGGATGGATAGCTATAATGGTTAGATGAATTTTAACACTTTCATGTACAAATTAGGAATCAGGATAGCTCAGCCAAAATCAGAAGATTTTAACTCAGCTCTTCATGTCTTAGTGTATTGAAGTCTGATACTAAAACTGTTCTAGACAAGGAAAGATTGAGCTCTATTAGGGAAAAATGGTGATAGTAAAGGAATGGAAATAACACAAAACATGGTCTGATCTTAGATAAGATAGAAACAGTGAATTAAGTGAATTTGTGATCATTTACTTTCTAGTCAAGACTTATTAGACCCAACACAACTCATTTTTAAATGAGTTGTCAAAGTAGGATTTGGTGAAAGCAAAACTATTATTACCCTTAATTTTCATATAACGATACTGGGGATCCTTGAAATCAGGGGCTAGGTCCTACTTGCCTATCTTTCATAATATAATCCTTTTCACAGTGGGATCTTATTAAATATTTACTAGATTCAATTTGCTGAAGATATGGATTAATCCAACAAGGAATACTATACTGTACTCCTACTAAAATCAAGGGAGTAAAACATGTAGTCTTCTCCCTGTGATGAGGTAGGACTGTATAGGTATTGATAGTTGCAAAAGTCTGGTTCTTTTGGAAAATTGTCAGAATTCTCCTAGTAAATTAGATATTATCATAAGGTATTCTCATTACTCTTTAAGTTTAATGACCAGGTGTCAAGCTTACAAAATGATTCTGGACAGAATCCCAAAACATATCTTCTCTCTCTGTCTTTCTCTGCCTACCTCTCTCTCTTACCTATTTATGCTACGTGGTTAGACTTATGATTCATGAAAATCATTTTGACAAGTAAGTGAAGAATAGACTGGAATAGAGAAAAACCTGATACTAGGAGACTAGATGAATCTTCCTAATTCTAGGCCCAAAGACTCTATCTACTTTGTCACCTAGCTGCTTCTATTACCTCTATAGATGAAAACTTAGCTCATGAAAGTTGATATAAGCAATATAGAAGGAAAACAGAACTGACCCCAGGGCAAAGGCTTGAATCTTCATTTTTATTTTATTTTTTTATTATAGCTTTTTATTGACAGAACATTTGCATGGGTAAATTTTCAACATTGACTCTTGCAAAAACTTTTCCCTTCTTTCCCTCCACCTCCACCCCTAGATGGCAGGCAGTCTCATACATGTTAAACATGTTAAAGTATATCTTAAATACAATATATGTGTACAGATCCTTACAGTTCTCTTGCTGCACAAGAAAAACTGGATTTAGAAAGGTAAAAATAACATGGGAAGAAAAACAAAAATGCAAGCAGTCCACACTATTTCCCAGTGTTCATTTGCTGGGTATAGCTGGTTCTATTTATCACTGATCAATTGGAACTGAATTGGATCGTCTCATTGCTGAAGACAGCCGCTTCCATCAGAATTGATCCTCATATAGTATTGTTGTTGAAGTGTATAATGACCTCCTAGTTCTGCTCATTTCACTTAGCATAAATTCATGTAAGTCTCTCCAAGCTTCTCTGTATTCATCCTGCTGGTCATTTCTTACAGAACAATAATATTGAAACCTCATTTTAATACATTATGACTATTATAGAAGGAAACCAAGTAAAGGAGAATGAGAAAGACTCCTTTTAGGACTTTTAGGAAGCAATCAAAAAAGGATAGTATCATAAGAAACTAGAATGGAGAAAGTTAAAAGAAAATGACTAGTGAAGATAATAAGATCAAGTAATATGGTTTTTAAGGGTGGTGAAGATGAGTATATTTATAAGACTGGAAAAATAAGAAGAGAGAAAAAGAGAGGGAGAGATAGAAAGAGAGAAAGAGAAAGAGATAAAAAGAGGAAGAGAGGGATGTGATTTCACTTCAGTCTTAAAGGAAGCCTGTGAGATCAGACATCTCAGAAAAAGAGGGAGAACACTTGAAGCATAGAGAACAACCACAGAAAATGCCTGTATCAAAGAGTTTGAGTATCCTTCTTTGTGAATAGCCTCAGAGGCTTATGTCACTGGATCCAAGTGTTTTAGAATAATATATATGTATATATATACATATATCATGTAAGATTTTGAATCCCAAACAGGAATTTTTTTTTGAGTTGGGGGAAGATTATGTGATAGGAGCAAAGTTAAACTTCAGCAATATTTGACCCAAAATTATCAAAAGATCAGGCTAGTTGATGAAGAGGCAAAGGATCTAGAGACCAAACTGCCAACAATGACTAGGTTAATGAAAATAAGGAAGTTCCAAAAATTTTTTTAAATGTGCTTTTGTTTTATTAATTAAATTAAAGTCTTTGACTCTATAGATTACAACAAGGAAATGTAGTAAGTCCTCAAAGAGTGAGGAGTAGCAAATCATTTTACTTGTCTCCTGATGAATCTGTTTGCAGATAAATTAAAAGCTGAAATGAAGGTTGTCAGAAATAATATCAATAATCTCATATACATAGATACTACTCGAATGGCAGGAAGTTATGTGAAATTAACAAGCCTCTTAATGAGTGAAAAAGAGGAAAGTGTAAAAGCTGGCTTGAAACTTGACATTTAAAAAAACTTAAGATCATAGCAACTGGCAATAGAGAGAGAAAAATGGAAGCAGTGTCAGATTTTATATCCTGAAGATGGCAACTGCAGTCATAAAATTAAAAGACACTTATTTATATCAAGAAAATGTCTGGCAAATCTGGACAGCATACTAGAAATCAGAGATAATCACCTTGCTAACAAATGCCCAATGATATATGATTGTGATAGTTGTAGTATAAGAAAAACTATTTGCCATAGAATAGGCAATTTTGAATAATGTCAGAGAAGATTTTTTGAGAGTCCCTTGGACATGAAAGAGATCAAATTAGTGGAAGTTAAAGAAATTAATTCAAACAATTCACTGGATGGCCAAACACTGAAGCTTAAGTGACACAATGAGGAGATAAAATTCATTGGAAAAGACCCTGATGTTGCAAAAGATTGAAGACAAAAAGTAAAGGGAACAAAAGAGGATGAAATGGATACTGTTATAAAAGCATTGTATATGAAACTTGGACAGACTTTGGGAGATAGTGGAGTCTAGAAGGGACTGGAAGGGGATCATGAAGAGTTGGACATAACCGAATAACTCAGCAACAACATTTATATATGTTTCATGTGTTCATGTTGTCTCCCCTTAGCAAACCCTCAGTGAAATGTAAGCTCCTTGAGGTTAGAGACTGTTTCGTTTTTGCTGTTGTTTCCCCAGGACTCTAGTATAGTTTCTGACTCATAGTAGGCAGTTAATAAATGAGATTTGTTTGACTGATTCCTTGATCTTGTCATGTAGTCACTTCTCAGGCCATGTATCTTCATGATTACACCCTTATATCTCTTCTGGTAATGGGTTGCAGCCTACTCATATTGATCATTATACTCTCCCATTGTGCTGTGTATGACATTAACTTTAGTTTTTCTCTATTTGGAGTATATGAAAAGGTGCTCCAAATCACTAGTAACAGAGAAATGCAAATTAAGACAATGCTGAGATACCACTACACACCTCTCAGATTGGCTATGATGATTGGAAGAGATAATGATGAATGCTGGAGGGGATGTGGGAAAACTGGGGCACTGATACATCGTTGGTAGAACTGTGAATGGATCCAATCATTCTGGAGAGTAATCTGGAACTGTAATCTGGAGCTCAAAAAGCTATCAAACTGCATATCTTTGATCCAGCAGTGTTTCTACTGGGCCTATATTCCAAAGAGATCTTAAAGAAGGGAAAGGGACATGCATGTGCAAAAATGTTTGTGGCAGCCCTTTTTGTAGTGGCTAGAAATTGGAAACTGAATGGATGCCCATCAATTGGAGAATGGCTGAATAAGCTGTGGTATATGAATGTTATGGAATATTATTTTTCTGTAAGAGACGACCAGTAGGATGATTTCTGAGAGGCCTGGAGACACTTACATGAACTGATGCTGAGTGAAATGAGCAGGACCAGGAGATCATTATACACTGCAAGAAGAAGACTATATGATGATCAATTGCTATGGACATGATTCTCTTCAACAATGAAATGACACAAACCAATTCCAACTGTTCAGTGATAAAGAAAGCTATCTACACCCAAAGAAAAGACTATGGAAGCTGAGTGTGGACCACAGCATAGCATTCTCACTTTTTCTGTTGTTGTTTGCTTGCATTCGGTTTTATTTCCCAATTTTTTTCTTATTGAACTGATTTTTCTTGTGCAGCAAGATAACTATAAATATGTATACATATATTGGATTTAACATATATTTTAACACATTGAACATGTATTGGACTACCAGCCATCTAGGAGAGGGGATAGGGGAAGGAAGGGATAATTTGGAATAGAAGATTTTGCAAGGGTCAATGTTGAAAAATTACTCATGCATATGTTTTGCAAATAAAAAGCTATACTGAATAAAACACTTTAGTTTTTCAGAGGATGTGGGTGACTTATAGCCATAAAGCATTATCAAAGAGGATGGGAATATACAGTTGGATGTGTAAAATATCTAGTTGGATGTGTAACTCATAGAGCTGGTGTATAAGTACATATATTTTAGAAAGCTATTGCATATATACACTTAATTGGGATTAGAATTGAAGAGGAGGAGACTACAAGTATAGATTGCTTTTGTGAAACTGTTCACCTTTTCTAATAGTCCCAAGATTCTTACTTAATCCCAGTTCCCTTCTAACGTACAAACAAACAAATCAACTACAAACAATCCTTCTAATAAGATAGGCATAAAATCAGAATCTTTCCTTCTTTATGAACCTCTAAAGGAAATGGTAGTATAGTCTCTGCCTAAATCTGCTTTCTTCTTTTCCCTTGGTGAGCCCAAATGACTTTCTCTCATCGGTAAAACCTCATGACATATGTCCTTATTCATTATTGTTTATGGGAGACCACAAAGAATCTTGTAGGTCTTTGCTGGCTTTTGTAGGACAGGCATCATTTCTCTGGGTTAGAGTGGGGAGGAGTAGTGTGGGGGTGTGCTCTGAGAGGACAATTCCAGGAAATCACATTGTAAGTGAAATTTGACAGACATTGTCTCCTTCCTCCCTTCTTTACTAGTACTTGTGACAGCTCCACTGAGCAAGAATAGGACCCAGGAAATGAGTTTTGGAGAGAAATGAGTCCTTTTTCCCCCTAGAAAATAATTAGAGAACTGTCTGATTGAGTGTCAAGGTCATTCAGTTAGGCACACATGGTATGTTTTGGGGCAAGAAAAAGAAGAATAAATAGTTTGAGGCTGCTTGGCCAGTCACAGAAATGTATTTCCATTTCCATTGAGCATTGCTGCCTCAAGCAAAACCCAACCCACATCCCAATTACCTGAGCTCTTAGGATTATTATTATTTCCTTCTGGAAGAGGTGATATATACTTAATTTCACTTTCTTTTATGCAAGACATACTCTAAATGAGGTGTATCAATTGATTTTTGCCACTGGTAATTTGTATTTCCACTCAGATTTCTCTAGCGCCTTTTCCTGACTTTTATTATTCTCTTCTGAGTTGACCTTTACTGCCCAGGCAGAAATGGTATTTTTGTTTGTATCCCTGTTTTTAAACAGGCTCTGAATATTGTTAAATATGCTGTTTTGTTTTCAGTTTGAAATAAAGCTCCAGATTAAAGGGAGTAAGAAAAGTTGGTCATAAGGCACGCAAATATTCCCAGACCCTCTTTGTTGGGTAGATCTCTCACTGATCTTGTAGAAATGGGAAGACTGATCCAAGAATTAAATGAATTTGGATGGAGTGTGTGGGGTTTGTAAGAAATTAATATAGGTGCTCAAAGTTGCAGATATGAGCCGGAACTCAGGTTTACTTGGTGAATATCCCTCTTCACCATTGTACCAATCTGCTAGGAATGAGATTGAATATAGCTTTAGAATTTCTTGGCACTAGGCACTAGGGGTAGAGTGAGCACTTTCTATCTTAAGTTAATTTTGAGATTTTTATTAATAATTCATTTTCAGATGGTGTCTAACATAACTGACAGGCTCCAATCCATAGATCAAGCTACCATAAAGGCTGAATTATCTTCCTGTCCCATGTTAAGTTGGAAAAGAAATCCTGTCTATATAATAATTAAAATGTAGCAACAAAGTAGAAGGTTCAGACTTTCTATCTCTGGGCCTATATCTCAGGGCAATTACTGGGTTGCTCAAAGCAGAGTGACATTCATTTATTTTGGAAATCATCTAATACACTTGAGAAGTGAAAATGTTCCTAGAAGTTTATTTACTCTGTTTTTGCAGGCCTCATTTTACTCATCTGTGAAAAGTACTATTTAATATATCCGTTAACAATTATTAATTACATGTTTACTATGTGATAAAACATTGTGTATAAAGCATTTGAGATACAAATAAGGGTAAACATTTCTTTGTTTCTTTCCTCAAGGAACTCATGGTTCCAATATGGAACCCCTCCAACATTCACATTATTTTTCCTGCCATCTTATCCATTCTGACAGGTGTGTAGTGGTATATCAGAGTTGTCTTAATTTGAATTTCTCTGATCAATAGTGATTTGGAACACTTTTTCATATAAGTGGAAATTATTTCAATTTCATCATCTGAAAATTGTCTGTTCATATTCTTTGACCATTTATCAATTGGAGAATGGCTTGATTTCTTATAAATTAGAGTCAATTCTCTATATATTTTGGAAATGAGACCTTTATCAGAACCTTTAACTGTGAAAATGTGTTCCCAGTTTGTTGCTTCCCTTCAAATCTTATTTGCATTAGGTTTTATTCGTACGAAGACTTTTTAATTTGATATAATCAAAATATTCTATTGTGTGATCAATAATGGTATCTAGTTCATCCTTGGTCACAAATTCCTTCCTCCTCCACAAGTCTGAGAAGTAAACTATCCTATATTCCTCTAATTTATTTATAATCTTGTTCTTTATGCCTAAATCATGGACCCATTTTGATCTTATCTTGGTGTACGGTATTAAGTGTGGATCCATCTGGACCTAGTCTTGTGTTCTTTTTACACTATGACTCTATTTCCTATCACCCCTCCCCTTTTTCTTACTAGTTTTTTTTACCCATTCCATCCACTATCTCATCTCTTAGCCCTCCTCCCACTTCTCTGGGTAGTATTTTTTAAGCCCCTGCATACACTACTTTGTCTCCTGTTAATCCTTCCCCCCTTCTCTTATCTTTATCCCTAAGGATGCTGCCCTCTCTTCTAAACTGTCCCTTCCTACTTCTTTATAGGGTTAGATAAATGTCTATACCCAATTGAATGATTAAATTGTTCCTTCTTAAAGTTAAAACTTATGAGATCAAGCTTCAGACAATGTCATCTCACCCCCTTTTTCATTTTTTTTATTATTCGCTCACTTCTTCATGTGAACTAATTTTTCCTTTCTTCTTTTTTCAGTACAGAACTTTTTCCATCCCTTCATGTCTTTTTCTTTGATGTCATCACATCAGAGTCCATTCACAACCACACCTTCAGTCCATATGATGACTTCCTGTCTGCCCCAATGACAGACAGTTCTGAAGAGTTACAGATATCATTTTCCCATACAGGGATGTAAACTGTTTAATCTTTAAATAATAAGTTATTTCCCCCTGTTACCTTTCTATGCTTCTCTTGAGTCCTGTGATTGTAGATAAAATTTTCTCTTTAATTTGTATTTTTTTTCAATACAAATGATTGAAAGTCTCTTCATTGAAGCTTTTTCTTCTCCCCTGAAAGATGATACTGAGTATTCAATTCTTGGTTGTAACCCTAGATCCTTTGCCTTCTGGAATTTAGTATTCCAGGATGTCCCTAAATATGCATTGCCAGATTCTGGGTAATCCTGATTGTTTCTCCTTGATATTTTAATTTTTATGATAGTTTGCAGTATTTTTTTCCTTGAGTATAGTTTTGGAGTTCTGAAACAATGTTCCTTGGGATTTTCCTTGTGGGATCTCTTTCTGAATGTAACCCATATGTTCTTCAGGATTTCCCCCTCTGTTTCTAGAATATTTGGGCAGTTTTCTTTAATTATCTCTTGTAGAATGCTATCCAGGCTCTTTTTTAATCATGGGCTTCAGGTAGGCCAATAATTTTTAAATTCTTTCTTCTGGATTTTTTTCCCAGGTTGGTTGATTTTCCAATGAGGTATTTCACATTTTCTTCCATTTTTTCATTTTTTTTTTTTTAGTTTGACTGATTCTTGTTGTCTCGCAAAGTTATTAGCTTCCATTTGCTCTATTGTAGGCTTTAATTTTGTGATTTTGTCAGTTAGCTTTTGTATCTCTTTTTTCATCTGATGAATTCTACTGTTTAAAGAGACATTTTTTTTCCTTCCCCATTCTGTGCCCTTGACCCTCCCATGACAATTCCTTTCTCACTTTTTCCTCTCCCTCTCTTATTTGTCTTTTAAAGTCTTTTTATGAGAAAGTAGGCATGACTTTCTATAAGAGCAGAACCTTTTGTCAAAACAACAGATTAAGCCTTTAAACTGATTTTGAAGTCAAAGAATCCACAAATAGTTGGAGTACAACACATTTCTAGAAGAAGATACTTTGAAAGAACTTTAGAAGAGGTCTGTTTCAATTGGGCAGGGGGACAGTCTGCTGAACCCAGACCTCAGCATAGAGACAGGAGAAAGAAGCTGGAGTGGAGAATCAGAGTGTTGTAGCTTCCACACACCTGAGAATCTTCAATGGGCCTCTTAAGGCTCTCTTTCCAGGTTGAAATCAAGTGGTCAGGCACATTTGCCTTTTGTAAAAGACAAATTGTAAACCACTGAACCCTGGAAGAACTCCGGACCTAGCTGTCATTACCCAGCACTGGTAATCAATCTACAGAACTTCCTCAGGGCAAATTAAAGCAGCTTTCACTCCTTTGCATTGAAAAGACCTCAAGATTTAAAAAATAAATAAAAAACAAAAAAGAACTCTCACCATAGACAGCTTTTATGGAGAGAGAGAAGAACAAACTTTGAATTCTGAGGTTCTTAAAGGCAAAGCAACACCCGAAGAAGCCCTAAAGAGAGAGACATGAGCTGGTCCCCATTTCAAAAGGCTTTCTTCAAAGATTGCATAAAAGATCTTAAAAGAGACTTAAAAGAAAAATGGGGAAATGAGATCATTGCAAAAAGGAATGGAAAAATGGAAAAAGGATGAAATGAACAAACAACTTTAATTGACCAATTGCAAAAGGAGCTAAAAAAAGATAACTGAAGAAAATAATATACTAAAAATTAGAATTGAACAAATGGATATAGAGTCAATAATACTTCAAGAATCAGTCAAAAAACAAAACAAAAGAAATGCAAAAATAGAAGAAAATATGAAATATCTCCTAGGAAAAGCAACTAACTTGGAAAATAGATTTGGGAGAGACAATTTAAGGATTATTGGGCTTCCTGAAAGCCATGATGGGAAAAAAAAGAACCTAGACATTATCTTCAGAAAATTATAAAAGAAAGCCCCGATATTTAGAATCAGAAAGTAAAATAGTCATTGAAAGAATCCACCATTCACCTCCTGAAAGAGACCCCAAAATTAAATCCCCCAGGACTATTGTGGCTAAATTTCAGAACTATCATACCAAGGAAAAGATGGTGCAAGCAGCCAGAAAGAAACAATTTAAATACTAAAGAACCACAATAAGGATTGCTCAGGACCTAGTAGCTTTCACCTTAAAGGATAGAAGGGTGTGGAATCTGATGATTCTGAAAAGCAAAGGAACTGGAATTACAGACAAGAATAAGCTATCCAGCTAAAATGAGCATTATCATTCAGGGAAGAAAATGAACATTCAATGATATAGATGAATTTCACCTATTTCTAATGAAAATATCAGAACTGAATAAAAAATTGCTCTCTAAACAAAACTCAAATGAAGCATAAAAAGATGAAAACCGAAGGACTCTTGAGAACTATATTTCTGTTATGTGTATTCTTAGAGAATGTGGATATAATTTGATTTTACTATGATAATATGAAAAAGAAATTAGGGTTGGAAGAAAAAGAAAAAGAAGATAAGGGAAATTACATCTCATGAAGACACAAAGAAAAGCTATTATAATAATTGAGGGAAAGAAGGGAGGGGGATGAACATTGTGTGAATCTTACTCTCATCAGATTTGGCTCTAAGAGAGAATATGACATATTTGGTATCATAAAGAAACTTGTCTCACTTTATAGGGAAGTAGGAGGGAAAGGGGAAAAAGAAAGGGAAAGACTAATAGAAGGGAAAAAACTGCAGAATCAGGGGAAAGATATAAAAAAGGGGGAGGGATCTAAAAGGGGAGGACTATTTGAGGGAGGAGATCATCAAAAGCAAAATCCTGGGGAGGAGTGAAGAAGTATAGGAAAGAGAAAAGCATAACCTAGGGTAAATAAGATGGGAGGAAATACAGAAATAGTTAATTTAACTGTAAATGTTAATGGGATGAACTCTCCCATGAAATAGAAACAGATAGCAGACTGGATTAAAAACCAGAATCCTACAATATATTGTTTACAAGAAACACACTTAAAGCAGAGTGATAAATAAAAAAGTGAAGGTAAAGGGCTGAAACAGAATATATTATGCTTCAGGTGAGGAAAAAAAATCAGGGGTAGCAATCCTGATCTCAGATCAAGTAAAAGCAAAGATAGATATAATTAAAAGAGGAAAGGAAGAAAACTATATCTTACTAAAGGGTACCTTAGATAGTGAAGCAATATTAATACTAAATATATATGCACTAAGTCATATAGCATGGAAATTCCTAGAGAAGAAGTTGAGAGATGCAAGAAGAAATAGGCAGCAAAACTATATTAATGGTGATCTAAACATTGGTCTCTCAGAACTAGATAAATTGAACAATGAAATAAATAAGAAAGAAGTTAAGAAAGTAAACAAAATGTTAGGAAAGTTAGGTATGATAGATCTTTGAAGAAAATTAAATGGAGATAGAAAGGAGCTTACTTTTTTCTCAATGGTTCATTGAACTTATACAAAAATTGACCATGTATTAGGATATAAAAATCTCAAAATCAAATGCAAAAAGGCAGAAATAATAAATGCATTTTTTTCAGATCATGATGCAATAAAAATCACATGCAATATAAGGACAAGATAAAATAGATCAAAAAGTAATTGGAAACTAAATAATCTCACCCTAAAGAATGAATAAGTGAAACACCAAATAATAGGCACAATTAATAATTTCATCCAAGATAATGACAATAATAACACAACATACCAAAATATGTGGGATGCAGCCAAAGCAGTTATATGGGGAAATTTTATATCTCTAAATTCTGACTTGCATAAAATAGAGAAAGAGAAAATCAATGAATTGGGGTTGCAATTAAAGAAAGCTAAAAAAATTAAGAACAAATTTAAAACCACCAATCAAATATCCAACTTGGAATTCTAAAAATAAAAGGAGAGATTAATAAAATTCAAAGTAAAAAAAAAATTACTGAATTGATAAATAAAACTAAAAGTCGGTTTTATAAAAAAAACAAAATAGATACACCTTTAGTTAATTTGATTAGGAAAAGGAAAGAGGAAAATCAAATTGTTAGCCTCAAAAATAAAAAGGGAGAACTTTTCATCAATCAAGGCAAAGTTAAAGGAATAATTAGGAGTTACTTTGCCCAACTTTATGCCAATAAATTTGATAAACAACATAAAATGGAGGGATACCTACAAAAATGTAGATTGCCTAGATTAAGAGAAGAGCAAATAAATTACTAAAATAGTCCCATTGAAGAAAAATAACTAGAACAAGCTATTAATTAATTCCCCCCAAAAAAAATTCCCAGACCAGATGGACTCACGTGTGAATTCTACCAAACATCTGAAGAACAATTAACTGCAATACTATATACACTATTTGCAAAAATAGGAAATGAAAGATTCCTACCAAATTACTTTTATAACACAGACATGGTACTGATACCTAAACTAGGAATGACAAAAACAGAGAAAGCAAATTATAGACCCCAATCTCCCTAATGAATATTGATGCAAAAATCTTAAATAAAATATTATCAAAGAGATTTCAGAAAATCATCCCCAGGATAATGCACCAGGACCAAGTAGGATTTATACCAGGAATGCAAGGCTGGTTCAATATTAGAAAAACTATTATTATAATTGACTACATCAATAACCAAATTAACAAAAAAAATAGATGCAGAAAAAGTATTTAATAAAATCCAATATCTACTCCTATTAAAAACACTAGAGAGTATAGAAATAAATGGACTTTTCCTTAAAATAGTCAGTAGCATCTATTTAAAACCATCAGCAAGGATCATATGTAATAGGGATAAACTGGAAACATTACCAATAAAATCAGGGGTGAAACAAGGTTGCCCATATCACCATCACTATTCAATGTTCTATTAGAAATGCTAGCTTTGGCAATAAGAGTTGAGAGGACAAAGAGATTAAAGGAATTAGAGTAGGTAATGAGGAAACCAAATTATCACTTTTTGCAGATAATATGATGGTATACTTAGAGAACCCTGGAGAATAAACTAAAAAACCTATTAGAAATAATAAATTACTTTAGCAAAGTTGTAGGATACAAAATAAATCTACATAAATCATCAGCATTTTGGTCAAAGGATATGAACAGACAATTTTCAGATGAAGAAATTGAAACTATTTCTAGCCATATGAAAAGATGCTCCAAGTCATTAATCAGAGAAATGAAAATTAAGACAACTCTGAGATACCACTACACATCTCTCAGATTGGCTAGGATGACAGGAAAAGATAATGCTGAATGTTGGAGGAAATGTGGGAAAACTGGGACACTGATACAGTGTTGATGGAATTGTGACTATATCCAGCCATTCTGGAGAGCAATTTGGAACTACGCTCAAAAAGTTATCAAACTGTGCATACTCTTTCATCCAGCAGTGTTACTATTGGGCTTATATCCCAAAGAGATCTTAAAGAAGGGAAAGGGACCTGTTCATGCAAAAATGTTTGTGGCAGCCCTCTTTGTAGTGGCTGGAAATTGGAAACTGAGTGGATGCCCATTTATTGGAGAATGGCTGAATAAATTGTGGTATATGAATGTTATGGAATATGGAAAATTATTATTCTGTACGAAATGATCAGCAGGATGATTTCAGAAAGGTCTGGAAAGACTTAATGAGCTGATATTGGGTGAAATGTGCAGGACCAGGAGATCATTATATATTTCAACAGCAATACTATATGATGATCAATTCTGATTGACGTGGCTCTCTTCAATAATGAGATGAAAGCAAATCACCCAGCAAAAGAACTCTTGGAAATGAATGTGAATCACTATATAGCCTTTCCAATCCCTCTGTTTTTGTTGGCTTGCATTTTTCATTTCCTTCTCAGGTAAATTGTACATTATTTCAAAGTCCAATTCTTCTTATGCAGCAAAATAATGTTATGGACATGTATACATATTTAACATATACTTTAAGATATTTAACATGTATTGGTCTATCTGCCATCTGGAGGAGGAGGTGGGGCAAAGGAGGGGAAAAATTGGAACAAAAGATTTTCCAAGGGTCAGTGCTGAAAATTACCCATGCATATATCTTGTAAATAAAAAGCTATAACAAAAAAAAAAATCAGCATTTTTATACATCACTGACAAAATGCAACAGCAAGAGATACTAAGAGAAATTCCATTTAAAATAACCTCAATAGTATAAAATATTTGAGAATCTATCTGCCAAGGGAAAGTCAGGAACTATATAAGCAAAACTACAAATCATTTTCCACACAGATCTAAACAATTGGAAAAATATCAAGTGCTCTTGGACAGATTGATCGAATATAATAAAGATGACAATACTTTCTAAACAAATCTATTTATTTAGTGCTATACCAATCAAAGTCCCAAAAAAACTAATTTATTGACCTAGAAAAAAATAACAAAAAAATTGATCTGGAAAATAAAAAGTCAAGAATTTCAAAGGAATTAATGAAAAAAAAAAAGCAAATGAAGGTGGCCTACCTATATCAGATCTAAAACTATATTATAAAGCAGTGGTCATCAAAATCATTTGATACTGGCTAAAATTTGAGCAGTGGATTAAATTAGGCTTACAGGACAAAATAGTCAATGACTGTAGTAATCTACTTTTTAACAAACCCAAAGACCCCAGCTTTTGGAATAAGAATTGACTATTTGACAAAAATTGCTGGGGAAATTTGAAACTAGTATAACAAAAACTAGGTATTGACCCACATCTAACATCATCTACCAAAATAAGGTCGAAATGAGTTCATGATCTAGATATAAAGAATGATAAACAAATTAGTAGAGCATAGGTAAACTACTGAGATCTGTGGAGGAGGAAGGAATCTGTGACCACAGAAGAACTAGAGATCATTATTGATCACAAAATAGAAAATTTTGATTATATCAAATTGAAAAGTTTTTGTAGAAACAAAAATAATGCAGACAAGATTACAAGGGAAGCAATAAACTGGGAAAACATTTTTTTTTAACAGTCAAAGGTTCTGATAAAGGCCTCATTTCTAAAATATATGGAGAATTAACTCAAATTTATAGGAATTCAAGGTATTCTCCAATTGATAAACCATCAAAAGATATGAATAGACAATTTTCAGATGAAGAAATTGAATCTGTTTCTACTCATATGAAAAGGTGCTCAAAAAAATTGAAAAATTTGGAACAGAAAGTTTTGCAAGTGTCAATGTTGAAAAATTTCCTTTTGTATATATTTTGTAAATAAAAAGCTTTAATAAAATAAAAATGAAATCTTTTATGAGCATTTGCCAGAATCCTCTTTGGACTTTAGATTAATTCATACTACTCTGAGATTTCTTCTATGGACATTTTGTTCTCATCTGAGTTTGTGTTTTGGTCTGCACTGTCACCACAGGAGCTTTCTATGGTTAAGGTTTTTCCTGTGTTTTACTCATTTTCTTTCCTTTTCTTTTGGTATTTCTTTTTACTTTTATGTTTGAGCTGTGCTCCTGCCATAAAAGGAACATTGTTTCAAGCTTCCTGTATAGCTCTGCACTTTGGCTTTGAGCATAGGGAATTCCTGTATTTGCAGGTAATAGCTTTGCCTGCTCTTTTCAGGAAACAGCCTAGTTTCCTAGAGTTTGCCTTTTGATGTGGGATTGAAAGCTACCCCACTGATTTGTTCCTGTACTGAGCCAAGACTGAGGGTCTTACTTGGTGATTTTCTGTGATAAAGACCCTCTCAAAGGCTTTCCCAGAGTCTATCTGTACAGGGCTGTATACCCTTTTCACTCCAATGAGACTGACCCTACTTGAAGTTTTTCTAGTCCATCTTGAGCTACAGAGTGGTTTCATTGCTAGCCTCTGTTCAGAGACTTGGTTTTACGTGTTTTTTGACCAAAATTGGGAGAGCTCAAGCAGTTTCCTGACTTTACTCTGTCATCTTGGCTACACCCCCAGAAGTCTCATGTAAGTATTTAGAGATATAAAATTTCCTCTAAAATTGCTTTGGCTGAGTCCTGTAGGTTTTGGTATGATATCCCTTATTATTGTCATTCTCTTGAATGAAATATATATTATTTCTATGTTTTGTTGCTTAACTCAGTCATTCTTTAGAATCAGATTATTTAATTTGTAATTATTTTTAGTATGTCTTTTCCTGGCCCTTTATTAAATGTAATTCTGTTGTATAATAATCTAGAAAGGAAGCATTTACTATTTCTACCTTTCTGCATTTCATTATGTGATTTTTACACCCTAATACATGGCCAGTTTTTGTGTAGATGCCATGCTCTGCTGAGAAAAAGGTATTTCTTTTTATTCATTTTCAATTTTCACCAGAGCTTTATCATATCTATGTTTTCTAAGATTCTATTAACCTCCCAATTTTCTTGTTTATTTTGTAGTAAGATTTATCTAACTGTGGGAGTGAGAAGTTGAGTTTCCCCCAGTAATATAGTTTTACTGTTTATTTATTCTTGTAACTGGCTTAATTTCTCGAAGATTTTGGTCACTATACCACATGGTTCATGTTCTTTTAGTACTAATACTACTGTATTCTCTGTGGTACTCTTTAGCAAGATGTCTTTTCCTTCCTTATTTTTTTTTTTATTATATCTATTTTTACTTTTGCTCTGAGATCAGAATTGCTACGCCTGCTCTTTTTGCTTTGGCTAAAGCACAGTAAATTTTTCTCCAGACATTTACCCTTACTCTGCATGTATCTTTCTGTTTCAAATGTGCTTCTTTTAAACAATATGTTGTAGGGTTCTGGTTTTTAATACATCAGATATTTATTTTATGGGAGAGTTCATCCCTTTCACATGCACAGATATGATTACTGGCTGTGTATTTCCCTCTGTTCTATGGTTCCCTTTTATATACTTTTGTTCTCTCTTTCCACCTAGTCACTCCTTAATAGTCTTTTATTTTTAACATACCCTACCCTAAACTTGCCCTTTTCCTTCTCTTTCCCCCTTTTCCTAGTGTTTCTGCCTTCCCTTTTATTCAGCCTCTCCCTATTCTATTCTCTTTCTTCTCCTATTTCCTTAGTATGCTAAGGTAAGTTCTGTATCCAACTGAGTGAATGTTATTCACTCTTTGAAACAAAACTGATGAGATTGTTTCAGACAATACTCATCCCCCTTCCTTCTTTCCCTCTATTGTAATAGGTCTTTTTTTTCCCCTCTTAATATGGTCTAATTTATTCTATTTTACCTCTCATTTCTCCAAGTACAATCTTTTCTCATCCCCTTAATATCTTTTCCTTAGATATCATCAGATAAGAGATAATTCACACCTATATCCTCAGTCCATGTTTGCCTTCTTTAACTGCCCCAATAAAAGATACAGTTCTCAGAATTCTAAATATCATTTTAGTAATGTAAATAGTTTAAACTTTAAATAATTGTTTTTGCCCATTTACCTTTCTATATTTTTCTTAAGTCCTGTTTGTAAAGATCATTTTTTCTATTTAGTCCTGCTTTTTCAATAAAAATGATTGAAAGTCCCTTACTTCATTGAAGATCTATGATGCTTATTCTCACTGAATAGTTGTTATTTCACTGAATAGTTGTAATATTCCTTCTAGAATATCCCCCACTGATCCTTTATTGTGGAAGCTACCCAATCCTAAATAATCTTGACTATTTTTCATTCATATTTGAATTGCTTTTCCCCACACCCCAGGAAGCTTGCAATATTTTTTCCTTGAGATTATAGTTATGGAGTTTTGCAACAATATTTCTTTGCATGTCTCTTATGAAGTTCTTTACACACCAACTATATGCATGTTCTGTCTCGCTAAAATTTCAGCTTTGATTTGTTGTTGATCTGAGTGAAAACAGGAAGAGCTCAAAGACCTCCACCAAATATGAAATTCTGAAAAAAAAAAGGGAAGAGTAATAAAGAGTAATAAAATAGAAATTGAGAAAACCCTTAAACTCCTGAACAAAACTAAGACTTGGTTTTATGAAGAAAATCAATAGAAAACATATTTTAGTTAATGTGATCAGAAAAAGGAATGAAGAAATCAAATAGTTTATCAGAAATTAAAAGGGTGAATTTTCCATCAATGAAGAGGAATTTAGAGCAATAATTAGGGGTTATTTTTCCAACTATATGCCAATAAATTTGATAATCTAACTGAAGTGGATGGATACTCACAAAGATTGCCCAGATTAACAGAGGAGGAAATAAATTACTTAAATAGTCCCATTTTAGAAAAAGAAATATTACAAGCTATTAATCAACTCACTAAAATATCCACAGGGCCAGATAGATTTACATGTGAATTCTACCAAACGTTTAAAGAACAATTAATTCCAATACCATATAAACTATTTGAAAAAAAAAAATAGGGAAAGAAGAACTCCTACCAAATTCCTTTTATGACAGACATGGTGCTGATACCTAAATCATTGGATGAAATCAGAGAAAGAAAATTATATATGAATTTCTCTAATGAATATTGATGCAAAAATCTTAAATAAAATCATTACCAAAGAGATTACAAAGAAGATCACCAAGATAATACACTATGACAAGTAGGATTTATACAAGGAATGCAGGGGTGGTTCAATAGTAGGATAACTATTAACATAATTGACTATACCAAAACAACTAATTAACCAAACAAAAATCATATGATTATCTCCAAAGATGCAGAAAAAGCATTTGAAAAAATTCAACACCTATTCCTATAAAAAATACTGGAGAGTATAGAAATAAATGGACTTTTCCTTAAACTGATCAGTAGCATCTATTTAAAAGCATCAGCAAGCATCATATGCAATGGAGACAAACTAGAATCATTCCCAATAAGATTAGGAATGAAACATGTTTGCCCACTATCACCATCACTATATTAGAAATGTTAGCTTCGTCAGTAAGAGAAGAAAAAGAGATGAAAGGAATAAGAGTAGGTAATGAGGAAAGCAAATTATCACCCTTTGCAGATGATATGATAGTATGAATATATCTACAAAACACTTTTCACACAAATAAAGTCAGGTCTAATCAGTTGGAAAAAAATATCAATTGCTTATGGGGAGGCTGAGTAAATATAATAGAAATGACAATACTACCTAAACTGATCTACTTATTTAGTGCCATACCAATAAAACTCCCAAAAATATTTTACAGAACTAGAAAAAATAATAACAATATTCTTCTCAAAGAACAAAAGGTCAAGAATTTCAAGGGAATTAATGACAAAAAATGCCAATGAAGGTGGCCTCGCTGTGCCAGACTGAAAACTACATTATAAAGTAGCAATTATTAAAACCATTTGGTACTGGCTAAGAAATAAATTAGTCAATCAGTGGAATAGGTTGGATTCATAGGACAAAACAATCAATAACTATAGGGATCTAGTGTTTGACAAATCCAAAATGCCAGGTTTTAGAATAAGAACTTACTATTTAACAAAAACTGCTGGGAAAATTGGAAACTAGTATGGCAAAAACTAGACATTGACCCACACCTGTAATGGGCTGAGGCTTGAGTTGATGCACTGAGGTCCCAAGCATGTAAGGCAAATAGTAATTGGACTATACTCTATTAATACACATGCTTGGATAAAGAATGGCCCCCACCCACTCTCTGTGCAAGTCCTGATGTGTTGTATATGAAATGACAATTTTGGTGGGTGGAGGCAGAGAGACAGGAAGAGAGGCGGGGAGAGATTGGCCTGGGTTCTGTGCTCGTAGCTGCTGATCATGTGGCTGCTGGTCTAGCTAGCTTCTTGACTTAGCTGCACACATTGCTATTGCCCATTCTCTTCCACCTCCAATCTTTCTTCACTAAGAATAAAGATTGATGATTTTCCCCTAACCTGAATTCCTGACTCCAGTTGATTTTAAAATACATGGTCTTCACACGTTACTATTTAATATTGTATTTGAAATGCTAGCTTTGGCAAAAGGAGTTGAGAAAGAGATTAAAGGAATAAGAATAGGCAATGAGGAAACCAAATTATCACTCTTTTCTGATGATATGATGGTATACTTAGAGAACCCCAGAGATTCAACTAAAAAGTTATTAGAAATAATCCACAACTTTAGCAAAGTTGCTGATTATAAAATAAACCCACATAAGTCATCAGCATTCTTATATATCACTAACAAAATCCAACAGTCAGAGTTACAAAGAGAAATTCCATTTAAAGAAACTACTGATAATATAAAATATTTAGGAATCTATCTGTCAAGGGAAAATCAGAAACTTTATAAGCAAAATTATAGACCACTTTTCACACAAATTAAGTCTGATCTACCCAATTGGAAAAATATTAAATGCTCTTGGATAGGGCGAGCAAATATAATAAAGATGACAATATTACCTAAAAGAATCTATTTGTTTAGCGTTATACCAATCAGACTCCCAAAAAAAACTATTTTAATGACCTAGAAAAAATAACAACAAAATTCATATGGAAAAACAAAAGGTCAAGAATTTCAAGGGAATTAATGAAAAAAAAAAATCAAATGAAGGTGGCTTAGCTGTACCAGATCTAAAATTATATTATAGAGCAGCAGTTACCAAAACCATTTGGTATTGGCTAAGGAATAGATTAGTTGATCAGTGGAATAGGTTAGGTTCAAGGGACAAAACAGTCAACAACTATAGCAACCTAGTGTTTGACAAACCCAAAGACCCCAGCTTTGGGGATAAGAACTTACTGTTTGACAAAAATTGCTGGGAAAATTGGAAACTAATATGACAGAAACTAGGTATTGATCCACACTTAACACCATACACCAAGATAAGGTCAAAATGAGTTCATGACCTAGGCATAAAGAATGAAATTATAAATAAATTAGAGGAACACAGGACAGTTTACCTCTCAGATCTTTGGAAGAGGAAGGAATTTATGACCAAAGAAGAACTAGAGATCATTACTGATCACAAAATAGAAAATTTTGACTATACCAAACTGAAAAGTTTTTATACAAGCAAAACTAATGCAGACAAGATTAGAAGGGAAGCAATAAACTGGGAAAATATTTTTACAGTCAAAGGTTCTGATAAAGGCCTCATTTCTAAAATATATAGAGAATTGACTCTAATTTATAAAAAATCAAGCCATTCACCAATTGATAAATGGTCAAAGGATATGAATAGACAATTCTCAGATGAAGAAATTGAAACTATTTCTAGTCATATGAAAAGATGCTCCAAGTCATTATTAATCAGAGAAATGCAAATTAAGACAATTCTGAGATACCACTACACACCTGTCAGATTGGCTAGAATGACAGGGAAAGATAATGCGGAATGTTAAAAGGGATGTGGGAAAACAGGGACACTAATATATTATTGGTGGAATTATGAAGTGATACATTCTGGAGAGCAATTTGGAACTATGCTCAAAAAGTTATCAAACTGTGCATACCCTTTGATCCAGCAGTGATACTACTGGGCTTATATCCCAAAGAGATCATAAAGAAGGGAAAGGGACCTGTATGTGCACAAATGTTTGTGGCAGCCCTCTTTGTAGTGGCTAGAAACTGGAAAATGAGTGGATGCCCATCAGTTGGAGAGTAGCTGAATAAATTGTGGTATATGGATATTATGGAATATTATTGTTCTTTAAGAAATGACCAACAGGAAGATTTCAGAAAGGCCTGGAGAGACTTACACGAACTGATGCTGAGTGAAATGAGCAGGACCAGGAGATCATTATATACTTCAACAACAATACTATATGATGGCCAATTCTGATGGACTTGGCCATCCTCAGCAATGAGATCAACCAAATCATTTCCAATGGAGCAGTAATGAACTGAACCAGCTACGCCCAGTAAAAGAACTCTGAGAGATGACTAAGAACCATTACATTGAATTCCCAATCCCTATATTTTTGCCCACCTTCATTTTTGATTTCCTTCATTGGCTAATTATACAATATTTCAGAGTCTGATTCTTTTTGTACAGCAAAATAAAGGTTTGGTCATGTATACTTATTGTGTATCTAATTTATATTTTAATATATTTAACATCTACTGGTCATCCTCCCATCTGGGGGAAGGGGTGGGGGAAAGAGAGGAAAAATTGGAACAAGAGGTTTGGCAATTATCAATGCTGTAAAGTTACCCATACATATAACCTATAAATAAAAGGCTATTAAATAAAAAAAAAGAAAGAAAAAAAAAACACCTCGCCTTAGAAAAATGGATCCAGAAGAGACAATTAAAAAAATTATTGGTCTAACTGAAAGTCATGATTAACAAAAGATCCGGAGCATCATCTTTCAGGAAATTATAAAGGAAAAAATCCTGATATTCTAGAATAAGAGGGTAAAATAGAAATTGAAAGAATCCACTGATCACTTCCACTGGTCCTACAATAAATACTCCTAGGAATATTACAGTCAAATTCTGCAACTCCCAGATAAAGGAGAAAATACTGCAAGCATGCAGAAAGAAACAATTCAAGTATCGTGAAACCACAGTCAGGATAACACAAGATTTAGCAGCTTCTACATTAATGAATGTTAAGAACTATGCTTAAGTTTGAAGAGGCAGGTTCATTCTCTGAAAGCCCTTACAGCTGTGAATCATAACACTTGAAGGAATTGTAAATCAGCCTTTACTGATGCAGATATTGCTTGTGAATTGGGAATGAAATAAATCTGAGGCAACAGGGAAGAGGAGAGAGGTCAGAAAATACAAGTGCCTCTTAGTCTCCTTGTATCTTTATCATCCTCTCACATGAACTATTCTGCTGGTCAGAATTAGATACCAGCAGCCACTAGCAGCAGGTGGCTCCCATAGCATCCAACAGCCATATGCATATGGCTCCCATAATAAAAGGACCAGAGGGCTTGTGGTATAATATTCTGGAGAGCATTGAAGCTAGGATCACCATCAAGAATCACCTGCCCAGAAAAGCCGAGTATAATCCTTCAGAGAAAAAGGTGGTCATTCAATGAAACAGGATTTTCAAGCATTCATGATGACAAAGCCAGAGCTAAATGGTAAATTTCATTTTTAAATTACAGGACTCCAGAGAAGCATAAGGAGGTAATCAGGAAAGCAATATCATAAGGGACTTAATAAGGTTTATCAGTTTACATTCCTACATGGGAGGATGATACTTGTAACTTATTAGAACATTTTCCTTTTTTATGGCAGTTAGAAGGATTATTTAGATATATGAATGGAGGGCATGGGCATAAATTGAATATGAAGGGATAATATTTTTTTAAATGATGAAATTAAGGGTGAAAAAAACAATGTACTGGGAGAAAGGGAAAGAGAGAAGTAGAATGTTGCAGATTATCTGCCATAAAAAAAGAGACAATATAACACTTTAACAATAGAGGGGAAAAGGGAGAGGAAAGGGTGAGTGAGTCAACCTTACTCTCATCATAAATGGCTCACATAGGAAATAACATACATTCAATAGGGATATAGAAATCTATCTTATCCTGCAAGAAAATAGGAGAATGGAATATAGGAAGGGGAAAGGGTGATAAAACTGGAAGGCATATCAGGGAAGGTAGCGAAACACTTTTGGGAAAAGACACAGGTAAGGAAAGAAAGAATAAATTGAGGAAAATACAATTAGCAGTAATAATAATGAAATAATTTTTGAAGCAAATTTCTCTGATGGAATATTATTATATTCTGGGAAATGGTATACAGGATACTCTCAGGAAAAAAAAAAACCTGGAAAAGTCCTCCATGAACAAAGTATAAAAACTATGTATAAAGTAATTGCAGTGTTCTAGGATGATCAGATGGATATGCCTTTATTATTCGCAATAGTACCATTATCCACAACTACTCTGAAGAACTTATAATGAGAAATCCTATCCATACCCAGAGTAGAAACTGAGTCTGAATATACATTAAAAATACTCTCTCTCTCTCTCTCTCTCTCTCTCTCTCTCTCTCTCTCTCTCTCTCTCTCTCTCTCTCTGTGTGTGTGTGTGTGTGTGTGGGGGGGGTTCTCTTTCATTTTGTTATCCTTTTGGGTTTTATAGAAATAAGAGTTGCCCTTTTCCCATCATGCACAGCACTCTCCATTGCCGACTCCTTTCCTTTCCCTGGACACTCTCTAAGTATTGGTTACTTTCCTTCTACCTCTTCTTTCTCCATTTTTCTAATGTTTCAAACACTACTTCCATAAGCCTCCAAACTCTGGGATTCTACCTGTGGCTTCTGGCCTAGTGCTGTTACCTCTTAGCACATTAGCTTAAGCTTCATCCATATGATAAGTACCTGAATGGAAATATAAGTTCTTCATCCTGAGGATGGTGTCATTGCTTGTGCTTGACAAGCTTTATGAGCTTTTAAAGGGCTCTATAAATAATAAATAATAACATGCTGTCAGCTGATTATAATATGACTACTGCTATGATGAGCCATTCATGGGGAAGTAATAACTATGAGCAAAAGAAGGCAGCAGACAAAGGGACAATTTGTTGTGCTGATCCTAAAAATAAATCTTGGGGGGAAAAAAGCAGACAGATTCATCAGAAGAAGGAATGTCATGCTGAATAGGCCCACAGGGATAATAGGTGTATTTGAGCTTTGCTTCCAGCCCCCTGTCTCCCAGTACCAGGCAAGCACTTCCTCTCCCCAGCACCCACTGGCGTTCTGGAGACTGGCTTGAGAATTATGAAGTCTTGGAGAGGGAGTCAGTGGGAGGAAAGTATTCACTTGTTGTTAAACAGTGAGGAATGCTAGTGCCCAAGTGAGAAACATTCCAGATTTCTGTATTTCTGGGAAAGCTGTTTTACCCTGAGTAGGCAGCCTGGTCATAGAGTACCCAAGTAGAGATGAGAGATGATTTTGGGGTCCTTGGACAGATCAAGAAAGAAACCCCACAGTCTCATTCTAGGAATCAGCTCCCATGTTAATTTGAGTATAACAAGCTATAAAAAATTGTATTTTTCCTGAAATATCTTTTTAGTATCTTTCTTTTAAAATTAATTTTGTTTTCAATTGCTAAACATGTGTTTTCCTCCTCCACATGACACTCAGGAAACAAAACAAAACAAAAAACAAAACAAAACAAAAAAAAAACAATCCTTGAAACAAATATGCATAATTAAGCAGAGCAAATTCCAAGATTGGTCATGTCCTTTGCTTTCTCTTTCACCCCCTTATATTAATCCTTACTTGTAACAATTTTATTTCAATTATATTTAATTCAATAGCACTTGTTGAGGTATCTAAGAAATGTGCTATGACATAAAGCAATCACTTATGCTCACTTACTTGATCTATCTCTCTATCTGCTATCTCTATTTACTTTAATGATCTCTTAGATACAACCCCTGAATTCCTGGAGCTCACAATTTCATTGGACTAAGATACACACACATACACACACACACACACACACACATCCCAACTGACAAATGAGCCAAATATTCCACAACAGTAACAAAACACTTCATAACATAATATTAGGTACAATAATGATGTAGTTATGACTTAATCATTGCTCACTTTAGTTCTTAATTCAAAATTTTGTATTCTGAAGTATAGTGCAATTCCCTTGAGGGCAAGAACTGTTTTGGTTGTGTCTCCATATTCTCATTACCTGGCATAATGTCTTGGATACAGTAATCAATAAATTTTTATTGAGTGAATTAAAGGGATTTTTAAATGTGCAATAAATACATATTAATGTGATATCAATGTTCTATAATGTGCTATTGGAATTTAGAATAGCATGAAATCAAATCCAGTTTGGGACATCAATGATGACTTCCCATAGAAAGTAGCACTAGAGTTGTACCTAAAGGGTTGGATAGGGACATAATGGGGCATATAGGTGTCACAGTGAGTAAAGCACAAGGCTTTGAATCAGGAAGATATTCTCATGAATTCAAATGTGGCTTTAGATCCTAGCTAAGTAACAATTGGGAAGTCACTTAACCTTGTTTGCCTTAGTTTTCTCATCTATAAGATGAATTGGAGAAGGAAATGGAAAACTATATCAGAATCTTTGATCAGAAACACCTCAAATGGAATCACAAAGAGTTAGACATCACTTAAATAACATTGCAGAACGACAGAGATGTAATAGGCAAAAGGTGGGTAATGTAGGGTTTTAAGAGACAGTTCAGTTCGCCAAGAGTCTCCACAGCTGTGGATCATAACATCTGAAGGAGTTGCAAGGCAGTCTTTGCTGACAGGTGTTGCAGACTGGGAATGAGATAAATTGGAGGCAGCGGGAAGAGGAGAGAGGTCAGACAATTCAACGGCCTCTCAGTCAGAGAGGTCAGAGAATAGCAATTGCCTCTCAGTCTCCTTGTATCCTCCTCTCACAAGAGGAGATCTATTCTGGATTGGATCACTGTTAGGTGGTTCCCATGTATTCCAACAGCTCTACTGTATATTCCAACATATGGCTCCTGAATGTGTGGTAAGAATTTCAAAAAGAACCAGAGCTGCTCGTGAGAAGGATCCTTCTAGAGTTAAGAAGAGCCCTGATAAGATTTTTTTTTTTAGTCAGGGTAATTAAATAGGCCAACACATCAAAAGGCTGAGCCAAGAGACTGATGAGACACTTAAATGCCTGTTCTGACCAGAGTCCTCTTCTCCATTTGAAAGTTTGCCTTGATCAACACCTGCTACAACCATCCAGAAGTGATAGTGCTGCTTGCATTCCTCAGTGAATGGACCATGTTTTGAGGGTAAAATAGCAGCAAAAAACAAACCAAAAAAAAAAAAAAGACAGGGAATTGTTAAGAGACAGGTCAGTTCTCTGAAAGCCTCCACAGCTATGGCTCATAACATCTGATGAAGATGCAAGGCAGCATTTGTTGACACAAGTGTTATGGACTGGGAATGAGATAAATTGGAGGGAGGTCAGATAATGCAATGGCCTCTCAGTCAGAGAGGTCAAAGAACAGCAACTGCCTCTCAGTCTCCTTGTATCATCATCATCCTCTCACATGAAGAGATCCATTCTGGGTTGGATCTCCAGCAGTCACTGTCAGGTGGCTCCTGTGTATTTTAGTAGCTCTCTTGTATTCCAACAGTAGGACATTATAGAGAGAAGATTAAAATCAAATGATCCAGAAACTAGGAAGTAGCACATATACTAAAGGAAAAATGAAAAAAATAAGCTTATATGTGAGTAGTAGTGGCATGTGATGCTAGAAATTCAAAAAGGCATTTATTAAATCTCTACTCCATGTGAGTTATTTTGATAGACTTAAGGATAGAAAGATAAAAATCAGGGTCCTTACCCTGAAGGGGATCATATTCTGTTGTTTAAATATAATAAGTACACACAGAATAAAATACAAAGCAATATGAAGGAAAGTATCCTAATAATGGAAGTGAAAAGAAAAGGATACAAGGTCTGATGTTGACCTTAAAATAAGCCACAATTATCATTCTCTGGGACTACTTCCACAACTCAGCATTCATAAGATTGTCGTTTGGGTTTCAGGTGAATTCTGAGAGTCTTCACCCCTAAAACTATAGCATACATGCCCCTATTAGTAAAATTTCCTTTAATAATAGGATAATAAACAAAATTAGCTGGAGGCATGTTCTTATATAACACAGGGAGAACAGTAACTACAAAACACCCTTGCCTTCCTCATATATATATATATATATATATATATATATATATATATATATATATAGTCAGTGAAACATTGGGAGCAAATAGTCATAAAAGGGAGAATATATTACCAAAGAAAGTAATTCCTCCAGAGGCATAAAGCCATTATGTCTCTTTTGTATTGGATTTATTTAATTTCCCCCAGTTACATTCAAAATAATTTTTACATTTGTTTTTTAAATGTTTGTTTTAGATTTTTCTCACTTATTTTCACTCATAAGTAAGAAACCACCTGTGAAGTTATGCAACACATTTCCATAAAAATCAAGTTGTGAAAGAAAAAAACATAGATATCTCTTATCCTAATAAAAATCAAAACGCTCAGTGAAAATTGAGTTTAAAAAGAGACAGAGATAGAGAGAATGCTTCAATTCAAACACAATTAGTTCTTTCTGTGGGTATGATTTTTCATAAGTTCTTCAGAGTAGTCATGAATGATTGCACTACTGAGAATAACAAAATCATTTACAACTGTTCATCCCACAATACTGCTATTACTTTGTATATAGTATATTTCACTTGCTTGAATTCACAGAGGACTTTCCAGTTTTTTTTTTTTCCTGAAAGCATCCTGCTCATTATTACCCATAAAACAATAATGTTCTATCACAAACATGTACTGTACTTTATTAAGCAATTCCCCAGTTGATGGACAACTCCTTAATTTCTGTTTTTTTTTGCCCTGAGAAGAAAGCTGCTGTGAATATTTTGGTACACACAGGTCATTTTCTTTTTTTTTTTTTTTTTGGTATTCATGTCTGGTACTGGTGTTATTAAGTCAAAAAACAAGCATGAATTTATAGCCCTTTGGGCACAGATCACATCTTTTGATCATTTACCAATTGAAGCATGGCTCTTATTTTTTATTTTTTTTATAAATTTGACTTAGTTTCCTCTGTGTTTGAGAAATGAGGCCTAATCAGATAAACTTGCTTTGAAATTCTTTTCAAAATCACTATTGTTAACTGTATTTCCCATTTATTCTCTCTCCTTTCACCCCGTCTTTCCTCAAAAGTGCTTTGGTACTGACCACTCCCTCCCCAAATATGCCCTCTCTTTTATCAATTTCTTCCCTGCTTAGCTGACATTGGGGCCAGACCAGAACTGGGGCTGCGGGCATGGCCTGCACTGGAACTGCCTACTGGACGCCCCCTCTGGTGTTACAGACCTTTTTTCTCACTTTCTAAGTTGCCTTCAGCTAGAGAATGTTTTTCTTTGTATTTCTGGCTGTCCTGATGCTCCAAAATTCATTCAGAATAATCATTTAAAGGGATTTGGAGAGATTCGGGGGAGAGGTTGGGCAAGTTCCTGCCTTTGTTCTGCCATCTTGGCTCTGGCTCCTGCCCTTTCTTTTTTAAAGTAGTTCTCCTTCAGCTCTCCACTGGGCCAAGCCTCCCTTTTTGCTACATCACTCAGTTGGTCTTCCTTAGCTTACATGTCTTCATGGACCAACTCCCAAATACAAGGACTAATTTTCACTTGAATTGACAGTTTGTTCTTTTCTCTACTGCCAAAAGATACATTCCTCAAAGCTGAGTCCTGCTTCATTGCCTGAAGTTTGAGTCTCTAATGTCAGTCAAGTATTTGAACTGCTTCCTTCCAAACATGGTGTACTCTATTGCTAAATAAATAGGTTGATAGTGGGGAGGAATTCACATACTAAATCCTGTTGTCATCTAATAGAGACATGAAGGTCACATTTCACATAACTTCACCTTCCCTAAAATGCTTAAAACTTTTTACCTCTTTCTAGAAATGGCCATTTAATCTTTTTAAAGGTTTTCAAGGACATGATTAATCTTCTCCAAGCTAATGACCAAGCTTTCTTTCCATTTAAATTTTTTTTCTACACTTCATAAAGGGATAAACTGGGCATGGACAAGTCTTTGTACTTCATTTGCACATCAATATCTTGTGACACATGTTAAGTGAGCCTTACTTTCTATGATTATAATAAAATTTTAAGGGATTTTAAGGAAGCTAAATCTTCCCCATCCCACAAAAGGATTTTGAGAATTAAAGGTATGGAAGATATCTTGTGTAAAATAATAGTGATGAAGGATGTGATGTCAAGTTTGGGAACAGCTGGTAAGCCTCTTTGGAGGAAGAAGAAAAGCTGTATCCTTGTTGCTTATAATACATATAAGATTCTGGAGCAGGATTTCTGTTGAGTTTGTATTTGGAAATTTTAAAATTATGATTAAGCATAAGAAACATATTTAAAGAGCTTATGTACTATTGAGAGAACCCATACATAGTTAAATAGACTATATATATATATATATATATATATATATATATATGTGTGTGTGTGTGTGTGTGTGTGTGTGTGTGTGTGTGTATGTGTGTGTGTATGTAATAGATAATTTTGACAACAGAAAAAAAATGAATGTTGTGATTTCATCTGTAAGACTTCTAAAACTGATATAATTCTCATTTCTTCAACTTTTTGAGTACTCTATAGAAGTGGAGAGGGGCCATACTGACTTTAGAGCAGGTTTCTTTGCTATGGCCAAATGATCTAGCATCAAGTGACAAATCTACTGTTGAGGAGCTTTTTGTCATATATCTATTTGTTTCTGAATCTATTTAGAATATGCCATGTCTAAATCACTCACTTTGACAATTGTCATTTCCTTTTTAAAAAGAAAAAATTAAGGAAAAGCTATAGTCTGGTGTCAAATGAACATGGATGATGAAGGAAATACTGTTTCCTTTAAACTGATGGAAGACAAAGCAGTTTGAACTGTCACCGATTTAATATTCTCCTTCCTCCTCTCTGACTACTGATCTTGCTTCCTTTAAGTCACAACTAAAATCCCATCTTTTTTGGGAAGCCTTTGCAATCTGAATTGATTCTAGTGCCTTCCCTCTGTTAATTATTTCCTATTTATCCTGTTTATAGCTTGTTTTGTATATATTTGTTGGCTTATTGCTTCCCCCATTAGATTATTAATTCATTGAAAGCAGGGTCTGCCTTTATATTCCCAGCACTTAACACAGTGCCTGAAACATAGTAGGTGTTTAATAAATGTTGATTCATTGATATGCAGTTTCTTTGACAGTGAATGAAGTGCCAGGCCTGGAATCAAGACATTGATCTTGGTGAGTTCAAATCTAGCCTTAGGCATTTACTAACTGTGTGAGCCTGAGCAAGTCATTTAACTTTATGTGTCTCAGTTCCTCATCTCAAGTAATCTGAGAAAGAAATAACAAACAGTTCTAGTATCTTTGCTAAGAAAATCTTAAACAGGATCATGAATCAGACATAATAGAAATGATTCAACAAGAATAACAATTTCATATTATGGCAATGAGAAATTCAGGAGAGAAGTTTACACTGCTACTGTTGAAGATGCTGATATCAAGATTGCCTTCTTTGGAGTCAAGATCTGTAAATTAGTCTATTTTGTTCAGCTTCCCTGGCTCTACCTTAATGAGCCTGTGTTCAGTCACCATTCAGTTTTAGTCTTTAATTGCAAATTTTGAGAATCAGGGGCTGGAACACTCTAATACATCCTAGGTCATCAGACTGTACTAAAAGCTGGTTTTTCTTGTTTCCATACCATACAGGTTAAGAGTCACCTCAAATTTGTTTCACTCTTCAAATTTTAAAGCTATTTGCATCATGAGGCAAATCTAATCCCCCAGTTTCTGATTCATTTATGTTAAATTCAGTTAAAGTTCTTTGTATATACCCCTGTGAAGTCCATGAGGCCTCAGACATAATTAATAAAATCCTAGTTTCTCTAAAACATTGTTTTATTTAAAAAATTAAGAAGCCCATATTAAACATTGAATATACACAAAATGCCAACATAAGTGCTGGTGATATAAAGAGGCAAAAGCACATTGACCCTCACTGAAGTAACAATCTAATTAAAAAGGGTTGAGTTCAATATAATACTTGAAAAGAAGAGACTAATTGTATTAATATTTTTCTTCTGACAATAACCTCTAATAGATTATTTATGTCTTACTCTAAATATACTCCATCACCTTCCAGAATTCCTGAATTTAATTCATTTTGTCTTATGAAAATATCCAATGTTAATCACAACTTGCTTGACATATTTTAGGGAGTTTATTACATGAGCTAGTAAGTGATTGTTTAGATTGTGAACAGGTTCACATAGCTACAAGTGTTAGAGATGATATATGAACCATGATCTTCTTGACATAAGGTTACTGCCATCCTGCCTGTTATTGGCCAAAATAACAATCAGATAGTTATGTCTATTCTGAAGAAATGGTATTAAATATTGAGTTTGATATGCATGATCCATGTGTTCTCTTTTGTAAATGCTTTAAGTCTCTAAGAATCATGAACCAGAAGAGGGAAGGAATGCACCTCAGAGATCATGTAGTACAATTCCCAAACTTACAGATTAAAAAAAAAAAAAACAAAAAACTGAAACCCAGAGGCATTAAGTGACAGTGAGTTTGGAGGCAATGGGAACCCCTATTGAAATGTTAAAGGCAAGATTTTCCTGTCCAGCCTATGCTGAGTTGAGCCTCTACTGTTCATGTCACTCAGTCATCTCTCTTTGAGTGGAAATAAACCTTTAAATGTCATTTAGCCTAATCTCTAACATGGCACATGAGTCTCCTTACAAAAATATTACCTAGTAATGAGCCTGTCATCATTTCACAAGGTAATGCATTCAATTCTTAGACTTTTAATTATGAAGATGTTCCTTATATCATGCCCAAAGCTGCCTGTCTATAATTTCTACCTACTGGTTCTAGTGGTGACCTAGGAATAATATATTTAACAAAATCCTAGACATATCAGCTTTCAAAAAAACCTGCTATAACTCCCTTCTTCCCTGCGCCTAGGATAAGCATTCCCAATCTGTCCAACTGATACTTATAATTACTTGATTATATGGGATACCATTGTCACTTTATTCCATGTATAAGAACTTATTCCAAGTTCTTATTAAACAAATTCATTCAAATTCACCCTTCTCTCTCCTACTTTTGAAAATTTACCTCTCCTCCAATCTCTAGATTTTTCTGTCCTAGTTCTGTAAACAGCACTTAAAGCAACAGTTTTATTCTTGGAAGAAGTATGGCAATCAAATGTTCTATGACTCCCTAGATATGTTGTTCTTCCACTATTAGAGTATAACTTCTTTTAAATCAAGAAATATATTTTTTATTCAAATTCCCAGAACTTAGTATATTGTCTAACTTAGAGTAAATACTGCTTTTTAATTATTTCTCTTGTTTATTTCACCTAGTTTTTCTTTCTGAGAATGTCTATAATGATTTGACCCATGGCTTTCTAGTGAACATTAGAAGTAGCAAACACATCCTCAGACTACAAGAATGTAGGACAGTTTCATTCCATTCAGCAGCTTAACTAACATTAAGTCCACTAGATATTGGTTTTTTAAAATAATTTTAATTTAATAATTATTTCTGCTCCCATATACCACAAATCTCTTGTCAGTTTAGAACTTTCCCTCTCCACAATTCTGCTGTTTCTCTAAATGGATTCTCAATGTATTTTTCCTACCTCAGATATTTTTGCCATTTAAAGGATCTTCTCTCTGAGCCACAATTGTTTCATATACCAGCTTTTCTGTCTAGTCATCATTGGTTTGGCGTTCACAAATATTTTGAGAAGGTAAGATTATTCAGGGATTGGTTTGTGATATGACATCAGGAAATACTTAACAGGTTAGCTTGGCTGGTCAGAGAATGATGCGGAGGCCAAAATCTTGTCTTTGATCCCCATAAGGACCAATTAGCTTCATGCAGAGAACAATTACGGTCCACAGTCACAGACTGTGTGCCTCATTCCTGCCAGATGGTTTGCAAATGTCTGCTCTTCTGTTTCAATGAGGGTCACAAAGGGACTGGATTGAGAATGCAGATAGATGGTTAAAAACTATCTTTTTGCCAGGGTACTCAATTCCTATCACATACTAAAATGTAAATCCATAAACATTTATTAAGCACCCATCATGTCCAAGTCACCATATTAAATACTGAAGATGCTTAATTTTGCCCTTCAATGCATCCCTCCATCCATCAGTAAGCTTATGAATGTGGGTATTCACAATAGTGATGTATTTGATAATTTATCCTTGCCTTCCCATCCTGTGCTGCTTTTTTCCATGACCTCTCCTAAATCCCCCACAGAGGGTCTAGTTGGTGTAATAGTAGCTTTCCTTTTGTGTTCTTAATGCTATATAATAGCAATGGAGCATGAAAAGGCAATGTGGTACAGTGGAAAGAGTTTTAGAATATAAGAAGAAAATCTATTTCCAGGCAATTACAAAATTGCCTTTGTAATCTTAGAAGGTAATATCACTTCACTGGGCTTCCGTTTCTTCATCTATATAAGGAGTAGAATTGGATCACCAGCAAGGTCCTTTCTAGCTTTAAATCTATGATCTATACCCCTATGAGTATGTGTGAGCTTTTAATCAGTTAGCCTCAACTTTGTGAAAATGAACAGGGCATTTATTTTTCCCCCTCTTTCTGGCCATATATTTCTCTCATGATATCATTTAAACCAGAGAACTGGTGCAATTCTTCATTTGTAATATATTACAACTTACTCATTCCTGTGCATCTCCAGTGCCCTTTAGGTGATACTCAAATTTAATTCTCCAGATATTTTATTACATAACTTAGAGGCACATGAAATCACTAGGAGAATGCTGAAAAGAAAAAGACAGTCCTTAGTTTGTAAAGGAGAATCTTGGGCTCATCAAAAGGATTAAGTCATGAGGATACAAAGACAGAAATGACCAGTTCCTATGCCAAGGAAAAGGCCAGCCTTCATGTATTGCAATAGAATTTTAGGATTCAAGGATGAGATTTATGTGATGTAGTCACACAAATATAAGGTAAAAGAACATGTTTTTTTTTCTCTCTCTCTCAGATAGAATAATACTAGTCATAGCATATCTAGGAGTTGTCATTTTCATTGGAATACTAATTAATAGAAATTGTCATTTGACATCTCTGACATTCTCCTTATTGGGATGTTCTCTTGAAGGTCTTTCTCTGGCACAAAGGACATTGTTTTTTAACACTGAGGCATCAATTGTACTCTAATGACAAATTGGTTTTAGGACTGAAATTTTGAACCCAGTTTCTTAACACTAAATTTATTATGTGACAGTCATGAATTTGCATAAGGTGTCACATTAAATATTGACTATTTGTGCAAATACACAAATGTTAGATGTCTCAGAGAATCATTCAGTATTCTTGGGTCATCACCCTAGGCAGTGTCTATGCTAGAGACTTTCTTATCAGAATTCTAACTAAGACAGGAAACCAAATGGTTTTTGCCTAAGGTACTCACATTGTGGGGACGTTTATTGTATTTGAAGTCTTTTTGTAACATCTAAATAACTGAATTTCATATCTTATTAGTAAGAATAATAAGTTAAAATAGAAAGCAGTTAGATGCTATTTCTTTACCTAACTGAAGTCTTTTCCTTGGTAAGGCTCTTTCCAATCTGGTTTCTCTTGTACCTCCTCTGAGTGTCCTAAAGTCTTCATCTCTTTCTTCCCATTACTTGGAAGTGTCTCTGTGTCTGTCCCAGTCAAACTTTTCCTAAATTTTATTTAAGCATATTTTGTGCTAGTTTCCCCTGATATATAATTTCTGAAATATTTTATTTTCTCATTCTACACAGGACTCTGAAATAAACCACAAGGTCTTCCATGGTTTAGGAATCCCTATATAACCCCTTTATATATGCTAAAAATTCCACTAGCATCATTCCTGCCAGCAAAATTCAATTTGGATGCCAGGGACCTAGTCTCCCATTTTAACACTAAACTTCATCTAAATTATTTCAAATTTAGCATTTGTCCTAATAAGTAGAAAATGGAAAGTGAAAAAGGTAAGCATATTTGCAACTAGAAAGCCTGAATTCAAATCCTAGTTGTACCAGAACTATCCATATAATAATCTGGCATATATTGTTTCTTGAAATATATAACAAGCTTACTAAGTCAATATATTATACATCAGTCAAGTTGATATTGAACCATTACCTACTAACTTTGTGTCCATAAATACACTTTATCAGTATTCCTCTCTTTCAGGAAGAAAAGAATGTATAAAGAATGAGCCAAGTGGACTCAAAGACTATGACATTGATTAGTTGTAGATAGGCAGCTGGAAATAGATACTAGCTAAGAGTAAGTAAATAAGAGTGATAGAGGACAATTGAAAAAAATAGAATAATTCAAGAAAAGGATGGAAGAATTAACAGATTTGTAAATGAGATGAAAAACATTAAAATAAATAACTCCTTAAATTTTAGAATTGGTCAAATAGAAAAAAATATACTTCATGACCAATTCTTATTTATAATTCTATCTTCCCATTTATTATAGGTATATCTTCAATGCAATGTACTTCAGTTTGGTTGGACATTATAGTATTGCATCATTACTTTTCTTACTGTCTTTTTCATTTCATTAACTGCACCTTGCTTTTATAGATAATAAATGTACATGATAAGGAATTTAAAATAACTGTATACATTACAAAAATACTTGGGACTCTCCCCAGACAAGCCCTGTGATCATATGAATAAAATTATATAAATTTTTTTTCACACAAATATAGACAGATCAAACAAATGGAGAACTATTAATTGCCCATAGGTGGCAAAGCCTATGTAATAAAAATTACAATTCTACCTAAGTTAATTTACTTATTTAGTACCATAACATAGTATAACAATAAAAGAATGCCAAAGAATTATTTTGTAGAGCTAGAAAAAGTAGTAACAAAATTCATCAATCATCAAATCAATCATCAAAAGTGCATCAAAAGATCAAAAATGTCAAGGAATTCAATTAAAATGTGAAAGAAAGTAGACTAGCAGTTCCACATTTCAAATTATATTACAAAGCTATAAGCATGAAAATAATCTGATTCTGGCTGAGAAATGAAGTGATAGATAAGTAGAATAAATCAGATATGCAATACACAATAGAACATGCTAATAATAAACCTAGTATTTATAAAACCAAAGATCCAAGGTTTCACAAAAAAGAGAAAACTGAAAAGCAGCTTCATAGAAACAAGGCAAAGACCTCACATTGTACATACCAAGATAAGATCAAAATGGATAAATGCTTTAAATACAAAGAATGATATAAATTAATTAAGAAAGCATGGGAAAATATATCTGTCAAATCTATGAATAACAGAAGTCTTTCTGTCCAAAAAGAAATAGAGGGTATTACAAGAAATAAAATAAATGATTTTGATCACATGAAATTTAAAAAGGCTTTGCACAAAGAAAATGAATCCAATGAAATTTAGAAGAAAAACAGGAAACTGGGAAAATTTTATAACCAATTTTTTTTTTTTTTTTGGTTGAGGCAATTGGGGTTAAGTGACTTGCCCAGGTCAACCATTTTTTTTATATAAAGATCTCATTTCTCAAACATATAGAAAGCCAAATTTGTAATAAAACAGTCATGATGCAGTTGAGAAGTTGTCAAATAATATGAATAAGGAGATTTTTTTAGAATAGGAAATCAAAGCAATTAATACTTATGGGAAAACTGCCAATTAGAGAAATGCAAATTAAAACAATTCTGAGATGCTACCTCATACCTATCAGATTGGCTAAAATGCTTGAAAAGGAAAATGACTAATTCTGGAGGGGATATGGAAAAAATGGCATTCTAATGCATTGTTGGTGAAGGTATAAAGTGGTCTAACCATTTGGGAGAACAATTAGGACTATATCCAAAATGGTACTTTCTCTTTAACTACTAAGTCTGTATGTCCAAGACATAAAAGAAAAAGAAAATGACCTATTCATATAAAACTATTTTAGCAACTCTTATTTTGTGGTGACAAATAATTGGAAGTCAAGAGGATGCCTATCAATGGGTGAATGGCTGAACAAGTTGTGGTATATGATTATAGTGAAATACTATCATGCTATAAGAAATAATAAGCTGGATGGCTTCAGAAAAGTCTCAACACATGAAGTCATATAAAGTGAAGTGAATAGAACCAGAAAAAACATGGGCACAGTAACAGCAATATTACAAGGATGCTTAATTTTGAAAGACTTAGCAAGTCTGATAAAGACAATGATCCAAGATAATTTCAAAGGACCCATGATGAAAAATACCATCGACTTCTATAGGGAGAACTGATGAATTTTGAATGCAGAGTGAGACATATTTTCAAACATTTTTATTGATTTATTTTGATTTTTTTCTTTTGCAATATGATTAATGTGGAAATATGTTTTGGATGATCTCTCATGTATAATCAAAATCAAATAACTTGCCTTCTATAAGAATGGGATGGGCTAGGATGAAAAGAAAAAAAATTGAAATCAATCTAAAAAATTATCACCATGTAATTGGGAAATAATAAAATAAATAAACAAACATTTTTCAACTAATAGCTAAATAAGCTATTCCACAATATTCCATGAAAAATAATTTTTAAAAATATTGACTGGGAGCTTGGGTAGTATAGATTTAAACTGAATTGATATGGATAACCTGATTGATTATCTTATAAAGGCAGCATATGAGATGGTATGCTCTAGGTGCTAAACATAAATATACATCATTATTTAAATCTTTATGTATATTTATATTCTATATTTTTCCTTACAGAGCTATCTAGATAGTATCATCATTGCCTCTGTATATATCTGCTTTTTCTTTCTTATCAGGCTTATTTGAAATTCTTTGGTCAGGATTTTATTCTTTCACTATCTTCTAGGTTAGGATTTCAAAACAGAATTATTTTAGAATTTTCTATGACATGTTCCATTCTCCTTTCCTAATGTCTAAGGCTTATGGTTAACTATATATAGGTGTTTCTCTCTGTGTCTGTCAAATACGCTATGATAACATGGTCTTTTCTTAAAGTTCCCATTATTTTTCTTTTGCCAATCAGTCCCTCCTTGTTGGTCAGATTCACTTAGATTACGAGCCTCTTTAGCCACCTCTTCTTCTTTCTGAAAGATAAATGTGTTAGCAAGACAGATCAAGAAATTGTGTTTATTAGATACCTTACTTTCACTAGAAAGAAACCGCTAACAGATGTCCAGATAATAGGAGTCCCAAAACATAATAATTTCTTGTTTTGTGCCAATTTTGTGACAAGTTCAGACAGTCATGATCATAAAATCTCAGAACTGGAGGAAACCTCAGAAGTTATAAAATCCAACTTATATCTGAATAAGAATCCTTTTCACACTACCTTGCTCTCAACCCCTGCATTGCAACACTCATACGAGTTGTCACATGGACTTTACTTAGAGATTTCCATGGAAAGCATACTCTTTATTCTCAAAGCAAAAAATACTACATTTGGACAGCTCTATATGTTAGGAACTTTCCCATTATTTTAGATAAAAATATGCTCAGCTGCTATTCCACTCATTGCTCTTAAATTTGTTCCCTAGGACCACATAAAATAAATGTAATTACTCATTTATATTACTGACCTTCAAATACTTAAAACTACTATTATCAAAAAACTGAACACCCACTCCCTATAGTACAGTTTCTTTCTTTTGTAAAACAAGTTTGAAATATAATTTAATTGTCATAATCTAAATAAACAAAAACAATTTTAATGATAGTAAATAAAAATGTTTACCACTAGATATTATGATGCACCTGCAGCCATCTTATATTTGAAAATCAAAAAGGATGTAATTTTTTTTCCAGAGCAACTAAATGTGGTAATAATGATAATAGCCAGCATATATGACACCTACTATATTCTAGGTACTGTGCTAAGTGTTTTATAAATACTATAACATTTTCTTCACACAATAACCTGGGATGAAGATGCTATTTTTAGTACCCCCATTTTGGAGTTGAGAAAACTGAAGCAGAGATTGTTATTTTTCAAGATCATACAGCAATCTGGCTTAAGGACATATTTTAATTTGGGGTATTCCTGACTAAAGGCTTAGTTCTTTCCCACTTGAATCACCCAGGTGCCTCATAGAAAATTAGACACATATAAATACATAAATGCATATGTGCATATAAGCAATTTCTGATCATACAATTCTTCCAGTGCTAGTTTCATGACCAACTATAAAACCCAAGACCAAGTGCTGCAAGAAACTCCAAATTTGTATCTTTAATCCATTTTCAAGGAATACAAATAGGGATTTTTCAAAGTTGAAAATTTTAACTGAAATGTCATCTATAGTATTAGTGATTTTTCTTCCTGTGCTAATCCTTGATCAAATAATATAGTAACTTAGTAAAAATACCAAAAAATAGTCTGGCAAGCTCTGTACTCGATGAATGATTTTGACTGTTTGTGCTCAAAACTTGCCATTCTTGTAGAAGATTGCCCATACATTATCTCTCCAATAATATATTTTGTAATTTTTACAGGAATTCAATTTCAGCTAAACAATCCATAAACTATCCATTTTTAGTTTTTTGAGCTAACATATGTGAAGTACTTTATAAATCTCTAAGCACTATGTAAATGCAAACTGTTATTTGAAAGATGGGGTGGCATATTTACAATTCTGTTCAGTAATACTTCTTCTGTTGATGATTTTTCCAAGATCACCAAAAGAACTTTAGCAATTATATCAACTTAAAATATTAAGTATGCTTGGATATAGTTGATTATATTTTTGAAGTAAGGCAAACATTTTATAAAACTCTGTGTGCAGTGACTGCTTTTTATAATGAAACTCTATATACCCAAAGGTTTCCAAAAACTACTTCACAATTTACTTGATTAATTTCTGCTCAAATTAGTCTACCTAGTATTTTCAATTGCTTATTTTCTCAGGTGTGAGCCATCCATAATAATCATCAAAATCAAACATCATATATGTCCTGCTTTATCCAAAAAACCTTCTCTATTTCAGTTCTTCTATAATTTCTTATCATTTCTTTTTTATTATATAGATTTTTTTAAAATGTATTTTTACTTTGAAATTAAGAAACACCAAATTCAATGGATATTTTCATATATGCAGTTGAAGAGAAAAATGGATTGTACATGGAATAGTGTATCTCTAATATATAATTCAACATCAACTTTCAAAGCTAGCTTGCTTCTTTTTCTTTATCATGTTTTGAAACAAAAGGATGTTAGATATGCCTTAGGGACAAGAATTTCCTTTGTGTAAAGGTTGTATTGTATATTGTCCCTTCCATGTATTGGATTCCATATTTCAAGAAAGTGCCAGAACTTAGATTCAAAATAGAGGGGAAATGCAAATTTGAGATAAATATAATATCCTTGAAAATGATAACTGATGCTTCAGATTAGTGGTATTGGTTATATCATTATCTTCAGTTATTCAAAGCTAACAGCTCTACAATCATTCCAACACTGCACATCTTTCTAATAATATAAAAAATTGACACCTTTGAGAATTTCTATGACATTAGAATGTTAATATAGCAGTTGGCATTTTGGAGAATCAGGTCCATTTACAGATTTCATTCCAAAAATATACACATATAGCAATGAGGACAAAATATTTTCCTCGGTATCCAATGTTTCTTTAAGCTCTGCAAACTTCCTAGACTGAACCACTGTCTGGTCTTGTCTTTGAAGGGATATTCTGGAATTTGTATTTATAAACATAGAAAATACATCAGTAACTTGAAAGTAGAAATCACAAATTGTTCATATTTGCTAGTAACTCTTGGCAAGAGATCATATGTTCTGATAATACAAAAGGTTTTTTGCTTGTCTCAACAGTAGTACCAGGTTGGAATCCTGGAGAAATCAGGCCTTACTTTGATCAATTCATTTGTTCTTTTCTCCTTTGTATATTTCTTGCTTTGTCAATTCAATATATTACAAAAAGTTTCTCATTTTCCCACTCATTTGAATGCATTTTATGTCTTGTTTCCAGAGGAGGAGCTCTGCTTATATTGTGTTTCATATTGTGGCTAACATATTGGACATATGATTTATAGAATGAAAGCCTGGCTAGGGTGCTTTGGCCTTGTGCCTAATACTTGTGTATACTTGTGTGATCTTGGTTCTTAATATCCTCTACTGCAAAATGAAGAAATTCATATAAAATAAATGACATAATCTTGAAGGTCTTTCCCAGCTACAAGATTCTTCTTCCTATAAGGTCAAAAAACCAAATCTGTATCCAATATTGTTATGGCTTTGTACATGCTCCATTTGGTGGGATTATTTTATTCTCATCGATAAAACAAGCCAGTAGAATTTCCCTAGAGTCAAATAAACATTACATCATTACAATCAATTCCAAGCTTTCAAAGATGACAAAGCACTTTATAAAAAAAAATTATTTATTACGCAAGTAGTGTAAGTACTATTATTATCCCTATTTCATAGATGAAAAAACTGAGATCCCCAGAAGTGAAATAATTTGTGTAAGATCTGTTAGTTAATTATATACATGAAGCCAAGTGTTTCCTTACTGTGACTCCAGTGGGGTTTTTTTTCCATTGCATCATTCAAATGACTGAATTCAGCTGTCTGTGACCAGAATCTCTCTATAATTCTTTTAGAAGCAGTTGGTCTTTTTTCAGTAAAAAGTGTAAATGGTAGAAATGTGAATATTAGGGGGGTAAAAGGCATTTTGGGCCTATCTGATCTTGACAGGAATCAAGAGGTGCCTATAACTACCCAATTCCCATTCCAAAAAGCATTTATTTAAAGCCCCTATTATGTTTGTCACTGTACTAAGTGCTGAAGGTAGAATTAATAAAAAACAAAGACAGTCCTTTCCATCAAGGAGTTTACAATCTACCAAGAAAGACAACATCACAAAAGAAAAGGAGAAGGCAGGGGGAATGTGGAGACACTAGGGAGTGCCACAGTGAAGATATCTTGTTCTTTGGAATTGAAACCAGGCACAGTAGTAATTGCAAAGTTGTGTGGTCTGAAAGTCTACCGTCTGTCTTCTATAAAGGAAAGTATTGGAAGAAATCTGGAATTTCATCCTGCAGTCCTCTAAATAGAATGGAGAAGTAGTTGAAGGGAATGGTACCAATCAAGGTTTGAGTGAGTAGTATAGCCATAAGACTTGAAGCAATGATCTTGACCTATGAGGGTCATCTTGTTCAAAGGAGTTGAAATCAAGCAGAACAGCACATACAAATCCTTTTTTATTTTGACTATGTGTTTCAATCCTATGGCCCAGAGCACAGTACATTTATTTGTAATTTACAAAGAAATTTTATTTATATTTGATTAATTCAATACATTTATTAAATTCCTGTTATGGGGATAAAAGGCAGCACTTTCTCTGATCCCAAGGAGATTAGCACCATCTTGTGTCAAGAGCCAAGGAGAAAGGGATCTGATATGTCCTTTATCCAAATTTTAAGCTGATATGTAAAGGGGACTGGATTTTGAATTAAGGACTTGTGTTAAAATCCAGTTTCTCCTCCTTAATCCCTAATATAATCTTGGGCAAATCACTTATACTATCTCAGAAGTCACAGTTCCTCATTGGTTAAATGAGGTGGGTGAATAAAATAATCGCCAAGATCCCTTTGAAATTTAAATCTATGTTTCAATGATTTTAAGATTATCTTAATCATTCTAGAAAATTTCAAGAGCTAGAGAACAGATACTTAAAATAATTTAAGAGTCATCTCACCAAAGCTCTTTCCTACTTACTACCTTCCCAACTTCCAGATTTCACACACATTATCCTTTTCCATACATACTATGGTCAAACCTTATTGGATTATTTGTTATTCCTAAAATATAGCACTCCCTCTCCCACTCTCATTTTTGTATTGACTGATTCAACCCCTGGAATGCTCTCCACCACACTTCTGCCACCAGGCCTCCCTTGCTTCCTTCACAGCATTTCAAGTAGCTTATTTTACATGATGTCTTTCTTGATCCCTCCAGCTACTAGTACCTTCACTCCCAAAACCATATTCATTTTGAGATGTCTTGTGAATACTAATAAGTATATCCAGATAAGCACATCTTCATTCAAAACTTTCAATATGTTATCTTCCATATTAAAGTATAAATCAACCCCTTAAGGGTAGGAACTACTTCTTTGTGTTTATATCTTCAGCATTTGATAGAATATGAGGTCCTCTGCTATAAATATTTGTTGAATGTTTTATTTTTCTACATGGAGGCAAGCAAAGAATTCTGTTGTAGGAGTTGGGAGGTCTAAAGTCAAGTCTTACTCACGATTTCTAAATCTACCATATTGACTACCATAATAATGATCTGGAGGGGGAAGAGGGATAAAATATAAATAAAGCAAAACATATATTAAAAAATAAATAATGTGTTAGTAGATAAATGAATGCTTGAATAAATAAATAAGTAAAAAATAAATGAGCTAAAGTAGAAAAGTTAATGTATGAATTAATAAGTAGAGAGAGCTTAACAGATGATAGATAATAGATAGATAGACAGAAAATGATAGAAATTTATGGGTTTTGATGCTTCTCTGTGTATTCTGTTTAGGGTTAATAGACCCTAATACAATGTGCTGAGATTCTGACTATAGATATGTTTTCTCACTGACTTTTATGGCTCCAGACTTCATCAAGGTCCATCCCTTGGGCTTTTCAAGTCCTAGGGAATTTTGGTGTAAAAAATATCTTTTTTCTTGTTAATCTGATTAGAAAGTGATTTCAGTTTTCATACTTGCCACCTGTAAGGGTAGAGCATTTTTAAAATCAGGTTCTGTCATCCTTGACCAATTAAAGAGCTTATATTTTGGTTATGGCGAAAAAAACACCAGATTTTACATTTCAGGATAACCTCTCCTTATTTATGCTTGATTATTTATGCTTAAGGACAAAAATATCAATGACAAACAAAAAATTCTGATATGATGGTAATAGATTGCCTTTGTTTTATGATTTCTCTGGATTTCTTATTCTAATATTGTCAACTCCATTCTTTTTAAAAATTAAGGGGAATTGTTATTTCCCACTGTTCTTTCCTTCTCTTCCCCAACACACATATGTGCATGAGCATGCACACACACACACACACACACACACACACACACATACACATAGAGAGACTGAGGAAGATACAAAGAGACTGAGAGAGACAGAGACAGAGTCAGAGACTAAGAGACACAGAGAGAGCCAATATAACTGAAGATTAAACGAATTCTACATGCAAAAATTTTACATTTTTTCCTTATTTGTTGTTATATGGGCAAAAGGGAAAAAGCATGATTGTCTATCTTGACAAAGTAGGCCTTCAGCCAATTCATTTAAGCAAAGAAAATTGACTGGAATAGAACAGCTATCACCTGCCCTGTAAATATCTATCAGCACCAATTTTTTGGGGAGGGGAGGAAATTATAAATGACCCCCAATCAAGTTGGGGCCACCAAGTATTTTAAGGCAATAAATTTAAACTGTACTAGTACCATACATGATCCTTCTAGTATTGCAATGGAGTTTTACATGTCATTATCAAGAATAATTAGTTAAACTAGAAAGATATCAAGAGAACCAATTGAGAGTCTGCCTGTCCCAGACCTATACAATGTCTCTATGAGGAGACATCAATTTGTATTTCTCTCAATGGATTTCATCAAGGAAAATTCACTTTCAAGCTACAGTGGTTTCTGCACATTTCAAAGGCCTTTGGGAACCTTGGGAGGAAGTGATCTCTTCATTTTAGAATTTGTATTGTAATAAGAAATGTACGGTTTTTTAAATTTTGAAGTATATTTTATTTTTTACAAAGAATATATTTTGAAAGAATTTAGAGTAAAGATAGGTAAGAAATCAGACAATTCCACAGGGAAAGGAAATTTATTGAGGACAAAACTGTCAAGAATAAATTTTGAAAGACCCAAAACACAAGAAGATCCCAGTAATGGCAAAGAAAAGAAACCAATGTGGATGGAAAGGGAACTCATCAAGAGAACTCTCTAATTCACATATAGTTAGTGTGATGTAATGATGTAATCACTCTACTTGGCATATATTTAGTATGATATGGTGATATAATAGTTCTGCAGTCAGCACATGTTGAGTATGCTGTAATGATATAATTGTACTAAGGTATTTAAGGGCAGAGAGGACTTGAAATAAACAGACTCCATCCTTGACCATTCTTATGGCGGCTCTCCTGCCTTCATCATTTCTCCACCTAAGACCAAGGCCTGTCCAGAGATCCTGCAGAAAGCAAGTCTGGACACTGCACCTTTATATGCATATGTATTTATTTATATGTATGCATGGTGTATGTATGTACTAAATGAGAGCATCAGACTGGTACTGATCCATGATCCATTTCAACTTTGCATTCATGATACTCTAAAAGTGAAGGCAAATTTGAACAACTGTGGATGAATGCTAAATCATGACTAGCTTCCATGATAATAGGCTGAGAAGTGCAGAATCAGAATTAGCAGAGTCCAGTAATGAAAGGAAAGAACATTAATGTTGAGTTTTAAAGGGATATTAAAGAAGAGAAGGACTGACACTCAAGAGGACGATGGTAGTAAACAAAATAAGAGGGCCAAACCCTCTTAACTATAGAAAATAAAACCAAAAATGGTAACAAATTGAAATTAATTTTTAAGATTTGACTGGGGAGCACCTACCAACCCTCAATGAATTCAAATTACGAAAATAATCGTATCTTAAGATATCAAAAGAAGCAGTAGTTTGTTTTAACACAGTTGCTTATATGTTTTCTCCCTTATTACATGAGGGGCTTCTTTAAAACAAGGACTGTCTTTTCCCTTTCTTTGTAACCCCAAGGCTTAGCACAGTGCCTGGCACATAATTAAGTACTTAAATTTTTATTGATTTACTCATTTGTGAATTTGTTAAACTATCATAGGTAATCTTTGAAAATTGGAGAGATGTTCCATGGTTGGAACAGGACAAATATTTTCTGGATTAAAGAAAATTAAAGTCTAAAGATCACAAACCAGTGGATTTGACTTTAATATTTGGTTAACATCATTAAAGAGAAGGGAGATGAGAAATTAACAGTGGAATAGTAAACACTGAGAATTTGTGTAGAATCAGAAGGACAAGTAATATAAGAACTACCTTATTTTTTTTTATTTTTACATAGTACTACACAAGTACCTGAAGGGAATGCTACTTGAAAGGAATGTTGTGGATGATAAATATCTATGTATATCTATTAGTGTATATACATACATATATATGCATATATATTTGATGAAATTTGTCATGTGATAATTCTGGACACATCAGAGGGTTATCAGTTAAAGGGATCAGATGGAAGCTAAACTAATTGAATGATTGTCTTCCCTCCATTATTCATTAATATATCAATGTCAAATTAAAAGAATAGATTTAGTATCAAGCACTCTGTTCTCAGTCTGGTTCTATTGAACATTTTTATCATTGATTTGGATTAAGGTATCTATAGATTACAAACATAATATTTTCAACATGAAAGATGAGAGGTATGGATCAAATGTTGGACAGAGGAATAAGGATCTTTACTAAACATTTACAATAAATAATTGGTTGATTATTTTTTAGGAATATCGTCTAGTGTATTTTTGTTCATATATTATTTGGACTAGATGACCTCTGGTTCCTTTCAGTTGGGATATTTTTACTTTTCAGTTCCTGTACCCTAATCAAATCTCACAGTTCCCATGCTTAAATAAGCAATAATATGAATACATATTTACCCAATGTTTAAACACTTTCTCATAAAAGACTGGAGAAAAATGTAGAACAAGTATTATTAATCCCATTCTATGGATGAGAAAACTGAGTCTCAGAAATTGTAGGTAAGTTGCCCACTTTAACTCAGAGAGCAAATCTTGTGGTTCAAACTTAAACTTACATTTTTACCTTTCATAAAATTTCCATAGCATGCTGACCATTTCAGATTAGAGAAACTCTTCTCTTTGGAACTTCTGCTAGATACTTTTGGTCTGAACCACATAAAGGGAGCACATAATCCTATATTTTCTCATTTTGTCACAATTCTGTTCTGCATTATTATTATTTCTCCATTTAGAGGAGTCCTTGAGGGAACAGCCTGGATCTTGTTCTCATTTAGCCATCCCAGCATTATTTAGCAAAAGACTGGGTACAAACATCAATATACTTTGAAGAACTGTTGACTTGAATTGAACCAAAATTCATTGCCAAGCTAGTTGAGGTGTGGATCCTTTTTCAGGGACTTGGAAAGGTACTATGCTCATTCACAGTAATTCTCATCCCAATAAAGATGGGATGTCCTTTCTTAAATGAAAGCTTGTGTGAATCATCAAAATTCTATGAAACCTGCTTATGTTTCTAAAGTAACTCAATGATGCCTAATGAATATGTGGTGATAATTGAATAAAAACTTCTCAGAATCAATGTGGCTCAATGCCAAATAAGCAGACAATTTAAATAAGCTAATGGAAACATTACTGGCCAGCCTTCATATTATGTTTTCTAATTAAGGTAGTATTTGGCTGACACTGAGCCAATTTATGTGTGGAAACCAAACGATTAAAAAGGTCACATTATAGAAACCTCTGCATTCTTCTATGCAAATGAAGCAAAGCAATATATAGGGAATTAACATGTGCAAACAAGACTGAACTTTACTACATTTACACTTCCAAAGAGGAGAAGAACCATAGCACAACTTTGCCTCTATTTGCATTTGGTAATTGCCTCTATATAATTTGGTAACAGATCAGCACCATTCCAATTTAGTGAGCCTTCTCTCATGCCTAGGATAGCTAAGGGAATATTCCTTTTACTGAACAAAATACTGATATATATGTGTGTGTGTGTGTGTGTGTGTGTGTGTGTGTGTGTGTGTGTAGTGTGAAGCTTAGATCTTTACTACTAAGACAAATATTAAATTAGTCTATTCTGAGACCAAATGTTATTGGTGATAACTCCCCTTTCTCATCTGAATTCTTGAAACAAATTTTTAAATTCTCACTGCTACCAACAGACACATACTCTCTTAATGATTCCAAAACCCATAAATCATCTCTGAGAACCCAGACTAGAATGGACAGGTTCCAAATGAGACATGCCAGCTCATACAAGTAAGCATTCTAATGGGCACTTTTCTAATAAGAGGTCTGCCAGTCTTGTGGGGTGAAGGGCTCTCTTGTTTGTATCACCATGTACAAATTAATATGTGAGTCACTGTGCTTTAAGTCCAACAATACATTTAGACATATTCAACATGAAACTATACATATGTAAGCTATCTGTCAGGTATTATCTAATCCCTAAGGTATATCATATCCTGACTTTGAAGATATTTTGGGAGAAAGATTCATTCAATCTCTCTTAGTTATCAAAAATATTTTAATAATTTCAATGTGTGTGTATTCCTTTAGGATTTATAAATGACCTTCCAAAATATAATCATTTCCTTAAGATTTCCTTTGAATAGAACCTGAATTATATTCCAAATCTTTACCTTCACTTATACTGAAGAATACCTTCACATTTCTTTCCTGTCCCCAACAGATCTCACTCTACTTTTGATATTCACCCATTACTACCCTCCCATTCTTACTATGACAATGAGACTGATCTTGAAAGTCATTGTAGATAAAATCCAATAACTCCTGTATACAGGAATTCCTAAATCTAGAAACACAAAATGGTTTTTCTCCTCCTAAACAGTTCACTGTATATAGTCAGGCAGCTGGTGGTGCAATGGATAGAGCCCTAGGCCTGGAATCAGGCAAATCTGAGTTCAAATATATCCCTATTTACTTGTGATTTTGGGCAAGATGCTTAAGATATTTGACTCAATTTCATCAATGTAAAAGGGAAATGGCAATAATACCTACTTCACAGGGTTTTTTGGTGAGGAGAACATGAGATAATAATTGTAAAAGTACTTGGCAAAATGTCCAAATACATAGTAATGATTAAATAAATGCATGGGCAACTGGATAGCACAGTAGATAAAGTGTCAGACCTGTGGTCATGAAGACCTGAATTCAAATTCAGCCTCATGCTGTTTCTAGCTGGGTGACTCTGAGCAAGTCATTTAACTCTGCTTGCCTCAGTTTTCATAAAATTAACTGAAGACTAAATTATCAAACCACTTCCCTGTCTTTGCCAAGAAAATCTCATTTGGGGTGCAAAAGAGTCAAACATGACTGAACAACAAATATAAATGCTTAATTCCTCCTTTCTCCTTCACTGTCTCCTTCCACAGGGTCCCTTGAGTCTTTCATCTTATTAGGATTATACTAATATTTAATATCCTGCTAAGTGAGATCTAGTTGTCTTATATTTAGAGAGGAGAACCAATATAGAGCCAAACATATTAGCAGAAATAATGAGAAAGTGATTGGCAAAATGTCTTATAACACATTAATTCTTTTTTTCTTTCTTTTCCAAATGAGCAGTTATAAATGTATGGAATTCTTTTTAAATATGTAAATATATATTTGTATATTCATGTGGAAGTATGCATATACATATACACAAAATACACATATATATACTTATATGTGTAAAATATATATACACACATTATATACATATACATATACATACACACACACGCATATATATATATATATATATGTATATATAAGGGACTAGATTCTTAGTCACAAACCTAGATCAGAAGCCTACTTCTTCTTGGTATATAACTTTGTACAACTTTTTCTCTCTATGTTTCTCAGTTTTCATATTTTTAAGATTTGAGAGGATTAGATTTGATCAGGAATTTTTCACCATTATTATTTTTTTTAAAACCATGAATCCTTTAGCAGTCTGGTGAATCCTACAGACCTCCTCCCCAGAATAATGGTTTATTTAAATGCATAAAATTAAAATGCATAGGATTGCAAAGAACTCCTATTATTTTGGAGTAGTTATAAAATCCTTGGGCTATTTGATCTTTAAAATAGTTTTACGTTTTGTATTCTAAGTTGTCTTTCAGCTTTGGCATTCTTCCTTCTACGTACCAAGATTTCAACCAGTTCTCTCATTCTGTGTTCTTTCTCTAAAGGTCTTATCATCTGCTGTGTCATGTTCTAAGATCTCTTCTAATTCTGAATTTCTATAATCTATTCTCTTTTGTCATTCTCAATACTAATATTTTACTTCTAATATCCTTTTGAAAGTTTAAATCTATGATGCTATTTTATATCCTAAAAAGTAAAGAATCCTCTTCAAAGCAGCCCATCTCTGCCTCCCTGACCTTTCTTTACTTTAAGGCCCAGGCAACGGAGCTTTGTTGTATTAAAGAGGCAGGATCATCCTGGCTCAGTCCATTTGTCCTAAGTACTCCTCACTATCCTGATCAATGCCTGAGAAAAATGTCTCCGCTTGTCTCTCTTGTTCCCTTTTTCCTTTGATTCATTGAGAGGCACTCAAAGAAAAACCTGGAGCTTTCCTGTTTCATATTTCTAGCAAATCATGATCAGATCATTTCTCTTTAGATAAGTGAGGCCGTTTTTCATTCATTTTCTGGGAAGTGTCTGAGTTATTATCTGAATGAGTCTCTGGTATGGCATTGGGTAATTAGGTTCCTTGTTAGGTTGACCAGTAGACAGAGCTATGTTTCATGCAACATCTAAAGTCAGCATTTGGTCACGTACCTTCTTCAAGAAACATGAAAGATGGACATCTATGTTTTCCTGGCATAGAGACCATGCTTCATTATTTACAAATGCTCCTTCTTTGTCAAAGTCACACTCAGTGATAAGCAATTTCCAAACTGGAAACTACATTCAATGCTTGTCACAGGCATAGAATTATTTCCTAACTGTCTTAATGATTAGGAAAAAACTCCCTTTCAAAGCATAAATTCTGTGTCTAGTCAGAAGATACTCTAAAATTAAGTAACATTAAGAATTACTACAGAGGTAGGAGTTAAATTTGGTGATCTCTGAATTTTTTCCTCCTATCTCATATTCCAAAAGTTGTATGTGAATGTGATGAATGATTCCATTCTGAGAATACCAAGTCATTTGTTTTTTAGAGGAATCAGAATATATATCTCATTTCCTTCAAGAATCAGCTCATGTGGCGAGAAAACTTTCACAGATTACCCTAATTATCTTTAATCTGCTTTAAAATACCTTGTGTTAATTTTGCATATGTTTAACCCTGTGTCAGTATTATCTCTCCTTTCCTTCAGTATCTTCTTCCCCCTTCCTCCAAATCCCAATAAGGTATTGTTTTTTATTGTTGTCTTTGTATTCCCAAGGCTTACCACAGTGCCTGGAACATGAGTCACTTAATAAATGGTTGTGGTTTGGGATTTAATTTAATATTCAAGGTTACTTGTGTTAAGAGCAGAAGCTTTCAAAAGCAAAAAAAGTAAAAACAGTAGCAATGTGGTCCTACCCAATTCTGAATGCCATAGATTCTATGATAAAAATAGCAATCCTTTAAACATCTCTTACCTGCTCACTATATTATGCCAATTTCTTTCACATCATCTCTTTGAAGGACATCACTATGGGACTAAATAGCATCAGAGATCAGGCTGCGAGGTGATGAATTGTAGACATCCTCTGATGAGAACCATCATTACTAACATGGGTTCCACACCACCTTCCCACCTCCCACTTCTCATTGTACTTTGATGAAGAGGTCTTTTCTTCTTCAACTTCATCATAGATATTCATAGTAACCAGAATTTTGCCTGGGTATAAAAAGTGTGATATGTAGAAGTAGCTGGCAAGATGGGCAGGGGTATTACAGAATAGATAACTGAAGCATCATTTGATTATCTAAAAGCATTTTCTAAGGATAAAATTCATAGAAAAGTTTTCCAGGACTTTTCATTAGAATGGATACAATACATTAGGATTTTGTGCACAGATTTCCCTGGTGAAAAAAAATAGCCATTATTTGAAGAAAAAGAAGGAGTCAAAGAATACATAACATGTGAAGTAACTGGTTTTATGCTGCTTCTTACCAAGTCATAGCATCACTGAATTTTAGTCTTGTTCTCCTGGTCCAAAGTGGACGTCAAATACTGCCACAAATCAGGAAACAAAAAAAAAATCCTGATGTCTTATTGATAAGACTTCTCTGCTTGCCCAAAGGAGCTAAAAGCAACAGGAGTATAGAACAAAGAAGAAGTTCCTGGATACTGAATAACATAATATCACTCAGTAGTTACAATAGCCCAAGTTATATTTGTCCTGGGAAATCCCTCCTTGGCAGTAAAATGATCTTGCCCAAGACATCAGGAGAAATAGTATTCCATTGTATGGCAGACCATGATTGAAACTGCTGCTCCTTTACCTCCAACATTGTATAGAAAGCAAAAACCAAGAATTCAATATATGATACGCCAAAGGAGTTAGTATTCATGATTTTAAAAATTATTTGGACACAGCTTATGTTGGCCTTATTGAATAAAATTTCTGAGCTGTTTATTCCTTTAAGATGTTTTGGGGCCTTATTTTCAAATCAGAATAAATCAATTAAAAATAAGAATTTTTGTTTTCCTCCTCAAACCAAAGGCCCAGTAAGGCCATATACATAGCAATGAAATGTTCTAAGTTCTTGGGGATTTTTTGTGTAAAATATATTAAGGTCTTATTGTAAACCATCAGTGGTTCATTTTCTTACAATAGAATTCAAGTCTTTTGACGGTTGTAATTATTCCTTTCTAGTATTATTATCCCCAGTAGTGAGCACAGTTCCTAGACCCATTACCACATAGCAAATACTTGTTGAATTATGTGAGTTGAATTATATCATTTTACCTATTATTATTTCCTATTTCTAGTCACTTTTATGTATAATTTATCTAACACGGAATGAAAATGTTAGAGTTTGAAAGAACTTCAAATATTTTTTTTAATTCTATCCTGTACCTGAAGAAAAAAAATCACTATGCCACACCTGAGTCATCCATCTTCTGCTTGAAGGCTTCTATCAAAAAAAACTATAAATTTAGGATCCTGAGTCTCAATAACCTCAATATTGTGACTTCTACTCACCTTTTCATTCACATAATAACTTCTCTCCATCCCTCTGGCTTGGTTGCAGGTCATGTTTCTTGTTCTCCACATACCATAAATAAAAGAGTCCATTCTCTCTGTATCACTCCCAAAGGATCATCAACTCCATGAATTCTGCTCCCTCCAGATGGCAATAGACACTCACTACTTACCTCTCTTATAGCACTTTAGTTAGACTTTCACCATAGTACCAGCAATTTAGAACTTGAAATGGACCACAAGGACATCTATTCCATTTCATCCCATTATTTTACAGACAAGGAATTTTGGTTCATAGAGGTTAAATCAATTTTCTCAGGTCACACAGGAAGTAGAAAAACTAGGATTAACCTAGAGCCTTGGGACTCCAAATACAGCATTTTTCCAACTTTACACATTACCTCTACTTCATTTTTGTATATACATTGTCTCCATTACTAGGCTATAAGCACCTTCATGGCATGGACTATGTTATTTTCTATATTTTTATTACTAACACCAATTGTGGTATCATCTATAATTGGCATTTTATAAACAATATTTCAGTTCAATTAACAATATGAAATTGACATGAAGGAAATAAAATTGCATTCTTTTAGCTTAATTAAACTTCAGACTTTTCACTAAGGCTAGCTACTGTCCCCAGTGGCTACTTTTTTGATTACTAAAGTTGCCTATGTTTGTGTAAATTCTGTGTGTAAATATGCCATGTGTGTATCAAAACTGAAGCACCAGGTTGTCTCTGGCAACTGTCAATTTGCATCTGCCAGACATTTAGTTGATCTAATTCAGTATTTTTGCATGGGGTTCATGCATGCAGAAACACCTGCCAAAGGGCTGACTTTCTGGCATATAAGTCACTTGTTCATAACCTCATGTCAGAACATGGATTGGTGGAGGCTAATAGGACCATGCTTTCCTGGCTAGGAGGGTCATATCTCCTTCTCTCAAAGGCCTCAAAGCAACTGTTAACAAGATTGGACAGGACTAGGTCATTCCCACTTCCCCACCCCTCTCTGAAAAGATGTTCAATAGGTATATAGGTTAGAACAAGTTTCAATTATGGATAAAGAATAGCTATTAGTTACTTGGTAGTATATATCACATGTAAATTAGGTGATTTACCTTATGTTTCCTTGAATTCTGCAAGTAAATGACTGGCTAAAACCTTATACTTTGGCCAAAGATGTTAGCACTTGGATGTATTGATTGAATTTAGTTTTCTGATTTGAAATGTGAGATTGAAATCTAATGAAATAGCATTCTATGTAGGTTTGGAATTCCTTCTTAAAATCCCGAGTCTGCTACTTATTCAATGTCTCATTTTAGAAAAACGAATTGATACTTTATTGAATGAATCAATGAATGGAGGGGGAAAAGCAATAATTTAGGTAAGTTTTAATATGGCAGGCAATGTGAAAAGCATTTGGGATCCAAATGCAAAAGTGAAATAATCCCTGTCTTAAGGAGATTATGTTCTAATAGCAAGAGGCAATGCACATATGTGCATTGTGACCAAGGGGAGTTGTGATCTTAGGGAGATGGTAAGGAGAACCACACATGAGTCAATTGGCACACTCGCTCCAGAAGCAATAGTCATCTTAATTTGGTTACTATACAAGAAGTCCAAATTAACAGAATGAAGAGTAGCAGGGCAGAAGGCAAGTCACCTCCTAAATGGCAATTTGGAATTCAAATCTCAGGCTGGCTTAATATAGTTAGCAAAGAGAGTTGTAATCATTCACAATCAGCATAGTTCAGTTCTAAAGTCAAATTTGAGGTTTTAAAGCTAAAGAGATTATCTCTCCTAGTGAAGAAGAGGAATGTTCTCTGGATGTCCAATCAGGTATAGTTTGGGTGTGAGACAATAAGAATGATAAGGAAAACAAGGAGATGTCTGACTGAACATGTCATGGAAATAAAGTGTGATCTCAAGTTGCTTATACATAAAAGGTTAGGTAAACCATTTTTCTCAAAGTCTCTTTTCTTCTTTAAAATGAATTTGTGGGACTAGATGATCTCTATGGTACCTTATGGCTCTAGTCTATTATCCCTTGTTTCATTTATTCTGTTGGTTTAACATATAGACGGGACTTAGCTAAACAAACAAATTCTTATGGAAATTGAGGTAGTTTGAAATTGGATAATTTAGAGCAAGGGAAGGAGAGTCAACAGACCCAAACTGTGATTTTATTTAGCTTTCTATTGCCAAAGATAATGATGTCAATGAAGGCGTTTGTTTTGTTCAGAGACGGTAGTTTGTGAAATTGCTTCTATGGAATTTGGTACCCTAGTGTAAAGTGTAAGACTTGTGAAATCTGAGCAGTCTAATTATCCAGTGACTACATATCAAGGCAGAAGCCTTTAATTAAACAAGCAATTAACCTTGGCAATAGAAGGAGCAACAAAACTTAACTTATTGATTTGCTAATTGTTCTCTGTGAATTTTAGCTGTTGGAGGTAGAAACAGAGAAAGAGGTTATTCTTTCATGGGCTCTTTGTCACTTGGGTTTTTACCATATCTTCATTACTCTTTAAACCATCTTTTTACCCTTCTTCAATTACTGAAAAGTCAATGGTGATTCTTTATAGGACTCCAAGTATGGTGCACTACTTGCCAGGTATACAATCCATTTCTCTTTCAGAAATTGTGTGACTACTATATAAATTGCTATTGTTGGTGGCAGTGTTGTGCTCGTTGTGCTTGTAGTTACAATTATATTCTGCTAAATCCAGTAGAAGATAAATAACAAAATCAAAATTAAAAAAATTTAGATTCAATTTCCTCATCCATAAAATAAGGAAATCAGCCAACAATATTAAAATACTTTCCAGTTTTGGAAAAAAAGAAATTGTGTGATTGGATATTTTACAGATCTATGTTGTTATTATTTGGAAAACAAATTTACCTCTACTTGACCTTAATGCTGAATAAATAAGCAAAGCCTCCTATCTCTTTGGTTGTCTCATAATTTTCTTATGTCTCTACTGTTTGAGGGGGGGGGGATGTCATTTTAATTAACATAAATGAGTCCTACTTCTATTCTCCTTGTGGCTAATTCTATGTATTATCATACCCATCACTAGAAATCATTTAATGGTTTGACACTTGTAGACAGAAAACCTCAGAACTTGCTCTTCTCCAGGATATTGGTAGGTGAATAAGACTGGTCAGTACCGTCCAAATGGCATCATTAGAAGCTTCACCATTTTAGAGGGGTATGAGTTCATGCTAACAATTTTTCAAGAAAAAAATCTGCAACCCAGGGAAAAATTAGAAGGAATTTACAGTTGGGAAACTTTTCTGACTCCATTTTCATAACTATATGTCTATATAAAAGCTTCAGCATTCCTTCTCCAAATATAAGTAGAGAGAAAGATGTAAAATAATGGCCAGATCTCACATTGATCTCACAATCCTTTTAAAAGCTCTTAAAATATAATTTTCAAACAACTTATTAGGCATGCAAAATAGCATAGTAGAGAAATTTCCACTGATGTCTTGTTCCTTTGGTCTCATCAAGGTGTATAGATGATACCATATTCTCAAAGGTTGTGCTTGTGGACTATAATCTCTACAAAATTCCTTTAAACAGGGAATACTGAATGCTTGGTCTCAATAATGTACTATAGATAGATCATCTCAAGAGTTAAATTGGAAGAGGATCAGCAAAAAGATGAACAAATATTTTGACACTAGCAAAGGTAAAAGATAATCAGATCATTTAGGTCATGGAAGGGTTAAATCATAGATCCATCCATAGGAAGATAAGGTAGAAGAAGATAAAGATGACAAAGAAGCGGAGGCAAATGAGAAAAAGAAGATTGAAAAAGAGAAGGAAGAAATAGAGAATAGAATAGAAGAAATTGAGAAAAAGAAGGAAGAGAAAAAGGATTTTGAAGAGAAAGGAAAGGAAAGTAATGAGAAAAGAAGTAAGAAGATGGAAAGGAGAAAAAAAATGGAGAGCAGAAAAGGTAAAGGAGAAAGAGAAGAAATGTGAAAAAGCTATTTCTTCTGTCTTCCAGCCTTCCATTAGTCCAACAACCAGCTAAGGGAAGGTCAGCTTAGAAAGACTTCATCAGTCTCGAAAGGCACTATGATCTAAGCAGTTTTAACTCATTTTCAGTGCTGACTAAAAAATATTTAGTAATATATGAAGCCAAATATCTCTGCTTCATTTCTGTGAATAACAGGGTAGGGAGCGAGTATATGTTTTATTATTAAACATCTTTAATTCAAATGCTGAATATTATTAGCAGCTTTTGAAGGCACAAAATATACCTAAAATGCATGGATAGTCTAAACAGAGTTATAAATCCAAAAACCAGCAACCAGAGAATGAAAACTATACATTCTAAATTTACATGTCAATCTGTATGGGGTAAGGAAGGTTGTTTTGTCTTAAGATCTGTGGAACATCAAAACTATTCATCTGTACCTAGGCTACCCAAAAGAAAAATAATACTACGGGTTATTAATGCACTGGGTCTATAGCTCATAAATATTTTCTAGACAGATTTCCCCCCCCCCATTTTACCAGTACTTCTATGGTGCTTAATATTCTCTCCCTTTCTCTCTCTTGCTCTCATTCTCACTCTATTTCTTTTCCTCTGTTTGTCTCTCTTTCTATCTCTCTGTCTCTCTCTGTGTGTCTATCTTCTTCATTTCTCATTCTCTCTTTTGCTCTCTCTCTTTCTCTTTTTACTTTATATCTTCATTCTTTGCAATTCTTCTCTATTCTTTTCCCTCCTTTCTCTTTCCCCTGTCTGCATGCCCTACCTCATCCTCTCAATCAACTTCTCTAATCTAAGTCATAAAAGTAAGCATGGTACAACACATCATGAAGAGCAGACCATTTTGGAAAAGAAATTAATTTCAGGTATGAGATAAGGCAATGAGAAAACAGATCAATTAAAATATAGATTGTACTTGTGTGTGTGTGTGTGTGTGTGTGTGTGTGTGCAAATGTGTGAGTGTGTATGCATGAAAAATTGAATTCCTGGAGCTAGGCCCTCAAAATGCCAGAGGAAAGCATACAGCATATTTTACTTTCCTGTTTTTAATTGCATCCCAAATGCAATTTTTCTATTAAGGGTCTAAAGAAATTTTTTTCCTCCCTCCCTCTGATTGAGCAGCATCAATTTCAGACTGCATTTGTTTTGATTAGTGAAATAGAAATTAATCACTTTGGTACCCCCCTCCCCATTTTTAGCATTCAGAAGTAAATAACAAAATCATAAACACGCTTTTCCTCAGGGTGTTTTTAACTGACTGTTGAATGTAGCCATTTTTTCTTTGCTGCTCAATCATTTTAGTAGGGATTTTAATAAAGAAATCAATTCTGTTCTCATTAATACCCCTGTAGATATATCTTCTGAATAACTATACAAGGCCATAGACGAGGCAATCAATGTGACTTCTTATTTCTCCATGAACACAATCCTAAACTCTCTTCTCTATTTGCCCAACACTCTAGGTCAAAGCTGGCCTAAATACAATTTCTGGTTGGAGGAGATGGACTGAGGGGAGTCATCTAGGCTTTGTTCATCTTGTTTTTGTTACTGAATGCATGACTTTCTCCATAGGGAAGCTGTTGCATGACATTTTCCAAACTATCAGGTTAAGAAAAAGAAATACAATCATCTGCAAAAGTAGAGGAGCTGAAGTGATACATTCTAAGATTACTTCAATAATTTGGTTTCTAATGGTGTTTGTCTCCTGTCCTGGTTCAAGAACCTCAATGGCTACCTTTTTATCCCTATTGTTTCCCCTCTTCTCAGTACAATTTGGCTGCTCTAGTTATATGAGATACTATGTTCCTGCTGACTTGCCTTCATATTCAAATGTATTAGTGAGTCTAGTCTAAAAGAGATAAAAAGGGAAGAGATAGCAAGCAGCACCAGTCCAATATAAATTCAAGCCTTGCAATTCAATGACTTAATGGTCAGAGGGAGGGAATGACACATCCTCTAAATCTCTGAATTGTACAATCATTTATCTTGCATAAGCCTCCACATCAGGCTAAAATTTCACCTTTTTTGGGTCCTCATCTTTCTTTTTATTTTTAGTTAAAAGCCGTGTCAACAGCTCTTCCATCAATGATTTCTCTGCTCACACTACCTGTGCCCATGTGTGGTCTCAACCATATAAAAACTCTATCACACTTACCCTTCCCCATCAGAGTGAGTATTTCATCACTTTCCCATAACTCATCATTTTCTGTTTTGTTTTGACTCAAAAGAAAAGTAAGGTGAGTCTAGACAAAGAAAAAATCCATAGATTGAATGAAATGTGGGGAATCACAGGGTGACCAGCTGACTATTTCCTAATAGGAAAAGTGAAGATAATTCAGGAGCTTTATCACCAATATCCTATTTACTCCCTCTACCCCACCATTATCTCGTTTTTGTTTGTTTTAATGAATACAGGTGAACAATGCCAGTTTTGCAGCTTTTCTCCCAAACTTAGGGTCAGACTAACAGTACAGGCCAGGAGAAAAAAAGATTCAGAGGAGAGGGGATACAGATGCCAAAGTGGCATCTTACAATCAGCAGCAAATACATGTGGGCTCTCACAAAGGACATGGGAACCCAAGCTGCCCTCCAAAAGGGAATGGGGTCCCAACAATTGCTTCTTGCCCTCAGGCCCAGGAACAGGGCTTCTTTGGCACTTCAGAATGATCACAAGTGGTTTGCCTTTTTATTCATATAGAACAAAATTTACAAATTCATTCATACACTTCTTGTTTTTTGTGTTTTTTCTTTTTTTTTTTCTTTTTTTACTGACTTCGAAAATTGGGAATATTCAAAATACACTTTTACCCCACTTCATTCTCTCATTATTTACAGGTATATACAAGAAAAATGTAAGAGTCTTTTGTGTTTTTTTTTCTGTTTGTTTGTTTTTAGTTGTATTAAAAAGCTCTGCTGGTTGGGTAGGTGGGCAGAAGGGTAGTGGGTGTCAATCATATGGATGTTCCATGGGAAGTTTCCATAGCCTCTGGAATGACGCCCCCAGGCACAGACTGGAATGACATAGGGATGGGGGTCTTCACGGGGCTCTGACGAAACAGTCCCCCATTGGGAGATCTGTGTTTGCACTGTATTGAGGGCATGGTTGCTGAGCTGCTGAGAGGCAGTGGCAGATTACTGCCCGCTGCTGCTGATAGTGTCCGACTGGTCGCATGACTGCTCTGTTCGGGCAAGAACGTGGTGACTGACAGCTGAGTGTTCTGGTACTCGCGGACCGGCTCCAAGGTCTGGCTGGGTGGCATACCGCCAATCTCTAGGGCTGAGATCTCGATGGATGCAGGAGAAATCTGCTTGTGAGCTATATCTTCATCAATTAAACTGTTCATGCGTCTATGTACTTGCTCCAAATTCACTTCTTTGTCCTGGTGAGAAAGCACATGGCAATCAGTCCCAATCAGTGTCTCTTACCTTACTCAGAACATATGTGACATGGATGACTGCCTTGGATGAACTATTACCCTGGGCTTCCTAAAACATTCCTGAAAGCAAGCAACTGAAGTTATGTGAGATGAGAAAAGTGATATCATAACTATGGCTGAGTGGAGAGAGCATTGGAGCAACTTGAGTTCATAGCTAGCCTTGCGACCAGGGATTTCTTAACCAAGTATTCATGAACTTGCTTTATTTTGATAACTGATTTTCAATGAAATTGCTTTCTTTTATAACACTATGGATTTTATTTTATGCATTTCATAACATTTTCCAGGGAAAGGGTCCATATTCTTTACTTAGAGTACCAAATGAGTCAATGACATCAAAATGTTCAAGAAATCCTTCTCTAAACCTATTGACTATTTTACCCTGATTTTAGCATGTAACCTCTCAATGTTCTGATCAATCTTCTGGAAGGTAATAAAGGATTGCATCCGTAGACAAAGTTTCCTCACATCTCATATGAATATTACATATATTTCATACTCAATGAAATCAAAGATCTGGGCTTTATCCTCATCCTATAGTATAATCACCATAGTTATTGCTTTCACATTCTCCACCCCTTCCTTCTGCCCATGCCTTCCTCAATCTCATATCCGTATGTTATCATTACAATCAACTTCCATTTTTTTGTGTGTGAAATGGAAAGATATAGATTGTTGTAATTCAGAAAATCCAAAAGTTGCTTCAGTCATAAACTTCAAACGATTGCCCCAACAAAGCATCCCTCAAAGCTGTTCATAAGGAGAGAGACCTCATATCAATATTCTTAAATTTATCTAGCTACAGAATAGTAGATAAGATAAATATATATATGGTAGATAGGGCTATATGTAGCAAAGAGAATAGAGAAATTAGTTTGGAGTCAGCAGTGGGAATCTACTCTGCTGCTTCCTACTTGAGTCACATTGGGCTAGTGACTTTTTCTCTTGGCCTCAGTTGTTCCTATGCATATAAGTATATTGGACCAGATGACTTCAAAGTCCTTTCAAACCAGAGGCCTATGGTCTATGAGCTCTAAAATGAATGGAATTATACTAGATATTCTTCTTTCCTTTCACCTTACTTTTCCCTAAACAAAAGGACTACTGGAAGGATAAAGGATCTTAAACTATCATCTGTGTGATTTGAGATGATGTATTTCCATTCCACATGCCTCCATTTACTCATCTATAAAACAGGGCAGTAATCTCTTCTTGACTTATTTCAACTCTAATACACTACAACTGTAGAATTATAGGACAACAAATTCTATATAAATTGGATAACAGAGTTGAAGGGACCCTACAATCCCAAGATTCCAGAAGAGGATTCTGTGGTCTCAAATCTCAAGGACATCTCATTACAACACCATGAGCATTTTATAATGGTGTGCCTTCTGCACCCTTTCACCATGACTAAGTAGAATGATAATAACTAAGTAAAATTATTTTTCTTAAAGTTGAAAAGGTTCATCATATATTATCCTTTTAAAATACTGGATTGATTATTATCATATAGGCAAAACACAGAAGACTAACTAGCCCCTCAAGGACATTATCTCATACTTTATACCTTTCAGAGCACTTAAGGGAATTAGATCCATGGGTAGTATTCACAGAAGTTATATAATCTTAGGTTTGAAAGAAACTGTGAAGGTCAGTTTGTCCCAAATCTTATTTTACATGGGAAAGCTCTCTATTAGGATCTTTAATGTGCGGTCAGCAAGCCTCTGACAGAATTCTTCCATCTGGAGAATATGCATAACAACTTTGCTTTGCATGGGCAAAGTGAGAGGAACTCACAAAAGACTGGTTATTTTGTCACTTAAATTCATCCATTGATGTAGATGATGTACTTACTCATTAGCTTGGAGAATTGCCTGGGGGCACTGAATTGTTAAGTAACTTGCACAGAATACTGTAATCAGTATGTGTCAGAGACAGAATTTGAACTCATGAATTCCAAATCCAAGGCTTGCCTTCTATCCATTATGCCATAGTGTCTTTCTAATTAGCTCATGCTATTTCATTTGTAGACAACTCTAATTATTAGAAAGGTCTTCCCTATATTGGACTGAAATTTCTAATTTGTACCTACTCATCTGATTTTCCCCCTCTGGAATTGTATTGAATATCAAATTACTCTTCCACATGATGACCTTTTAAATATTTGAAGACAATTATAGAGTCTCATGTCCTCCCTCCTCTGTCTCCTCCCTGTCTTCACAGACACCAAATCTGACCATCTGTGGGATGAACATGTATGGCCCCTTCAGTTGATTATTAGACATATCAGTTGTGAGTCCTTCCAACATTCTGGGTATTTTACTTAGAATATCCTCCACTTTGTTACAGGCCCTCTTTAATTATTGTGCCAAGAATTAAATGCTCTATTATAGGTATGGTTTAACCAAGATAGATTTCAGTGGGCATTTTAAACATTACGTCTTTTTTAATTGAATCTAAGGTTCAATCATTTTTTTTTTTTACTATCACATGACACTGCTTCGAACCTATGAAATCCCCAAGTGTTTTTTGTGTGAACAGCTACCTAGCCATGGTCTCCTCTGTCAACTACATTTCAGCTGAGTTTCTTTTCTTTTTTTTTTTTTTTTTAATCTCAGAGCAGTGTTTTAAATTCAAATTAATTTTTACATTTCTTCTGATTAAAGTTGGTCCACCATTTAACCCTTTCACAAAGTTTTTTTTTTAAATCATATTTTTCTATCCAAAAATAGCTATCCTGTTCACACAATGTAATCTACCATATGCCTTTTTCCAATTTTTGATTAAAGTGTTGATCATACCAGGTTCAAAAATGGAGCCCCATCACATGCTTTGTGCTTTGAGTTTTTTAGGTTGTTGTTGAGTACTATCTGGGGTTATTCTGTCATCAGAAAATATATGCGGAATGTGTTTGTACTCTTATATTTAAGTTCAAAGTAGTTTTCATGAGGACTTACATGAAAGTTCAACCTTTCTTTATATATCATACCTTATTTTCTCAACATGAATCCTACAAGATCATTATCTACATATTTTCTATCCAGAAATTAACCCCATCTACCCTTCCCACCACTTTCCTTGGTATCATGGTGAACATCAACTATGGGACATGGTATAATTCATGCCAACTCTTTCAGGGATATATGACAGAAAAGCCTACATCTCCAAGGAAGCAATTCGAGAAAACATGCATATGATGACCAAGAGTGGGTCTAAAGTCAAACATTTTAAGAAAGGGAAAACCCAGAGGAAGAAGCAATAAGAATAAGTATTTTAAGAACCATTACCATCTCAACATGGGACAAGAATGTTGGGTCAGAAACCAATTATGATACCTCTGATGACACAGGTGAACTAGAATCATGGAATCAGTGTCTCACAGATGGCCTGTTTGGGGAAACTTTGAAATGTTTTATGGACACTTTAAATTTACTTTGAATGAATGAATACAATTTATTAAGTAAATTTTATTTGCCAGAGAAAATACTAGGGATCAGAAAAAAAAAAAAAAAAAAGTAAAGTCTTATTAATGAAGGGAATTTGAATGAGGTCTCTTTAGGACAATGAATACAGCAAAATAAAAGGTGATTTAATTCTAAGAATGGGTAGAATCAGATGCAAGCGGATAAATTGGAATATGTATTGACCACTAGTTGGACTAGTTTTGAGGCAAGGAAAAACTAAAAGAATTTATAATTGGAAGGAATATTCATTGATGAAATCACAGATCAGATCAATGAGAGCTATATCAAGGTGGAATGAGATATTACTATAGGTAATTGACTTCCCTTGATTGGAGCTCTATAAACAAAGGGTGGATGTTCATGTGGTTTCCAAGGGATTCCAAGAACTCCTTGGTTATTATTCAAGGGTGATGAACTAATGTGAGACGATTGGCGAGCCAGAGGTGGATGGTTTCTGAAATTCCTTCCAATTCAGTAATTCCTTATTTTTATGCTGACTCTAGGAGGAAAGGCACAGAACTCGGTGTCAAAAGGATATGGATTCAATTACTGATTTTTATTACTTGTATATCTTCATGTAAATAACTTTATAGAATAGGGGCTCAATTATTCTCATCTCTGAAAGGAGAGCATTGGCTAAAATCTTCTCAAAAAATCCCTTTAAATTCAGGTCTAAGATCCTGTGAAAATCAGGAAAACTCTTGGAAGTCTGGCTCAATGTCAATGTCCAAGGGGTTAAATCAATTAAAAAGAATGCTTCTAAACTGTTAGTTGATTATAGAAGGGGATATTTGTTTATTATCTTTTGCATTTACATACAATACAAATTTGTATTGCATTTTGCCTACATTTATATAACCATTAGCAGCTAGACTAGTAGCATATAATAGGCATCTACTGAATTGAATCAAACCCAATTGAAATAAAATGGGGGCTAAACACCATATTTTTTATTTACTTTGTGATCTCCATCAATAAAATTCCCTAACAGAAATGATTTGAGCAGTTATTTCTTAATATCCTCTTTCAAATACAAGTTAGCGACCTTTTTAGCATTGCTCACATCTTTGGTGTTGAAGTCTGAAATCAGTAATTTCCTGAGATTTCAACTCACTTTTTGAATTTGGATGAAATTGACATGAGCTGCCCATAAGGAATGGCTTAAGGTCTATATGCCATTGGGATCCTCCTCCACTTTAGGGGTTCTACCTCTTATCCAGAGTGGGGTATTATTTGAAATGTGGATTACCCAATCCATTTATAGAAAAAAGTCGAGGCAGCATAACTACCTATATTTTGGGAAGAAATGGCGCATTCCATTATGTAATGAAAATTCTAATCCTTTAAAAAATACGAATGGCTTCAGTTTTCATCCTCATTATTCAAGGTTCCAATGTTCAGCCAGGTAATGATACATAGGCAGCTTGTGGAAAGAGACTTGGAGAACTGCTCTTGCCTTTGTTAATTTACCACAGGTAACTGAATCTCCAAATGCAAAATAAGATCTACTGACTTATTTGCCATTTATCTTCTTGGAATCTGATTTTGTGATTATTGTCTCTTATTAAATATGATGACAGATGCACCACCAAGAGGTTGTTCCCCAACTCCAGACCTCCCACAAACCTTAGCTTCAAAGAGAAAAAGTTCTGTAATTAAGCTGCTGTTCACCAATGTGGAAACAATACAATGTAGTAGAAAATGGTAATTAACTAAGCTCTCATCTATGTAACAGCTGTTATGAGTGGAACTCATTAGGACTGACATTGGTCGAGCTCTGTTGGCCACTGTTTCAAGTTGAGAAAGGGGAAAAATTGATGATAAGGGAACCTGGTTTAGAGAAAAATAAAGTTAAATGAAAGAACATCAGACTTGGAATGAGAAGAGACCTGTCTTAGAATCCTAATTCTCTTACTTGCTAGTTGCCTGACAATGGACATGTAACTTTATTTCCTATAAAATGAAAGTGATAATGGCCATAACACTTCCCTTACCTTGTTATTATGAAGACTCAAAGGGAAAATGTGTACAAAGACCTTTGTGTCTTTGTGTAAGTGTACATGTAGTTATTGTTATTTATAAAGACCTGAGGTAGTTGGGAGAGGGAATAAAAGAATAACAAAGTAGATTGATGATCACAGAATCATAGATTTAGAATTAGGAAGGATCTCATAAACCACTTATTGCATGATCTTTTCATTTCACAGATGAATAAACTGAAACTGAAAGAGGTTAAGTGATTTGACCTATTATATACAGGTAGTAATGGACCAAAGAGCCATAGGTCCTTTGATTTTGAATCCAGCATACTTTCTACTATACAGGGCTGCCTCTTATTTGCCATGGATTATATTGTCCATTCCTGAGTGAGGGATTCATATTTTATTGCCTGGTTTTATCCATGGTGCAGTTCTCAAAGCAAAAACTTCCTGACACAAGAGATTCTTGGTCCTGTGCAAGGAAACAGTGAAGAGTGAAAAAAGAACAGGATAATGACTTTATGGAGATGAAAACTTCCATGTTGATCAGAGGGGTTGTAACCATAAGGGCGCATAGCCCTGATGAATAGAGAGGAACTCAGTCATAAGAGGATGATGTTGTCACCATATCCCAGGAGCAGCTGTAAGAGACAGGTGGAGATTTTGATGGCCTGGACTCTCCTCACGTTATAATTTTCCCACCAACGTTTGTGTTCATTTCACTGACAAACTCCAGAGGAAAACAGGAACAAGGGATTGGAATAAATTAATAATCACTGACTTTTTGTAACAAGTAGCTTCATGTCACTGATTTTTTTGCTACAAAATTATGACAAATTATGGATATTATTTCTCCCCCTTAAAACAGTTTGATGGAAATGTGATCACAAAGATATGGACTTGCTTCAATGGAACACATGAGGAACTATTCATGCTTTCTCATCTTGTGAGATTCTTGTAAATATTTTGCCATGAAAAATGATGAAGAAGCACCCGATGTGCTTAGATCTGTCTATATGACTTGGCATTATGCCTATCCTGATGGAATATTGGCTGTCCATTGGTCATCTCTAGATCTATCCCTAGATCTGGAAGGGAGCCCAGAAGTTATGTCATCCAATCCTTTCGTTTTACAGATGATGAATCTGGCTTCCAGGGAAGCTCATGATCATATTAGTAGTAAAAAATCCGAGAAAGAAGAGGAACTAGGTTCCTTTTATTTGGGAGCCTATGTATTTCTACTCTACCAGATAAGGCCTGCCACATATCCCTCTGATGACTCTGAGGATTTTCTTTATGCCATTCTGTGCAATTCTTCCTTTGGTAATAGGCTGCAGAAAACTCATGCATTCCACTGTTCATTCCTCTCATTGCTATGTATGTGACCTATGATTTATTTTTTTGGAAAACATGTTATTTCATGAATGAGCGTGACAAAGCATCAACCAAAGAATACTGGTTATCAAAGCCACTAATCTATTTTAGGGAGAAATTTAGGGTAATGAAAAACACTGAAAAATTTCCCAACAACAATCTAGACTGTTCTCATCTTCTCTTAAATTCTGGATTCAGATCACTGTTCCTCTTTATTGTCTTTTGATAATAGATCTACTAATGGACTAAATTCAAACTTGTCCATCCAACTGCATATCATAAACTAGAAAATAGTTGTTCTTGATCTATTTGGTTATTCATTTCTTTGTAGAAGGAAGGCTAAGACAAATTCTTTTGTGTAATTAATAATAATAATAATTAATAAAGGCTCACAATGTTCCTGGATATCATGTAATCCAACTAATGTCTCAGGAAAGAGGGTAGTTGGGAACATAAATAATAATAATAATAATAATAATAATAATAATAATAATAATATTTGTATAGTGTTTAATATGTGCCAGATACTATGATAAATGTTTCATCATTCCTTATTCTTTCTCTTCTCACAAAATCTCTGGGAAATAGCTGCTATTATCATTTCCATTTTACATATAAGGAAATTGAGACAAATACAGGTTGAATACTTTCCCAGAGTCACACAGTAAGAGTCTGAGACTAAATTTAAACTCAGATTTTTGTGACTACATTTGGAACTCTATTCATTGTGGCACCTAGCTGATCTGCATGAGAATCTTGTCTCAGATGCTTAACAGCTATCTGGCCAAAGTGAAGTTCCCAGAGGGAATCTGACAATTTGTAGTGCAAAGAAGACCTAATAGATGGGAAAAAAAAATACAGGTTCAGCAGACAACTGAATTTCCAGTGGTCTTGCAGTTAGTTGGGGTCTGGTGTAGTATTTCAACAGGTTTTTTCCTGACTCAAGTTCCAACCTTTCCTCCATTCCCCTCCCCACAACAGCTAGTTGTTGGTGGTGTTATGTGTTTGGTACCTCTCATGCAATAGAGGAAATCTATTTGAAGGAAAGGACTCTTTTTAAAAACTCTTTTATTCTCATCATTCTAGCATAATGCCTTGAAATGATAAGAATTTAATGAATTTTTAAAAATTATATTGAATTAACTCAAATATCAATTCAATACCTACCCTTTAAATGAAAGATTCTCTGACGGGAAGACAAGACTCGTCTCCTGGAAATCCCAATCTTCACCAAGAATTTCCAGGGTCAACTTCAGCTAAATTTTAAACCTCATTTTATTTTTATTTTTATTTTGCTTTTGATTTATATGAAGATTACTGAAATCACAGACCAGGTATGAATGGAGATGTGGTATGGTGAAAATAATACATAATTAGGAATGAGAAGCCTTAGAATCCAATTTTGGTTATGTCACTGAAAATTGCTAAATGACACCTCTCTGAGTTTATAAAACAGTGATAATCATTGTGTTACCAACTTTAAGAGAACTAAATGAGAAGAGAAAACATTTTTGTTACTGTAAAGTGATATAAAAATGTAGACTGTGACTGAAACAGAAAGGAAAACATTAATGAATGAATTGTTCCAGGCTCCCTTAAAAGAAAGAATCCAGATAAATTCAAAACATCATTTATATTGATATCAATGTAGTACATGATCATTATGCTTAATTGTATAGGTGGCAATGCATATAAAAATTTCCCAATGTTGTTGACAATTTTACATAATGATTGTGTGCATGTCTATATATAAAAATATCTGTGTGAGTATATTTATGTTTGTATGTGTGTATTTATATACACACATGCCTATGTATATACGTATATTACACACCATAGAGGCCATCTATTTCATCCTTTAATAACTAATGAGGATACTGAAATCTAGAGAAATAAAGTCATTTGTCCAAGGTCATCCAGGTAGGAAATGGCAGAGCTGGTGTTCGAACTCAGGTCTTGTGACTGACTCCAAGTTCAATTCACTTTCCATTTTACTCCCTGAGAGACATGGAAATAATCATGTGTTCTAGAAGACTCTGCAAGAAGAATGCAAGCTTGAGTCAGTACTTCCAAACTGGAGGGCCTTCAAGGACAGGTCCAACAATGGCCTTTTTGCATTTTATATCAAAACCAATAGAGTGCACACTCTATGAAGATGAGTGACCCTTTCTATGTATTCCCATGAACCAGAAAAATGTCTCATAGATGTAGATAAACAATGATGATGGTATGCACATAACACTTCAAAGTTAGCACAAGTTTTACAGATATTATCTTACAACATGATAAGATATACATTATCCTCACATCAATCTTAGAAGGAAGGTCCTATTATTACTCATGTCTTACCCAGAATCCCATAGCAATGAAATATCTGAGGCTGGATTTTAATTCAGGTATTCCTGACTCCAGATTGAGCACTTTGTTCACTGTTCCACCTAGCTGCCATAACAAATTACTGATGAATTTCATTGCCTTGTGTTGCACCATATTTTGTGGTATTTTTGTGACTTGAATAACTTAACTGTGTTTGGAAAGACTTAAGACTTGAGACTCAGTGTTTTGACCTTAGAAACTTACAAAGAATACATCATAAGGTTTAGGAGAATGTAATGCATTTATGAAGAAAGAATGGCTATTTATTGTCATTGCTCTTTTGAAAAAAGTAATATATGTACATATATGTTCCAAGTATATTTATATACACATATGTACACATACACATAGGTGACATACATATAGGTGACAGTGTTAATCTTCAAAGTATACAAATAAAAAGAATTTTGATCATATGAAAGAAAAGAATAATGACAAAAGAAAACAATAGAACATGCAGTAAAGTCATTGTAAGCATTATGGGAAAGTAACTAAATTTGGAATCAAATGAAATGGATCCAAATCCTGGCTCTACCACATAGCATCTGTGTCATATTGAAAGTTATATTATCTCATTAGTGACTCATTTTCTTTTCATCTGTAACATATGCAAGATGGACTAGATGATCTTTGAGATAGCTTCAGATTCATGTCTATGATTATTGGGTCCTAAGTATGCAGAAGGCATCTCAGCACTGGAGAAAAGGGAGATTGGGAAGAAAAGGGGAAAGCCCAGGGGGCAATGGAGGGAAGGAAGAGGCATCCATACAGAATTAATAGACTCAGTGTTCAGAGGATCAAAGAGAAGGATGGAATGAACTCTTATCCCTCCTATAATTTAACTTATTCCTAGACTTACTTTTAGGTGATGTAAGGAAATAAGGTGAAAAAAAAAAGAAGGAACAGAAATGGAATCCAATAACTAGACTTGTGAGAAACAATGCTATGTATCTCATTCCATATACCTTCTAATACTTATACATTTCTCATCTTTATTTTACTAAAATATTACTGTGAGTGAAGTAGTCCAGGTCTTTTTTATGAATCTAAATCTCTTTGTTGTATCCAATAGTATTGCCATGGAGAGTAGTGCAAACTCCTAAATCTGGCTACTACACAACTGTATATAAATATCCCTAGAAAAAAATCATGTTTGTATCCATAGGCATGTTAAGAGACTAGATGTTCATCAGAACTGATCAAAAAGGCTGCTATGGAATTTTTTAAATTGAAGAAGCTTCATTATAATACCATTAAGAATGAAAGTAAAGTCATCTTCAGCATGACTGCTGACAAGGATTATGAACAAATTCTGAAATTTTAAGAGTCTGTAATTAATGTTGCTTTCTCATCTAACTGCAAATTGTACTCTGTAAATTATGGGTCACAATTTGTACATCAATGTTTTCCTAGTCCATGAATAAATGAATTATATCATTGTTTTTAAAAGATTTCTATGTAACCAGGAGAAAGTAGACTCAACTAACACTTAGTATATTCAGTTAAGAGTAGGCATTGGCTACCTCAGCATACCTGTCAAAAAGAACAAAGATGTTGTTAATATTGGCTGAATTTCGCAGGTCTCAAAAAGCAGTCATCCATGTCTTTTTCAATGAAAAGAAATCAGACAAACAGACCTTATTGGTTTAGATTTTCCCACCAAATCTGCCTCAATTCTAAGCATATCTAAATTCCATAGGAATTTTCAGGGATCAGGGATAGAATAGATTTAACATCACTTGGTTTGAGTACTTGGAATTTAGGGAAGATGGGAAAAGGTATGACCACCTTTGAATATTTCACATGACTCTCAATCCAGATTATTCTATTTAGGTCTCTATCTCTCTGACTTTTTTTCTATCTTTATTAATCTCTATCTCTCTTACAGTTTCTCTCTTTGTGTTAGTTTTTCTGACTCTGTAGCTCTCTCTCTCCTTCCTTCTCCCCTATCTTTGAACTCCTATTTTTGGAGTTCTACTGCCTCTACTCATCTCTCTGTCTGGCTATCTCTTCCTCTCCCTTTTGATCAATGTATACTAATTCTAGTCTTGCATTCATTGTTGCAAAATTTTCTTAGTCTTCTAGGATATTTCAAAGATTTGTAGTCCCTTTGGCCTAGGGTCTCCTGGTAATTTATCCTAATGTGGAAAAGTCAATGATGATATGATTAGATACTTGAAACTCAATTCTACCTAAGACCAAGGATCATCTCTCCTCCTGGGAAATCTCTAATTCAAGGATTTTTCACCCGCAATTCTGTACATTCTGCCAAAGTGAGCTTTGTAAATGCAATGGTCATTTAACTCAGTAATCATCACACACCTTTGCCCAAATGGTTAGAAAGTGGGGAAAAAAAGTCATATGAATTAATTGAATAAAACATCCAATCTAAGAGAAATCTGGTAATGAGCATGTTTAAAATGTTTCTTCTACCTTAGTTTTTACTTTATATGAATTTCCTCAAAAGAAAAAGAAAGCTTTTCAAAGCAGTAAATGTCATTTTAAAAATTTTCCATTGTGACTTCCTTAGCCAATAACATATCATTTCTCTCTTACATGCTTCTGTGGGGTTAGGGTCACCAAGGATGCTTGATAAATCTCCATTCTGACATTTATTTAGTGGGAAGTGTAAGAGAAGCAGAAAGAAAAACAAACAAAAAGATATTCTCCCTGATAACCAAATGACCCTTTTCAACATAAGAGTGGCATTCACACTTATTGATGGATAAATCAAGAGAGAAAATATGAAATAGTCAATATGTAGTAGGCTTCAGGCAAGAAGTTATAGATTCAACTCCCATTCTGAAATATATTGACTCTGTGATGATGAAGAAGTTATTTAGTTTCTTATTCCTGCAGGAAACTGTATTTGAAGAGCACTTGGACTATATTGGTAGAAGGAATTTTTTCACTAGGAGTTAACTTTACCCTTATGGAATCATAAGCAAAACAAAGAAAGAGAAAGAGAAAGACAGTGGCAGAGACACTAGACAGAAATGGAGAGACAAAGATAGAGACACACATAGAGACTGAGAGATGGAATACAGACAGAGAGAAAAATCAAGACATGCAGACAAATAAAATCAGCAAGATAGGAGAAAGGAGATTTAGAAATAGATAAAGCAGGTTTAAGTAAGTAGTCACCTGTCACCTTGATGCTTTTTGTGTGAACAATCACTTATTAAAAAAAAAAAAAAAAGATTATGATATCTTATCATTGTGTAATGGTGACCTTAGCTTTCAAAAGGATCAAAAGTGGATCAAAAGCTTTGTCACATTCTACCAAGCTGAGAAAGTCTTTAATTATTGGACCAAGAATGGACTGGAATTGCTAGCCAAGCCATACATGATTATCAGGTTGTTGCACTATAAGCTGATGAAATCTTTGGCTCCATCAACACTCAAAAGCCATTCAAGTTCGACAAAATGTACTGTGCTTTAGCTTCTAGATTTAGCACTGAAGGAAGAATATAGATGGATCACCCACATTCCCCAATGATTGGGGAAATCAAACCTCCTTGAAGGATTGCACAGCACTGAGAAAAGGCACATTACAAAGCAATCTAAAGACCTCAGTTCTGCATCTGTTGGCACCAGATTCCCAGACTTGAGATACTTTATTTGCTACAACCTCTTCACCCCCCATCTTCAAAAAACTCCCTGAGATTTGAACTGATAGATTCTCATTTTCATTCTTTTCCAGCTGTGTTGCTGCTACTTGTCTGGAATTAACATCTGTTTGAACTGAAGGAATCTTGCAAGTGTCTCCATATTTCCCAAATTACCAGAGGTTAGCTTGTTAAGCATTTTAATTGATGCAAATAGATCCTGGTTTTATGCAAGAATGTTTCAAGAATGAATTTAATTTCTTGGTGGAGGAAACCCCCAAAATTTCAATACCCATTGCCTTCCTTCAGAGAGAGTTTTCTAGGGGAAATACTCAGCAGGGCTTTTTTTTTTTTTTTCCAGAAAACAGTTTATTTGGGGTCATGTTTGGGGGAGATGCAGTAGGTCAACAATATGAGCAGTCTCTGATATGCCATCTCCTGGGGAAAAGGCCACTTTAATTAATTTATTGAATGTCACCTAAGGCCAATTTTGTTCTTGACCATAATGAATCTGAATCATATGTCTATGTCTGTATTGACCATAGTTGGTGAGGAGTTGATGGGAGATAGCTCATAACCCTCAGAAGAAACCCAGCACAGTTTCCCCATACTGTTACTTAAGATAGATGGCCAAGGGGCAGGTGGGCATGGATTCTGGGCTACTCTTACCCCTAGAGCTGGTCTCTCCAGGTCAGGGTAGAAGCACATTGGTGAGGCAGAGTGGGTAAGGACGCCCTCGTGCTGCCCACACTGCATCTGCTCTATAGATAAATACAGGACTTTAATGCCTTGGAACTTTTTACAAGCATTAAAAAAAAAATCACTTAAATTTGTTCTTTAAAAAAAAAAACACAAGAAAAGCATTGTAAAAAAACAAATCTATGTTATGTCTCTAAACTATATGAAAATGATTTATATTATTTATAAGAAAAAAATCCTAAAAAAAAATCTCATAGCTCAACTCTTGACTTTGAGCTTCCTTAAGGAATAGGATAAAAGCTATGGACCTCTTTTGGTGTTTCCTGATGGCAGCGGTTGCTGTTCCACCATAGCTCCAGGGCTGCCACAAGGCATGCAAGGAGAAGGCCCACAGCAAGGATGCAGAACACGCCAGCAAAACTGTGTAGTTTCAGGGACTTGCCATCTGTCTGAGCACTGGTGTGGCTATTCAGGTCACAGCGACCCATTCGTGGCCACCATTTTTGTTTGAGAACGTCCAAATCACCAGTATCCTGTAGCTCCAGGATCCTGAAAGATAAAATGAAGAATGATCACCAACACTGGAAAATGACCAAAAAAAAGTACCAAATTCTTTTATGCTGAACTCTTTCTCATCCAATTTTAGAATGGCTGGAGGAAGGTGACTACCAGGAACAGTGGTAGGATTAATACTACTGTCACTATCATCTTCATAATCACCATCATCAGCAATAATTTCACCATTATCACCATCACCAACACCACCATCAAAAGCAAGAAAACTATCTTCTTTATTGCTATCGCCATTATTATCATTATCATTACCATTATCAGATTTAAAAATCCATTAGTTATAATTCATATCCCTCTGCTCTGTGATTTGCAAAAAAATAAAAATTATTAAAAATTACCCATAAATGTATTCTCATGGTGATTAGAATTCTTCCTCAGGCTTTTTCATCCAATGCCAGACCAGAAATCTTGCCAAATGTCAAACAGAATAATAGCTACATTCTCATACTCTTGAGACATAGCAATAGTCTTTAATAAGAATCACAATCTTGTCATATTTTTTCATGTCTGAACAAACTTTCTTGATAGGATGCTAACATGCAGGGCTCTTGGTGCTCAGAAGTGCTGATATCTTCATTTAATCTTTTTTGGGTTTATATTCAACTTTAATCATTAAAATTTAATTTAAAAAGCAATTATCATATGCATAGATGTGTATGCACTGCATATTCAAAGACAAAATGAAGTATAAATATGTTTGTGAATGTTTTTGTATGTATGTTTATATATGCATATTTGTACATATATAATGCATGTATGTGTGTATATCTATCTGACTGTCTATATATGGACACATACATATACAGACACAATATTTGTTCTCCTGAAGTCCTTTGTTTGTGGGATTGGGAACCAAATCTCTTTGTAAAAGTTTTATCCATGGGTCAATCCAGAAAGGTTATTTTGTTTGCATGGATCCATTTTCAACATGGTAATAACCCTTACTATAGGAAAGTTATTGTATATTCAACCATCTCTATAAAACTCTAACTAACCATTTGTGAGGGGGTCATTATATTCATAATTAATTAAATGCTGACATAAAGGGAAAATGTAAGTATTCTTCCTCCTAGACAAAGATAAAGTCAAATTGTAACTACTCTGTCTAGACACCTGCATCCATAGAAAGAATTTGGATGTGGTTCAAATTTGGAGGGGGTGTTGTTTACTTTTATTTTTATCTTTATCTTTCAGCTTGGGTTATGGTTTTGGAATTCATTGATTCCATTCCATTTAATACATACACATACACACACACACACACACACACACGAATATATAGACACAAAATTCTATAGCCTTTGTCCTAGAATATGTGTTCATATTCTAGATGAATATATTTGTGGACTCCAGTGAATAAATACATATCTGCATAAAAAAATGAAAAGTAATGACCAGGCACACATGATAAATTTAGGAAAAGTGATAAGAAAATGGCAATTGAGCTCTGCTTTGAAGGAATCTAGACATTCTAAAAGGGAAAAAAAATTAAGGAAAAACCATATTGCAGACTTTGGTGAGAAGAAATAGACAAGAATGAGTTGAAATGTCTTATACTGAGCACAGCTACCCCCAACCCCCGAGTGTAACTGCATAGTACACTAAAGGAAAGGGAGTGATATGAGGTAGATGGAAGCTATAATGTGGTTTAGGAAGGGAAGTCAGAAAGAAAAGTGCTTGAAAAGATTCTGTCATTATCAATTTCTTTTCTAGACTCCTTTGCCCATAAGTCAAATGTCCTACTCCCAAATCTGAAGTTCAGTAGCCTTCTGAAGGACACCCTAGTGTTACTCTGAACAATCTCAGCTAGCCTATGTCCTTATCATCATGGTTGTGTTCATAAATCTGCATTACTAAATGAGAGAACTCTCTGTGACCAAGTAGTCGACTCCCTTTAGGTCTGCCTGATTTACTCACATGTATGGTTGGTGGTTGATTTCAGGTTGCCATTAGCAGCCATATTTCCCCTGAGTCCTGAATTGTGTGATTAACTGGGCAGCTTTAATGCCAAACTATATAAATGAGCCTCATAAACATGGGTTAGAGACTGCTTTACATTTACACAGAAAATGACTGGCATTTACTTCCTCTCACTCTGACATTAATTAAACATTTGTTTCAAGGACTGAGTAGTTGCTGGCAATTATTATTCCAGTTTTCTTTCATCATTGTACTGAATTCAGAAACACCCAATCCCTCATAGAAGAATGCATGTTCAATCATGAATTCATTATAGAGGATGGAGCAAAGACAGAAGGCAAATATGAGGGGCCATCTTGGTAAGATAGGACAATTTTGCAGAATAGATTGGAACAGAGAGTAAAGGCAGTGGTATGGACAAATTTTCTAAGAGCTGTAGGCTACCACCAATAAATTATAAAATTGATTGAAATTAATAATAATAATAATGTAATAGGGCATTAGACAATGCTCCAGTGTTCTCTGGAGTTCTTTAAATGCAATCATAATAACCAAAATCATGATTAAGAGTGTAAATGTGCTTTGTATTAGCACTCAGCAGCAGAGGTAAGACTGAGTCTACCATCTTTCATAACCAGAACTATATTTAGTGTGTGATGAAAGGGGCAATGGTCTATTAGGAGTCCTCAAACTTTTTAAATAGGGGGCCAGTTCACTGTTCCTCAGACTGTTGGAGGGCCAGAGTATAGTAAAAACAAAAACTTTGTTTTGTGGGCCTTTAAATAAAGAAACTTCATAACCCTGGGTGAGGGGCATAAACATCCTCAGCTTCCACAGCTGGCCCTTGGGCCGTAGTTTGAGGACCCCTGGCTAGGTCAACAGAATTTAGAGGGAACAATAATTTAACATAGGAATTCCTTCAGGAGCTAGAAGGTACTAAAGCAACAAATCTCTTGGTATACACAGGATTTGTATTGATTACTTCTTTTGTTATTTTTACACTGTGAATTACAAAATTTGTTTGTATTTCATGCTATTTGCCCCCGAAATTTTAACCAGTATGCCAAAATGGATAGTTATAACCACTTGTATATTGAAATAGGTAGGTGAAGTAGTGAATACAACACTGGGCTTGGAATTGGGAAAAATTGAGTTCAAATCAGTCCTAAGTCAGAAACTTATTAGTTGTGTTATATTGGTCAAGTCATACAACCTCTTTGAGCCTCAGTTTTCTCATATGTAAAATGCAAATATCTATTTCACAGTGTTGCTGTAGTGAAAAAATGAGATGATTTATTATAGTACTTTATAAATCTCTAAGTTCTATATAAAAGTAGGAAGTAGTAATTGTAACAGTAGTAGTAGTAGCAGCAATAGTATTCGTGGCAGTAGTAACAGAAGTAATGATATTTATGACTGTTTACATAGAACCTGTTCAGATTAAAAAAAAAAAAGCAACAAAAAAGTCTTCTTATCTTGAAACTTCGACACATACATTATTGTCATATAAACTTGAGTAGTCAGGAAGATGAACAATTCTTTCAATGAAACAATGGTATGTTTAGAGCAGTCTTGATGAGAAACAAACCAAAACAGGAGCATTCCATTCCTGGCTACATACTATGCATTTCATAACTTAAAGAATGTTTGCTAATTATTTGATGGATTGATCCAGTAAGGGACAGAACTTTTATCGTGGACTCCTAGCATATGAGATATAGCTTATATTCATTATAAGTTCTCTGAGGACAGTATATATTACTCCTTTTGTATCTTTGGTGGCTATTATATCATAACTGCTTAATAAATTTAGGAAGTTTTCACCAGCCTCTAAAAATAATTATATACATATATCTATATATATATATATAGATATATGTATATATCTATTCATATACACACATGTATGTGTGTATACATACATATACATACATATATACAATATATATATATTCCCAGACATCTCCCCTGTTCACACTTTACATTTCAATTTAATTCAGCACTCTTTTATTAAGTACATGCCTTTGTGGTCAGAAGACCATATTTCAGTGCTACCCTTGCATTTACTTTATATGTCAGTCACCTTAGGGAAGTCACTTCAGTTCTCTAATTCTTAATTGTATCCTATTAAGGGGAGTGGGGGAGGGAATACTAAATTATCTAGCATCTTTGTTTAATTTTAAACCTGGTGCACAGTTTTTATTTTATATTAAATAGGTTAATTTTAAACATGGTGCACAGAATATTCCTCATGTCCCTAGGTCATGAATCTATTAGATTTTTTACTTCTTTATTCAATCAAAAAATTCTTCATCAACTTTACAAATGTTAGCAGAATTGGGCTCATTTGTTCTCACTGTCATCACTTTCTCACTACATTGCTAGAGCATCAGAATATGAGTGATTTCTTAGTAACTTTTCTATGTCCAGAAACATCCATCCCAGTGTTTTATACAATGGAAGTTTGCACCAAAAAAGAGTGAATTTTCTTTTTCCCAGAGTGCAGAATAGCCTTCCCGTTTAGCAGGTTGGTGTATAGATGTGTAAATGCCTACATAAGGATTTGCTACCCTCTTAGAGATGAATTAAATATAGTACCCAAAAGGAAAAAGAATAAAATCACACTTCATAGAATGTGTGTTGATAAGTAATCTATTATTGTTTCTCCTAGGGGCAGCTTGCCTGTTTGCCAAGTCAATGAGATTGTCTTATATCACTGTCATTGTATAGCCTGTTTTGTTCTTAGAGGTGTCTCAGTCCCCAGAGCTTACCAGAGATACCTCACTAGTTCTACTTCTTTTTCTTTTCATTTCTTCAAATAAATCCAAGAGGAAATCACAAATATGACAATAACAAGAATTAACCTCTTTGGCTTCCATGGTAATAAATCTTCATGTGTTTTAAGCAGGATGAAGTGCATCTAATCCTTAGATACTGAGCTGCCCTTCACTGGGTAGAGAAAATTATGGGGTTTTTTTGTTTGTTTTTTGTTTTTTTTTTCTCATGGTGCTCTTGGAAGCTACCAAAAAGTGATTGAAAAAATAATGCCTTCTAGTGCTGGAGGAATGAAGGAGTCAATAAAGATTTAGCAAGTAATATCATTAATACTTATTTCAACATGATAATCAGATTACTTATCAATCTACTAAATCCAAGAAAAAGAGATTATCTAACAAACTTGAGGCCCAATAGGGGAAAACACTGCTTAATCCATGAAGAAAAAATAGAAAAGAATGAACACTAAAGGAAAGCCAATGAACATGAAGGACATCACTGCAACTTTCCCTTAGTCTAAGCAGCTTCTAAGTATAGTAAGAATGATCTGTTTTTTTGTCTTGTATCCTTTGATCCACTTACCCTAAACCAATTAAATCCTAGAGCAAAGAGAAGGGAAAGTTAAACTATAATTTATATAATCCAATCTACAAACCAGATACATAATATTTTCATTGACTAACATCTCATAGCAGAGACAGTATGTTAAAATTCTTATTGGGTTCAATGCTTGCCATTTCAGTTTTATCAATGGTTGCAAAGCTTGTGGTTGCCTCCTCATACTATTTAACTTCATGAAACATCAACTGGAAAGAAAGTTTCAGAGAATCCCCAAACCCAAAATGCTAGCTCACCAACCACCCTTGTTATAGCATGCTGGCAAACCCTCCTCTCTCATCAATGTCCAAGTTACCTCTGGGAAAAAAGGTCCCTGTAGGGGCTGCCATGCTGAAGTGCTATGCCATAGCCCTTACTGCTGATACTGTTGCCAATGACGGTCACTGAGCAGTCATCATCTGTCAGGGCTGCATATTCCACCACCGCAACATCCCACAAAAAGGCATAATTTCCTTTCTTTGCCTGAAAAACAAAACATGAAAACATGTAGGATTGACTATCCAAGTGGAAAGACGAATAGTTCTCTATGTGCTGTGATATGATGAACATAACCAGATTCTGCCTAATGAGGAGATATCTTCAACTACCTAACCAAGGTCCTCCCTTTCATAAATGGCCTAATATTTCCTCTGTCATAGTCGGTGCCCATGTGGCTTATAACTAAAGGTAGGGCATTAGCTCTACCAGTTCTCATTTAGAGATGATACTTATGCTTTTATTGCAGTGGGGGAAGAACATAATGAGGAAATTACTCAAGAATAAATTCTATGGAAAAGGAAGGGAAAGTAGGAAAGGGGAAATTAATGTCTCCTCTAACTCCCTTTATCATATCATGTGAAAATTAACACTAACTAACACTTTAAAACAATATACATTAAGATGTTGTTGTAATGACAGTGCCTTCCAAGCCCCAAAGTATCATACAAGTGTAACTATTGTCATAATTATTTACCTTTTTTCCTATCATTTTACAACTGGAGAAATAAAGAGTTTGAATCCTGCTTATATTTCACTCTGCCTGTGTGACATAGGACATCATCTTTAATTTCTCAGATACTCACACTCCTCATTTGTGAAAGGTCTGGCTTAGATTAAATGACTGCTCTCAGTTCTGAAGCAAATAGAATATACACTCAATAGATTTGAGACCTAGAGTCAGGAAGACTTATCCTTCTGAGTTCAAATCTGGACTCAGACATTTACTAACTATATGACCCTAGGTGAGTCACTTACCCCCGTTTGCCTCAATTTCCTCTTCTATAAAATGATCTGGAGAAGGAAATGGCAAACCACTCAGAATCTCTGCCAAGAAAAGCCCATATAGGATCATGAAGAGTTGGGCACGAGAAAAAAAGGACTGAATAACAACTCAGCTCTGAATCCAGAAGCCTTTTGTAAATATTTATAAATTGCTTCAATCTTGGTAAAGAGAATTCAAAACAGGTTAAGTTGGTCTTCAAATCCTTTTCTCTTCTTTATCTTAATTTTCCCTTTTCAAGCATAGCTTTTGGTGAATCAGCTTCTTCTATCAGTCAGTCTAATATACAGGAAAAGGGCTCCTCTATCCTCTCATGGGCAGTCATGCCCAGTTGTTCCTGCCATTTCCATTTTTTTATGCCCCAAGGCCAAATTATTTATGCTTTCCAAGGTGAGAATTAGACATGAGGTATTCTGACTAAGTGATCCATGCCAAAATTATGATAATAGTAATAATAAGAATTAGTCATATGGAGTAGCATGGTACCTGTGGCCTCTTGATCTAGGGAATTCCCTGAGGAGGAAATTCATTCTACCAATATAGGTTTGTAAATTTCTCTAAAGTTTACAAGTATAAACAGAGATTCTTGAGCATTGGTTGAAGAGAGCTTGACCTTGTCGATCAATAAGTTGGGGGAGACAGGGAAAAGGGCCTGCACTTGAAAGGCATCCATCTGGGATGAATGCAAAATTCCATCTGGGATGAATATTTCTTATACTAAGTCTACTTACTTATACATTATAACATATTGGATAATAATAATAATAACAATAATATTAACAATGATATCACCGCAGGACATTTAAAAATAAAGAAGGAATAGATTGAGGACTTGTCCCCAGATTATTTTAACTTGAATTCCATCAAATATAAAATGAAAACAAAAGTAATGCACATTTATACATGATTTTAGACTTCTCAAATTATTTCCTTCACAATCCTGTTAAGCAGATTATTTAAGTTACCCCTACATACATCTTTAACCTTCCCTGCTAATACACTCCTTTTATATAAATTCAGACCATGTATTTAATATTCTTTGATTGAAAAAGATATTCTCAAAACATGGACCTTCTGAAATGGAAGCATAAGGTTTGTTATGAAAGAGGAAAACTACAGAATTTGCAAACAAAATAATTAGGATTGAATTCTAAATTTCATGGGTTAGGTGGTCTCTAAGCTTCAGCTATGTTTTTTAGTTTATATAATTTTGGGGATTCAAAATCAGAATTTGATTCTTAACAAGGATGGAGGCTATTTTTAGTATTTTGTTTTGTTGAACCATTCTAAGGTTTTCAGGGAAATCTTTTGAGTTTGACAAGTATGCCAAGTTTGAAAATGGTCTCTACATTCTTGGATAAGTCACTACCCCATCTGAGTTTCAATTTCTTCATTTATAAGGAGTTGACTCATATGGCTTATAATATCCTTTCTAATTCAAATCTATTATTTTGTGATATGACCCTAAGATCCAAGTACTTTGGTAGGGAAATGATCGCTTTGACCCACATGTGGCAATGGTAACTAATCCATTGCCAAGAATATATAAGTACTTAATAATTAGTTCATGGGTATGAGCTTCTGAAGGGAAACATATTAAGTATTGCCAGTCACCACAAAAATAGTATCTTGGCTTAACTGCCATTTTTATTATACCTAATCATAATTGCTTTTCTACTTTCTTTTCATCTTCAAGGGCAGAACTTAATGGAGAGAAGACATAGAAGTGAGAAAAATGGACAAGCAGTCTCTGAGCTTGATTTCAGGGAAGTCCATAGAGATGGCTTAAAAGTATAAACAATCAGTGACCTAAGGGAAGAACATCCCTAGAAATGGATGTCTTAATTTCATTGACTTCCATGTTCTCCATTACATTTTGAATTTTTCCATTCACATTGTTTAGACTAGTATTAACTGACTAAATTCCTACCATTACAACTGGGCTCCAATGTTGACATACTTTGAGATGCCAGCCACAGTTGGATGCAGTCCACCAGAAAAGAATAACAGCTACTTTGCTTGGCAAAATATGCAATAATTTATCTGAATAGAGAAGCATAAGGTGAAACAATTTCTTGTCCTGGATAACTTTACTTTACCATAAAGATCATGTAATGACCAGGAGATATGAGACAGATTTTAGCTCAATGTAATCAATCAAGAAAGCAAGCAAACTACAAGCATTTATTACGTGTTTACTAGGTTCTAGCATAATGCTAAATGCTTTGGGATATAAAGACAAAAGCAAAACAATTAAATATTCCCAACAGAGAAGTGAAGGATAAATTATGCAGAATGAGACTCACAATTTTGGACATGGCCATTATGGGAATTAGTTTTGCTTGAGTATGCATATTGGCTTCTGGGGTTTTGTGTTCATTATTTTTAAGTGTAAGGATGGGAGAGGGAGAAAATAAATGCTTACTATTCGAGAAAATAAAATAAAATTGAGTTAAAAATATTTTTGAAAAGAAATGTCTGGCCACTGGAGATAGCAGATTCTAACTCATTAGTAATATTCAATTCAATACTGGGTGATGAATTATTTGGGATCCTCCAAAGTGATTCTCAGTCAGGGAGAGATTGGTAGATTGGTCTAGGAGACAATAATGGAACTACATAGGAGTAGATAATGTTTTGAGATTTTTTTTTTTGCTTTTAGATTATGTAATTACTAGATTTAAAAAAAAAATATTTGCCTAGGATTAAAGTTATTCATATTTTGTTTCTTTTCTTGTTTCTAATTATTTAAGAGATATGTTCTTGGTAACTACAGTGAGACTTGCAGAACAGATGGATAGGGCAATCTACTGCAAATTCACAGGCCTCCTAGGCATGGGTTAGTTGTTTTGAAATATGTCATCACTATATATTTCTTCATCAGGAAACAAGGTTCACTGGAGAATTAATTTCCTCTGAGAAATGTCACGGATCACAACAATGGATATGGTGCCTTGACTAGAATGTTAAATTTCAAGTGGAACAATCTAGGTTCAAATCCTTTTTCTCTTTGGATGACTTATTGAATCTCTGGTGGTGACTTCAGTGTTTTCATTTGTAAAAATGAGCCCTTTGGAGTAGATTATCTTCAAATTTCCTTCTATTCTGATATTGCTGTCATCTTGCAAGGTTCCATTTCATGCCATTTCTTCAAATTCTCATGAGGTCAAATTTGGCAATCTATGTAAAATATCAAACCAAATTAACACAAGCATCTTCTAATGATTCACATATGAACATGTGAGACTACAAGAAGAAACCAAGAAAGCACTGCTAAGCATAAGAAAGTCCTAGATAAGAGCCTAAAGGGACTTAAGGTTAGAGAGAGTATCTTAATTGCTATTCTACATGCCTGTATTTTCTCTTCAATCTTTGGACTTCTTCAACTTTCCTTTAGCAGCCTTCTTCCTCTGGAGATATTGCTATCCTATGGCCCTCTCTTTGAATTGGCCAGAACCCACGTTTCAAGAGGTGCTTGAAACAAATTTAATTCAGTCCTTGATCACCTCTTTATTCTGAGGACTTTACCTCATCACCAGCAACACTTTTTATTTCACTTTTTGTATTGTCTTTTTTCATTGTAAGGCAAGATCCTTGAAGTCATGAATATAATTTTTGTTTTATTTGTACTCTCATAATGTATCACAGTCTTAACATATACTAAGTGCTTGAGAAATATTCTATTAATGCCTATCCAACTCTGTCTATCTCTATCCATCATCTCTATCTCACTATCACCATTGATGTATCATCTACCCATTAACAATAAGGATTTTCAGAGAAGGGTCTATTTAGCAAATGAATAACTCACTAAAACATTAGTGTCTGAGAACCATGACACCATTATTCATTAAAACTCTTTCTCATCTCAAATAATTTTATTTGAGCTTATCTCATTACATGTTATTTTTCCAGGAGAATATAAAATTATGGAACACATGAGCTGTTTATATCCCCAGAATCTAGCAAGTATTTGTACAGATTAAAGTCCAAATCATCAGATGTCTAACTAAATTTGAGGTAGTGTAGTAGAATGAATAGAGTGTTTGAATTTAACTTAAGAAGATTGGGGTTTTAACCCTACCTTATTCATTTACTAGCTGTGTGAGTCTTAGTCTGTCATTGAACTTCTCTGGGATTCAGTGTACCAACCTGCAAAGAGAGGAGCTTATACTAGATTACCTCTAATGTCTTCTCTAATTGTAAATAGATGGTCCTACTAATTGAATTGAAAGGAATGGAATTTGAAGTTATGTCTTATGACATAAAATAGAGGAATTATGGTGTAGACCCAACAAAAGAAGTAGCATGGTATAATATATTCTGGGCTTAGAGTCAGGTACTTCAGTTCCAACCACCACTCTGATATTAATGAGCTCTGTGGCCATGAGTAAAATGCATCTTCTTTGAGTTTCAATTCTTCATCTTCCAAATAGCATATTAATTCTTTTTTGCCTACATTAGAAGGTCATTGTATCAAAAAATCTAAGACATTTAAAACATTTAACCAATAATAGAGTTTCATATAAATTAAATGTTATTTGTTGTTATTATTATTAACAAATTCCAGAGCATGTATACTTTGTTGCCATCTTTACAATCTCACCAAGAGTAATTTAAATTGAAAAGAGAGGTACAAAGGGAAAATGTCCTCATATATTTTCCCTAAGAGTCGCAATTAAATACAATTAATATTAGTAGTAATAGTAATAGTAGTAGTAGTGGTAGTGGTGGTGGTGGTAGCTATTATAGAATATAGTTGTAGCACTGATAATAATATCTATGTGCCATGTTCTGTGATAAAACCTTTAAAATGTTCTCATTTGAGCCTCCCAAGAATCAATGGAAATAAATGACATAATTATCCTTATTTTACACTTGAGCAAATTGAGACAGAGGTTAAGTGAGTTCCCCAAAGTTACATAGTGAGATCTAAAGCTGACATTGAATTCAAGTATTCCAGAATTCAAAGAGGGGAATGGGGGGAAGGGAAGAGAGAGAGCAAATAAAAATGCCTGTAACAAAAAGCAAGGGATTTTCTAGATCCAAATAAATATGACACAAGCAATCAACTGGGAGATTCTAATTAAAGAAAACAAATTACAGCTTATAGGAATTGGTACATATGACTGGAATGAGGCTTTCAAAAATACACATCATTAAAAAAATAAGAATGAATGCAAGCTATGATAAATTATATTAATATATTTTGTAAGGAGATTTGGAAGTCATGTGATAAAGTATATTTGGATGTATTTGGACTGGAGTCAAGGAAGAAAGACACAGAGGCAATATTAACAGTGGACTTTTCTACATATTGCTTGAGCAGTAAAAAATAGAAAGGTCAAAAACAAATCATAAGCTTGCATGGAATAGACTTTCATAGTGATTGTGATGGACCTTCCTCTCTCTAGCAAAAGCAAAATAACTAATATATTCTTAACTTACTCAATGTTATTTTTTTTTCAAAAGGGAAAGCGAGAGATAGAGAAACTGCAATCTGGAACTAGATTCTCAACCTCTTGTCAAGTGTTCTCAGACTTCACACTCACATTTGATCTCATCATTGCCAAATAAAAATGCACCTTTTCTTTTTTTATCTTTTTTTAATGCTGTGCAGCATCTGCCACAATTGACCATCCTCTTCTGATGATTTCTCTATTCTCTTAAGTTTTTGTTAGTGCTCTCTCTTAGTTTTTTTCTTCATTCCTTCATGAATGCTTCTTTAAATTCTTTGGGACCTTCATATCATATCTTCAACTGTCAGAAAAATCCCAAGAATCTATCCCCTCCATTTCTCTCTACCCTCTCTTGGGGATGCTATCAGCTCTTTTGGGTTCAATCATTATCTCTGCACTACTGATTTTCATATTTATGAATTGAGCACTAGAATCTCTCCTGAGCTCCAATTTTGAAATATCTACAGAGCTTGAACATTTCCAAAATGAGGTCCTGGAAAAGTCTTACACTCAAAATATTAATGGCAGAATGTGGCATTTTCCCTCCAAAGCCACACTATTTTTCCTTGTCTCCTACCATTGCACCTTGTGAGTCACCTTCAGTTCCTTCCTCTTACACATTTGAATACAGTTAGTTGCCAAGTCATATAAATTCACCTCCTTTCATCATTGTCTTTCACTGAAATTAAGGAGCCACTGTCTTATTTCAGGTCATCATCATCTCTAGACTGGACTATTACAATAATTTTATAATGTACATGCTTTAAATATCTTCTCAATCCATTTACTCTCTCCACAACTGTCAAAGGGATTTCTCTAAAACATTTCAAAGGGACTTTCCCTATATTTCTCTCCTATTGAATAAACTTTGATGATCCCCAATTGCTTCTAGAATCAAATGCAAATACCCCAATGAGATATTTAAAGTCCACAAAAATTGAAAGCCTAATCTATCTTTCTAGGCTTACTAGTTATCATTTATCTTCATTGTTTAGGATTCAAAAAAAAAAATGGCCTTTTTGCTGTTCCTCAAATGCAAAATTCTGTTTCTCATCTTTTTGCCTTTCTACAGATCATATCCCATATTCCCATTTCTTTTCATCTCTCAGAATGTCTAATATTTTTTTTTAAATCTTAGTTTAAAGTACCAATTATTTCATGAGATCTTTATTGTTTTATCTATTAGTGCCTCTCAAAATGTTATATAATATTATAATATGTTGCTAATGTACAATATTATAATCATATATAAACAATATAATATATGTATATATATATATAATATCTACTTGAGGGTAAGCATTATTTTCTTTTAAAAAATAAAAGGTTCTGGGGCAGCTATATAGCACAGTGGATAGAGTGCTGGCCCTGAAGTCAAGAGGATCTGAGTTCAAATCCAATCTCAGATATGTAATATGTCCTAGCTATGTGACCCTGGGCAAGTCACTTAACTCCAATTGCCTCAGCAAAAAAATAAAAAAATAAAAAATACAAGTTTCTCTCTAGCATATTGCCCATAAAATAATTGGCATTTAATATATGTATGTTGATGGAATAAAAATGAAGAACTGACAATTGAAATGAAAATGATGGAACTTTTGAGGGAATATCACACTCTTGAAGTCACTTTTCATTCTTGAAAGTCATGATAAAGAAGGAGAACAAAGACGGCATTATCTAGAACCCAGCTTTATAAACTATGGATTATGAATCCATAAGGGTTCATTGGAAAATTAATATTTATTATCAGTAATTATTTGATTTGTATACCTATTTTGTAGACTCAGCATCACATAAAAATTCTTGAGTGAAAAGGTGTCATGAGTAGGAAAGTTTTAAGAAACCCTGATCTAGCATGCACCCTACATTTTAGGAGGGTGGATATGAAGGTTTTAGAGATGGGATTAAGTGAGAGTGATAAATCTAAACTTTAAAGATGAAGTCAGTTCAGGTCACAGGGAAAGTTGTTAAGAATAAAAACAACAAAACAGAGCACTTTAAATAAGAAAGACAAAGAAACAATATGGCTATATAATAATCTCATTAACCAATTTGAATTTTTGAGACATATATAGATAGAAATAAATATTGGTGACAGAACATGGACAAAAAAAAAAAAAGAGGATCATGACCTTTCAAGAATAGTATTTAAAGCTAATTCAATATAAAGGAAAGTATAAGGATAATTGACCATATCAATAATAAAACAACCAAAAAGCATGTAAATATATCAATAAATGTGGAGAAAACACTTGATGAAATACATAACACCCATTCCTATTTAAAATTCTAGAAAGCACAGAAAAAAAAGTGGAGCCTTTCTTAAAATGACACGTAGTTCTATCTAAAACCAAGAGCAAGCATTATCTGTAATGGAGATAAACTAGGTGCCTTTCCAGTAAGATCAGAAGTGAAGCAAGGATGTCCATTATCACCGCTGTTATTCCATATTGTGCTGAAAAAAAAAAGTTTGCTATATCAATAATCCAAGAAAAAGAATTGAAAGAATAAGAATAGGCAAAGATGAAAGAAAACTCTTTGAAATTTACATGATGATATATTTAGAGAATTTAAGAGAATCAATTAAAATTCTTGTTGAAACAATTAGCAACTTTTAATCAAATTATTGGATATAAAACAAATCCATATAAATCAATAGCATTTGTATATATTAGGCAGCAAAACCTAACAGGAAGAGAAAAAAAAAGAGAAATTCCACTTAAAATGACCACAATCAGTATAAAATGTTTGAAAATTTACTTGGCAAAAAAATGCACAGAAACTATATGGTTTACAAATTGCAGTTACAAAAATGTTTTCACACAATTAAAGAAAAAATTTAAGTATTGGAGAAGTATTAATTGCTTATGGGTAAAGAAAGCCAATATAAAAAAATGATGAGACTAACTAAATTACTTTACTTATTCAGTGCCATAACTAAATCATAATCAAACTATGAAAAAGGAATAATAAAACTGTCAAAGGATGATTTTTAAAATAGAAAAATAATAAAATAAATCTCAAAGGACTAAAAGAAGAATCAAAGACAAAAACATGAAGAAAAGAAGCCTAGCAATGAGGTCTTATAGTTAACTACAAAGCGATATTCATTAAAATTTTCTGGTATTAGATAAGAAACAGAATGTTGATCAATGGGACAGGTTAAGCACACAACATATAGAAATAAATGACCACTGTAACCTAGTATTTGATAAATGCAAAAACTCAAGCTTTTGGTCAAGAACTCACTATTCAACAAAAACTAGAAAGTCTGTCAGAAAGTCAACCAGCTGGAAAAAAAGAGTTCCAGAATTTTAAGGAAGAAAAGGAGTCCTTGAAAATTAGACTTGGACAAGGGAAATCAAATAAAATTAGAAGAGGCCAAGAAATTATAAACAAAATATAAAGAATGAAAGAATAAAAAAAAGAATATGGAATATCTCATAAGAAGAACTTATCTATAGCACAGATCAAGAAGAACAAACATGCTACTTGACTTTGATTACTTTAAAAAAAAAAAGAATCTTGTAACAACAGTATAAGAAATGATTAATTTAAATGAAGAAATTAAAGCCATTTCTAGTCATATGAAAAAAAAAATGCTCTAAATCACTATTGATTAGAAAACTTCAAATTAAGACAACTCTGAGATATCGTTTCACACTTCTTAAAATGGCTAAGATGACAAGAAAAGATATTGATAAATGTTGGGGGGGAATATGAGAATACTGGGACACTAATATATTGTTGGTGGAATTGTGAACTGATCCAACCATTCTGGAGAGAAATTTGAAACTATTCCCAAAGGGCTATCAAACCTTTGCCTATCAAACTGGTTTGATCCAACAGTATTTCCACTGAGTTTGTATCCCAATGATATCATAAAGGAGAGAAAGGGACTCATGTGCAAAAGTGTTTATAGCAGCCCTTTTTTGTAGTGGCAAGGAACTGGAAATTTAGTGAATGCCCATCAGTTGGGGAATGACTGAATGAATTGTGGTATATGAAACTAATGGATTTTTATTGTTCTATAAAAAATAGTCAGCAGGCTGAATTCAGCAAGACCTGTATAGACTTATATGAACTGATGCTAAGTGAAATGAGTAGAAGCAAAAGAACATTGTACACAGGAATAACAACTTGTGTTCAACTTGACTCCTTTAAACAATGACGTGATTCAGTGCAATTCCAATAGTTTTGTGATGGAGAGAGCTGGAGAGAGCCATCCACATCCAGAGAGAGGTCTATGGGCACTGAATATGGATCACAATGTATTATTCACTATTTTTGTTGTTTGCTTGCTTGTTTTTTCCTCTCTCATTTTTTTTCTTTTGATCTGATTTTTCTTGTGCTGATTGATAAATATGTAAATATATTTAGAAGAATTGTACATGTTTAACCTATATAGGATGTCTTTCGGTCTAGAGAAGGGGGAAGGGGATGAGGAAGGGAGAAACATTTGGAACACAAGGTTTTGCAAGAGTGAATGTTGAAAACTATCTCTGCATATAATTTGAAAATAAAAGGCTATTATTATAAAAAACAAAAAATATGAAATGATTAAAGAATTTACATGAAGTGTTAAGAACAAGAAGGGAAAGTAGAAATAAAAATAAATTCACTGATTACCATTTGAAAGAGCTCTTAAGAGAAAAATTCATAGGCACATCATAGCCAAATTCCCAAACCTTCAGGTTAAGGAGAAAATATTAACACCAAGAAGAAAAAAATCAAGTATGATGGATTCACAATTTGAATCATACAAGAAATAGCAGTAGGTACATTAAAAGACTTTAGATCTTGAAAAAATATTTATTGAAGATCAAGAAATGGGATTGTGCCCTAAAATATAATTTTAATCATGAATGAAAAAGGGGAAGAATGAATTGTCAGACTTTCAGAATTTTGTTTTGCAAAAAGTACTCAACTTAATAGAAAAATTGATATACAAGAACCAAGAGAAATACAAGTTAAACATCAAAGAGTAATTACAAGGGCTTTAATAGGGACAAATTGTTTATTTTTTATATGTGGAAATTGAAATCATTTGCTTAAGGTTCTTTTTAGTAATTAGGTAGTTCCAAAGAAAGATCGGGGTAGAGCTGAATATGCTGTGATTCTACAAAACAAAATTCTGTAGGAAAAGTAAAAAGAGTAATTATCTCATAATTGAGGTTTGAGAGGAAAATTTGACACTGAGGAATTGGGTAAGGGAAGAGAAATGGTAGTTCTGGAACTCTATTCACATTGGGATAGGTTAATGAGGGAGCAATACATACATATGTGTTTGTATATAGATATATGTATATGCACACATATAAGTACATGTATACATATATATTATATGTATATATGCATGTTTATATGTATGTATATATGAAACTCTTCTAAATTAGAAATAACTAAGAGAGCAATGGTATAAGGAGTAGAGGGAGGATAAGAGAATGATTTTTAGAGGGAACTTTATTCATATCAGATCTGGGTTAAAGAGAAAACAACATATACATTTAGAAAGTAACAAAAATCTTCTAAATTTATAAATAAAAAGGTGAGGGGATAGAATAAGAGGATATAAAATGGCATGGGATAAAGGGAGAACAACATATGTATTTGGAAGGTGTAAAAGATTTTTAAAATTCAGACAGAAAGAAGAGAGCAGGGGTAGGATGGGGGGAGAGCATAAGAGAAGGATTCTTGGAGAGAGTAAATTAAATAATAGGCAAGTAAAGTAATGGGTAGAATTAGAAGATTCTGGAGATATATGAATTGGGTGACAGATAGGAACAAAGAAGAGGAATAAAGAGGAATAGGAATAGGGTAAAAAGAATAAGGGAAAAAATAGGAGGGAGAAAAATGAACAACGAATAATTATAGCTTGAAATGTGTATTGGATAAATTTACCCATAAATTGAAAACAGATAGTAGATTAAAAATTTGCACTCAATAAAAATTTTAGAAAATATCATAAAAATGACAGATGCGCACAAATAAAAATCAGAACCAGAATGTTTTATATATGAAAAAGAAGGATTAATAATCATGATCTCAAAGTGAAAGCTAAAACAGATTTAATTAAAAGAGAAATATAGAGAAACTACATTATATGTCAACCATATTGGTTCAGATTATTTAACATGCTGTTTTAGAATATTTACAATAACTTGATAGCATAATATTGGAAAATTGCTGAGAAGTAGGAAATGGCAACCTGGTGAATCTAGAAAAATGTGAAAAGACTTAGACTTAGAAAGAAAAATGCTATTTACCTTCAGAGAAATAGGGACAAGTGAAAATAGACATATTACAGTTATGTATATGTATATATATTTATGTATATGATTTTAGATATCTAGGGTTTTTATATGTATATACATTTATATCTGTGTGTATATCTAGATTTCCGTATAGATGAATAGATATATCTACGCTTAATGATAACGTTCCTAGGGTCTGGGGCAGGAAGGAAAAAATAAAATTAAAAGTGCACAGCAAAGAGCAAAAGAAATTTACAAGGAAAAAAAGACAACTCTGAACATAATGTGTAGCATTTATTATATAGGATTTCTTGAACTGGAAATTTATCCTTTTATATTTTGAATTTTCTTTTATCTTTTGCTGTTCAAATGGCTTCGGTTTTTATTTTTCTTATTTTGTATTGAAGTTTAAAATGGCTTTGGTTTTTATTTTTCTTCTTTTGTATTGAAGTTTAAAATAATTTTAAACATGATTAAAAGAGATAGAATCATAATAAATAAATTGATTAACTTTGATTACATGAAATTTAATAAATCTTTGCACGAACAAAACTAATGCCATCAAAATTAGAAGAAAAACAGGAAACTGAGGGGAAAATTTATAGCAGATTTTCTGATAAAGGTCTCACTTCTCAAATATATGGGGAAATGAAGTAAGTTTGGGGGGAAAGAGCCATTTCTCAATTAATAAATGGTCAAATGATATGAATAGGCAATTTTCAGAAAAAAATAAATTTATCCATATTCATTTAAAAATGTTCTAAATCATTACAGTAAGGCAAATTAAAACAACTTTGAGATATCTCCTCTTCCTATCAGGTTGACTAACATGCTAGAAAATAAAATGACAATTTCTAGTGGGAATGTGGGAAAATTGGTACACTAATGCAATGTTGGTGAAGTCCTAAACCAGTTTACTCATTCTAAAGAACAATTTAGAACTATGCCCAAAGGGCTATAAAACTGTGTATATTCTTTGTCTCAGCAATACCACTGCTAAGCCGGTACTCTAAAGAAATCAAAAAAGAGACAGAGGCAGGGGATGAAAGTATATGTTTAAAAATATCAGTAGTTCTTTTTGTGGAAAAAATATTTTTAAATTAAATATGGGGGATAGAGTGCCATGTGCCTCAGACACTTACTAGCTGTATGATCCTGGGTAAGTCACTTAACCCTATCTGTCTCAGTTTCCTCAAATGTAAAATGATCTGGAAAAGGAAATGGCAAACCATTCCAGTTTCTTTGCCAAGAAAACCCCAGATGAATTGTGAAGAGTCAGGCTTGACTGAAACTACTTTTTAAAAAATGAAACTATTTCTGCATATCTTCATTTGTATTATTTGCATCATATTCTTTGCCTTTATAATTTCTATGGGAGCAGTTAGGATGAGGAGAACTTGGTACTTAAAATTTTAAAAAAATAATTTAAAAAAATTGTTTCCTCAGGGTTTAACTTCAAAAGAGACCCATGATGAATGTGAAGAATGGCAAAAGGTAGTGGAGACGTATTTTTAGATAAGAAAATAAAATATTAAATAAGTGATAGAACTTTTTCTTAGGGCATTTGGGAAAATGATAAGTAATGATAGTGAGAAGGCAATCACTTCATACTTCCATTTTCTTCTTTTCTAAAGAGAACAATCTTTACATGAGGATAGTAGGATGAGACTATACCAAAGATCGTTAATATGCAATTGAAATGCAAAGTAAGTTAAAAGATAAGATATGAGATCAGGATGACATTGATAAGTCCAAATCAACAGCTTTAAAAATTCCACCCTAGTTTACTGAAAGAACAGCCAGACATAATCAACTGGTCCATTGTCAGTGCCTTTAACAAGATATTCTTTAAAAGGTAATCCATACCTCTTGAAAAGGGAGAATGTTCTGGTTTTCAATGAAAAATGAAGAGAACTAAACATTGTTAGTTTTAATTTCAATTTTTATCAAAAAAAATGTATGTATGTAAATTGGAGGGATGGTTTATAAAAATTTAGAAAGGGAAATAGAAATCATTAAGAACCAATATGGCTTGATCAACTCAAATTCATGCCAGACTGTTATTATAATTTCCATTTTAGCAGATTAACTGTATTGGCAGATAAAAATGCTGTGCATATAGCCTAATTTGATTTCAGTAGACTATATCAAAAGGCCTCTACTGTTCTTGTTGTGGGAAAATAAGAGATGATTTTATTTTGTTGTTGTTGTTTTGGATCTATGATTTTGTCTATGTAGGGAACTCCTCATAAAGATAGTCCTTACACCAACACAGGAATATATATATATATATATATAATATACATATATATATAATATACATATATATATAATATACATATATATATAATATACATATATATATTCTGTAATTTATACAACCTGAGGAATTTCCTGAGATATTGAAAGAATACTTTATTTGCATAGTCATACAGCCAGTGTGTGTCATAAGAAAATTTGGGCTTTCATTCACTTTTTTCTTTGTTTTTATTTTGTTTTGTTTTGTAGTCTATGAGCAGATCAAAATGGTTATGTTATGCTGTGTATGGCAAAGATAATTTTGCAATTTGATCTGTTTTGGTAGAGAGGTCAACTTGGAGGGAAATCACCAATAGTTCACTCCCTAAACTTCTACCCTCAGTATCAATCTTTGGCCTTGTGCTATTCAATTTTCAATGCACTGGATGAAGATATAAAAAGCAATCTTGCCAAATTTGCAGAAATTATAAATCTGGTGAAGGGGGAGGAGGTCAAGAGAGGGAAAGAAATCAGTCACATATTGGAAGACAGAAATAGGATCCAGTGATCTCAATAATCCAAATTGTTGTGAAATTCTAAGAAAGTGTACTTTAATCAGGATAAATGGGAATCTCTCTGCTTGTTTAAAAAATCTTCACAAATAAAATATATAAGATGGATAGCAGATTCCAATGACGATGTCAGATCTACAAACAAAATGAGTCAACAGTTTTCCAACAGGCAATAAAAAATCCACAATACTATAATTTTGCATTGGAAAAAAAATATGCTATCCAACACTACAGGGATAGTGCTCCCCATCTTTGCTCCCATTTTTAGGCACTTCAGGTGTGTTATATTTTATTCATTTTTATATATTATATAATTTTTAGATGTCATATTTTTGAAGGCCATTTCCATGCCATGATACAAACTACAGAGTCCAACAAAACTAATGAAATTTCTGTATTTTAAAATATGAAGAAAATTTTAAGGAACTGGGGATATTTTTCAAAAAAAAAAAAAAACAATACAGATATTATAGCCATCTTCAAGTATTTAAAGGATTTTCATGTGGAAGAAAGATTAGACCCTGATATCAGAGGATATATTTAGGAATAATGGGAGGAATTAGCTCAATAGTGAATTTTAGTTTTTTATAAGCATGATATCAAAAGACAGATTGACTTAGTGACTATAGAGATGACTTCAAAACCAAGAAGACATGCATCTTCTTCTGATACTATGTCACTCTGAAGAAATCACTTAACTGCTGAGCATCCTTGGCAACTTTTTAAGATTTGAAAAGAAGGTACCAAGCTGCAAGAGGTAATGAGCTTTCTCCCGATGCAAATGAAATCACAGGTCTAGTGCCTATCCTTATCCTTGTGAAAAAAAGCTTCCTAACAATTGTTTAGTGCTATTTGACTGATTTGCCATTTTCTTCTCTATTTCATTTTATAGAGGAAGAAATTGAGGCAAATAAGGTTATGTAATTTAAGTGATTTGACCAGGATTCCTGAGTTAAGTGTTTGTGGCAGAATTTGAATTCATGAAGATGAGCCTTCATGATCCAGGCCCAGAGCTCTATTTACTGTATAACCTTTCCAAAATAGAATGTATTACTTTGAGAAAGGTAGAGTTTCTAGTGATTGAACATTTTCAAGTATATTTTAATTATAGTGTACTGGTGATTGTAGACCAAGCTTGAAGAAACTAGATGGCATGTTAGATCACTGTTGATTCTGAGATTCTGTTATAAATTGTGTTTGTAACTGAAAATCATAGCATAGATATATTTTATTGTTATTGCATGAATAGGATCCATTGGGTCCTAACCAATAAAACTCATCTTTTTTTTTGTTTTTGTTTTTTGTTTTTTTGTTTTGTTTTGTTTTGCTTTTCTGCAATGAAAAGAGTCATACCAAACTTTCCAGGAGTATGCCCCCTAATAACCAATGCTAAACACTATGACATTTCTTGTCTTTCACACCTGGAAAACACAATTTATTATTCATGCCAATAAAATTTTAGAACTCCTCAATGTTTACAAGGTAGAAATATCATGATAACATACACCTCTTTTCTTACATAGGGGAAGATGGTGACATAGATGAAAATCTCAATTTTTTCCTTCTGTTGGTATACCAATTTTTAGCTTTAAAGATTTCAAATTTAATTCCATTAATATCCCATTTCTTCTGTTAAATGTTGACTTATGACCCAGTATTTGACTTGTCTGACTTGAAGGCATTTAAATCCATATTGTAATCTAACATGACAGTCAGACAGAGCTATTTGTACAATTACAAAAGGGCATGTCAGGCTGAAATAAAATTTAAACATGGGTACACTTCCACTCTTTGAGTGATGTTCAAAGAGAAAAGCAAACAGGCCAGCTTAGACCAAGTTAAAATTAAGCTGAATCTTTAGCTACACTCTGGTTTTTACAAAATCAAATATGCTACTCTTGAATATGCTACTTTTTAAGGCTTGTACTTATGGCTTGTAGTTGGATTCAGTGAAAGATATATAAAGTTGTCACAAAAGCTCTATGAAGTTAAATGTCAATCTAAGATGATGGGGAAGGCCAGTATGTTGAAAGGACAACTAAAAAATTGCTCAACACAAATCCACTATACTAATACTTAGAAAGTTAGGGAGCTGAGGAGCAAAAGGATAGAAATTCAAGTCCATTACCCGCTGTGGGAGTCAAGTTAATTTGAACAAATTTCTGATTATTTTGCATATCATCTAAAAGTGGTAGTAGATCTAGGTGAATATACTAAGAACTCATTTGGAAATGTGATTATGTCTGGTATTTATTAGATAATCAGAGACCAAGAAGGATCTTGGGAAAGTTAATTAGTTTATAGTCTTGTATGGAAGTAAGATGATAGCCATTTTAAGTGATTCCTTAATTATCTGAATATTCAAATCCATATCATCACAACGTTTCCCAATAGGAAACATATCATCACTCTCAATAGGTTAAAACTGTGTAGCTAGAATGATTTCAACAAGTCAACAATCATTTATTAAGTGAACCAGACACTGTGCCAAGTACAAGAGAAAAACACAGTTTCTGTCCTCAGCGATCTTTTATTCTAATGGTATTCAAATTCTCTCTAGAGTTTATATTAGCTTCTAGAGAACTTTGGCCAATGATCAAGAAATTAGATATTTAAAATCAGATTTTTCCTAATCTACAAAAGCAGTTAATTTCTGTTTCCTCTAACCTGACTTTGCAAGGAGCCCTGGTGCTAGATATGCAACATTCATCTGCTGGATGTCAGAGAAATGCAGTTAAGGCTTTGCTATGAGATCTGTTACAGACAAGCATTCTGCCAGGGGTAGTAAAAGCTATCTGTTGTGAGAACAAGGAACGGCAGTCAACAGCCTGGTTTTGTTCTATCAAATTTAACAACCACTGTTAGGGGAAAAAGAATGGACAGAAAGCTGACTTAGAGGAAAATGATTCCTTCTGACAGGCAAGAAATGGTGACCCTATCTGCTGCAAACTGCTCATCACACAGAAACCTACAGACACACATACAGACACATACACACATAAACAGATTCCTTCCTACAGGACACCCTTCCTGTCACTCAAACACAGACACTAATGTAATATTAACAAGGAGAATTTGTCATACACACACACACACTCCTTTCTACAGAACAACTTTAAAGTCATACACAGAGAAAAGAATATACACAGACATATATAGACACAGTGTGTCATGCACACACACGCACACACACACACACACACACAAACTACTGGAAAAGTTTCCAAACCTATAATTAAAGGGCTTCTTTCTAGATATTTAGAAAGGATCACCAAGAATGATGAGACAAAATGGATTCGGCAAAACATTATTATAGACTGTTTTTTTTTTTTCTTTCAGTTGTGTTACTAGAGTAGATGAATGTCATAGACAGAATCTATATGGATTTCAGCAAAGAATTTAATAATCTCTTATACTTCACTTGTGGAAAAGATAGCAGGATATGGACAACCTAAATTGCAAATTTAATTTCTAACTAACTAATTTATTATTATTATTATTAAATAATTAATAATTTAATGTCTAATTATATTAAAAAATTAGTTGAATGAGTAAGTCCAAAGGATCAGTTTCAACCAAAAGGAAATTTCTAGTAGAACTAGAGATCTTCCCTTGACTTTGTTGTATTTTAATTTTTTAAATCACTTTTTTCAATAAAATATTGGGTAGAATAGAAGACACTTATCTAAGAGCCAGGGATAAAACAATGGGCAACACAATCAGCATCCAAAATGATCTCAACAATCAAATATAGTAAACTGAATGATGATGATAATAAATTGAATGTATTTAGACTTCTATCTAAAGTTTTCCTCTCATGGATTGAGATATTAAGATCCTTCTAGTTTTGCCTAAGGATATTGCTTATAGGGTCAGTCAGATTTCAAAGTCAGAAATATGCCTTCATTCATTTCATTTGGTATAAATAATATTAATGTGAATTCCTAAATCTTGATAATGCAAGTGTGGGTTAAGTTGTTTTTAAATTGCACCTGACTTTTTGTGACTCCATTTTGAGTTTTCTTGGCAGAAATATGTGAATGTTTTGCTCTTTCTTTTTCCATTTTACTTTACAGATGATGAAATTGAGGCAAAAAGGGTTAAGTGACTGGCCCAAGGTTACTGTCTCTAGACCTGGTGTTATAGTCACTTCACAACTCTGGATCACAATCAACAAAATGAAGTAGAATATGTGTCTTTTTTATTCAATAAAATACATTTATATCTTTTACCCATCCTTTACAGAATAGCATTAGTCTACTCTTTGAGGTAGCAATTTATCCTAGATAGATATTCCACCTGTAGTCAGAAAAAAAAAAAAAAACTGAATTGTGCATCACATTTACTGGATATTTATTAATAAAGGGTTCTGGAAATAAGCATTTAAGTAGCATCCACTGTGCATCAGGCATTATGCTAAGCATTTTGCAAATATTATCTCCTTTGATAATTAAAACAACCCTATCAGGTAGGTGCTGTTATTATTCCCATTTTACTGTAATTATCTCCTATGTGGTTCATCTAGGGTTCACAGCTAGAAAGTGTCTGAGGTAGATTTAAGTCCAGGTTTTCTTGAGACTAAGCATAATACTTTATCTACTGCCTGTAGATAAACTGGTTATCCTGTAGGTGAGACAAAAGGACTCTGGATTTGGAGTCAGAGTCTATAGGATCATTGAGGGGGAGGTAGAAGGAGCCTCCAAAGACTTTCAGTTTAAACCCTTTATTGACACAAGAAACCTGGCATACAGGGAAATTAATTTATTTGCCCAGGTTTACACAAGTAGTTAGTGTCAAGAGTGAGCTTTGAAGAGCCTCTAAATCACAAGGCCAGTGCTCTTTCACATATATGCTGTCTTTAGAAAATCATTTAATATCTTCAATATTCAGTTTCCTCATTGCTAAAAGAAGGAATTTGGCAAGATGAAACAAAGTCCCCTCTATCTTCAAACCTTTAATTCTGGGATGTTAAATCAGGGGTGTGGAAGGGGCTGCTGATGAATCTTATAAGGCCTGAAAAATCATTTGCTAAGGAAACTATCAGTGATGATGAGAATGAGCTGAAAGTTAGCTATGAAAGCTAGCTAGATATTATAAATATCCAAATTGCTCTTGATAGGGAAAAAAAAAAGGTTCCCTACTCCTATTAAATAATATGATTATGACACTTATACAAAGAACTTTCTTCACAACATATCTGTGTATCATATGACAAGTATCAATATCCCCAAAAAAGTCTCTGAGATTCAGAGAGAGAAGATTAATCAGAATCACATAGCAATTAAAATCAAAAACCAGAACTTTTTCAGGTTTTTTTTCTAATGCCAAACTTATTGTTTATTCCACTACATTAAGTTATATCTGTGCATAGTAGATGAATGAAATAGATGTAATGTTCCAAAAAAAATCTTAGAGTAGTTTTAGGCTGTTGAAATTAATTTATTTCAGCTTTTTAGTTAATTTAAAACTGCCCTAAGAATTTTGGACACACAGAGATTTTTGGAACATGTTCTATAGGTAATACAAATTATTAAAAAAAAAAAAACAAAACATAATACCTAGAAGGTGGGCCTAGTTAACTTTGGTAAGGGAGTGACAATTTTCAACTGGGACTAGGGAAATATGTAGCAAGTCAAGAGATGGACTCTCAGAGGAAGGGTCATGTGAGCAGGACCTAAAGGAAGATCAAAATAGAGACATAGCCCTTGGAAGCTACTTTGGCACTGGGAATAATTAACTAACTGTCCATTGTGACTGGAAAATTGAGTATAAATGGAGAAATGAGAGTTAAACCTGGTTGTATGGGCTAGAACTAGACCATGACAAGCCTGATATAATGGCCTCAGAAGTCTAGATGGGGAGCCATCATGAGCAGGAAGATTTGGAAAGAACTTTGAACTTAAAGGAAAGAAGATCTAAGTTTAAATCTCTTCACTGCTACTTTCTAATTGAGTAATCTAAAATAAGACAATCAATAGAGTTATTCCTTCCATACCATGGAGTTTAGGGGCACAAAGCCCCCATTATCTGGAAAATCTTCATAAAAGTTTTTGGCCTTCACTTTGTACCAAAGAAGAAATCTGAATTATTATGGATTTTAAAAGACAAATTAAAGAAAAATAAATGGATAGTGCATAAAGAAGAGATTCTATCAAAACACTTTTATGACATAAATATGAGACTGAAACCTAAACCAGGAAGAGTAAAAACAGAAAAAAGAAAATTTGTAACGGGCTCAAACTGAGCAGATGCACTTGGACAGCTGAGCACTTAAGGCTAATTACTTATTGGACAACACTCTATTAGCATATGCTTGGAAAATGGCCCACCCCACTATTCTGTGCTGGCTTGATCTGTTGGTGTATAGGGAGATTTGGAGGAGGAATTAGAGGGTGGAGTAAGACAAGTGAATGTGACTCCTGGCAGAGAAAGGAAGAGGAGATTCCAGTGTCCATTCCTCTCATTTCAACCAAGAATATAAAGACCAAGGATTTTTGCTTATCCTGACTCCAACTGATTCTAATGTATCCAGGGTGTTAACTCAGTCTTCTCAAAAATTAATAGAACAATTTCATTAATAAATATGGATGCGAAATTTCCAAATAAAATACTGGCTTAGTATTGCAACAATGTATTACAAAAATTATACATTATGATCAAGTGGGATTTATAGCAAGAATGGATAAGGAAAATTATTAACATAATTGGTTTTATCAATAAGATAAGTAAAAAAATATGATTATATCAATAAATGCAGAAAAACATTTTTATTAAGTTCAATACTCATTTTTACTAAACACATCAAAAATATTGGTATAAATGGATTTTTCCTTAAATTGACAAAAAGCATTTATCTAAAACTGTGAGTAAATGTTATGTGAAATGGAGATAGACAACAAGATATTGCAGTAAAATAAGATATGATTTAAAAATGTCCACTGTCACCAGTATTATTCAATATCATATCAGAAATGTTAGCAACAACAATGAGAAGAAAAAAGAAATAAAATGGATACAGAGAATGAGGTAATAAAAATGATCACTTTTTTAATACAATAAGGTGATATGCTTAGAAAATCTCAAAGACTCAACTAAAAAGTTAGTTGAAAAAAATAGTGTTAGCAAAGTAGCGGGATTTAAAGCAAATCCACATAAGTAATCAGCATTCCTATGTCACAAAACTGCAAGAAGAGAATAGTAAATAAAATACTCCATTTAAAATAACTTTAGATAAGATAAACCATCTGAGAATGCACTTACCAAAAAAAAAAACAAAAAAAACTCAGAACTATATAAACAAAATTATTTTTTAAAACTCTTTTATGCAAATAAAATCATATTTAAATGAGTGGACTATTCATTATTCATGGATAAGCAGGGCCAATATAATAAAAGTGACAATTTTAACCAAACTAATTTACATCATCTCCATTAAATGACCACATTTTATTGAATTAGAAAAATTAATAACAAATTCCATTGAGAAAAACAAAAAGCCAAGAATATCAAAGGAAATAATAAAAAAAAAAAATGTAAAGGAAGGAAGTTTAACAGTGGCTGATTTTAAGTTACAAGACAGTAATTATCAACCTTTTTTGGTAAAGGCTAAGAAATAAAAAGACAGATCAATTAAAAAATGTAGACATCAAATTTACAGAAGCAAATAAACATAATAACTTTGTATTTTACATGAATTTACATAAGACTTTGGGATAAGAATTTTTTGATGGGGAAACGTTGCCAAACTGGAAAAACAGTAGTACTAAAACTAGGCATAGACCAATATATTATATAATTTAGCAAGAAGATTAAAATGAGTACAGGATCTAAATATAAAGAAAGATTTTACAAGAAAATTACAAGAATATGGAATACGTTACTTATTAAGCTTTTGGGTAGGTGAACAATTCATGAATCAACAAGAAATGGGGAACAAAGTTAGGTGTAAAACGGACATTAAATAAAATAGATTTTGAAGAAATAAAACAAATATAGCCTCAGAAGGAAAGCAGAAAATTGGAGGGAGATTATATACAATTTATCAAATAAAAGTCTTATATCTAAAATATATAAAAACTCTCTCAAATGTTTAAGAATATATGCCATTCCCCAGCTGATAGATGTTCATAGGACATAAACAGACAGCTTTCTAATGAACAAATCAAAACATTTTATACTCATATGAAAAAATGTTCTAATTATTATTGATTAGACAAAATTCAAAAAAAGAAAAGGGCGGGGCAGGATAGAAGAAAGGGCAAAAACACTAGAAGAAAGGGGAAGAGATGATAGAAGATAAGGTAGTGAGTGGGGTGGGTTAAAAAAAAACCAAAACACTACTTGGCCAGAAACTGGAAACTTAGTGGAGGTCCATCAATTGGAGAATGGCTGAATAAATTGTGGCATATGAATATTATGGAATATTATTGTTCTGTAAGAAATGACCAACAGGATGATTTCAGAAAGGCCTGGAGAGACTTACATGAACTGATGCTGAGTGAAATGAGCAGGACCAGGAGATCATTATATACTTCAACAACAATACTATATAATGATCAATTCTGATGGATCTAGCCATCTTCAGCAATGAGATGAACCAAATCAGTTCCAATAGAGCAGTAATGAATTGAACCAGCCACACCCAGTGAAAGCACTCTGGGAGATGACTATGAACCATTACATAGAATTCCCAATCCCTATATTTTTGTCTCCCTGCATTTTTGATTTCCTTCACAGGCTAATTGTACACTATTTCAAAGTCTGATTCTTTTTGTACAGCAAAATAACTGTCTGGACATGTATACTTATATTGTACTTAATTTATACTTTAATATATTTAACATGTATTGGTCAACCTGCCATCTAGGGGAGGAAGATGGGGGGAGGGGAAAAATTGGAACAAAAGTTCAGCGATTGTCAATGTTGTAAAATTACCCATGCATATAACTTGTAAATAAAAAGCTATAATTAAAAACAAAAACACTACTAAGAGAAGGGGGAGGGGTGATAGGAGATATGGCAGTGCATGGGATGAGTAAAAAACACATGATGGAGCATAAGGTGGAAAGAGACAACAAAATATATACAGGGAAGAAAATAGGATTCAAGGATATACAGAACTAGTAATCATAACTGTTAATGTGAATGGGATGAACTCTCCCATAAAACAGAACTGAATAGAAGAGTAGATTAAAAAAAACAAAACCAGAATCTTACAATATGTTGTCTACAAGAAACACATTTGACATAGAAACATGTAAATTAAAAGGCTAGAAAATAATTTATTATGCTTCAGCTGAAGTAAAAATAAAACCAGGAGTAGTGATTCTGATCTGAGATAAAACAAAAGTAAAAATAAATCTTATTAAAAGAGAAAAGGAAGAAAGTACATCTTGATAAAAGGCACCATAAACAATGAAATAGGAATGATAATAAGTGTGTATGTACCAACTGGGAAAACAACCAAATTCCTAGAGAAGATTTTAAGCCAATTACAGGATGAAATAGGCAAAAAGACTATATTAATGGGGGACTTCAACCTTGCCCTTTCAGAATCAGACAAATATAACCATAAAACAAACAAGAAAGAAACTGGGGAGGTTACTAGAATCCTAGAAAATCTAGATATGATAGAACTCTGGGGAAAATTGAATAGGGACAGAAAGGAATACTCCTTTGTCTGAGTACTTGGTATCTTCATAAAAATTGACCATGTATTAAGGCATAAAAAATCTCACAGCCAAATGCTGAAAGACAGAAATAGCAAATGCTTCCTTTTCAGAGCACAATGCAATAAAATTATATTCAATAAAGGGCCAGGAAAACATAAACTAAAAACCAATTGGAAATAATCTAATTCTAAAGAATGAGTGTTTAAAAGAACAAATCATAGTAACAATCCATAATTTCATCCAATAAAATGACAATAATGAGACAACATACCAAAACCTATGGGATGCAGCCAAAACAGTTCTTAGGGGAAATTTTATATCTCTAAATAGCTACATGAATAAAATAGACAAACAGGAGATCAATGAATTAGGTGTACAACTAAAAAAGCTTTAAAAAAGAACAAATTGAAAACCCCCAATTAAATACTAAATTAGAAATTATGAAACTCAAATGAAATAAATAAAATTATAACTAAAAAATCTATTAAACTAATAAATAAAACTAAAGGATAGGTTTATTAAAAATCCAACAAAATTGATAAACCTTTTGTTAATTTGATTAAAAAAAAAAAGAAAAATCAAATCACCAGCATCAAAAATTAAAGGGTGAATTTACCACCAATGACAAAGAAATGAAAGTGATAATTGGGAATTATTTTGCCCCAATGTATGGCAGCAAGTCTGACAATTAAACAGAAAAAAAAAACTTCACTATAAAGGATGCATGAAGAATAATGCTATGTGCAATTAGAGAACAAACTGACATTCCAAATAATTATATGTGTTTTTGTGTGTGTGTATACAGATAGATTGATAAATCAATCTATATCCATATGTGTTTAATGGTGGCCATATCTGGAGTGGGGAGAGGAAAGAAAGAAAAAGAAATTTACAAAATTATTTTGTTTCATATTTAATTGGAATATCAAGTTTTGCATAGTGGAGTTGCAGTTTCATGCACAGTCATCTTTTTTCTTGTATTGTGTTATGGAAATTCTTGTTTTATTTGATCACTAAAAGAAATTTTAATAATGTTCATATTTTACAATACTATATATGCAATTTTAAGTTTGTAAACTTTTTCTGTATTGTCTATTGATCTTTGGTGTCATTTGCAGCTTCCACAAAATTTCCCTAGTAATTCCCATTTAATTTCTTATGTTGACCCATGACATTGAAACCATGATGTTGCAAGTCTTCATGTAGAAGGGCTAACTATATTTATTAAACACTTACTTTGTGCTAAGCATTAGGATAAATACTGGAGGTACAAAAATGCACTAAAGATAGTTTCTGTCTTTAAAATAACATGAGAGATGAGAACAGTAATACACAGACACAAGCTATATACTGTATGAATACAAAATAATTAAGAGGAAAGGCTTCTTATGTAAGATGGAATTTTTATTGGAACTTTAAGGAAACCAAGGAAGCTAGGAAGGAAAAGATTCCATAGTCAATGAAAAATGCTCAGAGCCAGGAGATGGAATGTCTGCTTCATTGCAAATGGAAAAAGAACATGGTGGGGGAGTAAAGTATAAGAATACTGGAAAAACTACACAACTGTTAGATTGGCTAAGATGACAGGAAAAGATAATGACCAATGCTGGAAGGGATGTAGGAAAACTGGGACATTGTTGGTGGAGTTGTGAATGGATCCAACCATTCTGGAGAGCAATTTGGAGCTATACTCAAAAAGTTATCTAACTGTGCATACCCTTTGATCCAGCAGTGTTACTACTGGGCTTATATCCCAAAGAAATATTAAAGAAGGGAAAGGGACCTGTATGTGCCAAAATGTTTGTGGCAGCCCTTTTCGTAGTCGCTAGAAACTGGAAATTGGATGGATGCCCATCAATTGGAGAATGACTGAGTAAATTTTGGTATATGAATGTTATGAAATATAATTTTTCTGTAAGAAATGACTAGAAGGATGAATACAGAAAGGCTTGAAGAGACTTACATGAACTGATGCTGAGTGAAATGAGCAGAACCAGGAGATCATTATACACTTCAACAAAAATACTATATGAGGATCAATTCTAATGGAAGTGGCTATCTTCAGCAATGAGAGGATCTAAATCAGTTCCAATTGATCAATGATGAACAGAACCAGCTACACCCAGTGAAAGAACATTGGGAAATGAGTGTGGACCACAACATAGCATTTGCCTTCTTTCTGTAATTGTTTGCTTGCATTTTTGTTTTTCTTCCCAGGTTATTTTTACCTTCTTTCTAAATCTGATTATATAGATAACTATAAATATGTATACATATTTATACATGTTTAATACAATTTACGTATACATATTTATACATGTTTATCATGTATGGGACTGCCTGCCATCTAGGGGAGGGGGTGGATGGAAGGAGGAGAAAAGTTGGAACAGAAGTGTTTGCAAGGGTCAATGCTGAAAAATTACCCATACATATGTTTTGTCAATAAAAAGCTATAATAATAATAAAAAAGAATACTGGAAAGGATGTATGACCTCAGATTATGAAAAACTTTTAATTCCACATAGATGATTTTTTATTTGATCCTAGAGGTGACAGGGTATAGAGTTTGGGTGACATAATAAAATCTGCTTTTTAGTTAAGTCACTGTAGTAGCTAAAATTTTATTTATATCAACCTCAATTTCTTCATCCATAAAATGAAGATATTAATGCTTGTGGTAATCTCATAGGCTTGTTCTGTGGATCAGAGAAGATAATGTAGATTATAGAGCTTTGTTAATTCTTCTGTACATTTTAAAGGGGATTATCAGTCATTGTTACCTTAGTATTATTTTTTTAAAACTTGGACTACACCTATGGTTTTATTCTATAGGGTATTCCAAAAGTTTTAGTGTCATTTTTAGCTTACAACTCAGTGTGGTTTTAGGATAAAACTGTACTGAGATATTTGAGACAGCTTATATATAGGGAAGATGAAGCAAAAAAATTTCTTTGCCAATGCAGATCATCACTTGCTCTTAAACTATTGGTTTTAATTGTCTGTGTCACTAAAAAGTGCCATACATTTTCTTCAGGATCCCACAGGGCTAGCATTAGGAAGCTTTTTTAAAAATTTGTTTATTTTGCTTGGTTAGTTAGCTTGATTTTTAAGATTAGGCAATAGAGAGTAACTAAATCTTTTTTATTTTTATCAGGAGAGTGAAATATTCATATTTTTAAATCAGGAAGATTGCTCTGACAGCTGTGGGAATGATGGATTATACAAGGAATCTTCTAGATGGAAGATGATGTATTATAGTCCAAAAGTTTGAGAATCAGGACCTATATAAGCAGAGACACCAAATAGATAAAAGGAAGGCATAGATGTTTGAATTAATGTGAAGACAAAATGAACAAATGATTAGAAATCAAAGATAACTTCAAGAATTTGTATCTGAATAAATGGGAGCCTTTTGGGTGCCTCAGCAGAATTAGGGAAGCCAGGAAAAGAAGCAGATATTAGGCATAAAATGTGATGCCAGGTTCTTTGACATTTTTGGAAAGGCAAAGTCATCCTCAGAATACTGACCCCTGTGGGAAGCAAAGCCCCAGATGGCAAAATAGCCCTGTTAATATTATCACCTGACAAGGCTTAGAAATAGCTGCTGGTGTGTCCTAAGTAGAATTTGGACAGGCATTGAACTCTGTCAGCCTTTTAACTGTTATCCATGTTAATTGAACTGCAAAAGGGCACTGATTTAGGGCCACAAAACAAAGATGGTGGGAACTTTCAACAAAGCTCCCTCATCAGCATTTAAAGAAACCTTGCTCGGCTTTATTACAGCAACAATGTCAGGCACCATAAACAAAACCAAGTGTGAGCTGAGACATTACAGAACTCATGCTTCATAGCTTTGTGTTGGTAATAAAATGAAACCCCATTTCATCCCAATGCACCAGCAATTCTGTCTTTGACTCAGCTCAAAATAACAGTTTTCTGAGATTTCAAGAATGTTTCTATTCTCTTTTCCTTTCTACTGTTTTCTTTTTAAAGGACAGAAGTCCTATGCTAGAAAGTCAAATAGAATGGGGTCTGCATGATCACAGAGAATATAACTTGGAGTTATGATTGGATGTTTTAAGAGAAGGTGATTATTAGTCATTGCTCCCTTAATATTCTTTTTTTTTAAATTTCTATGTAAGAACAGGAGAGGAAAATCAATCAAATTAAAACTATACAAAATGAAGGAAGGAACACATTTTTTCAAGTGATTATGCACAAAATAAGTCTTTTGCAAACATTATTTGAGTTGACCCTCACAACAACCCTAAGAAATAGGTGCTAGTATAATCCTTTATTTACCCCTAAATAAACTGAGACAGAGAGAGGTTAAATGATTTTCCCAAGGCTATAGTGCCTATTAAGTACCAGATTTAAATTTTGGTCTTTCTGATCCTCTGTGTCACCTAGCAAGATTCAAAATTGTAAAGACCATGTTTAACATATATTGGACAACTTGCCATCTAAGGGAGGCAGGCGGGAGAAGGGGAGGGGAAACTGGAACACAAGGTTTTGCAAGGGCTAATGTTGCAGAATTATCTATGCATATGTTTTGAAAAATAAAAACCTTTTTTTTTTTTTTTTAATTTTTTTTTTAATTTTTTTTTTTATTTATTTAATAGCCTTTAATTTACAGGATATATACATGGGTAACTTTACAGCATTAACAATTGCCAAACCTCTTGTTCCAATTTTTCACCTCTTACCCCCCCTACCCCCTCCCCTAAATGGCAGGATGACCAGTAGATGTTAAATATATTAAAATATAACTTAGATACACAATAAGTATACATGACCAAAACATTATTTTGCTGTACAAAAAGAATCAGACTCTGAATTATTGTACAATTAGCTTGTGAAGGAAATCAAAGATGCAGGTGTGCATAAATATAGGGACTGGGAATTCAATGTAATGGAAAAACCTTTAAAAAATTGTAAAGAGGTGGGTGAGAAAGTAAAGGTTTCTTTTAATTGAAGATCGTCAAATACAGTATGTATAACAAATTCTATTTCTGTTCTTGAGATGAATCCTATCTATTTATGGCTTGAACTAGATGGCCTTCATGGTCACTTCCAATTCTGAGGTGTTCCAAATTCAAATTTGAAATGGGTGAAAAATAGAGAAGATAATTATGATGAAGAATAATTAATCAGAGGGATGATTCTAGGAAGATGGCTCAAATAGAACAACTCTACACCTCAGAATGAACATAGATTGGTGAAAAATCAAGACTTGGGGCAAAACAGGGGTCCTCCTGAAACCACCGGAGAAGAACTGAAGAAAGACCCCAGGCTAGGGATTAATCTGAGGTACAAACACCTCTGGGCTAACTCCACAGAAATATCTAAGGGGAGACACTTGGGTTAGTTAGGTGTAGCTGCAATCTCAGCAGGAATCACAGAGACTTGCCCCTCCCTTATTGCTTGTGGAGTTGGGATTTGAGTCCAACAAGACTGAGCGAACCTTGATTAATTGGGAATGCCAGGCCTAGCTGTGCTGCTGAGACAAGGTCCTGGGCGAGAAGGAGCCAGTACCTGGTGAATGCAGAATGCTGACTATGGGCACTTGCAGGAGGGTGAAGCTCTTGGTTTGGGGTTCCTGGTCAGAAGGGAGAACTGAAGGGAAACTTGAGGCAACAATCCCAGCACCCTACAATTGGAAATGCTTACACAATATCTCTTATTAAAAAATGAATCAGCAAAGGAGAAATAACCCCACCATTGAAACATATTGAAACAGGAAAGACCCGGATTCATCTTCAGAAGAGGACACGTTAGTGTAAAAATAAAAAAAATAAAAAAAAATAAAAAAAAAAAAAGCTTCTATGCCAAAGAGTAACATGAAATGGTTCCCTGCCCAGAGAAAATTTATGAAAGAATTTTTAAAAAATAATTTGAAAATCAAATGAGAGGCATTGAGGAAAAAAATAAGCAAAAAAAATTATGAAAAAAGTTAATCAATTAGAAAAGGAAATACAGTCTCAAAGATGAAAATAATTCTTTGAAAATTAAAATCAGGCAAGGGGAAGCCAGTGAAACTGTGAGAGACCAAGAGACCAAGAGACCAAAAGACAAAACAGATTATAAAGAAGGAGAAAATAGAACAGAATGTAAAACACTTCATAAGAAAAATTACAGACCTGGAGAAGAGATCAAGAAAATATAATATATGAATAATTGGACTGCCAGAAAGTTGTGACCAAAAAGAAAACCTTGACACAATAAATAATGCAGGAAATAATCCAACAAACTTGTCCCGGACCGATAGAACTGGAGAAGAAAAGAGAAATAGAAAAAAATATATATATACCAATACTATCTCAAAGTGATCCTTTGTAGAAAATATACAGGAATATTATAGCCAAATTTTGATACCACCATATCAAAAAGACAATTTTGCAAGAAACAAGAAAAAACAATTCCAATATGCTGAAGCTACAATTCAAATTGCACAAGACTTACTGGCATCCACAAAAAAGACTACAGGTCCTGGAATCATATCAACAATCAAAAGAACTAGACCTGCAGCCAAAAAATATCATATCCTGCAAAATTATCTAAAATTTTAAATGAGAAAAAATGAACATTCAATAAACTTACAGATTTTTGAGACTTTCTATCAACCAAATCCAAACTTAAAAGAAAATTTAAGATGTAAGAGCTAATATTTTATTAAAAAGGAACTCAACATGGCCAATCTGTTTAAACATGGACAAATTGCTTATGTTTTTTGACATGGGAAATGTATAGTATACATTTAAGAATCACATTAAAACTATGGTAGTTCAAAAGAAATATTGGCAGAATGAAGGTAAAAATAATAATCATGTTATACAAATGAGACGCCAAGGAATAATAGACATAGAGGCTTTGGATTATGGAGGAGAGTTCATAGTTCTGAAAATCTACTCACACTGGGAATGGCCAACACTACATATATACCATGAAGGGTATAGCACCCTCTAATATCTATAAAGATATAAGGAAGGAGGATGGGTGGATGGGGAAACAAAGGATGAGGGAAGAAGACAAGTGAGGGAACCTTAGTTGGGAGGAGGTTAAGTAATAAAACAAGGTAAGTTATGGAGCATAATTTAAAGAGTTAGCAGGGATAAGAAAGACGTGTGTGTATGTGTGTAGGGAGGTGTATGAATGGATGGGTATGTATATATCTACATACATTTACATAAATATATCTTTTCTTAACTGTAGTTTTATTGGGAGTGGTGGGGGAATGAAAGGGGAGAAATAAAGTAAAAAAGTTGTACAACAAAGAACCAAAAAAAAATTACAAGAAATTAAAGAAAAAATGAACATGAATAAATATAATTTCTTCTAATAATATCTATTTTTTCTTGACCCAGTAATTTATATTTTGAATCCTCCCTAATGTTCTTCTGAGCACATGACAATGTTCTCTTTTGTTTTGTATTCCTTTTCAGTTTTTTCTTACTCTTTTTGAAAATAAAATAAAATTTTAAAATAATAGTTAATCATCCTTCAATTTCAAATCCTTGTCCCCTCCAAAATAGCAAGAAATGTTAATAATAGAGAATATTCAAGTTTCCCTTCCTTGCCTTCATGAGGTCTATGGAATGACATGACTTGGTCAAGATCATAGAATACCTATAGGATTTAGATCTAGGTCTTCTGAGTTCAGACCTCATTAGTTTTGCATATACTCATATGATGATAGATACTCAGGAACCATAAAACAACATTTTGAAGGGCAGATGGAGAAAAGCAAGAGTTGTACAGACTATATTTTAGAAATAGGGTCATTTTTAGTGTTCTAAGTTGTAAGAACAGATAGATACAGAACAGATAGTTCAAAAAACAGAAAAAAAGGCTCATAAAATCACAGGAGATCAGCTCCTCATAGTGAAGATCTTCAATGTCTGTTTCAGTTGTTACAAAGAGTAGGATTGAAAAACCTAAACTAAAACAAAATGTCCAATTTTGAGAAAGAAAAGACAGTGGTTGGAACTGATGCCATAAATCTCTGACTCTGCATACACACTACCAAAATATCAAGTTAAGTAAAATAAACCAGGGACAGCTATGTGGTGCAGTGAATAGAACACCAGCCCTGAAGACAGGAGGACCTTAGTTCAAATCTGGTCTCAGACACTTAACACTTCCTAACTGTGTGACCCTGGGAAGGTCACTTAAGCCCAATTTTCTCAGCAATAAACAAACAAACAAACAAATAAATAAATAAAATAAAATAAATAAGTATTTACTAAGCACCTACTACATTTCAGGCATTGTGATAAATGCTAGCAATATAAAGATAAAAATAATCTTGGCTTTCAAGGAACTCACAGTCTAGGAGAAAAGTTTTTAAAAATTAGCTATCAATTACTGAAAAATGTCCATATTCATAATACATAATTCCTGCTAGTAGCCATCTGATTCTCAGCTTGACTCTGACAAATGATTTAAATTCAAACTCTCACACATACCCAAATAATTTTATTTTACTGGTTAAAAAACATGAAAACAAAGATTGTGTATGTTATGTTGGACAATGCTAATTGGGTAGAAGAGGAGGTAGAGGAGAAAAATAGTCAAAAAGTGAGTTCAATTTTCAAATGCCCAGAAATTCAAAATATGATTAGGGCACTCACTAAACAACAAAAGACCAATCATTTTAAGTCAGCAACAACATTTTTAAAGTGCCTACTATGTTAAAGAGACAACTAGACTTTGGAGGGCTTCCAGTTCTACTAACAAAATGTTTATAATCTACTCAAGGGTGGTAGCAGATATAGAAGAAAGTGTAGTGTTAAGGCTAAAGCTGCACTAAAACTTTTGGAATATGCTTAATACATGATGATTTGGTCAGGTAGCAATAGAGAGAATAGCATTCTATACAAATGTGAAGAATGTAAGAAAACTTTTAAGGAAGGAAAAGAATCAAGCAGGATTTATGAATTGGGCAGATGAATAGGTAAGGTTTGTATCAAGAGATTTTGTTTCTTTCCACTAATGATATGAATTTGTTTACTAAACTAAAGCTAGTGTTTCCAAGAAGGAAATGTGGACTTTTACCAAATACTTTTATACTGTCCCTCATAAAAAAACATTAAAATAACTCAGTAACCACAGGGTCAGAGGCTATCCTCTTAGATAGATGGAGTTCTGATTAAGAAAGAGGAGGTAAAGAGATAAATGCATGACCTCTTCTTGACAGCAAGAGAGGTTAATATTCAGATGCTCCTGAGATCAGAATAAGTAGATGCATTCCCTGAGTGGCCAGAGTTGGCCCGACTCATGGTACAAAATTAATTTAGCTCTGTGGTTCAGTCCAAAAAGAATGTAACAGATCTGCACAATTCCTAATATAGTGAGGTAATTAGGAAGCATAATAAAATGAACAATTCAATGCCAGCAAGATGATAAGTTTGGGTTGGAGTAATTTTCAGTCATTCTAAATAGTAGTGGGCTGTGAATGAAGACTATTTCTCCTAAATAGACCATGTAGTCATTGCAGGCCCCTCAGTGAAGAATTCTAATCAGTATGCAGAAGGAATTGAAGACCTAGATGAGACATTGGGAGGACAAAGTAAAAGGACTAGAAAGAGATTTCAAATAGAAACATTTCTAGCCTTGACCTGAAAAATCTTAAAAGAAGTGGCAATATTATAATCAAGATAGTGATATTTGTTAAAAACCACATCCAAGTAATATAACAGACAAAGCATTGAACTGAGTTAAGATCTCAATTTGAATGACATTTAGAACATTTATGCCTTTAAATATTTAGGAGATAGTTACCTTGGATAAATTCCTAAATGTTTTGCTTTGGTTTCCTCATCTGTGAAATTGAGATAACAAAAGCACTTGTTTTAACAAGGTAATCCTGGGAATCAAATGAAATTAAGTTTAAAATGCTTGGAAAATGTTAAAGCATGATATCAACAGTAGTAGTAGTAGTAGCAGCAGCAGCAGCAACAGTAGTAGTAAGGAGAGTAGGAATAACAGTAGAAATAGTAGGGCTAGGAGTAGTTATAGAATTTTAATAGCATTACCTTACATTTTGAAAGTGCTTTAGGAGTTCTGAAACACTTCTCTCTTTTCAACCTTGTCAGGTTGCTTTTATTCTAAGAGCACTTTTACAGATAAAGAAGAAGATAATCTGGAAACCCAAATATTTCTGGCTTTGAGTTCAGCACTCTGTTTATTTCACAATGCTAATTCCATATATAATAGTTAATAATAATTAAGAGATGAGAAATGGGAGAAAATATCGAGAGAGAGAAATGAGAGAGTGACAAAGAAAGGGAAAAGATCAAAAGAAAGGAGAATGACAGGGAAGAAAAGAGGAAGAAAACATGTCACATGACTTGATTTCTAATTCTGCCCAACCTGATAACTACCTAGTAATCTTGGGCAAGTCAGTAAGTCTTTGGGCCTCAGTTTATTTATGATTTCTTTGAAAATGCAGCTAGGTGGTGCAGTAGATAGAACCACCACTCCTGAAGTCAGGAGGACCTGAGTTCAAATCTAGATTCAGATCATTTAACATTTCCTAGCTGTGTGATCCTGGGCAAGTCACTTAACCCCAATTGCCCCCCTCCTCAAAAAAAATCAAAACCAAAAATGAATTCAATAAACTAGAAGCTTTTTAAGCAATTTTCATTAATGTAAAAATGTGACAATAGCAGCCCAAATGTACTCAATTCCCTTATAGGAAAAAAAAAAAAAAAAAAAGCAAAACACATGAAACAAAAAGAGACTTGAGGTGGACCCAATAAAATTTCAGTAGTTTCATTTTAATGCTGGGCAAAATAATCTACAAGCTCTTTTCTAGTTACCTCAGTGTAATATTGCAGTACTACTGCTTTAATGTGAGTATATCACAGATTCATTCCCAGGTTTTATTTTGACAGGGAGAACACATGAGGACATTGGTTACTTTCAGCCACTTTATGGGCCACATTGTAAAAAAATGTGAGGGGAGAAGCACAGAACTAGAAGGCTGCATGTGCATTCCATGGTCCAACACTGGTCTTGAATCTCCAATATGGAGAGCTTAAATAATCACAATATCCAAGTTGTAGGCAATCTTCTTTATTTTTCCCCAATGAAAGTTATTTGCCAGCCTTATTAAACCCATAATATGTACAAGACACTTAGTAAATTCCTGAGAATACAAAAACAAAACAAAGCAAAAGCAAATTTCCTTCTACTTGCAGAACTAATGATCTACTAGGGGTTGTGGTAATATGGCATTTATTCTCTTCAGAATTACCAGTGACATCATGACAAATCCATTGGTCTTTGGAGAGTCTTCATTCTGTTTGATCTCTGAAGCTTTTTACACTGTCAAAAATCTCTCTCCCATTGGGTATAGATAGTCTTCTTCCTTGGTTACTATATTGCTGCTCCCTCTTGGGTTTCCTTTCATCTGTCTGGATATCCCTTGTCTATGTCATTTCATTGATCATCATCACTCTCTTATTGTCTTCTGATCATCCAAAGCACTTCGTCCTCTTGTTATTGATCTTTATTCAATTAAATTAAATGGAATTTTTCCTACACAAAAGACAGTTTTCTATTCTAGTCTCCATCAGCTTGAATATATTAGTTTATTTGGTCCTCAAATACATTGTGCACTTTTCAAGAAACATTTTGGTTTTCCTAAGTACACTGGTGAGTTAATCACTTCCTCAAAAGCAAAGGAGTGATTATCTTATAACCCATGCAGAAAAGCAGTTTTCAAATTGCAGAGCCAATAGTATCTCTTTGGATAGGATATACTAAAAACTCTTGGTCAAAAATGGCATGATAAAGAAACTCATCAGGACGATAGCAGGGGCAAATTGATTTTCAGTGATTAAAATTCAAAATTATCCAAAGGACATGATTAACATAAACAAAAACACAGATAGAACTTGATTTAGATTATTAATTGGGAAAGATTAATAACAATTCAAAGAAAGAGTAATATTTTGTTTCCTTGGATTCCTCCAAAAATATTAGTAGGCAAAGACTGGGGGGGAAGGGAGGAGAAGAGGGGGAATGAATCAAATCAGAAATAAGAGGAAAAATGTAATCATGAACAAAGAAATAAATGATAAAATAGTGCACATAATTATTTTTCTCACATTCTTGTGAGGTACATAAAAGTATAAATATTCTAATTGTGTAAATGAGGAAACTGAGACTCAGCAAGGTGAAAGGATTGGCCTCAGAGTAAGAACTCAAAAATCTAACTCTAACTCTCATTCCGCAATACCATAGTTGCCTAGGCGTAAAAGTTCTAAGAAATCAATCTAAGAGCTACAGAGGATGGTATCTCACAACTAAGACATTTTCCATCTATGTTAGAAGCCAATCTGTCATTTTATTTTGTACTGGTTTTTCATTTTAAGCTGGAAGAGATTGATAAGGTCTAAATTTTTTTTCTCCTCAGCTTACAAGGAGTTTCTGGAAGTCAGTTCTGCTCATTAGCCTGAAGAGAAAAAGGAATGGCTAAACACCAAATTATCATTGATTCGTGTGAATTAATTTCCCATTATATGTCAGGTAGATGCTCTTGAAGAATTTGCCATCTGAAAAATTGCTTCTAGAAGCCTGTTTCCTTTCCAAAGTTTTCCCTATTGCTTCATCTGAAAATGTCAGAGTCAAAAGCTCACTCAAAAACCTCAAAGCCTTTAAAGCGATTGTAGTAAATGTCACAATCTATCCAGGGCAGCTCATATTTACTCCCACTTTTTTTCTTTCAAGGAAAACAAAAAAATAAATAAATAAACAAGCAAACAAAAAGCCAAAGAAAGGTTTGGGGAGGCACACGTCATTTTCTGCTCCACCATGTTTTGATTTCCTGGACTATACTCTAGATCAGAGAGGGAAAAAATTCTATTTGGAGTTCAGACTTTTAATTTCATCTATGTAGGTTATTCTTGCTGTGGAAATCCCACTCTTCCCAATGCAAATTAACTATTCACTAATTTTAAATTACCATGGAGCATTGAGAAGTTAACTTACTTCCCTTTAATCAGACAACTTTTAAATCTTAGAGACAAGACTTGAACACAATTCCAAGGCAGGCCTTCTCTATATTATGCTATTGTAAGGAATTCCACTTGTTTCAGAGATAGAATTATCTTAGATTTCTAAACTTCCTTATTTACATTAATGACCTAGGGACAAAATTTGCATATTTTGCCTTAATAAACACCCGTTAATCACTTCACTTCTCTGAAGAGGCAACTGTCATGCCACAGACCTTCTTAACAGAAATCTTTTCTTGAATTCCTCTCATGCCAGAAATATAATCTTGTTCTTGGGACCAAAATAGACATCTATGGGGTCTGAATACAAAATTTCCATATGGAAATTGAAGCTTAAAGTATAGAACAGGCCTGAAGATAACTATTAAAATTGAAGGGAGCCATTGCTGTGTTAACTTAAATAACAAAACAATAAGATGGTTCAGTTGGATGCCAGGACCTCAGCATTAATGTCATAAAATCAGAAACACTGAAGCTCAGTGGAACAAATTTCTTCACTGGAAAGGAACAAATATAGTGATAGATTAATCTAGATTGAAGAAAATAGTATCTGGGTATAAAGCAAATCAGGACAAAAAATTCTGGAAAATGAAATTAGATCAAAGGAAAATGCATATTCTCCTGCTCCCACAGAAAGCCTGGAGATCATCAAATGGACAATGATGCCAGGAATGTTGGTTCAGTTCCAACATGTGCTTGCACAGATGAGAAAACCTGCAAAAGAATGTAATTGAAGAATTCATGATGAGATTTACTTGGCAAAGTCCAAAACCAAAAGAAAAGCAATTTAATAAATGGGACCCAGTCAGGGATTTTTGTGGTTTTTGAATTGGATGATCCCAACACAATCATCATCACTGTAGATTAAAAGGTAATAATATGCAATGGGACCAATGAAGCCAATTATGTATGAATAACCTAACTCAGTAATGAAAGAGCATGTAGCCACTTCCTGTTTGCCACAGCTGAAGACCATTTTGAAAACCAATCTATGATTCCAAATAGGAAAACTGACAATGCAGAATACACTTTGGGAGGACAGCCAGGATGGTGAAAACAAGAATAAAATCACATCCCTGTCATAAGAAAACTGGGGTATTTGGCTGGAAGAAAACTCAAAGGTGATATAAGAGCTATCTTCAAGCATCTGCCGAATCAGTTTCCTCTGTAAACCCAGAAGACAGAACCTAGAGCAAGGAATGAACTTTGGATGAATCACTTAAGTGATAAGATAAGGCACTCAATCTACCTTGGTTTCCTCAACTATAAAATGAAGATAATAATAGCATTTAACTTCTAGTGTTCTTGCACAAATCAAATGAAATAATATTTATAAAGTGCTTTGAGAACTTTACTTTGTAATATTAACTATAATTATCATCATAATTCTAATAACTTCTAGAGAAAGCAGTTTAATCTTAACAGATGGAGAATAAAAGCAAAACTTCATAATAATCAAAGTTTTCCAATGCTGAAAGAGGCCACTGTAGAGAATTATAGGTCCTCCTTTTATAGCAAATTTTTCAACAAACACATAAGGCCATTCTCTGGGGAGGTTGAATGGAAGATTTCCAATATGACAGATTGGGCTGGATGACCCCTGAAAGGTCCCTTTTAGCTTTTAGAGTTTGGGCTAATGTGACTCCTTCCATTTTTGAAGAACAAATGATATATAATTGCTAAGGATTAAAGGAGAAAAACTTTCATTTCTGACTATACAAATCTTGCTTCTAAATTTTGCCTCAAAACAAAAGCAAGACTTAAGATGGGATAAAGAATAAGGAAAATGTATTTGACTTGTTTTAAAGTGGGAGAAGGGTACTACCTCAGGAAGTATCATTCTTGGTTACCACCTCAACTATGCCAAGTGAGGAGAGCATTTGGAAGGGATATCTATATCATGCCTTTTGAGACCAAAGCAAGATAATGGAAAAAAATGCATAAACACAAAGATATATACACCTATATATCTATACTTATATACAAAAATGTATATCTGAATGCAAACACATATATACATATGTATGTATGTATATATATATATATATATATATATATATATATATATATATACGTACAGAGAGAGACAGAGAGACAGAGAGAAGGGAGAGAGCAAATGGCAAATAGTGTCTGAAATGAATTCCTGCAAGAGAGGATATTGCTATAATTGTGACATTTCTGATCATCAATTACAAATGAAATGAGAAACTCAACCTTTCCACATTCTCATTCAGTCTCCTTAAATCTAATGATATTTTCAGGTTGTGAAAAATAAAGTGACTTCAGTAAAGAGAGTTTTACACAGTAACCGATTCCATTCTCACTAGAAATAAGAATTGATCAAAGTGAAATAAACAAAGAGGAAACATTAAAAGACATTTCAACCAAAACATGTGTTAGTATCTTTTCTTGCAAAGTGGAATCTGGGAATTATCTTATAAAACACTATATATAATTATCTTATAAAACACTAATAGGATACACTAAATCAAGACTCTTCCTTTTCCAAGCCATAATGACAAGTTCATAGTTGAAACCCTGGAAGAGGTCTTAAAGATCATTGAGTTAAAAAAACTCACTTCATAAAGGAGAAAAGAGAAGCCTAAAGATCCATTTGTCCAAGATCACATAAATGATAAGCCATAAAACTCAGATTTGAACCCAGAAAAACTGATACCAGGTTTAGCCCTCTTTTTACTGAATCACATTCTTTCCGAGCAGTGTTCTGAAGATTATCCCCTTAACCTTCAATACTAAAATAATTTTGCTTATTTTGACTAGGATGTTGAGTTCTAAATAAATATAAAAATCAATCACCAGTCTCTTCTCTAATTCATCCTCTATTCAGGTCCTAAAGTAATCTTCTGAAAGCATAGATCCAACCAAGTCACTCTACCCCACACATTGAATAAATGCAAGTGGCTCTCTATTGCCTCCAGAATCAGATACAAAGTACTCTGGCATTCAAAGCCTTCCTTCCTTCCCAGTCTTCTTACACTGTATTCCCCAAAATATAATATTCTAGCCAGTGACATTGGCCCTTCATTTCTAAGCTCTGGGCATTTTTTTCTGATTATATCCCATGCTTGGAATAATCTGAAGTGTTTTCCCTTATGTCTATCTCCCCTATTTTACACCTGAACTAAAATCTTATCTTTTACTGAAGATTTTCCCTAATCCGACTTAAGTCTAGTGCCTCCACTCCATTAATTACTTCATATTTATCCTTTACATTGCTTCCTTTGTCTATATTTGTTTACATATTATTTCTCAATTATATTTTAAATTTCTTGGGCTCAAGGACTGTCTTTTGTATCTTTTTTTGTATACCCAGCACAGAGAACAGTACTTAGCTCATAGGAGGGGCTTAATGTTCATTGCCTGATTGACAAAAATGACTAGAAGACATGTTTTGGTGCTAGATCATCTAAGCTGAAATCCCTCCTCTATTGTTGAGCAGTTATTTATGACTTTGCAAAAACAATGAATAACAGAACACCAGGAGGAATTTGATACCTGTACAAACAAGGAAATAGAGATAAAATATCATTGCTCTAAATCCATTTAATTAATCTGACCCAGGTGAATATCCTATTCAGGAACTGAAAGGGAAAAAAAAAAAAAAAGTAGCACCTGAAAGATTCTTGAAGCATCATCAGCAATATGTGAAAAATGATAGGAAGTGGAGTGATACCTTAACATTGGAGCATTGGAAAAGTGTCCCAAATTTTTTCAAAGAAAAGAGAATACACAAAATGCCGAACAATAATCTCCAACTCTTAAGAAAAACCTCAAATGGGTCATTAAAAAGATATTTAGCAAAATCTACAAAGAGAAAAGTAATTACAAAGACCCATGAGTACTTCAACAAAATTATAATGAAAAAAATAATCTCATTTCCTTTTCCATAGGATTGCTAAACTGGTAGATGAGAATTCTTGATGTATAATTTACCCATATGTTAGTTAGCAAAGCTTTTGATAGAATATCTCATGCTATTTTTGTGGAGATGATGCAGTGATATAGACTAGACAATCATATAAATATTAAATTTAGAATTGGTTGAATGTGTGGATATCAAGAAAAGTTTCTACTGGTTTGGTGTTTATATAGACAGAGTTCTCCAGTGGAAAGCCTCAATAAAATGGGTTTGTCTCTAAGCAGATTAATATTCTTATCAATGATTTGACTAAAAGTACAAATATTACACTAAAAACATTTGCAGATGACATAAAATGTGGAAAGTATATATCATACAATGGATAACTGAATCATAATCCAAAAAGATCTTGAAAAATAACAGCATTGAGCTTAATCAAATGCTATGAACTCAATATGAATAAATTTAAAATCTTACACATGGACACACACATAAAAACAACTTCGTAAGTACGAGACAGGGGAAAATGATTTAGACACTCATTTGGCTAAAAATCATATAGAATATTAACAGCTGAAAAGTAATATAATTCAGCATTCTGATACAGAATGAAAAAAAAAAACTAATTTAGTTTGGAACTGAATTAATAAATTCAGGAAATAAGGAGGTGATAGTTACTCTGTACTCTTCCCTGGTCAGATATCACCAAGTATTTTGTCCCAACTTAATTTAAGTACTACAGTTTAAGGAGGATGTTGATAACTTAGAGAATATCCAGCGGAGGGAAACAAAAGGTAGTAAAGGGCCTTTAATCCATGTCATATAAATCAAGTAGTAATTAAGTATTTTTAAATGCTTATCATATGCCAAACACTATGCTACATGCTGAGGATACACAACAGAGCAAAGCTAATATTTGCCCTTGAGAAGTGATGATCTAATGGGAGAGATAATAAGCAAATAATATGTGAATATATGCATATATTCATATATATGTATGTATATGTATGTATGCACAAATAGATTTATATATACATATTCATTTATGTTTACATATGTATATGTGGGAAGGAGAGAGAGAGAGACAGAGATACAGAGAGAGAAACACATAGATTCTATTTTACAAAGGCAGGGTACTAGAATTAATAGCAACTGGGAAAGACTATTTTGTAGAAGGTGAGATTTTAGGTGGTATTTGAAAAAAACCCAGGAACATGAGAAGTAGAAATAAGGAGGAAGAGCATAATCAGCATGGGGGAAATCAGGGAAAATTCCCATACCCAAAAAATAAAGTAGCTTATTTACAGAATAGCTAAAGAGACCAATTTCACTTGACAGAAGAGTACATAGACATATATGGTATAAGAAAACTGTAAATATGGAGACTTTGAAGGAATTAGAGATATTTAGCTTAGAGAAGGGAAGATTAGATATGGTGGTCACAGGAGCTATCTTGACATATTTGGAGGGCTGTTATATGGGAAAGAGGTTGAATTTGATATGTTTAGTTACAGAAAGCAAAAGTAGAAGCAAATAGGAAGGTGGGGAGTAATAGTTGCAGAGAAAAAATTAAGTTTGGTGAAAGGATGCAAACAAAACAAAAAGTCCTGACAATTAGATGTACCTAAAAGTGGTATGAGCTGACTTGAGAGGTGATAGATACCCATTCTTTGATAGTCTTCAGAGACTAGATCATCACCTGCCTAATATACAGGGATTTCTTCATGAATGAATTGGATTACATGACTGTTGAGGCCATTGCAATCTGTTAAATTCTGCAATTTTATGATTCAGTGACTTTGGAAATAATCACTTCTATCTCAGCCTCAATTTCCTCATCTATAATATAAGAACAGTGGACTAAATTGTCTTAAAAAGTCCCTTCCAGATAGTCTTAACTAAATTTGTATAAACCCATTTTTATTTTTTACTGAGCACTTTCTTCACAAAGAACTTGTAATGGATCAAGAGTGTCAATATTATTATCCCTATTTGATAAAGATAGTTAGTGGATAGAATGCTAGACTTGGAGGCAGAAAGACCTGAGTTTAAATCCTTTCTCAATTATTAGATGTTAGACATTAGGCAGATCACTTGATCTATCACCTTCAGTTTATGCTTTGTAAAATAGGAAAAAACACATTCACCTCAGAAGACTGTTGTGGGGTTCAAATGTGATGATAAATAGAAAGCATTTTGTAAATGTTTAAAGGCTAAATATTAACTGAAGATATGAAAAATAATTTTTAAAGTGAAATCACTTATGAAAGAACAAACCAATAGAAAGGATCAGCCAGCTCTTGAAGGCAAATTTCCCAACTGATAATTGAACCCTTCTACCTTCCATGCTATCTCTCTTCTGACTAAGAAATCTGGAAATCTAAGGATTCTTTCCATGAAAGAACTTCTAATGTCAACATTTCCCAAACAAACTGGGGAGCAGAGCCCTAATTTCTCTACCTTAGAAAATATATTTATTCAGTTTAAAAGAGGAAAGACTGAGGAAAAAAAGAGAACAAATATTAGTAATTAACTAGAAATCAGTCAGAATAATCTGATTCAAAAGGCAGTTTGTTTAGAGGAAAACAACTGAAAATTAGGCAAAGTTGGAAGTTAAGGAACAAACAAAATCCTTGTGTCTGTGAGTGAGTATTTTGGGATTCTGAAAGTGATAGCCAAGAGGAGAGTCCATCTTCCTGAATGGTTCAGCTGTCACAGAGATAACCTCTTTTTTGGTTATGACCCTGACCATCTCCCCTGATGTTTGGCATTAAGTAACTGTGAATTACAGAATATTCAAACACAAAACCCTAATAATATCAGGTATGTAAGGAGAGATAGGATTGTAAACCAGGCAGGAAAGAGGGTGGGAAGAAGGCAGTTCCGGATTCTAGAACAATGCAATAAAAATTCCCATTCTGACTCTCTCTGTTACTTTCTGTACCTCTGTCTCTCTCTGTTTCTATCTCTCTGTGGTTTTTTCTGTCTCTGTCTCTGTAAGTATCTCTGTGTCAGTTTCCATCTCCATGTCTGTCTGTGTGCACACATGATGGTCATGTGTATGTGCACGAGAGTCTATGTGTGCATGAATGTGTGCGCACATGTAGAATTAAATTGGTGGAAGAAGTAAACAAGATTTGCAGGGTCATTTCCATATAGCATTTGCATTCTCAATTTATGCTCCTAGCTGTATTTCTTGGATGAAAATAAAACCTCTCTTGTGACTGCCAACCATCAGAGAATGTACCAAGCATTCTCTCTCTGGGAAAAAAAAAATCATAATGCCACCCAGCTAGCCACAGAATCAGAAACAAGCAACTTGTCTATTTATTCAAAGAACTCAATGAGCTGTGAAGATTGACATTTAAACTATTAACACTGTATTTCATCTGACAATGTTATTAAATATTAAGTCTGATTTATGTAAAGGTTTAATCAAATGGCAGATCGGGTCAGCCCATGTGCTTCAAAGAAAGTATATTCTGGGGAATAGTATTTGATAGATTTGATCCCACAAAAGGGGGGAAATAGTCCACCATCAACAGCAAGGTCTGACTTCATTTGACAAAGTTATTATCATATAAATTCAAATGACTTGCTAGCTCAACACTGCATTGGAAAGTTTCTCTAATTGATATTCTTAGCAGTTTGGCAATCGAAAAACTGAATCGCAGACTTCAATAAATCTAGCTCTAACAAAGGATAGGAAATGTCAGGTTACTGAGCTTGGCTTCTGCACTCAGACGACAGGATGGGAACATGCTAGAATGATTCAATTCAAGTGTGGATGGCGGACTTTCTGTGAAGTTGGTAAATACATTACTCTTTAGAAGGAGCAAAATGAGGAATAGAAGGAACTGGGTGGCTATCAAAAAGTAAAATGGATAGTAATAGGAAGAATAAAGAGTATGTATTAAAAGAGTAGCTGACTTGCAAGCAGGATTTGGTTCAAACTCTACCTGTGAGATATATTTAGATAGGTAGGTAGATAGATAGATAGATAGACAGGAAGGTAGAGGGAGATGATAGATAAGAGAGATATATATGTATGTGTATGTGTGTGTGTTTTACATCCACATTCTATACATAGACACACACACATATGTGTATGTATACACTTTAAGGATCATTCAAATTCCAAATATATGTTCTTATGCAAATGAACAATAATTAAATATCATAAATGAGTTGAAGAAGAATTGTATTAAGCAAGCAAATAGCATGTATTTATTAGGTACATCATTATATTAAGTACTAAGGATATGAATATAGAAGTTAGACACCTTTTTTTTTTTTTTTTTTTGATGGAGCTTACCTTCTACTGACTTGGAAGTGGTCAAGCATAAGGGAAGAAGATGAGAAGGGAAAGGCATCCAAACAAGAATAATCAATCTTTAGAAAGAAGTCTAAGACTCTCTTCTCACATGACATTTAGTAGGCCAAAGGCAGCTAGGTGCATCTTGTTTATAAATCAAAGGTTCAGTATTTGGTCATTATAGGTATTCTATTTTGTAGTTTAGTTCTTTTCAGTTGTTTCTTCATGACACCTTGTGAGGTTTTCTTGGCTAAGATACATGGGGTGATTTAGCATTTCCTCCTCCAGTTCATCTTACAAATCAGGAAACTGAGTTAAGCAGTTAAACCACTTGCTAAGAGTCACACAGCAAGTCATTTAATCTCGTTTGCCTCAGTTTTTGAATCATTGCCATAACTGCAGTTACTCAACATTTTCGTGATTTAATTAAATTCATTCTACAAGTATTTATTAAATACCTACTAAGATTCAGATACTATACCATTTATTAAAGATAAAACACAAATGTAAAACAAATCAGTTTCTGATTTCAATACATTATTCTGGAAAATAATCTTTGGAAGTTGTTAGTCAAAGAATTCATGAATCTGAAGGTAGTCTGGGAATGAACCTTTCTAATTTCCCGTAGGCCCATCATCAGATTCATAAATATTGCCTGATGTCAGGTCTCAACCTGAAAACATTCCTAGTTTGGTAAGAACTGTCAGTGTTTGTTGTCTATTGTCAATGATTTTGAGAAGATAGGATCATTTACATTTTATAAAAACAAATAGGAATAGGATATTAATGATGAGTTTGATAGAGGCTGCTAAGTGGCACAGTGGCTAAAGCATCAGTCCTAGAACTAGAAAGACTCATTTTCCCAAGTTCAAATCTGGTTTCAAACACTTACTAGTTGTGTGACCCTGGGCAACTCATTTAATTTTGTTTTCCTCAGTTTCCTCATCTGTACAGTGAGCTGGAGAAGGACAGGGCAAACCACTCCAGTATCTTTGCCAAGAAAACTTAAAATGGGGTAATTACAATTAAATATACAATACCAAATCTCCTTTTTCTTTGTTATTATTTTCACTGAAAGAGCAGATCTCACTTACTTTTAGATATTTATAATATTTGGATGACCATATCACATCATAAAAAGGTGAAAACCAGAACAAAATATTTAGGAACCCCCTCCATCCACTCAACGAAGACTAAGGTACTTGTTTGTCTCAAAGCTGAGTCAACTTCCTTCTTCCCAGGTTGCAATGGGCACCTTAGTTCTACAAACCAAGGGATAAAATACAATAGTGTAGTCAAAAGACAAAGTTCATTGGTGTTGATTTACTTTCCTCCAGTCCTTTCCTCCTTTCTAGGAAAATACAAGATAAGACACCATCATGTGTCAAATAGGCACATTTCAACGAAGATACAGAGCCTCCCACACATTAATAGGACACTCAACATCGCTGTTTTGCATATTCCTATGAATGGGCAGATTAGGGTTATAATAAATAAGAAAAATTTGACAAGATTTTATGATTTGCAAATGTACCTCATTTGATTTCTACATTAATCCTGTAATTTGTGTATTACAGACATTGCATTGAGAGATAAGGCAATAGAGATTACAAGTAAGAAGGTTTACTCTTGATAAATTTACACACTCAAAATTAGAAGTGAGATTCAAACCCATCTTTCCTGATTCTAAGATCTGGATTTTCTACTATACCAAAACACCAATTTTGAACCATAAATCTATCTTAACTACTTTCCTATTATGTATAGAGGTCAACAAGGCAGATCATTATTTTTTCTCCTCATGCTTCTCCTATTCACATCTCAATAGAAAAGCTTCACCTCTTACTAAAAAAAAATGGAGATCATATACCTTATGCTCCTTTTCCTCTTTTCTATATTTAACCTCACCTCATATATTATCTCTTGTTCTCTTCTCTTTTGGTCCAACTTCTGAAGATAAGGTGGTCCTTTTTCTTTCCAGACCAACAGCTCAATATGTGAACCTAATTGTATCTACTCAGATTTTTTCTGTTAAATTTTTCCAAGAGTTATGACCTCCTCTTGTTCTCTATTCTTCTATCTTTCCATATTTGCTCCTTCTTTGATACTTCCTTCCAAGGCTCCTCTATACGTAAAAAAATTCCCTTAACATAATGTTCCCTCATCTAGGCAGAATTTGAACATGGGTTTCTTGAGCTACCCTAACTCTTATCAATTATTGTATCCAGTATGTTCAGTTTATTTTCCTCATAACAAAATACAATATAAACCCTAGGTATAATATGTTACTACCATTTTAAATTCCATCTTTAATATTTCATCATATCATGGAACTAAACCTGGATTCAAAAAAGCCATGTCAGAAGCAGCTATACCCAAAGAAAGAACACTAGGAAATAAATGTAAACTGCTTGCATTTTTGTTCTTCTTCCCGGGTTATTATACCTTCTAAATCCTATTCTCCCTGAGCAACAAGAGAACTGTTCGGTTCTGCACACATATATTGTATCCAAAATCTACTGTAACCTATTTAACATGTATAGGACTGCTTGCCATCTGGGGGAGAGGGTGGAGGGAGGGAGGGAGGGGAAAAATCACAACAGAAGTGAGTGCAAGGGATAATGCTGTAAAAAGTTACCCTGGTATGGGTTCTGTCAATAAAAAGTTATTTAAAAAAATAAAAATAAAACAAACAAACAAACAAACAAACAAAAAAGCCATGTCAGTAAATTATAAGCTCTAAAAGATTATACCACATTTGAAATATTTTGAATTTGGGTTCAACAATGGATCCAACAGATGTTTGGTATTCAATGATTAGCATTGCTTAGCTAGAGAAATTCATCTCCACAAAGACCATAAAATAATTTTGGGGGAGGCACTTTGTTACCATAAATCTCAAATATGGGTCTGCATGAGCCTCGGTTTTCTCTTCTGTAAAATGAGGGGCCTTTGATGTGTCTTCTAACTGTAGATCTATGATCTCACAGTTTACTAGGGGTTGCTTTCTGAGTAAGACTCTTCATCCCGATGAAATCACAGGGACCCTGAAGTCTTGAAAAACAGTGCCTTGAAAACTACAAATTTCAATGCATTAGCATTAAATTTTAGATCAAGAAAATGAAGACATGTTGACATCTTTTCTTTGGAGTCCTGGTTTGAAAAGACAACTGATCTTACTTAAAAGTGACATCTTGGAAAATTTCCAAGAAACAAACTATCCCAACTTTTATTTGGTAAGAAGCATGCATCCTGGGTCTGGAGCATTGCAAACAGATTATCTGTTGGCTCCTATGATTCATCTTCCTAATTACACTTTTCCTAGGTTCATATTAAAATGTTTGCTTTCCTTTTGTACACACTGACAGCAGGAGTAACATGCTGGGAGTCAGTAAAAAAGCTATCCTGAGATTAAACATTTGTCATAGAAAAACTGACTGTATACTAAAACATAAAAGTGCAGGGGGCAGAGATTTATTTCCTTTTCAACAACATAGAATATTTATACCATTATTAATTTGCTGGGTTGTCAAGACGTAGAGAAGACCGAGTGTGTCTGTAGATTCAACCCTGCTCACCAACCCCTTTGGGCTCCTTTGACCATCAGTGAACCTCTGTCATCCTAGCAAACTCATTCCTGATTTTGATTACTCTCTTTAGAGAAAGGGGGAGGGAAAATTTCAGCCATTATTGAGATAGATAATTCTGGATAAACATACATTAAGGAATATAAAATAATCTTAGAAATGATCTTTCATTTGTCAGATGAGGGAATTGAGGTTTTTATGTCTTGTCCAAAGCCATACAACTGCTCATTTACCATAAATCTCATTGTTTTTAATGTTGATGATGGTAAACAGTTTCTGGTTTATAAATCAGTTGGAAAAGTCTGAATCCTATATTGACCCTACGAAATGTGGTGTGTGTGTGTGTGTGTGTGTGTGTGTGTGTGAATGTGTGTGTGTGTGTGATAATGATGGTGATGATGTATGCATGATACCAATTCTGACTTTCTGCTTTTCTCTCTCTTTTCCAGGAATTTGCTTATCTCAATTCTTGAATGATATGATATGAACAAGTTGTCCAAGAATGTGTTCCCCCCACTTTGTAGATGCCCTGTGCCAGGCTGGTTGGATGATTCCATCTGGAATCAGTAATAAAGTCTCAAGCCCTGCATCTCAGGATAAGTTATATTGTTGAACTATATAAAAACCAGGCAAAGTGAAAAATCACTTCCCTAATCATGATCACAACAAATTGATCTGCTATCAGTACTTTTCTACCTAAGCCCAAGAGACATAAACATATTTCCATTGAGAAGAAAGGAAGAAAGGAGGAAAGACCGATTTTGGAGTAATTTAGTATTTGAGATAATGGTCCTAAATCACAAGCCATACTCTTTCTTATTCATTATTTAAATTATCTGGGTTTTTTTCAAATTATATAACATTTGTTTTTCTCCCTTCAATCCCTATCTACTGGAGTGGGGAAGCCTCAGAAAAAATTTGCATAACTGGGAAAAAACACATTCTTGCATTGGCTATGTCTAAAATTGCACATATTATTCTGCACCTTGTTTGTCATTTCTTTGTCAGAATGTATGTAGCCTGCTTTATTAGCAGTCCCTTAGCACCATGGTTTATCATCATTGTATTGTCATTGTATAATGTGTTCTCATAATTTTTCTCAATTCATTCTGCATTATTTCATAAAGATCTTCCCATTTCCCTCTGAAACTCCATTTTGTCATTTCTTAAAGCATAATAACATTCCAATTCATCCATATACCATAAAAGGGGCCAACAATTCACCAAGCATTGCATGCCGTTTTACTTTCTTGTTCTATCACTCTTCAAAAATAATGCCAAAATTATTTTAGTACATATAAGAAAGTTCCGTCTTTGGTTGATCTCTTTGGGATATGTGCTTTCTGAGTCAAAAGACTTGAACACTGTAGTATATTTTGGAGAATAGTTACAAATTAATTTCCATATATAATAGATCAATTGACAGCTCTACCCAGGATACATCAAAGCTCCTATTTTTCTGGAACCCAGTAAACATTTATAATCTGTTGTTGACAATGTTGACAATGGTGATATGGAATGGTATCTCAAAATTGTTTTAATTTGCATTTCTCTAATTATTGGTTATTGAGAGTATTTTTATAACTATAAAAAACCTTGATGTCTACCTTTGAAAACTGAATCTGCATACTTGACATTTATTAATTAGGTTATGACTCTTAATCCTATAAGTCTGAATAAATTGCTCATATCTTAGAAATGACATCTTTTTCAGAGAAAACTAAATTTTTTTATACTAATTATCTGTTTCCTTTTTAAACTTAGTTGGATGTTTTCCATGATATCACAAGTATATTCAATATTATATTGCATACCTCCTCAAGGGATGGGGAATAATGGAAGGAACAGACCTGGAACTCAAAATCCTTTCAAAAATCTGCATTAAAATTGTTTTAAATATAATTTGAAAATGTTGAATAAAATAAATTATGGATATTTACTTGGATTGGACTTGTTCATTTTTTTTTAAATTTGTGTAATCAAAACTGTCTCTTTAACTTCTATGATACTCTGTCTTTTATTTGGCCATGAAACTCTTTTGTTGCCAAAATTAATTTCTTCTTTGTTCCTATATATTCTTATGCTATGGCCTGATATATTTATTTCATTTTGAAGCTGATCTTGGCATTCTTCTAAGGTTTGTGACTAGATCTGTTTTGTTTCAGACTGTTTAAGATTGTTGTTCAGGTTTTTCTGTTTTTTTTTTTTTTTCCTAAATACTAAATCTTTATTCCAAATACATGAGGTCTTGAATTTGTTGAAAACTAGTCTGTTTGTTTCTCTATGTTATATAACTCTCTGTTTCACTCATCAACCTTTGTGCTTTTTTTAACCATTACTAAATCATTCCAGCAACTGTTGTTTTGTATTATAATTTGATAAGTGAAACTACTAAGCCCTATTTTTTCATTATTTCCATTGATTATCTTGGCTTTTTCCCCTGCAGATAAATTTTATTTTTTTTCTCCAAATTTTGTAAAGTAAATGCTTTCAGAGTTTTTTCTTGCTATTTACTAATGGCATAAGTCTGGGACTCAGGGTGACATTTAGTTGTTCAGATTTCTATCCCAAGTCCTTCAGTGAATTGATTTTTGATGACGCTGCTACTTGCTTTTGTCTCTATGCATCAATTCAATAAAACTATCACCTTCATTTATGTGCTCCTTTCTGTACTTATATTGCCCACACCAAGCAATTATTGACTTGTTGAATCCAAACTAATGAGATTCTTAACAATTTTATAGGAAAGGTCAATATATTGCCTAGGTGATGATGGTGAATATAAGAGGGTGAAGGTAGAGAGAAGTAAAATAAAAGGTAATGTAAAAGAGAAAAAGAGTGAAAGTGGAAGAAGAAGGGGGAAAAGAAAGCCAAAGAGAGAAAAGGTAAGAAGAGAGTGTAACAAGAAGAGGGGCAAAGAGCAAAGTAGAAGAAAGAGGAAGAGGAGGGGATGAGGAAGAGAAGAAGAATTAGAAGAAGAGGAGGGAGAATGGGAGGAAGAGGAGAAGAAGAAAAAATAGGAAGAAAAGGAGGAAGAAGGGTAGAAGAAAGAAAAAGAAAGAAGAAAAAGAAAAGGAAGGAGAAAAGGAAAGAAGGAGTGAAAGAGGGAAGGAGGAAAGGAAGGGAGGAGGGAAGGAAGGGAGGAAGAAAGTAAGGAGGGAAAGAAGGAAGGAAGGAAGGAAGGAAAGAAGGGAGGAAGGAAGGAAAGAAGTAAGGAAGGAAACAAGGAAGCAAGGAAGGAAGGGGGAAGGAAAATTGATATCAGATACAATATTATGCAATAGTCTTTGAAGAGGAGATGCCTAGGTCAGGCTTGAATGACTGCTTAGGTTCTTGGTCCTGAGATTCTGTAAATGTACAAATCCAACATGATGAAATTATTTTTTTTTTAAAAAAAGAGGAGCAGAGAGGATAGGACAAAATGGAAAACATATGTTGACTTAATGACTAATAAGGTCAAGGACCAAGGTGAAGAAGATAAACTACAGATACAGACAGCTTATATCTCAGAGGTTGCATTTGTATTTTTCCACATTCAGCACTGACTGAAGCAATTAAAGGATACCACCACAAGATTAATCTTCTCAAAGTATAATCTTCATCTGATCACAGAATCACAGATCTCAGCTGGAATGAACTTCAAAGGCTGTTTAATCCAAACCCTTCATTTTCCAAGTGATGAAACTGAGGCATATAAAAGCCAGTGTCATATAACTATTACCATTCTGGAATAATATCTATAGGTAGATCTTCCTGACTCCAAAGCCACTATGTCTTGCAAGCATCAAAAAAAAAAAAAAAAAAAAAAATTAAATCTAAGTCCTGAGTCTATACTGAATTCTCTTTCCGTCAGACTCTGCTATTTCATTGTGTAATTTTCCTCCTTGAGTGCCTTCCTTGGGTCTTTACTACTTATGGTATATAGTCCAAACTAAATGGCCATAGGAATGAAACATGCTCCTCCCCACCCCAATTTTTGCATCCTAGACAAAGTCTGAACTCTTCCATATTCATCATGATTCTATATTCAGGGCTTTCCATAATCCACTTCAAGCCTAATTTTCTATCTCTGTCTCTGCCTAATACTTTCACATACTTTCTCACTAAACACTTCAGTCAGGCTCACTTGGCCACTCTCTTCCATGAGATGTCATGGATACTGTGTACACTCATCTTTGTACATTTGGTTACAAAACTGTAGATTTATATTGGGAAGAACATCATAGGTATTTAATATGACTTCTTCATTTTAGTGACAAGGAAACTAAGACTCAAATAAATTTTTTGACTTGTGCAGGATCATACCAAAAGTATGTGTAGGTGCAAGATTAGAACCCCAAACATGTGGCTCCAAATACAATATCCTTTCAATTCTATTGTGCTGTCTTTCAATATATATATATATATATATATATATATATATATATATATATATATATTAATGAACAGGAATCTTAAATTTAAAGTTGAACTTAAATTAATGTTTTAGACAACCAGCTATCCTTAAGTTGTTCAGACTTTTCATCTCTACTCTTTACTCTTGCCCTCCAGGAAAAAAAAGCAATATTAATACCAAAAATAACCTGTTTTCTCCACTGTATTTTTCCTTCAGGTTCCACCTTCTATGTCTATCTTTTCTTAACCACCACTTTTGAGTTATCACTCTTGTTTAGCTTTGTCCATTATTTGGCAAATGCCAAATTATCCAGAACAGCAGTTATTTTATTTGCCTGATATTTTGTTTCCTGACTGGAAAGACCCGTAGCAATATTCTAGCCCAATCTAATTCTATAGTTAAGGAAACTGAGGTCCACAGATGTAAAATGAATTGTTATTTAGTAGCAAAATCAAGACTAGAATCATTTTATTAATCTCCTTATTTCTAGCCCAGAGATATTTTCATTGGAGGAGCTAGGTGATTTGGTGATTAGAGTGCTAGATTTAAGACCAAGAAGTCTTGAGACTGCATCCTGCCTCACATATTCACTGATTTTGTGATCTGAAGGAAGTCCTTTCCTCCTTCTTCAACCTGGTTTCCAGGTTTGTTGTAAAAATCAATTGAGATAGCGTATGCAAAACACTTTTCAAATCTTAAAACACTATTCAAATGCTTTTATCATCGTCATCATCATCATACACTGCTAAGTTTCTTAGACCAGGGAAATGCAAGGTATTTTGTGCTTCCCAGTCTTACCTTCCTGATGCCTTCAGAAGGGTTGGAGACACAGTTATCAGCCCCATTGTTCTTGCTGATGGTCTTCCAAAGCTCAGCAAATGTGCTGTCCTGTTCCAAGGGATTGGTCCCCTTGGCTCTAAAGTATTCATATACAGCGGAGTCTCTGACTGTGCCATAAGAGATATCCATCTGTTTGGATAGATCCTGAAATGTTCTGAAAGACAGAAAAGCATCAAGATATTAGTGCTTAAAGACATGCTGCTACAATTTCTGTTGATTAATTGATCAACTTTCTACTGTATATTTAGAAAAAGACATAGCCCTCTAGAGAAGGGGGTGAGGAGAAGGAGAGAAAAATTTGGAATACAAGATTTGTAAGGGTCACTGTTGAAAAATTGCCCATGCATGTGTTTTGTAAATAAAAAACTTCAATAAAAAAAAAAAGGTATAAGAGTTAGGCTTAAGTTAGGAAGTGTAGACACTGAGTTTCAGGCAATGATGGGAAGGATAGGTAGATGGTAATACTTAGAGAAGGTTGTATAATTTACCCATTTTGAGTCTGAGTCAGAGGAAATTAAGGTCAAGGATTAGATTTCAGTTAGGCTTAGAGTTAGGTTTGCAAGCTTCTAGTAGAATTAGGCTTAAGCTTTGTAGGCAAGGTTAGGGTTTGGGTTAAAGTTCTATAGTTATGTGAAAGTTGGGGTTAGGGTTTAAGATTAGCATGAGTAGGCAGGTAGCTTCTAAGTTTGGGGTAGTGAAGGAGTAGGCAGTGCAGCCAGAGGGTAAATGTAAGAATTTGGTGGGTAATCAGTTCATTTGGCTCTGAGTCAAATCCAAAAGGTCAGGGCTGAGATTTTTATTAGGGTCAGGTTTAGAGTTGGAAGTTTAAGATAAAATTTGGATAAAGTTTATGAGTCAGATCAGGTTTGTGTTGGGAACTGTAGTGTTAAGTGTTAGGGTAAGAACTGAGGGTTAGGATAGGAGGGAAGCTTATGTCATCAGTGGTAGTGTCTGAATTTGAAGCCACGATGATCTGGGAAGGGCAGACAGAAAGCAACGATGAAAGTCTATTGGGGGAATCAGCCCATTTTGTCTCTGAGTCAGATGCAATTGGATACTCTGCCTCCACTGCCTTCCAAGTTCTGTCCAGAGATCTTTCTTTCTTGTGGAAATGGAATAGCAAAAAGCCCAATCACAAGGTTTTCCAAACTCTTGTCTGCTCTTTTATAAACAGGGAAATGTTAAAATAGCAACAGATAGCTTAAGATATTGAAGGAAAATTGATTGTAACCACTATGGTTTTTAGAATCCTCCATCTATTACCTTGTTCAAGGGTTCAACATGTATAATCTACCTTGATGTCATCCCTTCCGATCTCAACACAAATGGATCTCTTATTACTCTCATCCTTTATTATTCCATCTACTTATTGCCAAAGAAATATCTGATTTAGAGTATCTTCTGAGTTTTACAAACAGAAATAATGCTGATTTATAAGATACTGTCTTGTTCATTGGTCATGTCCTATCTGGATGCCAGGCCTCTTCAACTGAATTAGAAGCTCTTTGTGGAACGATATACCTTTTTCTAGCACATAGGGAAAATAGCACCTAGCACAATACCAAGTTCATATAGTAGGAGCTCATAAATATAACTAAATTACAAATGTTTTCACTAGAAATGAAAAGATCACAAGACTTTAGAACCACTTTTAGTAGAGATGTTAGAAATCACCTTTTCAAACCTTCACATTTTACAAACAAGGAAATTGAGACCCAGAGAGTTTGAAAGAATTACCTGAACGAATTGGACAGTTGAGGTAGCAATGAAGAGAAAAATTCTTGCTTGCTGTGAGTGGGCAATCTGATCTGGTAAGGTAGGGGAAAAGTAAGTCCTATTTTATGGATACCATAACCACTGGTCCTGAACCTACGTGACCTAGGAGAAATTAAATTTCATGTTCCTTCAGGATAATGAAAGATTTTTGATTGGGGTATGAAAATATGGTCACTGTTGTATGTAATGTAAATTTCAACAAGGAAACAATCCCATCCATTTGTTAAAACACAGTATCCTGGATCAAAGCCCTGTTTAGCCTAATCTAGGTATGTCTGAGTTCACAAAGTACATTTCAATCAGCTAAGCAATATATCTACCCATGTGAGATGAAGTCACACAATTCCTACATATAGGAAACCAGGAGGTATGTATTTCCACAAAGTCAAAAGAACTGAGTTCTGTTTTGTCACTCTGTCTCTCATCAATAGTTTCTACTATGTGTGTATTTATTCCTAGTTGTAGTTCTGTCTTACCGAGAATTACATAAGGGATGGTGGAGCACCATAGTGGAAGCGACAGAACATGCTTACAAAGAGCTTGAGGTATGTATCTATGTTTCTATGAATTCATAAAAATAATCATTGTGCTTACAATATTAGACATCTAAAGAGTATTGTAAAGTTTCAAATTATTCTGCATAAACTTTTTCACTTGTAGAAGCATCCAGGATGTCTCATCTGTTTTATATATAGAAATATATAGCTATGTGAGTATATATATATATATATATATATATATATATATATATATATCAACTATATCTATTGGTATCCAATTCCATGCATCATAGATAGAAGGAAACAAAAGAGGAAATAATTAATTGGACAAAGCTGTCTCTCTAATGAGTCTTCATTTTTTTTTCTGTGTCCAGTTGAAATGCAGTACTTCTTTCATTACAAAGCACCCAGGTTTTTGAAGAGTGCCATTTTCTGAGAATATAAGGGGATAAAGCCTATTTTTCTTCCCACCCTTGTATTTTTTTAATCATGCTAATACAAACAAACACTAGGCTTCTGATGAATGGAAAACATCAGGATGAATTACACAGTTGAGTCAAGTCCTGAAAGGCTTTAAATTGCTGCCATTTCCTCCAATAGGAAATGTATATATAACTGCCTGCCAGCCCCAGTGGAGAGCTTTTTCATTCCCTTGCATTTGGAATACTGGGGTCTACCTCCTGACTACTCTTTGGTTACTTCATTTCTGTGGGTCAAAGAGGTTTCCTTGTGTCATCCAACCACCCCAATGTTTATGGCTTTAAGGCTACTGCTTTCTTGGTATAATTCAATATTGAAATGCTAAAGCATTAGCTTCTTCTACATATTTGCCTTCAGGCTTCATACCTTAGCTTCCTCCATTCCTCTTTCTCAGTCCCTAACAGCTTTCTTCTCTATTTTTATGCAGAAATGTTCTTTGGAGGGGGTGAGAAATTTCTTCTCTCTACATGTATGTCTTCAACTACAGATAAGCAAAAACTAGTCACAGTTATAGCAACAGACTGAACCTGGCACCTCTCTTAAATCCAATCTCTAAGAATTCCCAGTGTGAATGCCTCCCAGAGAAGATTGCCATGATGGACAAACGATATCTAATTAGGTATTTTATCTGCATTAGTAAAATCCATATTCTGGCTTGCATCTTTTTCATATCCCACTAAGCTACATTATTATTTGTGAATACCAAGATATGTATGTAATATATCCTTAGGCTCATTGTTCACCTGGAACTGTCTTTCTTATCCCCTTCACTCCCATCCCAAACATTCATTTTCCTTTGTTTTCTATGTCTGTTTTATTAACTTCTTATTTCTAGCACCAACCTGTGCCAAAGCCCAAATTGCCATTCATGATATATAATTCAGGGGGAAAAAAAGTTACAATTGAGATAAAACAAATTAGAAAGATAAATATGTATATGTACATGTGTACATTTATGAATATGCATATACATTCACATTAAATAAATACATATAAAATAAATAGACAAAATTTTTAAAAGTACAGTTTGATATTCTTGCTTTTCTTTACTTGAATGAATGAATGAAAAATAATTCATTAAATGAATTAGTTACAAATGTTGTGCTGTGTTCTAGGTAAACAAATTGAAAAGCAAACTAATTTCTGGCCTCAGGGAACTCACATTCTAACAGGCAGAATCAACTCATATAGGAAAAATCTGTTGCAATTCAAATGAAAAAAATCTTGGCTGTCTGAAGAGAGGCAGTGTTCAAATTTGTATGATCCATCTGACACATGCAGTCTCCTCCTCAGAAGTCAGCTCATCAACTACATTACTTTTCAGATGGAAAAATTGAGGCCCAGAAATATTAAACTATTTGTCCAGGATGTAAGTGACTGAAGTGGGTTGAGATGAGCTGAGAAGATGAAGAATGATTCATTACTTTACTGCCTACATGACTCACTATTACTTTTCTCAGGATGCCACTTCCCAAGTTTATTTGAACTTGACTAACTCCCTCCCTTTCAACTTAACATTGTAAGCTTTCTCTTTTCTCCAAAGCAATTAGACTCAGTTTCATCTTTTAACATAGTCATCTCACCTGGAAAAAAATCAATTTCCTTCTTTGTACACACTAAAAGAGGGACAGGAATTGACATAATTCTGTCCTTCCTTTCCATCCTTTTTTTTTTTCCATCCCCAATAAATCTGATTCAGTATTTTGTAAATATATTTGTAACAAAATAGATAGATGAGTTTTCATCATAAGATAAATCAATGCAGAATATTTTTAAATGTACATTTCTGTGTCAAGGAAGTAGTTACATGAGCAATGAAGATAAATATACTTGTAACAGGAAAGAAATCAATATTCAATATATGTAAAACAGGTTTCTACAACTAGTAAGATGCTGTAATTATGTTCCTTATAAATCTAAGTCATGGACTCCTATTATTTTTTTTTAAGGAGAAAAGAAAGAGGTCAAACAGCTTGAAAAACACAGGAGATTGAGGTCCAATTATGCCTACTAATGTGATTATGTTATAAAGAAAGACCACAAATACTTTTCTAATTAGCAGAATATTCTCCTTCTACCAGTATTTTTTTCTTTTTTCCAAGACTCCAGAAGGAATGTTCTGGTACAAATTGATAACAGTGTCCATTAGAGAAACTCCATAGCCTATTTTCTGGTTTCACTGAATGCTAAGATTAGACAGTGGGTAACTATGGAAAAACAACAACAACAACAACAACAACAACAACAACAACAACAAAAAACATCATTTTTGGCATGAGAGGATTTACCTGTGTGACTTTGGCTAAGTCATGAAACGTTTTTGAGTTTCATGCTCTTCAAGAGTAATATTTACATGATGAACTAGATGGCTTCTGATTATTTATCATGCTAAACTAGGGATCTTAATGTTCTTCCATCAAATTCTTCCCTGACCCTTATGCTCAAAGGTTCTTTGCTTTTCATGGAAGTGGCTCCTCGTAAACCTCCAATCTTCTCTCCACTCTCTCTTTTTCCTGGGAAACATGGAAAACCTTAACTGTTGTAAAATCTGACCAGTAGTCAAAGGGGGCAAAGACAGGGAATAACTGGTCTTTGTTCCCATATTTTTCCTTAATTCATTTTAGTCTTGGGCTAGAAGCTGGAAAAAATGATTGTGATCTACTGTGTTTAAAATTTCCCCCTTTTGGAGAACTTTCTCTGAAATCTGAGCAAACACCACTGTAAATAGGGCCTTTCATGATTTTATAAATGGAGACACGGATTAAAAAGGTCACAGAAAAGCATTTTCTCAAACTCAAAAAATCTCTGAGTTTGAAGGAATCCAATAGATTGTAAGCTCTTCATGAGTAGGGATTGTTTCTTTCTTTTTTACTTTTATTTTTGGCCATCTCATTTGGCACCATGCTTAATATATATGCTTAAAATGATATTCAAAATAAGCTTATTGAATAATTGTCAGATTTCAATGGGGTAGTTGGATAAGAGTGCTGGATCGATAGGGAGAAGAAGTAGATTCAAATCTAGCCTCCATTTGATTAAGGGCATTTCATTTAGCATACAACCTTTCCAGTCTTCCATTTCCTATTGTATAAAAATAATATTGACTAGATGATCTTGAATATCCCTTTTAGTCTATTAAGTACAAGTCATAGACTCCTACATTAGAAAAATATTCAATCTGGACTTAAGTAAGAGAATCCTTTACAACATTACCCACAGTCATCTGTCTTCCACTTGAAGAATTTCAGTAATAAGAAATTCACTTCCTCATGAAGCAACCCATTTTTCATGATTAACTTCCTTTCAAAATATTCACGACCCAAAAGGAAAGCAGACCAAGGGCTATCCAATAGGTATATAAGAAAATTCTTTGTGTTTTTTTTCAAGGAAGCATAAAATAAATCTACATGGTTCAAATAAGGCAAACAGTAAGATTTCTCAGGAATGGACTCTCTCCTGCACATGCAAAGTATCTAATTGTTGGAAATAATAGTTTAATCTTCTCTTTTGGTAACTCCTCGAGGTCTAGGAATCTTTGAATTTTTGGTCCAAAAGAAAGCCAAGTATGATCTAGATATTTCTCTGTAGTCCAATCTATTCTCCACTTAAGCATGAAAATAATTTTCAGAAAGCACAGGTCTGACTAAGAAACTTGCACAGCTCCCTATTATCTAGTTACCAACCTCTTCACTTGAGCCCTCATACACATTGGTGACCCTGGTCTCTACTTTTTCCTTACATGAGACACTCCATCTCCTGACTTTAGGCATTGCTACTGGCTGTGCCTAATAAATAAGAGTATTCTATTTCCTCCTCACCCCTCATAGCCTCTTTGAAGTCCCAGACAAATTATACCCTCTATGTCTAGTGTCTCTTGTCTCTTGATAATTTCCTAGTACATATGTATAGGTGTGTGTGTGTGTGTGTGTGTGTGTACAGTTATCTCTTGTATACCACAGAGATTAGGGATGCAGTACCCCCATGATCTAACCCTAACCCTAACCCTTTTTACTGAAGAACAAGATTGATATTTTTTTTTCTTTTGTTATGAGGTGTTTACCACATTAAGAGTTAAAATATATTATTATATTCTACTATATATATATACATATATGTATATTCTATGCATTTCTGAATTTCAAAATGTTTTCTATGTTATCTGCGGCTTCCAAAAAAAACTTGCTCAAAATTCCCACTTAATTTCTTATGCCAATTTTTGAAATAGCAAAACTGCAATGGGGAAAAATTGCAGTGTGAAAGATATGTAGATAGATCAATTGATCAAGAGATGATAGATAGTTGTGTGTGTGGGTGTGTGCATATAATATATGTGTGTGTGTGCGTATAATATATGTGTGTGTGCGTATAATATATATATATATTTCTATATAATATATATAATATATATATATTATACGCACACACACACATATGTGTGTGTATACCTATAAAGATGCATGTGTATATGTGAGTGTGTCTAATTTGTTCATGTTGAGTAGCTGTTTGCATGTTATTCCCTGCCTCCCTCAATTAGATTGTAAACTCCTTAAGGGCAAGGAGTACATTTTCCTTTTATCTGTTTTCCTCATGCATAGCACATGATATAGAACATAGGAGAATTTTAATGAATGCTTGTGGATTAATTAAATGATAGAGTGTTGGAATCTTTACAAAGTGTTAAGACATTGGAGTTAATTTAATCTTAGAAAGCGTTTTGGGCCAGAACTTGAACTAGGTACTAAGTGGAACTGATTGAACAATGCTTGTGTTCACACTTTTAGAGAGCTCATAAATATCTGAGTACTCAATGGAGTTCACACCTTTGGGAGAGTTTAGGGGTAGTATGAGATCTGAATTTACACCTCCCTTAGAACCAGAGAGCACTCTGGGAGATAACCCAGAATCCCTCTCCTTCCAGAAGGCAGAGTTAACCTTTGGGAGATCACATAAATAGAGGGAGCTCTTGGAGCTTGGGACAGACTGGAGATTGAGAAGCCACGAGTTGGAGCTGGCTGGAGGCTAAAGAAAGCAGAGGCAGAAGGCTGTTTTCTAAAAATCTGTCCCATCTTAGCTGAATAGAGCATCAGAGCAAGCCTCTGCCTTTATCTGTAATTGTAAGCCAGTCCTTCCCATCTTTGAATGAGTTTTCATAGCAGAGAAACTTAGATTTCCATAGTTTTAAAAGCCATGAGGTGATGTCTCTCAAACCAGGAGAAAAGCTGTTTCCCAGCAGAGAATATTTGCCATGTGGTATAAAAGGGGGGGGGGGGGGAAAGGAAGGAGGTTGTTAAATTTATAGTCAGGAGACCTAGTCTTGAAGTCCAACTTTGTAATTTCTTACCTGTGTGACTTTGGTCAAGTCATATAACATTGCTAGGTCAAGTTCTCTCACCTTTAAGATGAGGAAATTGGTCTCCATGATCTCTAAAATCTCTTCTAGTTCTGGAAGCTGTTAATTCTGAAATATTTGCTGCTGAGAATCAATATAAAAATAGGATGCACCATTAACTTCTAATTTATAATGACTGAGTTTCCTAATCCATTAAAGATCTGACTAAACTGGAAATCACAGCAGCAGCTCCAAGGGAGGTCCAGGAATTGCCTTCTTGTCTCTAAGGAACTGCATCATCTTTCCTATCACAAGAGAATTTTCATTTTCCTCTCTTTTCTCCTATATCCCATTCCCTGTTTTGCTTTACTCTTCTTCTCTCTTCCTCCTTTTTTCCACTTTTTATTTCTCCCACTGCCATCATCATCATCAATCACCACCACCATCATCAACAATAACAAGCAATAATTGAGTGTTTAGTATGTTGTGGATACTGCAGATACAGATAAAAGCAAAACCAGTCTTTGAATCCTTGCTCAACTTCTAAACGAGGAGACATATGCAAATGAACCATGTACATAGAAGATTTATATGGTATAAATAGGAGGTGATCCGGAGGGAAATTAAAACCAGTGGGAGGGGACTGAGAAAGGCCTCTTATACAAAGTGGGATTTGGTCTAATTTTTGAAGGTAGCCAGGATGCAAAAGGAAAAACACAAACACACACAACCATTTCAGGACAGATAAGGAAAAGCTACAGAGTAGGGCTATTTTCTTGTATAAGGAAAATAGGAGGAGAAGGGCAGAATGAGTTCTAATTTGAACATGATCACTTTGCTATGCCTAGATGGTATTCAATTCAAAATGTCCAGGAGGAAGACAGTGATGTGAGACTGATAAGTCAATATAGATATTGGGGCTGTGGATAAATAGATTTGAAAACCCTTCCTTCCTTCCTTACAAATAGATGGGAAAACAAAGTACAATATACACCATGGAACATATTTTCCAAGGAAAAAAAATGGTCTCTGATTTCAAAAAGCTTTGGACAATATGACATAAAGTTGAAGAAAATTAATAGAAAAAATTAAATCTTAATTCTCTTCTTGTATATACATGCACACACATACATAAGAATAAAAGACACCCACACTCATACACACATTCACGCCTTATTTTACAGGTAAAGAAATTGTGACCCAAGAAATGGAAATTGATTAAGCAGGCAGTAAGTAAGTTGAAGTTAGAACCTCTGACATTAATCCACCATAAAAACAGCTTCTCTATCAGAGATGAATTAAGGGGGGAAATATTAACATCTAAGACTAGCAGCCAGAAGGTGGTTATAGGAACCCAGACCTGAATTCATAAAAATCTGGACTAGGGTAAAGGCAATAGAAATGGAATCCTGGAAAGATTACAAAGAAAAAAATTGGAATTGTTAAATATGAAATGGAAAAAAAAAACATGGGGGAAGTAGGAGGGGTGATAGAAATTAGAGAGTTTATATACAAAAAGGAGGGATAATATCCATGTGGGCAGCAATTAGTCAAGGCAAGAATATATATGAGAAAATATTTACAAATATGTGCCTATCTATTTACAGATGAATATAACGAAGCACTATATGTATAAATATGAATGTAATTAAGAGTTAATGTGTGAAGCAGACTAAAAATGTTGAGAGATTTTAAAGAATTCCATTGAATTCCCTTGAAACAATGGCATGATTATTCTGCCCTTGGGAAACTAAATATTAAAAGCTCTTTTATATCTCATTTTTCCTTTTATTTTTCAAGAATCTTGAGACATTGACAGAGCAAATATCATGCCTATTTTAAGGATGATGAAACTAAGGGTTAGAGTATTTGTTTAGAGAAAGAGATAAGCTCAGTTTTTTGATATTCTAAAGTCCAGATGGTCAGCATTATGTCAGCTGAAGATGTCTTTTGGGACAGCTGAAAATCTAACAATGTGATGATATTTATTCATTGAGTCATTCAATGAATCAAGTAATTTAAGTGACAAAATCCATAGATTACTATGCTAGCTTTGATGTAGTTATAAAGTGGGCAATGCAAAGATTGTATGATAGAAAGCCTGCCTTTCAGGGTCTTATATATAGTCTGATTAATCTATAAATTAAAAATACAAATGCCTATAAAACTCCATATCTCATAAAAATGCATAGTAGAAAGACAATACAAAACTCTATGTGAGGTAGAAAAAGGATAGTGATTACCAAATATAAAACACTCCACCTTACCTCATTGTTCCTTGATGAAATATCTCTTCTAAAACTGTAAATGTCAGAATTTACTCACTGCATTCCTTACCCATTCAACAAGAATGTTTGCACCATATCTGTAAGGCTATAAGATTGCTTGAAGCCACAGTGTGGTGACTCAGGCAGAACTGGGTAATTTGTTCCCCATGTTTTATGTCCTTTGAAGCTAAATATTATTCATTGCATTAATTTCATCTCAAACTCCATAACTGGACTTCTTTGAGGTCAGTGAAAACCTGAGCCAAGGACCTATAATTGTAGACTGTCCATACATCAGCCTGTTTTAAGTGCAATACACCTGTTCAATATTTGATTGAATCATGCACTGGGGAGTGATTTTTATTTTAAAGTTCATTTAATATAAAAAGTTTCAGTTCTCTTTTTTTACACTCTAATCACTTACCAGTATTGCCCCTCCAAAACCCTCCCATCCACATGCTCTATTCTTTGGGGGAAAAAAAAAAAAGGAAGAAGCAAATAGGAAAACAACACCTAATAAAGTGTTTTTATATCTTATTCCCTCATACTTACTCCCAGCTGTCCCAGGAACAAGATACTCTGTCTCTGGGCATTTTCTCTCACTGTTCCCCCATTTCTCAATGCACTTCTTCCCCCATGTCCTAGTGCACTTCTTCCTTTGCTACTGACCTCTATGGATTCATTTAATTACCAATTAAAATTTCATCTTTTACTAAAAGTCTCCCACCATTCCACCTTAATTTACAATGTCTTCCCTCTGCCAATTATTTCTTATTTACCATATATATAGTCCAATTTGTACATATTTATCCACATTCATTGGATTGTAAGCTTCTTGAGGACAAGGACTTTCTTTTAGTTCTTTTTATATCTCCAACACAACACTATGTCTGGAATATAGTAGACAATAAAGATCAATTCATTGATTTAGATATTGGACACTGTGCTAAGCACTAGGGATACAAAGAATGGCAAAAATATGTTCCCTATCCACATCCTAAAGGAAATGACAACATATAAATAACTATGCGTTTATAAGATAAATACAGGGCAGATTAAACTTAATATCAGAAGGAATGATATCAATGATATCTGAAATCATTTTGGGTACATCCTAAGACTTAGTCCTTGGTTCTCTTTAGCTTCCTTAGTTCATTAGCTTCTATGGGCTTATGTATTAGATCTATATAAATGACTCTCAAATCTCTGTTTCTATTCTTAGATTCTCTCCAGAGCTCTAGTCCTATAGTATCTATTGCCACTTGGTCATCTCTAATCAGCTGTGTCTTACAAGATCTGTCAATCTCAATATGTCCAAAACAGAATTTATTGTGTTCCCCTCCCTCCCCAGACCTACTCTGCTTCTGAATTTTCATACTGCTGATGAAAGATGCATCATTTAAAAAAAAAAAAAAATCACCCATTTCCTTGTTGTTACTTTCAAGTCCTAATTCCCTTAATTTCATGTATATAATCCTTAGCAAATTTATCTCTCCCTTTTTTAAAATCTCCATATACCCTAGTTGAAGATTTTGTTTCTTCTCATCTAAACTACAGGCAGTTCCCTGCCTCATGCCTTTCTCCATTCCAATATTTTCTCTACATTGTTACTATATTAATTGTCATATAATGAAGGTCTGATTATAGCATTCCCCTAATCAATAATAATGTATTATTTCTTTTTTTTTTCCTGGATGTATATTTCTTTTAGAATTAAATAAAATGGTGTCATTTTTGGTTTCTAAACTCTTCAAAAACTAGACTCGACCTGCCACTCTAGGTTTACTAAACACAAGTCCCAATTCCACAATTTATGATTCATTCAAAATGGAATCATATCTCCTAGTACATTCCACTTCACTTCTGGAAATGGCAAATCACTTCAGCATCTTTGCCAAAAAACAAAACAAAACAAAACAAAACAAACAAACAAACAAAAAAAAAAAAAACACCAAATGGAGCCACTAAGAGTCAGACTTGACTGAAAAACAACTTAACAATAACAATAAGAGTACCTACTTAAAAAGTTGTTGTGAAGGTCAAATGATATGTTATTTGTAAACTATTTAGTTCAATTCCTTGCACATAGCAGGTGCTTAATAAACACTCATCTTCTTACCTATGCATTAGAGTACCAAATATTTTTATATACATACAATATACATATAGATATATGCTTTTTGAGGGCATGAATTGTTTCATTTTTTGTAATTATTTCTCCAAATCCTGGCACATAGTTGGTAATCAAAATATGCTTATTGAAAGATTAGTTGTTATATTACTATCTATTTTTCTGAATCCACTTTGGATGAGTTCATACAAGTCTTCCTTAAACTCTTCCTAGTAATTGTTGCTAATAGTAGAAAAATAGTATATTATTTTCAACCACAAAACAATAGAAATGGAGACTGAGAAATTATAAAGGTAAAACTTGACCCCTAATAACTGAGATTACATGCCTCTACTTCTTTGCAGAAGTGGGAATCCACAGGCAAAAATACCAGTTTTTCAATGTATTGATTGATTTGATTAGTTTTGTGTTTTTCTTTCCTTTTTTTTTTTTTTTAAGAAGAGTTGACTTTGGAGAGATAAAAGGGGGAAGAACACAGGGGGAAATATAAATGATATAAAAACAAAACTTTCAAAGAAAATTGGTTTTAAAATATATTTTTCCACTACCCCAATATATTCAGCCACTCTCACCTGATGGGCATCCTCTCCGCTGATTTTTTTTCTATCACATAAATAATTATTGCAAATATTTTGGCATATATGAGACTTTTATATATCTTAGAGATATAGGTCCAACAGTGGGATTACTAGGATAAAGTTATTATATACCCAGTAATTTTTTTTCCATAATTCCCAATTATTTTCCAGAATGGTCAAACCAATTTACAGTCCCACCAGTACATGTTTAACATATATTGGATTATTTGCCATCTAGGGGAATGGGTGAGAGAAAAGGAGAGAAAATTTGGAGGACGAGGTTTTGCAAGGGCGAATGTTGAAAAATTATCCATGCATATGTTTTGAAAATGAAAAGATTTAATAAAAAAGAAATACCTTGAGTTTTTTTCACTGGGACTAATAAGCTGATACTGTTTAGTTCTTCCTGTCCCTTCAAGTTACTGTTTGAGAAATCCAAACTGTGTTTTCCTTGAAAATTCAAATTTCATTTCATTATGCCTGCTGGAGCCCACAACAACTGTAGGGTAGATTTTACAAAGCACAAATATCTAATAATTAAAATCCAGTCATTCTAAATACCCAAACCTTTGTCAACAGAGAGCTCTGTTAGATTCGCCACCCAGGAAACAGGAGCCAATGAAGGAGCTTGTCTCAAGTCACCCAGCATGGCCCAAAGCACAAACACCCAAATGAAACAAAGTGAATTAGCTTCCCTTCAAATGTAGCTGAACAAATAGTTGTGCTGTCCTCTGACTTCTTCGAAGTGTACAGTTTCTCCTCCATGGGGTTCTGGAATGAAAGGCCAGAACCAAAAAACAAAACCCCATCCATAGATAAGTCTCTTCTTTACAGCTGAAAAACAGAAGCTTTCAATAGTCCCAGAGATGGAGAACTCCAAAGAAGTAACTACCTGCCTAGTTAATGAAAAATCAGGATTTCATGGCAATGTTCAAAAGCATGTTTTATTTAAAGACAGGCCTGGCTGCTTCTGCTGGCTCCCTGATCCTTTGTTATTTATTACTGAGAGTGTTTACAAGAAAATGAGGTCTCTGTTGAAATGTTCATCCCCCTGCTGCTTAATACCCAACTCCAGTCATTTTCCATTAGCAATCATGGAGTTAGGAAGAGGTTGGTTCCCCCCATCCCTTAAAGATTGGACAGAACACTCCCATTGAGATCTGAGAAATTTGCATGCATCCATCCTTCCATTTTTCCTTCTTGCCTTTTTCCTCCTTCTCTGATATTCTCTGAGTTTTAGCAAAGTGGAGAGGGAAAAACTAAAAAGTTCTTGTCTTAGGTGGTTTTCAAAAACAGCCCTCCTTGATTATCATGCAAATCCAAACACAGATAATATCTGAAGATAGAAAGGGGTGGAGGGTGAGGAATTAGAACATCCTGAAAGGAGAGAGGGAGGAAGGGAGGAAAGAAGAATATCCAGAATTTTAATGGGTTGCTTTTTGTACTAGTGAACCCCTTGACACTCTAAAAGACAATTTCAATGGATTATTCAAGAGTTTGTGTAGGGAATAATGAAAAAGGTTGGATAAGGAAGACCCATGAAATGGACAGTGGTTGAAACCCTTGGTCTAAAAGCTAATATTTTAATGGAGGAGACAACATGTATATTAAATAGGCAATATAACATATATGAAGTGGATAAGAGTTAACATTTGAAGGCAATTAGGAAGCCAGGAAAAGCCAACTCTGGATGGTAAAATTTAAGGTAGTTCTTAAAGGAAGTCAGCAATTTCAAGAGATAAAATGTAGGAGGGCAAACTTCCCAGGCAAAAGGGACAGTTAATACCAAGAGACCCAGACAGGGAATTATGTGTCTTGGAAAATCAGCAGGTAGATCAATCTAGTCAAGATCTAAGAGGACTGTATAATGAGAAAAAAAGTCAAGTTGTGAAGGAATTTAAACATCAAATAAAATACTTTCTATTTAGTTCTGGAGAGAACAAGAACCACTGAAATTTATTGAATTGAAGCAGGGTAGGGAATGGTAGTGAAATAACTGGCTGAATGGATGATGGATTAGAAGCTTGAAGCAGGTAAAATAATTAGGAAATCACTGCAATAGTCCGTGAAAAAGGTGACAAAAACTTGAACTAGGGTGATGACATAAAGGAACATATAAGAGAAAATTTTTTGGAGAAGGGAAGTCTAAGATTTGGCAACTGAGTAGATATGAGTGAAGAGATGAAAAGACACTGAAACTGTAAATCTGGTTGAAAAAAAAGGATGGTGGTAGCCCAAATAGGGTAACCTATTGAATAAAGTGCTGGCTCTGGGGTCAGGAGGACTTGGATTCAAATGTGAAAAGACATGTTTTACCTGTGTGACACTGGGTAAGTCACTTCACTTTATTTGCCTCAATTTTCTCATTTATAAAATGAGCTGCAGAAGGAAATGGTAAACTATTTCATTATCTTTGCCAAGAAAAAAAAAGTGGGGGTCACTAAGAGTGAGATACAAGTAATCAACTAAACAACAACAGTAGCCTAAATGATAATAAATAATTTGAAGAGAATGGGTTTAGGGGAAAAGTTAATGAATCCTGTTTTAGACATGCTGAATTTGATATGCCTATGGGAACTTAATACTTCTGCTCATCTTTCCTCAAGCTTAAGGGTTAATGTACCAGTGAAAGCAAGGGATTTTAATTCTTACAATATTAATTAAAGTGAAAAGTGCAGATGGTGTTTAATAACAGTCCAGTCCCAGAAGGTTCAATTCTCTTTACCTAAATCAAACATATCATAAAGTTGGCACGAGCATCACTGAGTCTGGACCGATCACATCTGGCGGAGGGCTCATCCTCAGGCTTAGTATCAATGTAACAAACTACCACTATTACTTATGCAGATGTGGTTTAAGATGGATTTGCTGGCCTAATTTTCACCCATTCCCCTGCTTCCAGTAGCCCTCCCCCTTAACAAAGAGATTATTAATGGATTGCCAAAGTTAGCAATAGAGACCATGAAGAAAAACTGGCTCACAGAAATACGTCCCTTCCTTCTGAGCTTTAAACGCCTGCCACCCTGCAACCCAATTTTGTCACCAAGCACACAGGACTGTGTTAATTAAAGCGACACCAAGGACAGGAGAATCTGAAATCTCTGGCTGATGGCTGGAAACATATAAATATGCATCTCCCTGCTGTCTCCAATGGAGGAGAAACATTGCCAGGATAAATCAGCATAATACAGCCATGGGAAATGGATGAGGAATTTCTAAGGCTCAGCTCCTGGACCAAAACATTTCCTTCCTTCCTTCCCATGTTTCTCAAAGCAGGTCAGGGAAACTCTCAGCTGTTGTGTATTTACATCTTATTCAAAAATGACAAAACTATAACTTTATCGAAAGTGTCTGTGTTCTGATGGGCAAACCCTGAGGAGATAAGAAGTGGAGCATCTCAGATGTGTATGTGTTAATATGTGGTGTGTGTGTGTGTGTGTGTGTGTGTGTGTGTGTGTGTCTACAAGACTTTCCTGGCTTGAGAGAAACTTACTGTTGCAAAATTTTGGAGCGATGTGTTCCTCTGCATTGTCCTTCTTGTTAACTAAGCTTGTATGCTGCACTGCAGTGTTTCCCCAGAATCTTGGCAGTGGAAGTAACTCCTGAAGCCTTATCATGCAACTTATATAGACAGATTAACCCCCTTGAACAGGATTCCCATAAGTGGACATTCATTCCTTTTCTTGATTAAGGAAACTCACTACTGCCTGAGGCACATCATCCTACTTTTTTAGCTTTAATTATGAAGAAATTCACATTCACACACACACACACACACACACACACATACACACTCTCTCTCTCTCTCTCTCTGTCTCTCTCTCTTTCTCTCTCTCTCTCCCCTGTGTTGTCAGGGAATTTGCCTCTCTTTGACTCCCTCCTATTCTTCCCAGCTCTGGAATCAAGCTGAAATAGTCTAATGCCTCTTCCTGACAATCCCTTACTCACTTGAGGATAGCTATAAATTTCCAATTAAGCCTTTCTTTGTCTCTACCAAATTTCTCTACAACTAATTTCCTCAAAGAAAATTCTTCATTTTCTTCATGAGATGTTTTTAGGACATGGTCTCCATTTCCTTCATCATGCCTGTTATTGCCTTCTGGCCCTGGACCAGATTTTCAATGACCTTTCTCAAATGCTAAACCTGCAAGTAATAAACCAGAATTGGTCTTATCAGGGAGGTAGACGAATGGATTATCTTCTCCTTTCCTCAATCTTCCTCAATGTACTTATTAATGCAGCTAAATTAACAACTGTTTATTTATTTTTGGCTGCCATGTTGCCCAGTTGGCTCACCCTGTTATTCCTATTTTTCCTTCACCTCTCTTCAACCATTTTTTTAATCCTCTCTTATATCATTAACTTTCTCCTAGAGTTCAAACTATGAATAGAAAAATCCCAGCATTTACTTCTACTATACCCACAGTTAGATATACTATAAAAGACACCAGGTAACATCATAGAAAGAATGCTTGTCAGAGTCAGAAAGAAAAGTGGAAAAGGAGGATGGTAAGAAAGGGTCAGGGAGAGGGAAGGGAAAGGAAAGGAAGGGAAGAAAGTGGAAGTAAAGAAAAGGAAAAGTGAAGGGGAGGGAAAGGGAGGGAAATGAAGGGAATGGAAAGAGAGGGGAGGGAAAGAAAGGGGAGCAGAGGGGAGGGAAGGAATAAGCTTTTATTAAATGTATGCTATACATACACTGTGCTAAGTGCTTTATAAATATAATCTCATTTGATCACCATAACAAGCCTCTGAGCTTGCTCATTAGCACGCTCATTTTACAATTGAAGAAACTGAGACAAATAGAGGTTAAGAGTCTTATTCAAATAGCTAGTAAATCTCTGATGCTGGATTTGAAATCTAGTCTTTCTGGCTCTCAGTTTAGTACTTTATCCACCAGGCAGCTAAGCTTGGGCTCCTATCTTGACTGCTACTTTTTAGCCACATACCTATGGGCAAGTCATTTAATTGAATATCACATTCACTACTTCAGGGGCTCATAACCCTAGAATCAGGAAGGAACTCAGACACCATCTAGTCTAATTATTTTATGAATTCTTATTTTTAAGTGAAGAAATTGAGGCTAAGGGACTTGCCTAAGGTTGACTAAGTCGTAAGAGCCAGAGTTTAGATTTGAATCCAAATCCCCTGACTCCAAAGTAGGCTTACAGTACTCAGACTCAGTTTTCTCATCTATAAAGCTGGACTAAAATAGTAAGGATCAAATGAAGTAAGGTAACCAAAGTGCCTGATGGGTGTGAAGTATCATGTAAATGTCAGTTGCTATCATTTAAAAACTTGGATGGATTATTGTTTTCTTCTCAGTTGAAACTCATTCTCTATAGTGCTATACTGATGTAAGGGCTGAGTAGGAGTACCAGTCTTCTGTACTATCAGCTGGTTGGGAATGGAAGCCAGAATGGATCTACTTTAGCCAAATAGGCCCAATTCTTTAATTCTTAAGTCTGATATATTGAAGTTCCACTCTTCAACAAGTCTCTAAGTGTAGCTGGGTGAATCTTTGATCCTCAGAATCTATCATGGGGAATGGTTGCCACTTCTCTCACACAGCTTTCCATCATGTTTCTATCTGGGCTCTGTTTACTTTGGTTTCTCAGAAAGTAGAGGTCATTGCTATTCTAATCCTTTAGCTTGGAGAAGAGAATGTGGGATCTCAAGACAAAGGATTTGGGTTCAAATCCATCTCTGTCACTTAACTACTTGCCCTTAAGTCGATCACTTAATTTGAGCCTCAGTTTCCCCATTTGTAAAATTAGAGGGATGACTCAATATGGTCCCTTTGTGCTACCCTATGAACTTGTGATGATTCACTGAACATTTCAATGAATAGTGGCAGCTAGCATAGCAGCTGGCTTGACACATCATACTGGGTCTTTGAGAAGGAAGGTGTTACTCCTAAGTTGGTGCTCTCTTGTTCTATTCATTTAGTTTGACAGTGCTTTCACAAAAGAGGTGCCATTTGAGCTGAATCTTGAAGGATAGGTAGGATTTTTGTGGGTAGTAATGAAAGGAGAACATCATGGGTAAAGAGAGGTGGGGGTGGAGCAGAGAGCAGTGTGACTAATCCAACTAGAAAAAAGGAGTACTTGAAAAATTTAGCTGTAGAGTGGGTTTTCACTCAGAGGAAAGGAGTTAGACTATGAGGGAGAAGAATATGGGAAAATGTAATGAAAAGTGATGAAATAATGAAGAAATAACACAATGCAGAGAAGGAGAGAATGGGGAACATATTGGGATTTAGGTTCCCCTTCCTCCACCCAAATGCATGATGAAGACTTTGTGTCAACTCTAAGCTTTCCCCTCTTTGAGGACTATTCCACTCTCCAACTGATCCATGGGTCTAGTTCTCCTTTAGATAAAGTCATATCTAGGGCGGGTTAATCAGGTCTTTTCCTAAAGATGCTCAATTTACAGGGTATTAAATAGCGTCTGCAAACTATCAACAAGGTAAAAACAATATACGACATCTAGACAGCAAGAACAATTAGCTTAAATGAGAAGTTAGAGTCCTCCTTAGGGATTAGCACCCAGAAAATGGTTTCCCTAATTTTTCTTTTCCATTAGGAATCTTAAGAGTTGGAGTCAAGCATAGTTAGTGATAACCCTGGTTACAAAAATGCCTTTATATCACTTCTTTCTGGCCATTATGCACCTGGCTTGCAAAACACAAATATCCTTAGAATGATGTTGAATTTTTTTCCTGTTGTTCTTATTAGCTGGTAAGTGTTTGAGGCCAGATTTGAATTCAGATCTCTTATTCTCTAAGCCTGGTACTTCAGCTCACTTTAATGGCACTGTGCCACTAAATAGCTAACCTCAGGCACATAGAAATGATATAATGTCCACAGAGAGGAAAGTATAATGTAATATACAAGGACTTCAACTTAGTGTCAGAAGGTATTGTTTCAAATCCAACGTTTGTCATTCACTAAATTAGGTTTTAGTAAGATAATTAGTTAATCATGTATTGGTCTACTTGCCATCTAGGGGAGAGGGTGGGGGGAAGGAGGGGAAACATTAGAACAGAAGGTTTTTGCAAGGGTCAATGCTGAAAAATTACCCATGCATATATCTTGTAAATAAAAAAGCTATAATAAAAAAAGATTGTACAAGCAGATTAAACTTTTGTAAAATGTTCTAAATTCCAAATACAAAAAATATATAATCTAAAAAACATTGGTTAATAAAGCATAGCTGTAAGTTTTGAAGAAGGAAGGAAGGAAGGAAGGACGGAAGGGAGGGAGGGAGGAAGGAAGGAAGGAAGGAAGGAAGGAAGGAAGGAAGGAAGGAAGGAAGGAAGGGAGAAAGGAAGGAAAGAAAGAAGGGAGAGAGGGAGAGAGGGAGAGAGAGAGTTAGGAAAAAGGGAGGGAAAGAGGGAGAGAGGAAGGAAAAAGGAAAGAAAGTTTTCAAAGAGCTCATATTTTAATTGAGGACATAATAAATATATCAATAACTAATTACCTATATCTATAGAGACAGACAGACAGACAGATAGATAGATATAGAGACACACACATATATGCATATATACCTACATACATGACACATGCATGCATATGTGTCTCTGCTCTCCACATATATGTAATGATATGTATGTGTAGATATGCATATCAATCTCCTTGCACACATATCTATATCTACACACACACACATAATTAGAGGTAATCTCATAGCACAGGGGACAAGTGGCCCTATGGGGGCAGCCTTTTACAAAAGGCTGAATGTCCTCATCTATAAAATTGGGAGCTGGAGTAAATGACATCGCTTTCCCTCTTTCTCTGACAGTCTATGCTTCTATCGATCTAGACAAACCCATCTCCCTTCTGTCACTGACATCACTTCCAACAAGAGCTGCCCCCTGGTCTCCCCTCCCCCAGACCAACCCACCCCCACATCACTTTCACTTTCCCAACAGGTTTTCCCATGACTGACACTGCCGGTCCTGGTTCCCCCCCCCCCCCACTCCCGGTTCCTGCCATCCTCTCCTGAGCAGGATCCCAGGGCACCTACTCTGATTAGGGATGAATGAGTCAGACTGGCATCCTCCTCCCTCTAGGCATGGGGCACACCCTTGAGGCAGCAGCAGGGAGGACACATCCCACCCCTTCACACACAAAGCGCCAGGCCCAGCTTAGCTCGCAGGAGATGTCTGTGACTTGTTTCTTAACATTTTAAGAGGAAAAACACCTGCTCTCCTGCTGAGTGTTTTGACAGTCACCATTATATTGATAAGGTGCATGCTGCAGATGTGCTAAAATGGCTTCCTTTTAGCTCACACAGCCCTTCCGACCACCCAGTGGAGAAAGAGAGCACTCCCACACAGACTTGCTCAGCCTGGCACGCAGGGGGCTGCTCCCCTCCCCCTCTCCTTTCCCCTAACAGTGCCCCAGCAGGGGGGAAATGAAGGGAGTGTACACACACACACACACACACACACACACACACAGAGAACCCTAAAGAAAAAAGCCATCTATTTGCATCACTGAGCATTCTGGACAATTCCTTTTCCAACAATTCTCTGCACAAATGCATATACACATAAGTCTGTGAACGTGTGTGCCTGTGTGCACTGCAATGTGAAACGACCAAATCTCCATGGCCAAGAAAGAAAAACTGTTTATTTTTTTTTAAAACCTTTCTTAGCATTGTTTAAGAAGAGACCCCAGGAAAACAAAAGCAGTGAAAAGAATATTAAGAGTCAAATCCCAGTTCTGTACCTTACTTTCTGTGTGATCTTGGGGCACTTGCTGAACCTCTCTGTCTGTCAGTTGCCTTGACTGTGAAATAAAAGGCTTAGATGAGAGAATTTCGATGGTTCTTTCTAGTTCTGAATCCTATGATCACCTTTGCGAGATGTTTTTCATAGGTGGATTACCACATCGCAGTCTTCAAATGTCAGGAGTAAGTTGTTTAGAGAGCCAGTCCCAGAAGATCCCCAAGATAAATTCCAGTGTCTTATACTTAACAGGCAACATTTAACCTACAATACAATGAGGGGAGCTATGGCATAATCAATGGTATGATCCATCTGAAGGAAAGTTCTGGGTGTTCTAGCTCACCTGGGGAATCTACAGGGACATGGAAGTCCAGCACTTTTTAGTACTCAACCACCTGCCAAAGAACTACAGAGAATGGCAGGACAAAAAGGAGAAGAGGCAGCAGGAGTCCAGAGGTGAACATCATACTGATTGAACGTTGATTGCCCACCAGATTCACACTGGCAAGGCAGTAGCATTTGGGAAGAATTATCTAACTTAAGTCTCTCTGTTAACCAGAAGATAAACAGATTGTAAATCTTAGATAAAATCCAGTCTTAATTTGAAATAGCACTGCTATCACACAGAGATGAGTACACTGTGGACACACACACACACACACACACACAATTCAGACAGAAAACTGAACTCTACATACTATCTAGATTAGGTATTGATGAAAGGTTAGAGATGCCTGGGACCAAAGGGGCAATCCATTCCAAAATATTCATTTGGCAGGTGAGGAAACTGAGGCTGAGAGAAAAAAAGGAAGCACTACTAAGTTGCAGGACTGAAATTTGAACCCTGATCCTGATTCCAAATCCAGGATGTATTTTCCTACATCACTTTAATATCATGGTATAATGACAGATAAGGGCATTTAATCTGGAGACAAAAGACCTACATTTGAATTTTGACTTTGCATTTATTGAAGCTGTATTAAATCAGCCAATTCTCCTCTCTAGGCCTATGGGAAAAAAAAAAAAAAAAAAGAAGAGTTGGATCTCTAAAGTCCCTTCTAGCTATAGTATTCTATTATTTCTCTTCTGAATGTAACCAGTGCCAGTATACTATGAATATTTCCCTGCTACTTCTGCCTTCTCCAAAACTGTCCAAGAAATTACTCAGTCATGAATATTTGATATCTGTCAGCATGGAAATGACACCCAGTTTTCCTGGACAGGAACAAAGCCAAATTTCCTTCTTCTTAGATCTTTGATATAAAGTTGGAAAGGATCTTAAGAGGTCGTGTGGTTTATATCTCTCATGAGTTTACATGCTGGCTTCTGCATGTTATGAAGATCATGGAATAACAAAGTTAATTCTGGCAGAAACCTGAAAAGTTGTCATGTCATGTCCTTCTACCGAGAAGGAAATGGAGGGCCTGAAAAGTTGCTTATATTATAAGCTGTTGGATACATGAAAACCTTGGTTCTTTGATTCGAATTGTTTAACACCATCCTTCTACTCATCATCATCATTTTAATCCCTACCCCCACCTGATGTTCTGAGGAGTTGCTAGGATGAGAGGAGATTACAGGGATCTTTCCAGCAGAACCATGTGAGTAGATATAAAAGTGGCAAACATGTTTCACTATGGACAAAGGCAAGACAATCCAATGAAAGGAAAAGTCTTATAAACTCAGTGATCAGAAGAATAAGCCCAGAAGCTAGCACACAGTGTCTCACAAAGGCCTATACCATCATCATCATCAACAACAAGAAGCTCGAGGTATCATCAAGAAAAGTGCTACAGACTAAACAGAAACTAGTGTTGTCACCTTGCGCTTAGACCTAGTGCATACCTGCTCCATAAATATTGTGTTAAGACTTGGTAATGCACTTCAACAAAGGAAGAATAAAACAGAGGGGGAAAAAAAGAATTAAAAGATTTGAAGGGATAGAGGAGCTTAAATAAAATGGAAGGCTCTAAAGATATCTCTCCTCAAGGAAGATGACAGACAAGAAGAAATAAGATCAAAGTCTGGATTTTTGGATGCTGTATGTAAGGATAATACAGATTTCTTCATGATATCCTGGGATGCTCTTACAGGGGATCATTCCTAGGTTTCTCAAAGAAATAAGGTTAAAGTCAATAAAAGATTCTTCTATTTTATACAATGACTAATATTTTATGGAATTCTGCCCCAATGTTGAGCTATTCAACACTTCAGAATGGTAGGTGAGCACAAATTCACCTGGCTCAATATAACTAGCCAGCTCTGGGTCACTCTTCAAATCCCATGCAATCATCCCCCAGGAAATGAGACCTTATCTTGGGATCTTGATATCTGCTTTCCACTCCTTGTCTCCCTTTTCCACTTCTTGCTCTGGAAACCATAATCACACCAATATCACTATTGCTTTCCAAAAGTATATGATGTTCAACTATCCTAAGTCTGTTTTCACATTCCTTGTGTCTGCATAGACCAAAATTCTTTTCCCCACCACTACTCTTTTAATAGAGTGGGTCTCACTCCTATTATTAATAATAATTAATATTTATATAGTTATGTCTTATGTGCCAGGCACTGGGCTTAGTACTTTAGAAATATCATGTTTGATGCTCATGACAACTTTAGAAGGTAGATACTACTATTGTACCAATTTTACAGATGAAGAAACTGAGACAAATAGGACTTAAATAACTTGTGCAGGGTCACACAGATAGTAAGTATTTCAGGTCAGATTGGAATTCAAGTCTTTTTGGCTCCAGGCTATAACTCTACTCATTTTGCCAAGATATTCAAGGCTAAGGACCAGAACCATCTCACTTTTGACTTTGTGTCTATAGCACCTGTTATACGGGTATATAGCAGGCACTCAAATAGTTTTTCTTTCTCTCTCTTTCCTTCATCTATTTTATTTTTTTCTTTATATCTTTTTCTATTCCTTTCTTCCTTCCCTCCCTCTTTCCTTTCTTCCATTCTCTCTTTCTTCTTTTCATTTCTTTAATCCATTCATATTCCTCATTACCACTAAAAGACTATAAACTGACATGAGATTATTTGAATTTAGATGCAGAAATCTATAAATATATGAATTTAATGTTTGACAAATTCATGGATAAAGGCATTTAGTATAGTGCACAGATACAGTACATTTAGCACACAGTAGTTCCTTAATAAATGCTAGTTAATTGATCAAAGTCAAAATGTATTGCTAAGGAAATCTTGAATGTTTGGGTCATATGCTGAACCTATAGTATTTTTGTCAAGGAGGTTATTAAAGTCCTTCTGAAACAATACTATGACATGTTGTGGGGGTGAATCTTGGGACTGGGTTGACTTTGGGGTTGAAAAAGTGTGAGAATCAGTTCATTCTCAATATTCTATTATATTTAGAAAGTAGAAAGTACATGAGGATGAACCTTCAGAATTAGGTTTCTAGTACTAATATACTTTAGCAAAGATAGAGTCTTATATTATATTTATAATATAAAATATAATTTATATTAATAGAGTATATTAATGTTGAAGCAGTGAGGCCCAAACATTACGGGGATCAAAAATATTTTTTCTTGCATGAAAATATCTCACAGGAAAAGTGAATAGGAAACAGGAAATGGAGCTGTGATTTTGTTGGTGCAGTAAATTCTCAATATGAATATTGCCTCCACCAACAATAACATATAGAAAAGAAATTGTGTAGAAAAGTCCTAAAGTATTGCTTGAAGTTAAGGGATTTGACCAGGATCATATACCCAGTGCGTGCCATAAATAAAATGTGGACGCATTATCCTTCACTTCCAGCCTAGTACTTTCTGCAGCCTGAGGGGGAAACATCCCTAGACAAAATTAATTACTTCACTGAGATTCCTAGAAGTATGAGAACAGGGACACAGCACAATAAACAAAAGTAATAGAAAGGTAACCTCAATTCTGGATCTGATATTAAGTCCTAACAAGAGCAGAAGACCTACTACCCATAGTTTGAAAGAGATGAGATGTGACTGGTATCTTACTAATCCATTGTGAGACTTTGAAAAATTGAGGAGGGAGAACTAGGGACTAAGGTCCAAAATGAGATGAAGTTTTTGACTTCTGGGACTGCAAATAAGACTTCAGAAAGCAAACAAACTCTTGCCCAGAAAACACATTTTCTGCTCTACTCGGGTATGAGACAGTGACTGGTATGTCCTTTAGTTAGACCTCGTGTCAGAGAGCTGCTCCCTTGGAAGAGGGTATGAGCTCAGTCTGCTAGAGACTGAGGAGCATGATCAAAGAAGCATAGAACTACCTCAGACAGAGCAAGAGACACTGAATGATCACTTCATGCCCAAGCTGAACAGATTTTGAAAGACTAAACAAGATTAGCAATGGGGAATAGTGATCGGTAATACCTACTGAGAATGTCAGTTTCCAGAAAAGACCAATGCTATGGAGCTTGACAGTGGACTCATAGGGGGAGCATTAATATGGAGGAAGATGACTTGGGCTTTCCCACTGGAACCGTACATTGGGCCGTGCTGTAAATGACTGAGACCATGCAGGTATCTAGAGAAAGCATTGTTCATGGTTGGTTATTTGTTTTAAGGGATTCTGATAATAGTTCCATTTATTTCCCTTTACTTGGAGATAAAATTGTCTCTTTTTTGAGCCTTGAGAATACATGTGCTTACAACTGAAGGTAATCACTACCCTTTTTCCTTGGTAATTGAGGCTGGGATAGTAGATACTGAAGTAAATAATATTTGTAAAACACTTATCACACACAGTGTCTGGCATATAATAGTACTTAATAAATGCTTGTTCCTTTTCTCACCCTCCAAATCTTCTGGGTAAGTGCAAAGATCCAGATAAATTAGGTCTCCCAGATCTTTTGTGCCGGGTGAAAGCCTTTGAAAAGAAGAGATATCCAGGCAAAGTAAAATCCTTTTAAAAATTAATATAGTCCCTTAATATAAGTTCAGTAGTATATCTATAACTTTACAACAGTTAATGGCCCCTTTTTCCTATAGGAAGAGAAAGTTAAAGGAATTTCTTTGAAATTATGAAATTGCTACAGTTACAATAATTACTGTTGTTTTTTTTATATTTATTGTAAAAGCATGAGAAGACAAAAGAAAATTGAAGTTAGAACCAAGAAAACAATATACACAATACCTATAGCAATATAAATTGAAAAGCCATAAAGCAATCAAAACCAAATGTTTCAAAATTATGCAAACAATATTTGCCCCCATAAAAATATGGAAAAAGGTACCTCCCCCACTTTATTTTTTTTTTTCTTTTTGGAAGACATGGGGAACTATGGATGTGGAATGATGCATATGCTGCTATTTTTTTGTGTGTTTGTTTGTGAGTTTAATAAAACCTCTTTCCCTTCTTTGTTGTTGTTAAATAAAGAATGGCATTCTAGGATGGGGGAGATGTTGAGAAATGGAGGTCTGATAAAAACAACTGATATAAATAAGGTTATTTTAAATGTAAAAATAAGGCATCTAGAGAAACTTCAGTTTAAAAAATAAGTGTAGGTCTGGAACAGTTAAATGAAAGAAACACTGAAATGTAAAAGAAAAGACCTTCAGATGCAAAATAGACTTCCTCCACCTTAGGAAGTCTAAAGCTTGAAAAGCTCAATGGCTTATAAAGAGACCCAGGAGAACATAAACTTGCCTGCTTAGACTGACTTCAAGCCTTTGTTTGTTCCCATTTATCTATAGATCTTCAAAATAGTATGAGAAAATGAACCAATTAAGGGGAACAAGATTTCACATTAATTTGAAATATTTAAGTGTGTGTGCATGTGTGTATATATATATATATATATATATTCATATGTGTGTATAAGCACACACACATGTATGTTTATATATAAACACACACATATCTAGTATCCCTTTCCCCCCCTCACTTCTATGCTCCCCTTCTATGCTCCTGGTAAATTTGGTCAAAGCCATTCCATGATCAATAATATCTGATTACTGAAGGTCTTTTTTAGTAGGAAAGATTGTTCAAATAGGAGAATCACTATTCTCATTCCCTGCCTGCAGGTAAAAACCTCTGAACTGAAGCTCTGAGGGAACTGTAGGGAAGAGGCTTGTGCTGATCATAATCTAAGGGTCATTGACCTAGCTGAAATAGTACTGTAGCACTAAAGCAGATAGAAATACTGTAACACATGACGACATGACAGTATCACCTAGCTAAGTCAGTGGCTGATGGTAGAAGACTTAAGTTGCCCATGAGAGAGCAAAGCTATTGGATTCCCCCTAACAGCACTGGCACTAAATCCTGAGAAGAATCCAGTGGCCCAATAACCTGATCCTGCTGATCTGGCAACTGCTATTTAAGAGCAATGACAACAATCCTGTGATATTAGGCTATTGCTGCCCATTAGCTAAGTCTTCTGAGTCCAGCAGAAACCAATTACCATGAGTATCCAGTATATCCATTCAGTGACCTTCTTGATTCTTGTTGGTGAATTGCTCCATTCAATTAACACTACATCTCAAAAGAAGGAAACTGAGCTGAGCTATCCATCCAGGGGAGAATGTTATGCCCTTGCAGAGACAGCCCAGATGAACAGAGAAAAATCCATGTATCATTGACTTTGTGTTCTAAAGCAAACATCCTGAGGACCTTCCAGAGGGGGGAAAAATATGCATTAAAAATAGAATTTCCAGAGCTGAGACAGGTTTTAATAATGTATGTTTCTTACATGTGTGTTTCACTATAATGTAATGATGTCATTCCTGTTCTTCCTCTTCTGTATCCTGTGTGTGTATATACATATACATATACACATACACATACACATACATATGCAAATATATCATTGAGGAAAATATGTTATATCTGGCAAATAGGAGGTGCTTAATAAATATTTACTTATTATTAACTTTGCTCTTTGAGCAAATGTCTCTGCTAAATAACTGAGTCTACTGGATAGTAATGTTGTGCCACAGTTCCCCTTTATTGTTCTGACTCAGTTTACCTAAATTGTCCTGCCTCGGTCTCCCTGAATTGTTCTGCTTCACTTCCTAATTGTTCTGCTCAATCCTGCAACAACACCCCCCTCCCTCCTAATCATCATGACCTAGATAAAGAGAAAGACCTTCTATCTTAGATACCATGACCCTTCCTTAATTATCAGACTGTCCTGTGCCTTCCCCCATTCTGACATGTTCTTTATCCCAACTTATCAGAATGTCCAATGCCTCCCCTCACCCTATCAGAACCGAATTGATAGTCCATTCGTGCTCTCTGTGCTCTGACTCCACCCCTGCTTCAGTCTACCCCCTGGTAGCACAATCTTTCCCTTCCAAATAAAATAATTAAAAACTCTCTAATCTCTATCTTGCCTCAGTTTCTCTAGCATTACAATAACTCAGTGGTGTGGTGGATAAGATTACTCAATTTATATATGGGATGACCTGAAATTGAATCCTGCCTCAGATAGTTAATAGCTATGTGTCCCTGGGAAAAATAATTTATATCTTTCTCAGTTTTCTAATCTATTAAAAAAAAAGATAATATCTACTTCAAAGGGTTGCTTTGAGTAATGAATTAACATTTATAATTGTTTCAAAAACTTTAAAGTATATTAAAAATTTTAGTTACTATGTTTTATTATTATTACTACTGCCTAATGTATAATGTGAATCCAACCAGTAAGGGCTGATGAGCTATTTTTAGGAGGAGACATACCAATAGCTAATCCCTAGAATCCTGAAAATAGTATCCTTCACCTCTCTAGGGATCAAACTTGGGCTCAAAGATGGGTGTTAAATTATAAAAATTGAATATACATTTATTTATCTATTTATTTATTGCTGAGGCAATTGGGCTTAAGTGACTTGATCAGGGTCACACAGCCAGGAAGTGTTAAGTGTCTGAGAGAGAAATCTGAACTCAGGTCCTCCTAACTTCATGGTTAGTGCTCTACCCACTGCACCACCTAGCTGCCCCCAAATAAACATTTATATCAGTTGTTCTTTTTCCTGGAATTTAACCAGTAGCTAGTAACTGAAGTTGGATAGTGCTTGGGATTTTGGGAGTAAAGGCAAAAAAGTTAAACTTTAAGTGAAATAATTTAAAAACCTCAATCCAAATTGTCATCTGTGTGACTATGAGTAATCTTTGGCATTCAATTTCTAGGTCTATAAAATAAGGGGGCTTGAACAGAAGATCTCAAAGGTCCTTTTTTCAAGATCATGTTCTGAAATCAATTTATTAACACTGTAGCCACAAGCAAGGCATTTTCTCTTTCTAAAATTCCACTTTTTTTTCATTCATAAAATGAAAGATTGGATCTAATGATATTTATGTAGTCCTTTCCCTCTCTGACCTTCATTATGAGTTGGTGAATATACACATGGAATTACAGCCAGGTTTGTCTATAAACATCAAGTTCTAGAGGACCCAATTCATCTATTTGACCTCATTTTCTTTTATACAGAATCACATGGTAAAGGAGACAAACATATCTAAATGAAAATTTTCTGTTATTCTTACTAAGTAAAGTACCTACATGAAAAGACTGAACTGAATGCATATATATTGTTCAACAGTTACTTGTTGATTAAGTAATAAAGATTATAATATAGTGAAGCAAGTCCTGACTATGATTCAAAAGAATTGTGATCAAGGCTCAGTGAGACTACATCTGAATTGTATATCCAGAGTGATCTTAGCTCTACAAGAGACTGCAGAGGCCATTTTGGCCAAGTCAATCATTTTACTGGGTTAGAAGAAACAGAGAAACTTGATTAAAATCACACAACTAGCAAGATTCAGAGCTGAATCCTTGAACTTTGAACCAAGAGCCTTGAACCCAGGACTCCTGAATTCAGATCACTTGGTCTTTCCCTTGACTACCCTACCTTTCACTTCTCTTGGAACCAGTTTTATTAACTGTAAATCGGGGCCAACATTATTGCCAGCACCAACACTACCCTCATTTCCCTTGAGCATCATGAGAAAAGTACTCTTAAAACTAGAGATAACTAAAGAAAATATTCTATAACTGACTCATCTGATCTTTTTCTGTTTCCCTTCCTTTATCTTTTCCTTCTTTCTTTTCTTCCTCCCTTTATAAAAAATTCACAGCTTTTTGTTCTCCAAAAATCCTTGGGAACCAAGCTTTACAAGGACAATTCATTTCTTTGCTCACCAGACTCTAGTATAATTAGTCACTGGGCTTGCCATTAGTTAATGGCAGGCATAGTTATTAGAGACATTATTTTTCTGCTTGGGAAAGAGAATAAAATAAATAAGGCCTGGGAGAAAACTTGGCTCCTAATTGGTTGCTGTTTTTAGACTAGGGCAATGGTGAATGTCTCTAATCTCACCTTCTCAGAATTGGGAGGACATATAAGAGGCCAGTTAATCTCACCCATATGTGAATAGGACTTGCCACTATAATATCCCTGACAAGTGGTCATCTGGCCTCTTTTTTTTTTTTTTTTTTTTTTTTTAGTTTTGATTGATTACATTTTCTGTTTTTTAAATTGGTAGGAAAGGAAAAAGGAAAAAAAAAATCCTGTAACAAATATGCAGTCAAACAAAACAATCCCCACATTGACCATTTCCAACAATGCATGCCTCATTCTGTATCATGAGTCATTGATTTTCTTTGTTGAGAAATAGGAAGCATGCTTCATTCTGGATTCTTAGAATCATAATTGGTAATTATGTACATCAGAATACTTAGTCTTTCGAAATTTTTTTTTTTTTTTAAGTCTCTTATGGAAGACCTTGGAAGTAAGGAACTCACCTACTCTTCAGAGGTAGCCCACTTTATATCCGGATGGTTCAATCATAAGGCAGTTCTTTTTTAACCATGCCGGAAGCTGCCACTCTGCACCATTTCAAAGCCTCAGACCATTGACCTCATTTTCTTTTATAAAGAGTCACATGGTAAAGGAGACAAACATATCTAAATGAAAATTTTCTGTTATTCTTACTAAGTATCTGCATGAAAAGACTGAATTGAATGCATATGTGTATATGTGTATATATGTGTGTGTGTGTGTGTGTGTGTGTGTGTGTATAGTTCAACAGTTATTTGTTGATTAAGTAATAAAGATTTAGGCATTGTAATATAGTGAAGTGAGTCTTGACCATGATTCAAAAGAATTGTGATCAAGGCTCAGCTATTGATACATTGCTGGGTCCATACCTACCTACCAGAGCTGGCCACTTCCTCCCTGACTCATTTCAGCATTTCTGTGGCGCCTTAGTGGAGGGGTATAAATGCGGTGTTGACAAATTCAGCTACTTAAGGACAGATTAGGCCCTACAAAAGAGTTTATGTGAGATTTCAAGGGGGTGCATGCTAGAGGAAATGGAATGAGGGGGTGGGGGGCCAATTAAACTAATAGGATCTCAGACAGTATGATCATTATCTTTTCACATCTCTATAGCATTTCAAGTTTTATTTAGCATTTCCTTTTCCACATCTTTCAGAGTTGGGTATTGTGGACATTTTTATTCATACTTTACATAATGGAAGTGACTTTCTAAAAGTCATATGCCTGGTGCAGGAACTGGGATTAAAGTCCCTGATTCCAGTTCTAGTGACACTTTTTTTTTTTTTAAGTTTAGTATAAAACAGTCCCTTACGATTAAATTAGAAGGATTTGACTCTGGTCCAAAGGGTAATACTAAGAAATAACGATCAGAATTGAAAACATACATTATATCAGATTTAGTTATTATTTCTAAGAAGCAGATGGCTCTCATATGAATATAACCCACTCCAATCTCTTCCCTGAGCTTCAGTTCAATATCACTAATGGCTTATTGGCCACTTCAAGTAGGATGTCTCAGAGACATCCTAAACTCAACATTTCTTGAGCTGAATAGATGATCTTTTCTTTAATGCTTTTCCGTTTTCCAGACTTCCTTATTTCTGTCACTGTCACCACTATTACTAGAGTCTTAAGTTCATGATCTCAGCCCTATCATTGAGAATACACTCCTTCATTCCATAAAATCAATCAATAACCAAATTTTGTTTCTGTTTTCACACCTCTGACCCTTTTTCTCCACCCACATATCTACCACCTAAAACTCTCAAGTCTTATTCTCTTTTCTCCTTGATTATTTCAAAGATGCCATTAGTTTGTCCCTTTGGCTTTCAGCACTCCAGGAAATGTACTGCTACCAAAGTAATTTTTCTTAAGTGTAGATCTAACCAACTTTCTGCCTCACTGTCTAGATGGTACAGTGGATAGAGCCCTGATCCTGGAGTCAGAAGGACCTGAGTTCAAGTTTGGTCTCATACTCTTAATACTTCCTAGCTATGTGACCCCAGGCAAGTCACTTAACCCCAATTGCCTCACAAAAACAAATAAAATAAAACAAACAAAAAATAAAGATAGCACTCAGCTCTCTTCTTACTCTGTGTCTTACAAGGACATTTTAGGTCATGTTCTAGTTTATCATCATAATGTAAGGAATCCTGATGAGTAAGAAATCTTAGTGAGTCTCAGCCATGTCTTTTGTGCAAATTTTTTCAGTGAGAACATGAGAACATTCTTACAGTTTTCTGATGCAATGCCAGGAAACATGAGAAGGGAAGGCTATCCTTTTTGTGCAATGATTAATGTTTCCTTTGCTGCTAACCTATGTTTGCCCTGGAAACTTGGTCAATTCCCTGAGTAAATGCAGTCATCTTAAAGGAGTGAACATGTATTCTTTTTAGTGGGTCCCTCGAGATGAAGCATCTTGTACCTAGGAGGCTGCTTCATCTCAAGACTCATGTATCAAATGAGAATACTTAACATAGTGTCTTCTTTGTTCTCAGCCTATTAAAAATCCTTTGTGATAGGAGACTTTGAGAATCTCATCCTTGAAGACTGGAATTTTTTCCCTCTCCAAGTCTCTGAATGGCTGTCACTAGTGGTTTTCCAAGACAAGAAATTCAGAAATTGGTGCTCCCTTGGAGTGATGATGTGTCCTATATATTGTTTGTTTCTTATATTGTCTTTGTTACAGTGATCACTACTTTTGTCGATTGTGTATTACTTTTATGATATAGGTTTCCTCTTCCCTTATGTCTTGTTCGAATCAAGGTTCTGAGCAGTAATACATTTAAGTCTGTGCCTGTTGAATGCAAATTCTAAACTTAGATTAACCTTACACATATCCCCATATGATGTCAAACAATTCTCCCTATTCACTGATCAAATCACATTAGGAGCACTGAATATGATTTTAAGCATCACTGTATGTGTCTGTGTCTGTGTCTGTGTGTCTGTGTGTGTGTGTGTGTGTGTGTGTGTGTGTGAGAATTAATGAGCTGGACTAAGTTCAGATGACTAAGTTGGCAGGGGACTGGTAGCAAAATTAGATGAACAGACTAGTATTATTTATTCCAGAGGAGTGAAGATTTAGGGGGAATGCAATAGTTGGTATTTTTAGGTATTTAAATGATTGTCATAATCATTTAAACAAGTAAAGACTTGTTTTACATCTACCCAAGAAGTTGGAAGAATGGATAGAAGTTGAAGGAATTTTAGCTGAAATTGATTTATAAACAAAAAAACAAAAACAAAAACAAAAAAACCAAAAGTCTTCTTATAGAGAAGGACTTGTCACACCAAAATTCTCTAAATATTTTGGTCATATTTTTCTAGATATGTTCTTGTCAGTGTTCCTCCTAGAGTACACTTACCATGCTGTTAGGCTTAAAACTATATTATAAAATGTAGAACTTTGCATATCCTTTGATTCAGCAGTGTCTTTACTGGGTCCACATTCCAAAAAGATTTTAAAAAAGGGACAAAAACCCATATGTGCAAAAATGTTTGTAGCAGCCTTTTTTATTGTAGCAAGGGACTGGAAACTGAATGGATGTCCATCAATTGGAGAATGGCTGAATAAGTTCTGGTATATGAATGTTATGGGATATAATTGTTCTATAAAAATGATCAGCAGGTTGATTTCAGAAAGCCCTAGAGAGACATGAACTGATGCTAAGTGAAGTCAGTAGAACAAGAGAACATTGTACACAGCAACAATAAGATTAAGTGATGATCACCTGGGATGGACATGGTTCTTTTCAACAATGAAGTGATTCAGACCAGTTCTAATACAGTGTGATAGAGAGAACCATCTGCACCCAGAGAGAGGACTATGGGGACTGAATGTGGATTGTTATTGTTTGCTTAATTTTTTTTTTATTTCTTATTTTTTTCCCTTTTGCTCTGTTTTTTTTATGCAACATGATAAATATGGAAATATATTTAAAAGAAAAAAAATCAAAGATGTAAATCTAGACATAAAGAATATTTAGGTTAATTCCCTGTGTGTTTAACAGTAATAAAAAAAAAAAGAGTGCTCTATAACCTTTCCTTTTTAGGGGGACTTGACTTCTAATTAGTTCAGTAGTCTTAATTTCATCTCCATCCAAACCTCTTCTTCCATAGATCTTCCTTCCCTAAACTAATACCAGCTGATCCTACCCTTTTCTGAGGCTCAGGGCTATGATGGGTCATCCAGTTCCCTCTATATAATGAGGGGATTTAAAGACCTGAAAGAATCATGTTCCCATATGTTCCTATCCCAGTTGGAAACTGTTAACCTGTGGCTATTTTAACCAGTGCCCAGGACTTTTCTGATGCTGGTGATCAGATTGGCTAGCTCTTTGATGTTGTGAGGGAAGAGGTTCCTGCAGAGTCTGAAATTAAGCTTTGCACTCCATTTGGCACACCTTACCCTAGAGAATTTTACAAATCTCAATGTGAATTTCTGGATTCTTTTCAATGTGCTAAAGTGGGGCTAGTGATTTTCCTTTCTATGGATTTACATTTTATGTCATTCTCTATTCATGAGAACATATTTATATAATTTAAGAAACAACTGATCTACCCATAGCCAGAAGACAGAAGTTCAAATCTCATCTCTCTTATTTGTTAAAAAATCGCAGAGATTAAGTCCCTAAAGCTTTCTTATCCTGCTTCTTCAGGAAGGGATGGGGCTAGCCTACACTTCAAAGTTGACAGCTGCCATTAGTATTGGGAAGAGAGCCAGAATGCCAGTAGTGAGAGTGGAAATAAACTGGAGACTCTTCACCTAATCTGAAGTCAGTTCTAGGAGTTGTTATAGAGGAGATTAGCTTTGTATGTTAATGGAAATTAAAAGTAACTGTGATGTGGCTAGAGAGTCAAATACCAAACCCAATGTCAGAAAGAATTTAGTTCAATGTTTGTCTTTAACATAGTATAATATAAACTATATTTTCTCTTTTGACCCTCTATAATTATAAATTTTATTCGACATCAGTAATTTCTTCACTAGAGATTCTATATTCTGAATCAAAACAAAGAAAGTATAGGAACAGAAATACTAGACAGTGTACCCCACAAAGCTATTGTGCAGGAAGAACCTTCTAAGCCTTAAAAGTACTCTGCTATTTTTGATTTCTTACTTTGTATTATTTTAACCTTCCTATGATTTATTTAGTCTGAACAACTCCCTAACAAGGAAATTCCCTTCCAACAAAACAAAATGGCACCCACTTTGCAAATTGAATTTTTAAAGAGTTGGCTGAAACACTGAGAAGTTAAGTGACTTTGTCCAATATCACAAAATGAATCCCAGTCAAATTCTACAATTGAACATGGTTCTTCAAAACTCAGTTGGTACAGCAGATAGAACATTGGACTTGAAATCATCAGGACCTGAGTTCAAAAATGGTCAGGTATCTGCTAGTTATGAGGCCTTGGACTAATCACTTAATGCCTCAGTTTCTTCAACTGTAAAATTGGAATGATAATAGCACCTCTTAGAGTTGTTATGAGGATCAAATGAAATAACATTTATAAAGCACTGGGTACTTAAGAATCTTTACTTTTTTCCTTCTTGGTTCTGAGGCCATCTCTCTATCAATTATACCTTATTGTCTCTCAAATCAACATTACAATTTCTGGAAAGGATGTATCAATCACTGTATTGTGATCATTACTGACCAAAACTTTCAACGGTGCCACTATTTTCCTGGATGCCTATTTTATCTTCTTTTATTAGAATGTAAGCTCCTGATAGATATTTTATTATTTTATAAAGCTTTTTTTTATTTTCAAAACATATGCATAGATTTCAACAATCACCTTTGCAAAACATTTTATTCCAATTTTTTTCTCCTTTCCCCCCACCCCAGATGGCAAGCAATCCAATATATGTTACACATGTGATTTTTCTATAAATAGTTCTACAATTATCATGCTGCAAAAGAAATATCAGCTCAACAAATATAATAAAGATGACAATATTACCTAAACTAATCTATTTATTTAGCGCTATACCAATCAGACTCCCAAAAAACTATTTTAATGACCTAGAAAAAATAACAACAAAGTTCATATGGAAAAACAAAAGGTCAAGAATTTCAAGGGAATTAATGAAAAAAAAATCAAATGATGGTGGCTTAGCTGTACCAGATCTAAAATTATATTATAGAGCAGCAGTTACCAAAACTATTTGGTATTGGCTAAGGAATAGATTAGTTGATCAGTGGAATAGATTAGGTTCAAGGGATAAAACAGTCAACAAATATAGCAACCTAGTCTTTGACAAACCCAAAGATCCCAGCTTTTGGGATAAGAACTTACTGTTTGATAAAAATTGCTGGGAAAATTGGAAACTAATATGGCAGAAACTAGGCATTGATCCATACTTAACGCCGTACACCAAGATAAGGTCAAAATGGGTTCATGACCTAGGCATAAAGAATGAAATTATTAATAAATTAGAGGAACATAGGATAGTTTACCTCTCAGACCTGTGGAAGGGGAAGGTCTTTATGACCAAAGCAGAACTAGAGATCATTACTGATCACAAAATAGAAAATTTCGATTATACCAAACTGAAAAGTTTTTGTACAAACAAAACTAATGCAGACAAGATTAGAAGGGAAGCAATAAACTGGGAAAATATTTTTACAGTCAAAGGTTCTGATAAAGGCCTCATTTCCAAAATATATAGAGAATTAACTCTAATTTATAAAAAATCAAGCCATTCTCCAATTGAAAAATGGTCAAAGGATATGAACAGACAATTCTCAGATGAAGAAATTGAAACTATTTCTAGTCATATGAAAAGATGCTCCAAGTCATTATTAATCAGAGAAATGCAAATTAAGACAACTCTAAGATACCACTACACACCTGTCAGATTGGCTAAGATGACAGGAAAAAATAATGATGATTGTTGGAGGGGATGTGGGAAAACTGGGACATTGATGCATTGTTGGTGGAGTTGTGAACGAATCCAACCATTTTGGAGAGTAGTTTGGAACTATGCTCAAAAAGTTATCAAACTGTGCATACCCTTTGATCCAGCAGTGTTACTACTGGGATTATATCCCAAAGAGATTATAAAGAAGGGAAAGGGACCTGTATGTGCACGAATGTTTGTGGCAGCCCTTTTTGTAGTGGCTAGAAACTGGAAACTGAATGGATGTCCATCAGTTGGAGAATGGCTGAATAAATTGTGGTATATGAAAATTATGGAATATTACTGTTCTGTAAGAAATGACCAACAGGATGATTTCAGAAAGGCCTGGAGAGACTTACACGAACTGATGCTGAGTGAAATGAGCAGGACCAGGAGATCATTATATACTTCAACAACAATACTATATGATGACCAGTTCTGATGGACCTGGCCATCCTCAGCAACGAGATCAACCAAATCATTTCTAATGGAGCAGTAATGAACTGAACTAGCTATGCCCAGAAAAAGAACTCTGGGAGATGACTAAAAACCATTACATTGAATTCCCAATCCCTATATTTATGCACACCTGCACTTTTGATTTCCTTCACAAGCTAATTGTACAATATTTCAGAGTCTGATTCTTTTTCTACAGCAAAATAACGTTTTGGTCATGTATACTTATTGTGTATCTAATTTATATTTTAATATATTTAACATCTACTGGTCATCCTGCCATCTAGGGGAGGGGGTGGGGGGGGTAAGAGGTGAAAAATTGGAACAAGAGATTTTGCAATTGTTAATGCTGTAAAGTTACCCATGTATATATCCTGTAAATAAAAGGCTATTAAATAAAAATATATATATATCAGCTCAAAAAGGAAAAAAAATGAAGAATAGAAAATGCAAACAAACAACAACAAAAAAGGTGAAAACTATGTTGTGATTCACACTCAGTTCCCACAGTTCTTCTTTCTGGATGCAGATGGCTCTCTCCATCACAAGGCCAGTGGAATTGTTCTGAATAAGCTTGCTGTTGAAAAGAACCATATCCATCAAATTTGATCAAACTGATAGATTTTTGCTAAAAACTGTGGGAAGTAAGAAAGGCTTACTATAAATGGAGATGGAGAAACAAGGATACCCATTATCATCACTATTATTTAAGATAGTACTAGAAATGTTGACTTTAGCAATAAGAAAAGAAAAAAGAAATTAAAAGAATTAGAATAGGCAATAAATAAATAAAACTATCACTCTTTGCAGATGATATAATGACATACTTAGAGCATCCTACAAAATCATCCAAAAATCTAGTCAAAATAATTCACAGCTTTAGCAAAGTTACAGAATACAATATAAACTCACAAAAATCATCAGCATTTCTATATGTTATTAACAAAGAGACAGAAAGAGAAATTTCATTAAAATTACCATAGACGGAACAAAATACTTAAGAGTTTATCTGCCGAGACAAACCTAGGCACTGTAAGAGCACAATTACAAAACACTTGTCACAAATAAAGTTAGATCTAAAAATCAATTCTTCATGGGTAGGCTGAGCTAATATAAAAAAAGACAATTTTACTTAAATTGTTCTACTTGTTCAGTGCCATAACAACCAAACTGCCAAAAAATTATCTTATACAACTAGAAAAAATAAAAACAAAATTCATCTGGAAGAACAAAAGATCAAGTATATCAAGGGAATTGATGAAAAAAAATACAAAGGATTGTGACATAGCAGTATTAAATCTAAAACTATAATATAAAGCAGCAGTTATCAAAACCATTTGGTACTGGCTAAGAAATACAGTGGTTGATCAGTGGAATGGATTAGATACCAGTGACATAATAATCATGGCCTATATTAATATAGTAATTGATAAACCCTCAAATTCCAGCTTCTGAAATAAGAATTTACTCTTTCACAAAAATTGCTGGAAAAACTAGAAAATAATATGTCAGAAATTCGGCATAGGCCTACATTTAACTATCAAATAAATAAATACCAAAAATATAGGTACATGATTTGGGCATAGACAATGATACTATTAAAAAATTGGGAGAACAAGGGATAATTTACCTATCAGAACTTTGAAGAAAGGAGAAATTTATGGCCAGAAAACTAGAAAACATTATGAAAAGCAAAATGAAAAACTTTGATTACATTAAATTAAAAAGGTTTTGCAGAAACAAATCCAACACAAACAAGATTGAAAGGGAAGTACTAAGCTGGGAAAAAAATCTTTAAAGCCAGTGTTGCTCATAAAGATCTCATTATAAAGGTTATGTATATAAAACTGTGCCAAATTTAGAAGAATAACATTCATTCCCCAACTGATAAATGGTTAAAGGATATGAACAGACAATTTTCAGATGATGAAATTAAAACCATTGATAGTTATATGAAAAAAATGCTCTAAATCACATATTGATTAGAGAAAAAAATTAAAACAACTCTGAGGTACCACCTCATAGCTCTCAGATTGGCTAAGATGATAGGAAAAGATAATGACAAATGTTGGGAGAGATATGAGAAAACTGGGACACCAATGCATTGTTGGTGGAGTTGTGAAATGATCCAACTATTTTGGAGAGCAATTTGGAACTATGCCCAAAGATCTATCAAACTGTTCATACCCTTTGATGCAGCAGTGCCACTTCTGGATCTGTATTCCAAGGAAATCATAAAGGAGGGAAAGGGACCCACATGTGTGAAAATGTTTGTAAGCAGCTCTTTTTGTGGGAGCAAAGATTAGAAAAGCAGTGGATGCCCATCAATTGGGGAATGGCTGAAAGCTGTGGTACATGAAGATAATGGAATATTATTGTTCTATAAAAATGAACAAGCTGATTTTAGAAATGCTTGGAAAGATTTACATGAACTGATTTTGACTGAAATAAGCAGAATCAGGAATACATTGTAGATGATAACAGTAAGAATGTGCAATGAGCAACTATGAAAGCCTTGGTTCTTCTCAGTGGTTCAGTGATGCAAAGCAATCCCAATAGACTTTGGACAGAAAATGCCACCTGCATCCAGAAAAAAAACTTAGAAGGCTGAATGTAAATCAACACATGCCATGTTCAGTTCTTTTTTGTTTGTTTGTGTGTGTGTTTATTTTTACTCTCTCCCATGGTTTTTCCCTTTTGCTCTGATTTTTCTCTCCCAACATGATTCATAAAATAATGTGGATTAAAAATAAATAAATTTACTAGAAAAAAAAAAAAAGAAGTAGGATGGAGGCCTTATTCTAGTTAAGATATAGAGAAAGCTAATTTATAAAACTTGAGAAATCAGGAAACAGAGATCAAGGTTCCTGGATTGTTTCAGGGGCATATAGGGAAAGAGTAGATATGAGGATGATGATTAGATGGTAGCATGATATTAATCTGGTCAGGAAATGACTTAACAGGAATGGTTTCAGATAAGATCAGGACAAAGCTTGCTGTCTGTGTGTTGGTTCCCCCAATAGGATATGATCACCCTGAGGGCAAGGACTTGTCTTGCTTTTCAATGTGGGTTTCCAGAATTTAACAAAATATTATGTATATTTTGTTGTTGTCTTTCAGCTGCTTTTCAGTTGTATCCAACTCTTTGTGACCCAATGGGGGTGCAGTTCTTCTGAAAAAGATGCTGGAGTCATTTACCATTTCCTTCTCTAGCTCAATTTACACATGAGGAACTGAAATACAGTTAAAGTTATTTGTGGATAGGAAGAACCTAATTCTTGATGATTTCTACATTATTCTACATATTTATTTATGAACCATTTATGAACAGCAAGCAACACTCCTGTGGAGATGCAACCTGGCAACTGTTTTTGCGGGTGCTATACTCCATGTTTTCTCAGCAGTCACAGGTACTGAACATCTAGAAAAGAAAATTGTTTGCCATCAAATCCTTGGCAATGCCAAATGATATAAAATCATAAAGTGTATGCTTTTATCAGTGGAAATAGCACCATAAAGGATGTATTATCACCTTTTTAGATACTAATCCTGAGTCTTTCTATTTGACTTCAGCATAGATTTCACATATACATATATACACATTTATATATTTACGTATATATATGTATGTGTATGTATGTATACATGTTTATATGTCTATGTTTTTGTATTAATTCCCCCAATAGGACGTGATCTGTCTGAGGGCAGGGACTTGTCTTGCTTTTCTATGTGGGTCTCCAGCATTTAACAAACTGTTATATATATTTTGTTGTTGTTGTTCAGTTGTTTTTTTCAGTTGTGTCCAACTCTTTGTGATCCCATGGGAGACATTTTCTTGGCAAAAATACTGGAGTCATTTAAACTGAGGCATAAATACATTATTTAGTATAATCCAAGGTACTTATCTAAGAACTGACCCAGTTTTTCTGAATCCACTTGGATGCTTTCTCTTACACTATGCCATATACCAACCAGTCACTAAATCATAAACTATTTGAGGACATGGATTTTTTTTTTCCTTTTACTGCCCTTGTATCATTTATTTCTAACAACTTGTATAGGATGAAGGATAGTATCTTAAGCAGTGAATCGATCATGAGTGGATGAGTTAGGAATTAAGACTTTTACAGAAACTCTTTAAGTGATGATGATGGTAGTATTGGTTGTGATGATGATGATGATAATGATGTAAGTAGTGAGCAAAGAGAAAAAAAAAGATGAAGAAAAGCAGAAGTTGAAGAAGAAAGCAAAAAAAGAGAACAGGATGAAAACATTATTTATCTCTAAGATTTACCAAGCATTTACCTCAAAACAGCTCTTGATATGGGTACAAATCATATTATTCCCATTTTACATATGAAGAAAATGGTAATTTTAAAAGGTCAATTCCAAAACACAGAATAATAAACTTATCTTGAAAAAATTTCAATCATTCCCTTAGGAATGATTAAAAACCAAGGGGGAAAAACAAAGCAACTTTATCCTTCCACTGTCTCAAGACTTGATCTATTCCTAAGGGAAGAAAAATCAATGAAAAATATAAATGTAATTTAGTAAGAAGCTCTTTGCCCTGAATTAGCAGAAAGGACAATGGGGTTAATTCTACATCGGAACTCAGAATGGTTGCCATTGTTTAAAGTTACAGTTGATAATGTTTTTCTTAGGTCTTGACCCTAAGAAAGTTAGCAGAAATATCATTCCGAGATTCCACATAATTTATGATCCTCCAATACCCACTGTCTCTAACATCTGAATTCCCAATACCACAACAAAGACCCTAATTGCCTCATAGTTATTCTGTGTTTGGAAGAGTTCTCAGTTATGATGTCTGTGAATTAATGCTTCATCTCTTTTGAGAATCCATTTCCCAAATGCACATGGACACAATCCTGCTTAAATTTAAGATGCTTTTGTCAGAAAGAAAAAAATTTCTGGCAGAATGCAACTTTACTCTGGCCATTTCTCTTTTGATAGAATCTATGGAAACTCACATATTTTTTCCAGTGGCTTCTTCTCTATTTTGTTTCTCTGTATGACTCAACCACTTTGGTTTAACACCTACTTCTTTGTGTTTAATGATGCATGTTGCCATGGTAACTGAACTCTACCAGGTACATCATTTCAAAAGGTTATCTTCTTATATCTTTGGTATCTGCTCTGGAAAGGATGACCCCACTCTCCAAGTTGTCTTAGAGGAGGCATGACATAGCCATTCAAATTAAAGAAGGCTCATCAAATTTGACAGAAAAAGTTGATGAACATTATTTTCTCGGAAGTCCTGACTGAGAGATGTATAAAAACCATGATGTCTTTGAGGAACCTAATTAGTACTTATTCACATTTTAAAAAAATATTTAAGATATTAATATTTGTTCCTGAGAGATATTATTTTAAAAACATAGCTCTCTGGATGAATAAAAAGTGAAGAATGGAGACCCAAAGACTGACTCTCCTAATCTTACTTCTATTTCCTGTCTTTCTTGCTCTCTTAAAATGCAGCTCAAGTTCTATCTTCTGCAAAAGGTCTTTCCCCATATCTAACAAAGGTAATGCCCCTGCAAATTTGCCTATATATATATATATATATATATATATATATATGTATACACACACACACTCACACACACACACACACACATACACATGAACTCTAACATCAAGAATTTCTGTTTATCCCCTCTCTGATCAAAAGAGTGTATTTCACTGACTGACCAATCTGAGTCATAGGGCAGGAAGTTCTCAAAATAGTATTGCCAAGGAGTCACTGACATAATTGTCAGCTGGCTATAGCCAGCTGGAATAGATTCTACTACAACTATTTTGTATTCCATACAAAGGATAATAGCAGGGGATAAAGTACTGATTCTGGACTTCATAGTACCTGGTTCAAATACTGCCTCTAACATTTAAAACATATTGGACATAGAGCAATAAACTTCTCTGGGCTACAGTTTTCTTACCTGTAAAATGAGAAAGGCTATTTGATATTAGAGTTCAAACTCTATAAATGTATAATCCTATAACTATTGCTTGGCTTGATTTAAATAATTTTATTGATTAGTGTAATGTAAGACTGATATTTTACACAATTAGCTCTTAATTAACCCTGTGGTTAGCTAAAATCTCTTGACATTTCTTACAAACTATTAAGTTTGTAGAATTCAGCTCTGGTTCTAAAAACAGGACTTTAGCCTCATTTCTAAAATATATAGAGAATTAACTCAAATTTATAAGAATTCAAGCCATTTCCAATTGATAAATAGTCAAAAGATATGAACAGACAATTTTCAGATGAAGAAATTGAAACCATTTCTAATCATATGAAAAGGTGCTCTAAATCACAATTGATCAAAGAAATGCAACTTAATTCAACTCTGAGATACCACTATACACCTGTCAGATTGTCTAAGATGATAGGAAAGATTAATGACAAATGTTGGAGGGAATGTGGGAAAACTGGGACACTAATACATTGTTGGTGGAACTGTGAAATGATCCAACTGTTCAGGAGAGCAATTTGGAACTGTGCTCAAAAAGTTATCAAACTGTGCATCCCCTTTGATCCAGCAGTGTTTCTACTGGGCTTATATCCCAAAGAGATCTTAAAGAAGGGAAAGGGACCTATATGTGAACAATGTTCGTGGCAGCCCTTTTTGTAGTGGCAAGAAACTGGAAACTGTGGATTCCCATCAATTGGAGAATGGCTAGATAAGTCATAGTACATGAATATGATGGAATATTATTGTTCTGTAAGAAATGACCATCAGTATGATTTCAGAGAAGTCTGGAGGAGAGACTTACATGAACTGATATTAAGTGAAATGAGAAGAACCAGGAGATCACTGTACATTACAACAACATGATTATACAATGATCAGTTCTGATGGAAATGATTCTCTTCAACAATAAGATGATTCAGACCAGTTCCAATGATCTTATAATGAAGAGAGCCATCCCCATCCAGAGAAAGAACTGTGAGAATTGAGTGTGGTTCACAACATAGTATTTTTACTCTTTTTATTGTTTTCTTTCTTTCTAATTTTTCCCTGTTTGATTGAATTTTTCTTGTGCAGCAAGATAATCGTATAAATATGTGTGCATATATTGGATTTAGCATATATTTCTACCATATTAATATATATTAGATTACTTGCCATCTAAGGTAGGGATGGGAAAAAGGGAGGAAAAATTGGAACACAAGATTTTGCAAGGGTTAATCATGGAAAATTATCAATGCATATGTTTTGAAAATAAAAATCTTTAATAAAAAATAAAATAAAAGCAGGACTTCATACTTATCTTTGTAAAGTTTTATTTTGAAGGTTTGGCATTTCCCTAAACTAGATTTTTGTTTCAATTTTGTTCATGGTTTCTAATATCACTGTTCCAACACTGTGTCCTATAAAAATGGATAATCATAACTTTTGTGTCTTTCAAGTAAATACAAAAATAATAAAGAAACATTAACTCTCTCCCATACTACAAGAGATCTGCTATTGTTGAAATACATATGTGAATCAATATTCTTTGGGTAAAATTGTTCAACAAGGTACAAGTTTGCATATCTATGGCCAAATCCCTGAGTCTTATCTAAAGAAATTATTTCAAGAGAAATTTTATTAATTAGAATTTTTCCTGACAATACTTTCATTCTAAAACATCCATAGTTATTCATGCTGCCACTTCATAGAACTAGTCTTCTGTAACAAAGAACTTATACTGAATGGTTTATATTACTGCTCTGAAAATAACTTTTAAAATATTTATTTTTTTTGTCTAGTCATTTCTCAAGAATTGATTCATTTTACATGTGGAGTGCTTAATTTTTTTTAATGTTATAGCTCTTTTCGAGAGTCTGGTGAAGCCTATGAACCCCTTTTCAGAATATATTTTAACTCACAAGTTAATGAGGAATTTCATTTAGAAACTAAAAAAAAAACAAAAAAACATGCATTTTTCTCTTTCCAAATTCATGATGCTCTGAAATCTATCTGCAGAATTTAAGGAACCTGTGGATACTAAAAATATCTATTCTAATTTTTTAAAAAATGTTTTGCTGTACAGGTACTACTCTTACTAGTTTTTGGAAATCCATTATATTTTTTCATGTGTACTGTGTTTGTGTATACATACACACATGTTCAAAGAATATTAACATTTTGTTTATTAACACACATACATATAGTTATATGTATGTAAATACATATACATATAAAATATATGTAGATATGAATTTACATGCACATATATGTAAAATTATAAATATGTTGACATATAAAATTTTAATATTATTTCATAATTGTTTAAGTACAATTTTTTGACAAACTAAAAATCACGTCCTTATTGCCAATCCATATCTAACTTGTCCAAAAATTCAATTTTTTTTCTGTTTTTCAAATACGTTTTTTAAAATGTCTCTTGTTTGGAATTTAGTTACTACAATAGATATAACTCTGGATCTGAAGTCAGAAAGATCTGAGTTAAAATGTGGTCTCAAACACTTACTAGATATGTAATTGTGGACAAATCCCTTCATCCCTCTTATAATCAGTTTCATCATCCATAAAACATAGGTAATAATAACACTTAATTGCCAGGGTTGTTGTGAGATAATATTTCTATAGTACTTTGCAAGCCTAAAATAACCATGTAAACATTAGCTATTATTATTATTAGTTGTAATAGTAGTAGTAGTAATATATCATAGTCATTCTAGATATATGCTATATTATCCAACCCATACTCACATCATTAAATTTCCCTCTGCAACAAATAAAAATATACAAAATCACTTTAAGAGTGAACTTATCTATATGCATATACCACATTCTGTTTTCATAGTTCATAGTTTCATAGGTCTCTATTGAGAAAAAGAATGTTTGGTCTATTACTCATACTCTATGTGAAAGATTGGTCATCATATTTGCACAAAGTTGAGTTTGCTTTTAGTGTACTATTTTCTTACCTTATTGTAATTATTGTCTCTATCTGTCATGCATTTTTTTCAATCTAGTTTTATTTCTATTTAATTCCATCAAGTCATAAATGACTATTGAGAGTATATTCTATTACAGTTGGCAGACACAATTTATCTGATAAATATTTGTTAAGCATGTAGTACTAGCTTATGAATTAGGAGTGACAGAAATGTTAGATAAATATGGCAGTATGTTAACAATTTTTATATATAATATACACATATCACACACATATATGTATGTATAGATACACATATACACATATATACATACATACCTCACCATATATATATATATATATATATATATATATACATAAGATACAATTATAGTGTATGTGTAAACACATACCTACATATATATATATATATATATATATATATATATACACATACAATATGCCATGTACCTTTGAATTTCAATTCCAATTGTTCTATGATGTGCAAGGGGGGAACAATATATAATTTGAAATAATTATGCAAAGAAACATGATGATAAGTAAATATGATCAAAACATAAAAGAAAAGAAGACAATCCAAGAAAAACACATAAGAAATTTACAAAGTACCATTAAAATAACATTTATTTTGTTTTGTTTTTGTGAACAGATCTTAACTTCCACTTTGACAGCATTATCATTGGTATGATCTTAAAAAAAGGATCTTTGTTCCTCAGGTACTCAGTTCCTTTTTTATAATTTATTGTTTTATTTTTCCTGCTACATGTGTATATTAATATTTAATACACATTTCTTTATGAATCATGTTGAGAGAAAAAAATCAAAACAAAAGGGAAAAACCACAAGAGAAAAAAAAACAGAAAAAAAAGTGAATGTAGCATGTGTTGATTCACATTCATTCTCAAAAATAGTTCTTTTTCTGGATGCAGATGGTGTTTTCTATGCAAAGTTTATTGGGATTGCTTTGGATTACTGAACCACTGAGGAGAACCAGGTTTTTTATAGCTGATCATCACATAATCTCGATGTTACTGGGTACAATGTATTCTTTGGTTCTGCTTATTTCGCTCAGGATCAGTTCATATAAATTTTTTCAGGCTTTTCTAAAATTGGCTTTTTCATCATTTTTTATAAAGCAGTGTTATTCCATTACTGTCATATACCAAAGCTTATTCAGCCATTCCCCAATTAATGGACATCTATTCATTTTCCAAGTCTTTGCTAATTTTTGTACATGTGGGCTCTTTTCCCTCCTTTATGATTTCCTTTGGATACAGACACAGTAATGGCTCTGCTAGATTGGAGGATATGTGCAGTTTGTTATTCTTTTGGGCATGATTCCAAATTGTTCTCCTGAATGGTTGGATCATTTTACAACTCCACTAACAATGCATTTAGTGTCCCTGTTTTCTAACATCCCCCAACTTTATCTTTATCTTTTTCTGTCATTTTAGCCAATCTGAAAGGTGTGAGGTAGCACCTCAGAGTTGTTTTAATTTGCATTTTTCTGATCAATAATGATTTAGAGCATTTTTTTCATATACTTTGAAAACTGCTCATATCATTTGATGATTTATCAATTGAGGAATGAATTGTGTTCTTATAAATTTGACACAGTTTTTTTATTTTTTTTTAGAAATTAGACTTTTATAAGCAACACTGGCTATAAATATTTTTTCCCTAGCTCTGTACTTCCCTTTTTTTCTTGTTTATGTTGGACTTGTTTGTGTAAAACCTTTTTAATTTAATGTAATCAAAGTTGTCCATTTTGCATTGCATAATGTTCTCTAGTTCTTCTTTGGTCATAAATTCCTCCCTTCTTCAAAGATCTATTAAGCAAATTATCTCTTGCTTTCCTAATTTGCTTAGGATATTACCATTTACACACAATTAATGTATCCATTTTCACATTATTTTGATGTGGAGTGTGAGATATAGGTCTATGACAGATTTCTAACATTATTTTCTAGTTTTCCCAGAAATTTTTGTGAAATATTGAGTTCTTATCTTAGAAGCTAGAGTTTGAAGGATTTATCACATACTATATTACTATAGTAATTGATTATTGTGTCATGTATATCTAATCTAGTCAACTGATTTACTGTTCTATTGCTTAGTCAGCACCAAATGTTTTGATAACTGTTGCTTTATAATATGGTTTTAGGTCTGGTACTGCTAGGCTACCATTTTTTGTATTTTTCTTTCAGTTATTCCTTTGATATTCCGACTTTTCATTCTTCCAGATAAATATTGTTTTTATTTTTTTTTTTCTAGTTGCATAAGATAATTTTTTGGCAAGTTGGTTGTTATGACATTGGACAAGTAGTTCAATTTAGGTAAAATTATCATTTTTATTATATTAGCTCACCTTACCCATGAGCAATTGATTTTTAGATCTGACTTTATTTGTGACAAGAGTTTTGTAATTGTGATCTTATAGCACCTGGCTTTGTCTTAGCCAATAGACAACCGAGTATTTTATTTTCTCTGCACTTTTTTAAATGGAATTTATTTTTCTATGTCTTGCTGCTGGTTTTGTTAGTCATATATAGAAATACTGATCATTTATGTTAATTATACCATATCCTACAAATTTGTTAAAGCTATTAATTGTTTCAGGGAGGTTTTTGGATGATTTTCTAGGATCCTCTAACTATATCATTATATCATCTGCAAAGAGTGATAGTTTTACCTCCTCATTATCTATTTTAATTCATTTAATTTCTGTTTCTTTCTTTATTGCTACAGCCAACATTTCTAGAACAACGCTGAATAATAGTGGTGATAATGGACATCCTTGTTTCACCACTCATCTTATTGGGAATGCATCCAGCTTCTCTCCACTACAAATAATGCTTGCTGTTGGTTTTAGATAGGTGCTGCTTATTATTTTAAGGAAAGTTCCCTTTATCCCTATGCTCTCTGGTGTCTTTAATAGGAATGAGTGCTGTATTTTGTCAAAAGTTTTTTTCTGCATCTATTGAGATTCTCATATGCTTTCTGTTTATTTTCTTACTGATATTATCACTGACGGCAATAATTTTCTTGATACTGAAGCAGCCCCGCATTCCTGATATTAATCCCACTTAGTCATAGTGAATTATCCTGCTGATAAGTTGTTGTAATCTCTTTGTTAATATTTTATTTAAATTTTTTGCATCAATATTCATTAGAGAGACTGTTGTGTAATTTTCTTTCTCTGTTTTGACTCTTCCTGGTTTAGATATCAGTATCCTATTTGTGTCATAGAAGGAATTTGGTAGGTAGGACTCCTTGTCTATTTTTCAAAATAGTTTATATAATATTGGAATTAATTTTTGTTTAAATGTTTGGTAGAATTTTTTCTTAGGGAATTCATCGATGGGTTCTTCAATGTCTTTTTTTTTAAAAAATGGGATTATTTGAGTAATTTATTTCCTCTTCTCTTAATCTGGACAATTTATAGTTTTCCAAATATTCATGAATTTCAGATGGATTTTCAAACTTGCTGTCATACAGTTGGGCAAATAGCTTCTAATTATTTCTTTAATTTCTTTTTCATTGATAGTAAGTTCACCCATTGCATTTTTTTTGTTGTTAATTTCATTTTCTTTCCTTTTAATAATCAAATTAACAAAAAATATATAGTTTTTATTGGTTATTTCATAAAAGCAACTCAATTTTCTACCTAGCTCAATAGTTTTCTTAGTTCAAATTCTATTAATCTTTCCTTTGAGTTTCAGAATTTCCAATTTGATATTTAATTGGGGAGATTTAATTTGGTTTTTTTTTCCCTAGCTTTTTTAGCTGCATGCTCAATTCATTGATTTTCTCTTTCTCCATTTTATTCATATAACTTTTTAGAGATATACTTTTTTTCCCCTAAGAACTGCTTTGGCTGCATCCCATAAATTTTGGTATGTTGTTTCACTATTGTCATTCTCTTAGATGAAATTATTGTGAATTGTGAATTGTTCTTTGAACCACTTATTATTTAGAATTAGATTGTTTAATTTCCAGTTTTTTTTGGTTAAATGTCTCTAATCTTTTTTTGAATTTAATTTTTTCATGTGATCTGAAAAAAATAGTATTTATTATTTCTGCTTTTCTGAATTTGATTGTGAGGTTTTTATAAATGCATGGTCAATTTTTGTGTAAGTGCCATGTATTGCTGAGAAAAAATGTGTATTCATTTCTTTCCCTATTCAGTTTTCTCCAGAGTTTATTGTATCTAGGTTTTCCAGGATTCTATTAACCTCCTTAGTTTCTTTGTTGTTTATTTTGTGGTTAGGTTTGTCCAATTCTGAGAGAGTAAGGATGAGATCCCTCACTAATAAAGTTTTCCTGTGTATTTCTTCCTGTATCTGGCTTAGTATCTTCTCTAAGAATTTGGATGTTCTTGCACATAATGCATAAGCATTTAGTATCATTATTACTTCATAGTTTCTGTTCTTATCTCTTTTAATTGGATCTATTTTTACTTTTGGTTTATCTGAGATCAGAATTGCTACCTCTGCTTTTTTTCCTTCAATTGAAGCATAATAAAATTCGCTCCATTCTTTTATTCCTGTTATAAATCTATATATCTAATCTATATATACATACATACAAACACACATATATACATATATCTGTTTCAAATGTGTTTTTGTAAACAACATATTGTAGAATTCTGTAATCCACTCTGCTATTTACTTCCATTTTATGGAAGAGTTCATCCCATTCACATTCACAGTTAGTACCAGTTCTCTATTTCACTTCATCCTATTTTTCCCCTGTATAAACTTTTGCTACCTTTCCATGCAGTCACTTCTTAGTATTGTTTTTAACTCATCCCACTCTCTATCTGCCCTCCCTTCTATCCAGCCTCTCCCTTTTATTTCCCCTTTCTCCTCCTAGTTCTGTATAAGGTAAATATATATTTCTATAATCAATTGAATGATCAAGTTATTCCCTCTTTGAGCCAAAACTGATGATATTAAACTTCAGATCCCCTTCTCTTCTTTCCCACTATTGTAATACATCTTTTGTGGCTCTTCATGTGATCTGATTTGTTCTATTATACCTCCTCTTTCCTCTTCTCTCAGCATATTTTTTTCCTATTCCTTAATACCTTTTTTTTTTATATCATCACATCAGAGTCCATTCATATCCATATCCTTCATCCATGTATTCACCTTCTAACTGCCCCAATAACAGATACAATATTTAAGAATTATAGCTATCAGCCCTGGCAGGCCTGTTTGTAGTGGCTAGAAACTGGAAAATGAATGGATGCCCATCAATTGGAGAATGGTTGGGTAAATTGTGGTATATGAATGTTATGGAATATTATTGTTCTGTAAGAAATGACCAGCAGGATGTATACTGAAAGACTTGGAGAGACTTACTTGAACTGATGCTGAGTGAAATGAGCAGAACCAGGAGATCATTATATGCTTCAACAACGATACTGTATGAGGATGTATTCTGATAGAAGTGGATTTCTTTGACAAAGAGACCTAATTCAGTTTCAATTGATCAATGATGAACAGAAGCAGCTACACCCAAAGAAAGAATACTAGGAAATGAATGTAAACTGTTTGCATTTTTGTTTTTCTTCCTGGGTTATTTTTACCTTCCGAATCCAATTCTCCCTGTGCAACAAGAAAACTGTTTGGTTCTGCACACATATATTGTATCTAGGATATACTGCGACATATTCAACATATATAGGACTGCTTGTCATCTAGGGGAGGGGGTGGAGGGAGAAAGGGGAAAAATCAGAACAGAAGTTAGTGCAAGGGATAATGTTGTAAAAAATTACCCTGGCATGGGTTCTGTCAATAAAAAGTTATTATAATAAATTTTTAAAAATCAAAAAAATTTAAAAAAAGAATTATAGATATCATTTGTAGGGATTTAAACAATTTAAATTTAAAGTAAAATATATTTCCTCCTGTTGCCTTTCTATATTTCTCTTGAGTCCTGTGTTTGAAGATCAAATTTTCTATTTGGTTCTTTTTTTTTTTTAATAAAGATCATTTAAAATCCCTTATGTCATTGAAGATGCATCTCCCCTGAAAGATGATGCTCAGTGTAGGTGGGTAGTTAACTTTTGATTGTATCCCAAGGTGCTTTGCCTTCAGGAGTATGACATTCCAGGCCCTCCAACCCTTTATTGTAGATATTGCCAGATTCTGAAAAATCCTGACTGTTGCTCCTTCATACTGGAATTGCTTTTGTCTCTCGTTACAGTATTTTTTGCTTGAGATTATAATTCTGGAATTTCACAACAATGTTTTCTAGCTTGGGTTTTTTCCCAGATCTCTTTCTGGAAATGATCAATGGATTCTTTCAATGAATATTTCCCTCTCTGTTTCAAATATATCAGGGCAGTTTTCCTTGAAGATTTCTTGAAGAATACTATCCAGGGTCTTTTTTGTTGTTGTTTATGGCCTTAAGATAGAACAATAATTTTAAAATTGTCTCTCCTGCATCTGATTCCAGGTCAGGTGTCTTTTCAGTGGGGTACTTCTCATTTCTTTTCTCATTTTTTTCTTCTACTTTTCTCATTTGCCTTTTAAAATATGTTATGAGAACTTCCAAGAAGCCTCTTAGGGCTTGAGACCAATTCATGTCACTCTTTGAGATTTCCTCTGTGGATATTTTTTCCTCATCTGAGTGGCATTTTGTTCTTCTGTGTCACCATAGTAGCTTTCTATGGTTAATGTTCACTATTTCTTGATCATTTCCTTTCCTTTTCTTTTTGAATTTCTTTTTTTGTTATTTTTATGGTGGAGCTCTGTTTCTGGGATAAAGGGGGTCCTCTTCCAAGTTTCCTATGGAGTTCTAAGTCATGTTTTTGAACACAGAGATCTTTTCTGTTTGTGTTTTTTTTCCTCACAGCAGAAGGTAGCTTTACCTGCTCTTTCCAGAAAACAGCCTGGTTTCCCAGAATTTGTCGTCTTATCTAGTACAGGGGCTGATCCACTGGTTTCCTTTGCTACTGAGCCATTATACAAAGGTCTTTCTTGCTGACTGCTATATTTAAGACCTTCTCATTGTCTTTCTCAGACTTTGTCTGAACTGACCTGAATACCCTTTTCACCCCAAAGGGATTGACTTTTCTTGAAATCCTTCCAATCTAAATTGAGCTGGAGAGTGTTTTCATTCCATCAGACTGTTTAGAAGCTGTTTTTTATGTGGGTTTCAAGGGAAACTGGGAACACTTCAGCAGCTTCCTGGCTTCACTCTGTCATCTTGGCTCTTCACCCAGAACTCCCAAAAATTTTTATTTCAAGAAAAACTTTGTTAATTCTAATTCTTTTAAAGTGTTTTTTTTTTTTCCTCTCTCTTTTTTCTCTGGGTCTTGGTTTCTTTTTGTCTCTTCCTTTGTGTGTGTGTGTTTCTGCCTCTGTTTTTCTGTGTCTACCTTTCTATAATTTTATATACATAAATACATTATAATATACTACATACCTTATTTGTGTATACAATATCTACATGTCCATTTATTTCTTTACTTTATGTTTTTTACATAAGCTCTTTAAATTTGAGTTCATCAGAAGCTCTACTTTGATCTCTTTTGATATTTCCTCTTTCATCATTGGGATTACTTACCACTATAGAGAAAAAAATTCATGTTTTCAAACTTCTATACAACCAGGGATATTCCTTTCCTAAAAATTTTGGGTAATAAAATTGTGTCTAGGTTTTCATTCTTTCTTTCTGTTCCCTTCCCTTCCTTTGCCTTTCTTTTACATTCACATTAATTGTAAAGGGCATCGCTACGTATAGTATCCCTTTTCTTTGTAATATAGAACTGCAAAATTAAATACATAGTCATTCTGATAACTTTCATTTCCACATCACCACTCAATTATTCCATGTTCATCAAGTTTAATTCTAATGTACCTTGCTACTACCTTTGAAGGCCTGATTCCATTCTGAGATTCCAGAAGGCAGGGAAGTATCCTTCTCTATGATTCCTGACATATGATTGACAGTATTTCTCAGTCATTTAATGGCAATTTAGTGAGAGTTTTATTTAATGGCTCACATGAAATCTTGTTCATTTCCATTCATTTCAAAAGTCTATCAAAAGTGAGTAGAAGAGAATATGGTGAATCCATGCAACACCCAAAGATTTTTTGGTCTCCAGTGTTCTCTGGACTGAAAAGGGCTAATGTAACTAGTTTCTCAGATTCCATCCTGAGGCTCAAGCCCAGATCAAACTGGGCTCAACTATTCATTTGAGCACCTCATTTTGAATACGGTGCTCAGTTATGTTTTCTGTCGTTATTGTCCTTGCTCTCTCTCCTCACCATATCATCCATGTCTCATTCATTTCTTCATCATCAGAGAAAGGTATTTATCCTCTAGGTCTAACTCTAGATGATCCACTTCACTTCAGCTACTTTTTTTGTTTATCACGTCAACATAAAAAAGAAATGCCCCTTTGAGGTATTCTTTGACTTAGGATTATTGAATATATTATCGACTTACAAATTAATGAAAAAAGAAAACCATTGCTCAAGATAGTAAAGCACAAACAACAATGGGTTTAGACCCTCTGATCTCAGAGGAGACTCCTCTGATCTCCACTTCCTAAAGAAAAAGGGGGCAAGAGGATTTTGTTACTTGCTATCTGGGTGACCTTGAACATGTTATTTAAACTCTCTATGTAATATATTTTTCATCTGTAAAATGGACATAAGAAGATTTGCACTATCAAATGCATAATTGAGTTACTGGTGATAGTGTGAAATACAAGCTTTGTAAATCTCAAAGTATGATGTAAATATAAGCTGTTATTATAATTCTAACTCTGGCACTTTTAATTAATATGACTTAGTGCATGTATCTTCATCCACATACAGTGCAAACTTCAAAACCTTGATATCCCCATCCATCAAGTATGTATAGTGTTTCCAACACTAATCTCACAGGGTTGTTGGATAGGATGCAGAAGCAATATATAAATATGAATTTTCATCATTGCTAATATTTAGTGCACAGAACACAAGACTTTACCGAAAGTCTAATGGACTGTAAGTTTGGGTTGGAAGAAAAAAACAGGGGTATAGTGTACGAAGAGAATATATTTTTAAAGGTTTAAAATAAACACAACAAATTAGTGTTCTTTGTACTCATAGAGGACAAAGTGAAAAATATACTCAAGTTGCATCAAGGGAGATTTACCCATTAGGAGAAATTTTCTGTTCTAACACAGATTATTAGGTATTGTGTAATACCTACCTCTTGAGACTCTTTAGGGAAAAAAATACAAGAATTTTTTTTTAATTGTTTCATAAGCCAATTTCCTAATGTTACTATAGGCTGCAGAAAGCTATGATACAGATCAGAGGGATGAACTACAGCATGGTCAAATATCCAATAGGTTAGGTGACATTTGTAACCTTTTATGGAATCCAGTCTTCCTAAATATCTATTTCTTGTTTTCTTCAATGACTGCTTGAAAAGCAGAATGGAAATTCAGACATCTCTGGGCTACATGGATGTGTTAACATTAAAATGAGAATGGGAGCTGTGACATTTCATGAACATTGGCAGTCCAAACATAGAACCATATTGTCTAACATTTGGGTGGGAATCCCCATCTATTTTTTATTCTTTTCAAGAGTCAGAATTAGTGAAGTAGGAGGAGAGATATAGACAGAATAAAAAGAATGAAAAAGAAAAGGTGAACAGAAGTGAAAAAAAATCTCCATCTGGTACCTCAACTTCTCTAAAATGGTATCTTATTAACATTAGGCAAATTAAGAATAGAATAAAATATGGTACAAACATTTTCCAGCCTGATAAGCAAAGCTTTTTATCTCTCACTTCAGATGAGAGAGGTGCAAGGTGAATGTGAAGTCAGCAAGCCTACCTTGGTCTTTAATCATCTTCAGAATAAGAAAATAGAGATCTCTATGATCTTTGACCCCATACCCAATATTTTAAAATTAATGAGCCAACAACTCAGGCCTAAGTAAAACCCCTGCAGTTTCCAAGGAAAGGTAAAACATACTCTATTTTTATACATTAAAAGAGGGGGAAACTTGATTTAGAGTGTCATAGGGGATAAAAGGTTGTAAGGCTTGGATTCAAATCTGTCCTGTAACACATTCTAGCTTCATGACCATGGATGAGCCATTTAAATTCTCCCTAAAGCAACTCCCTAAAATGATTAATTACAGAGAACTTGCTGATAGATATTTCTAAAGAGAATTTTCAAATGAAGCAGTGATCGTCCTTCCCAAGTTCAAGCCATAAATATGGATCCTTGATCCTGTTTTCTTCTATCTTCTCCATCATATTGCCTCTATGATCATCCTCTTTCTATCTAACATTCAATATCTCCTAATTTGTCTTCCTCATACTTAATTTTTAAAAAAGAACATCTTTTACTAGATTCTACTATCCCTGTTAATTATCATTTATCAATTATTTCCCACTATTACGCTAAACTGCTGAAAACAGGAATTAAGATTCAATATCTCTATTTCTTTGATCCAACTATACCAAGTTACTAGTTGATCTTCACACTGAACATTCTAATTCATATTTCTCTACCTTCTCTTGCACTACAGTAAAATAATCCATAAGACTACATCAATGAGTTAAGTTTTTCTTTAAAATTCAAGATAATCTATTTTATTGTTTTTGACAGATTTTTGTGTTATTTGGGATGTAATACTGACATGGCTGACACCATACCTGGAACACTCCTTTTACTTATCTCATTTTTAGAGAATTCCTAGTATTTTTCAAGACTCTGCTCAAAGATTATCTTTTCCAGTAATTCCAGTGGCTACCACCTCTTACAGTTAGGTAACATTCCATATATCTGTATGTGTCTTGTATATAATTATATATGTATGCCTTTCCCTCTTTTTTGTATCTCCAATGCTTCACAGAGTTCCTTGGACATAGCATTTTTTTAAAAAGTGTGTTAATTGATTGATAGTTTTGGTGTCCTCACCAAGTACTCCCTAAAAGAATAAAATCATCAGACTAGAACTACTCCTTAAAAACAAAACAAAAACAAAATAAACCAACAGCTAATAAAGACACTATCACCTTTTAGTCATTAAATCACAGAAGATACACCTACAAGATATGACCTTGTAGGAAGATTTGACTTAAATGTCTTGACCAACTTTATCCAACTAATATGGTAATCTTTTGTCTCTCCCTCCAGATCACTATGCATTTATGTTGATAAATATAAAAAAGAGGGAAACCTTGTTTTTTTTTCTTTTCTTGAAATAAACTTCACACACAAACACACACACACACACACACACACACACACACACACACACGTCACCTTTCCCCACATTCAGACCTCATCTAAAACTGCATTCCTCCTAAGACATGTTCATGTATTTTTTGTGAATTATTGTTGGAATACACGGGGGTCACCTGACAGTGACTGCTGGAGATCCAACACAAAATGGATCTCCTCTTGTGAGAGGATGATACAAGGAGACTGAAAGGCAGTTGCTGTTCTCTGACCTCTCTGAGAGGCCGTTGCATTGTTTGACCTCTCTCCTCTTCCCTCTGCCTCCAATTTATCTCATTCCCAGTCCGCAACACTTGTGTTAGCAAAGGCTACCCTGCAACTCCTTCAGATGTTATGATCCACAGCTGTGGAGGCTCTTGGAGAATTGATCTGTCCCTTAACAAATTATAGCCTTTTGGTGTGAATATAAAGACTCTATTATTGTTACTGTTCAGTTATTTCAGCCATGAATGACTGTTAATGATTTCTTTTGGCATTTCTTGGCATAAATACTGAATAATTTGCCATTTCCTTCTCCAGCTCATTTTACAAATGAGGAAACTGAGACAAACAGGATTGAATGACATGCCCAGGGTCACACAGCTAGTCTAAACCTCTCAGATTTTTTTGATTCCAGTCCTAGCACTCTATCTGTGCTACCCAGATGTCCCTTGATAGAGTAAGAATTCTATCTCATCTCAGCTTTGCATCTTTTCAATTTTGTGCACAGTGTCTTGCATGTGAGATTGATGAATTTGATCTCATTTCAAAAGTATCAGATACTACCATTAATGGCAAAGTTCACTTCCTGGGCCATAGGATGACCTGGAAGAGGGAGAGGTGTATTTGATTTGGAAATAAGGTTAATCAAAGAGATAGCTGGATGGTGAAATTAAAGAAATCTGTTCCTCAGATGCTGGAGGCTAGAGCAGCCAGCGAGATGACTACACTTGGTCAAGATCAAAGTTAAGGAATTAAGAGATTCATACTTGACTTTCCTTATTTTGAATGTTGTCTACTTGCAAGTGAATTGGATTTAAGTGAGATAGAGGCATGTAAAGTCATTACTCTCTCCTCTAAAATAAAGTCCATTGGCCATAAAAAAAAAAGTCCATTGGTGATACCCCAGGATACTAGGTTCATATTCAGGGGGGATTCAAGAAGTCAACTAAGTCACATGTGACTATATGACTCATCTGTCTTCTTGGAAGGAGAGTTCATTTAATTTATCTATGGCTATGTCTTGGTCCCTACTTTTCACAGTATATGTGTGTGTGTGTGTGTGTGTGTGTGTGTGTGTGTGCCTATTAGGGAGTGTATTTATTTTTTTCCCTGATTTTAAGTTATTTAAAAAGTGAATATCCAGAGATAGACTTGACCAGGTTGCAAACATAAAAGCTTTGAAAGGTCAAAGGGATCATCAGAGATGTCAGAACCTAAGGCAAATAACAGTCAACTGTTTGGAGTCAGGCATAGCAATAGCTGAATACAATAAGGATCTAGCCTAGTTGAATAAGGAAAAAGTATATAGGCAAGATGCCCAGAAGTTAATTTGGTTTGGATATCAGTGAGGTACAACAATTAATCCTAGGGCCACAAGCCACAAGGTGCCTGTCTCAAAAGGATTTTCCTTTTTTTTGGAAGTTTGCTCCCAGTGAGTTCTCAACTTAGGGAAATGATAATAATAACAACAAAAGTAGCAGCAGTAGCAATTACAACAACAACAACAATAATGCATAAGGCAGGGAATATTCAGGATCTTTCTGTTAAGATCGTGTATTTTAAGATCAGCACGAGACAGGAATTCAGGTTAGGGGAAAATCGTCAGTCTTTATTCTCAGTGAAGAAGGATCGGAGGTGGAAGAGAATCGGCGATAGCAATGTGTGCAGCTGAGTCAAGAAGCTAGCTCGACCAGCAGTCACACAACCAGCAGCTTGGAGTCTCGAACCCAGCCCAATCTCCCCTCTATTAATATACATGATTGGATAAAGAATGGGGCTATACTCTATTAATATACATGATTGGATAAAGAATGGTCCCTGCCCACTCTCCGTGCAAGTCCTGATGTGTTGTATAGGAAATGACGATTTTGGTGGGTGGAGGCAGAGAGAGAGGGAGGAAGACAAGTGGGGAGAGAGCGGGCTGAGTTCGAGACTCCGAGCTGCTGGTTGTGTGGCTGCTGGTCGAGCTAGCTTCTTGACTCAGCTGCACACATTGCTATCGCCGATTCTCTTCCACCTCCGATCCTTCTAAAGACTGGCGATTTTCCCCTAACCTGAATTCCTGTCTCGTGCTGATCTTAAAATACACGATCTTAACATCTTTCATTAAGGGAATTCATTTATTTGACTTAGAACACACACACACACACATACACACACATACACACACATACATCCATACACATACACATACACTTTATGCCTTTTTAATCTACAACCCTGACCTTTAGTACTGAATGAGGAAAGGTTTTTTCTTACCTTATGGGATTATCCATCCGTGATACTGTAAGGAAGGCAGCAAGATTTGCCGTATAAGATGAACAGACAATTAAGGTGAAAAGCCACCAGCTCCCCATTACAATGCGCATGGCCATGGAGTTTGTGGGTGATTCTCCCCCTAAAAAAAGCAGAGAATGTGAAGGTGCTTGGTGGCTCCCTTCCCCAATCACCATTCAAAGATCACTATCATCTTCATTTCCATCAATCACATTGGTAATCCATCAGAACTGCCTTTTGGCTTGTTTCTCATTTTGTCCTTATCCAAATGAAAAAAGGACAATTATGAACCCATGAAAACCACTGGAAACTCAGGGATCCACTATGAAGATTCCAAGACACAGTCTTACTAGTATCAACTGCCAAGTAACACAAAACTTGTCAAAACTTAAAGCAGACTGCCTTTGATTTTTAAAAAAATGACTTCATTGGTAGTCTTATACATTATTTCTATGTGATATAAAACCTTCAAGGCCCCAAGCTATGATTTGGGATTTTTCCAATTTCCAATTTACATTTCATGTTCAGGGAAAAAAAATATAAATATGATATTACTTCCCACCCATGGATCCTTGTGCTTTTTTTTTTCTGTTCAACCTTCAAAAAACATGATGGCATGATGTGCCATGCCATGTTTTTTTATTTTTATTAATATCCTAGCTTCCCTTGATGAATCTTTTTTAGAATGTTCTGTGAATTATTATGTTTGACTTTTAGTCAAAGGCTGCCCCTATGAGTCCAATTATTTCTCCTAGGTCCCTTAGGTGGTTGCTTAAGAAGCCTCTCAGGGGCTTATTGCTTTTCTCCAGCCCACCAGGCCTTTGCTGAGGCAAGAATCAGGGCCAAAAATCACATTAGGAGCTATGTGAATTTGTAGTTTGCAGCCAAAATTTGACAATTCCATAACATCACAGAAGGCTACCCGAAAAGCTCTGAAAATGTATGAGCACTAATCACCTTAAGAATGCTTGGGTTCCTGTTTGGATCCTTGCTAAATAATCTCAGTGTTTTCTCTTCCACATAAATTTCTTTAAATTAAGCAGAAAGTCAGTTTTCATTTGACAACATTTTGTACAAAATGATCCACCAAGCTAAAATCAAATAAAAAATAAAAGCAAACCCAAACTTTCTAAATTAATTCTAATTAAAGTGAAGAAGTAGAATGTAAAGTTTAGTCTGATATCATTTTATTCATTTCTAGGAAGAACTGAAACTGAAAGAATTCTATTCTATAAGTCCTTAGTAATGATATAAAATTGGATAAGTTATTTTAAACTTTTCTTTCTCTCTCTCTTTCTTTCTTTCTCTCTTTCTTCTTTGCTTCTTTTCTTCTTTCCTTCCTTCCTTCTCTCTCTCTCTCTCTCTCTCTCTCTCTCTCTCTCTCTCTCTCTCTCTCTCTCTCTCTCTCTCTCTCTCTCTTCCCCCTTTCCTTCCTTTCTTCCTCCCTTCCTTCCTTCTTTCCTTGCTTTCTTCCTTCTTCCTTTCAGGAGAACTGAATAAAGATCTATAACATACCTTGCTGTACAAAGGCTCCATAGACAATCCATATGGCACTGTGAAGGGTGGAGGATGCTGATGGACTAGACTGTGAAGAGTTCTGCAATCTGACGGCCTGTATCCGGTTCAATACAAATATCAAGACACCAACCACGGGGATGGCTGCTGCAATGCAGGCCCAAACAGCGAAGTCAAAAGGAGCAAAGAGGGAGAAAATGTTGATTTTCTCTTCTGGCTTCTTGATAAGAATCCCCACTGAGTAATCCATGTACCGTTTGCTGAAGTCTACGACACTCTCCCGCTCTGGTGTGATGGTGATGGCTGAGATTGCCATGTCTGCTTTCTGAAAAACAAAGTCAACCAGTTAAGCATCTTATCTGTTTCTGAAGGTCCCTATTTCATGGAAAGAATGGCTATTTTACATAAGGAGAGGATGCCCATGATTATCATCAATCTCCTAAACCCCAAGATATATGTTTATACTGTATTGTTTTATTCAAAAATCATTCTCCCCATTTCCATAGGGAACTGTTTTCCACTAAATCATCTTTATTTTATTCATTTTCACTCACAACTATAGCCAGAGTTTGTGGCTAGAACCACCAAAAGGATCAAATCATTTACCATGACCAGACTGATACTTACTGTGTGTAGTCTGCCATATCCCTTATATGGTAAATCAATCATCTCTGGGGAACATCTTAATGCCAGATTTGCCTATATTCATGTCAATTCTCTTCTGTTCCTTACTTTTCCAACCTGCTCATTCCTTTAGAAATCCCAGATTTAATTCATAGAATCTAAGACTTGAAAAGTACGTTAGGAGTCACGTAACACAACTTTTAAATAAAAAAAAAATGCCACTACATCTCAGATAAAAGGTTATTTAATCTTTTCTGGAGGACTTCTGCTGAGTAAGGAGCCCAATACTTCTCCAAACAGATAAAAACAATCACATATTTTGACAATTCTCATTATATCATTTTCACTTAATCCCACAACAGGCTTTTTTCATTTTCCATTTTGTTTGCTCTTAAAAATATCTACCCTTTCCTGTTTTCCTTTCATGTTCAAGTATAGAACTTGATATCAAAATTCCTTGGTTCAGATACTGAACTGTCTCAAATACTTACTAGATAAACCATCTGGGATAAATCACTTATGTTATAATAATCAGTTTTCTCCATCTTTATGATGGGTATAACAATATCTGTACCAATCTATACCCCATGGTTATGAAAAAAAAATTCTTTATAAATTGCAAATAGCTAGATTTATCTATCTATCTATCTATACAACACACACACACACACACACACACACATACATATAATTATCATTTTCTACAGAAAGTCAAGAACTTTGAGGAAAGAGGTTTGTCTTTCTTTTTTTTTTTTCCATTTGTCTACCCTACCCACAGCACAGTGCTTGATAATATTAGATGCTTAATTAATGTGTATCTAAAATGATCTTCTCATGAAACAGAGCCAAGATGCCAGAGAAAAGACAGGGAATCATCCAAGTTTTCCATCAGACCTTTATATATACTTTAAAATAATTAGTATTTGCTGGGAAAACTGGAAAATAGTATGATAGAAAAAAGGCATTGACTAATAAATAATACCTATTCCAAGATAAGGTGAAAATGGGTTCATGATTTAGGCAGTAAAAGATGATACTATAAGAAAATTAGGAGAACAAGGCATAGTCTATCTCTCAGATCTGTGGAGAAGGGAGGAATTTATGGCCAAAGAAGAACTTGAGAACACTATGAAATGCAAAATGGTTAACCCTGATTATGTTAAATTAAAAAAAGATTTTGAACAAACAAAAACTAATGTAGATTAGAAGGGAAGCAGAAAGCTGTGGGAAAATTTTACAGGGTGTTTCTTATAAAAGCCCCATTTCTAAAATATATAGAGAATTCACTCAAATTTATAAGAATAAAAGCCAATCATCATTGATAAACGGTCAAAAGATATGAACAGAAAATTTTCAGACAAAGAAATTAAAACCATTTTAGTCGTATAAAATGTTCTAAATCATTATTGATTAGAGAAATGCAAAGCATGACAACTCTGAAGTATCACTTCATACCTATCAAATTGGTAAGATGACACAAAAAGATAATATAAATGTTAGAGAGAATGTGGAAAAATTGGGACACTGATACATTATTGGTGGAGTTGTGAAATAATCCAATCATTCTGAAAAGAAATTTGGAATTATGCCCAAAGGGCTATAAAATTGTGCATACCTTTTGATCTAGCAGTGTTTTTACTGGGTCTGTATCCCAAAGAGATTATAAAAGAGTGAAAAGGACTTACATGTGTAAAAATATTTGTAGCAGCCATTTTTTTTTTTAGTGACAATGAACTGGAAATTTAGTGGCTGTTCATCAGTTGGGAAATGGCTGAACAAGTTATGATATATTAAAGCAATGGAATATAATTGTGTTATTAAAAAAAAATGGTAAACCGGCTGATTTCAGAAAAGGCTGGATGCTAAGTGAAGTAAGCAGAACCAAGAGGACACTGTACACAATAACAAGATTATATGATGAACAACTGTGATGGATTTGTCTCTTTTCAGAGATGATTTAAAGCAATTCCAACTGACTTATAATGGAAAGAGACATCCAAATTCGGACAGAAAACTATGGAATCCGAATGTGAATCAAAGCAGAAAATTTTCTTTAAAAAGTAAAGCTTCATAGTGTTTTCACCTTTGTGTTGTTCTTATTGCTTTTCTTTTCATGTTTTTACCCTTTTGATCAGATTTTTCTTGTGCAGCATGATAAATATGTAAATATGGTTAGAAGGATTGCACATTAAAACTATATCACATTGCTTGCTGTCTAGATAAGAGGGAGGAAAAAGGGGAGAGGCAAAAATTTGGAACCTAAGGTTTTGCAAGGATGAATGTTGAAAATTATCTTTGCATATAATTGGAAAAATAAAATACTACTTAAAAGAAAAAAATAATGATTCAAAACAAATTTGAAAGAATCAGAACCCACAAAAATACAGACTCAAATACTTTTCCAGCCAAAGAAAACTTGGAGGATCAGCAGCAATGTAATACTATCACAGTCCCCAGCCCTGTCCCCATCAAACCAGGAACAAACAAACATCTTAATCAATGGCAGTAGTTGCCCTTTCTGGACCTCTTAGCACAGACACCAAGTGAATTAGAAGGTTGACAGGAAAGGTTTGTCTCAGTAGGATAGGAGGGCCTTGGGAAATGAGCAAACTAATAGTGGGCTTGGGAGACACTGAACTGGTGATGGGTACAAAAGCAGCAGGAGGAGCACTGGTGGCGGCTTCCAGACTTCTTAGCTGACAGATAGTAAAGGGGTCAAGAACAGCTGGTCAAAAGGATCAGGGATCCTTTTCTAACACTGAGGCAGGACTCTATTGCTTAGCACATACTCAGAACCTGAACATAATTCTAGATTACAGTTCCCAAGTAGGAAAGGTACTAATATTCTAGAACAGTGTAACAGGTATTCTTCTCAAAATTCCAGAACAGAAAAGAGTTCTGTGATCACTCACAGATCAGAGTGCAGGTCAGGGGAATAATAAATACACTCCTCCATGGATCATACCCCTTTGGAAGAACTGAAAGCTTACAGATCCATAGATGGATCTCTGAAAACAGCTCCAGAAAGTCACTGCAGCTTAGGATATTGGACTCTTCAGCCTGGAAACAGAGCCCTACTTTAACAAAGAATTGAAAGCCTAGTAATAGGCTGAGAAAATGAGCAAACAGCAGAAAAAATTCTGACCCTTGAAAGTTACTAGGGTGACAAGGAAAATCAAACCACACACTCAGAATAAGATAATGAAGTCAAAACTCCTACATCCAAAGCCTCCAAAAAAAATAAGAATTGGTTTCAGGCCATGGAAGAGCTCACAAGGGATTTTGCAAACTAAGAAAGGTAGAGGGAAAATTGTGAAGAGAAATGAGAATGATGCAAAAAGAAATACAAACTACCATTGAGGAGAAGAATGCCTTAAAAAGCAAATTGGCCAAAAGGGAAAGGAAGTATAAAAGCTCACTGAGGAATATAATTCCTTTAAATTAGATTCGAGCAAATAGAAACCAATGACTTTATAAGGAATTAAGAAACAAATGAAATGAAAAGAATGAAAAAAAAAGTAGAGAATAATGTGAAATATAGATCCAGGAAAAAGAATTTTTAAATTGTTAGTCTACTTGAAAGTCATGATCAAAAAAAGTCTAGATCTCATCTTTCTTTTAAAAAATATTTATTTTAATACATATTGATTTATAAATTATGTTGGGAGAGAAAAATCAGAGTAAAAGGGGAAAATCATGGGAGAGGAAAAAAAAAACATAAAAAAGTGGATATAGTATTTGTTGATTTATATTCAATCTCCACAGTTCTTTTTCTAGATGCAGATGATATTTTCTGTCCAAAGTCTATTGGGATTGCTTTGCATTACTAACCCATTGAGAAGAATCAAGTCTTTCATAGTTGATCATTTCACATTCTTGCTGTTATTATGCTTTGCTCAATAAATTTTTCATAGTTGCTTAGATCTCATCTTTAAAGAAATTATCAAATAAAACCATCCTGATAGTATAAAACTAAAGGATAAAATATCCATTGATCACCTTCTGAAAGAGATCCCAAGATGAAAATCATCAGGAATATTATAGCCAAATTCCAGAAGTCCCAGATCAAGGAGAAAATATTACAAGCATCTAGAAAGTAAAAATTCAAGTATACTGGAGCCATAGACAGCACAACACAAGATTTAGCATCTTCTGCACCTTCAGAGGACTTAGAATATGATATTCCAGAGATCAAAGGAGCTAGGATTACAACCAAAAGTCTGCTCCCCAGGAAAATGGATTATTATTTTTCAGGAAAATGTTATTCAATAAAATATAGTATTTTCAAGCATTCACGATTAGAAGACCAGAGCTGAATAGAAACTCTGACTTTCAAATACATATCTCAGGAGAAGAATGGAGGGAGGGGTAATCAGAAAAGGAAATCATGGGAAACTTAATAAGATTAATCTATTTATATTTCTACATGGGAGGATGATATTTGTAATTTGTAAGAACTTTTTTATTATTAGAGCAGTTAGAAGGAATATATATATATATATATATATATATATACACACCCACATACACAGAGAGAGAGATAGAAACAGAAACAGAGTCAGAGACATAGAGACAGAAACAGAGACAGAGAGACAAAGAGCTAGAGATAAAAAGAGAAACAGAAAAAGAGGGAGGCAGGGAGGCACAGGTGTGACGTGACAATGAAAGGATAATATCTAAAAATTAAAATTAAGGACTGAGAGAGGAACATACTGGGAGAAAGGGAAAGGGAGCTGTAGAATGGTATAAACTATTTGCCATAAAAGAGTCAAGAAAAAGCTGTTACAGTGGATGGGAAGAGGGGCAGTTGAAGAAGAATAAGTGAAGCTTACTCTAAGAAGAAGTGGGTCCAAGAGGAAATAACATATTCACTCAACGTAGATATGGAAATCTATCTCATTCTTCAGAACAGTAGGAGGGAAGAGGTTATAAGAAGGGTTTGATTGAAGGGAGAGCATATTGGGGCAGGGATTTATCAGGAGCAAAACACTTTTGAGAATGGACAGAGTGACAGGTAAAAGAGAGACTAGAATTAAAAGAGAGATACAGTTTGTAGTAATAATTGCAAAAAGAGTTTTTAAACAAGTTTCTTTCATGAAGGCCTCATTTCTCAAATGTATAGGAAACAAAGTCAAATTTATAAAAAGGATAACCCATTTCCTAATTGATAAATTATAAAAATAAGAACAATTTTCAGATGAGCTAATGAAGTTATACATAATCAAGTGAAAAAAATACTCTAACTTACTATTTATTGGAGAAATACAAGTTGAGCCAATTCTGAGGTAATATCTCATACCTATTAGATTAGCTAATGAGCCAGAAGTGGATGGGCTAGATGACAAATGTTGTAGGGAATGTAGGGGGGAAAGAAAACATTGATCCATCACTGGTGAAATTGTTAACTGATTCTTCCATTCTGTAGGGCAGTCTGTACCTGTGTCCAAAGGGCTATAAAATCATGCATGATCCTTGACCTGGCAATGTCAGTGCTAGGCATGATCCCAAAAGAGTTTTAAATTTTACAAAAGGGAGGGGATTTATGTTTATATAAATATGTATAGCTGCTCTTTTCTCAAGAAAAAGTGTTGAAAATTGAGAGTATATCCATCAGCTGGGGAATGACTGACTAAGTTATAGTATGTGATTATGATGGAATACTATTGTTCTATGGAAAATGATGAGCAGGATGCTCTCAGAAGAACTTCAAAAGTCCTCCATGAGCTCATGCAAAATGGAAATTTGTGTACAAATTATATCAATGTTACAATATGATCATCTGTGGATGATTTTGGTATTCTAAGCAATTCAGTGATCCAGAACTACTTTGAAGCACTTATGAGGAAAAATAATATCCATACCCAGAAAAAGAACTAATTGTGTCTGAATAAAGAATGAAGCATACTTTTCATTTTACTTTATTTTTCTTAAGATTTTGGGGGAAGAAATCTGTTTTCTTTTGCAACATGCATTTTATGGAAATGTCTTGCATAACTTCATATTTGCCTTCTCTGTGGAGGAATGGGAAGGGAGGGAGAAAATCTGAAACTCAAGGTTTTATTTTAAATAATAACTTTTTTATTTTCAACTTAAATGCAAAGATAGTTTTCAACATTTACTCTTCAAAAACTCATTTTGCAAATTTTTCTCTCTCCCTTCCCCGACCCCCTTCTCTAGACAGCAAGAAATCCAATATATGTTAAAGATGTGCAATTCTCCTATACATATTTCCATATTTATCATGCTGAACAAGAAAAATCAGATCAAGAAGGAAAAAAAAATAAGAAAACCAAAAGCAAGCAAACAACAACAAAAAAGGTGAAAATATTTTGTTGTGATTCACACTCGGTCTCCACAGTTCTCTCTATGGATGCAGATGTTCCTCTCCATCACAAGACCATTGGAACTGGCCTGAATCACCACATTGTTGAGAAGAATCCATCAGAGTTGACCATAACATAATCTAGTTGTTGCAGCATTCAATATTCTCTTGGTTCTGCTCACTTCACTCAGCATCAGTTCATATAAGTTTCTCCAAGCCTTTCTGAAATTATTCTGCTGATCATTTCTTATAGAACAATACTATTCTATAACATTCATAAACCATAACTTATTCAGCCATTCCCCAATTGAAGGACATCCGCTCAGTTTCTGGTCCCTTGCCACTACAAAAAAAGGATGTTGTGAAGATCAAGTGAGATAATATTTGTTTAAAAAGTACTTATATAGTAGCTGGAAGATAATAGGCAGCATATAAATGCTTATTTTCTTCCCCCTCTCTTGAAAACTCTAGCTCATGATGAGCTTTCTGCCTAATAAACTCCTTCAATACTTAACTATGTCCATCACAACACAATTATGTAATTAGACAAATAGACTCTGATTTTGGCCAGAGTGTAGTCCTCTCAGTGTGAGTTCTCTTTCTACATATCACAATCATGGGATCATAGACTAAAGTTGGAAAAAACATTGGAGATCATCAAATCAAACTTGCTTTTTTTTTTGTTTTGTTTTTTGTTTTTTTTTTTGTTTTTTTACAGCTAGGGAAACTCAGGATCAAAAAGATTGATTCATGTGTTCAAGGTTAGTGAAATGACTGAGCAATATTTTGAATCCTGTCCTCTGACTTCAAATGCAATGCTTTTTCAACTACAGCACCCTTCTTTCTCTCCTTCTCAGGAATTGTCTAAGGTAAAAAGATCAGATTACTTTTTCAGAATTATATAATCATAAATGACAAAGGTGTGATTTGAATCCAGGATTTCCTGACTTTAATCCCTGCATTCAATCCATTAAATGACACAGTCTCCATATCTTCATTACACATTCTCAAGTTAATTTCTTTCTTCTTTCCTCAAACTGTCAATGACTCAAAGTCAAAAATTCTATCTTCTTCTGTTATCTATATCTTCTGTCAAAGCATATAGAACATGGCAGGTCCTCAAAACGTAGATGCTAGTTAAGGACCAGTGAAACTAAAGTCATTTTGGAGAGTGATAGACAGTCTTGTGGTTTTTCATTTCAAAAGAGACTTCATGGGAGAATGGGTCAGGGAAAGAGTGGTGGTAACAAAGCTTAGTAATGGAGAATTAAGTATAAACATGAGGATGGAACTATGGAGACTAATATACTTTCATCTCTTTGAGAATAGGAATGGATAGAAGCTGAAGTTATTAAGAATCCATGCAGCCCCAGTAGTAAGCCTCTAGAGTCAATGAACCCTTAGGTCTGTCTGTGTGATTAATGGAAACCAATTGTCTGTCAAAAAATAAAAAGTTGGCCGATTCTTTCTTGGATTTTGAACCTCTAGATTTGAAGGGTCATCATGCCCTGACATATTTTAGGATGCTCAATCCAAGAAATACTTAATGCCAAGATCAATAAATCAGTTCTGTCTAAAATGGAAAAGCACTCTTACCAAGACATTGTTTTTAACTCCTGACTGCACCAATTAATAAGCAACAAACTGGATAAAAATATGTGAGTTTTGGCATATTACTATATGTATCCATCCAAATGACTCAGGTGTATTTAGAAAATTTGATAATACTGTATCTCCACTTCTAAGTATCCCTCTCAACACAGAAATATTTTTTTTAGATATGAAGTTTTCCTAAATACAAAAAAATAAGCTATCCTTGACACCATACACAATCCTGGTTATTATGCTATTCTACAGATACATAGAAGACTCTGACTATATCATTATGATCTCTGTGATTCAATAAGTAATAGATCACAAAGTTCCAATGGGTCTCATTTCTTCACTTTACTTCACTGTTCTTATAGCATACATACCTTATTAATGAGTTCTCCTATCATTCCATTCCAGGAGGTGTTATGGAGCTGGTGACCATATTTGCCATCAGGAGCTTGATAAATCTCATACTTAAATCCTAGAGTTTTGGCCAAAGCATCCAAGACATCAATGGAGAAGCCTTTGTAGCGTTTGGGCTGCCCAAGGATATTCTCTGCCACCATCACAAAAGGTTCTTCCTGAGAAAAATACAATGTTTAAGCTAATATTAAAGCCACTTATTTTCAGAGAACGTAATTGAGTGGTGAGGATGTTAAAGCGTACTGGTTTGGAACTATGGGTACTTAAAATATTAACAAAGAATGGACTTTCCCATAATTTAAGAATAATTACAAAAATAATAATTTATATTTGCCATTAAAAAGAGGCAAGAAAAAGCTTTTACAGTGGATAAGAGGGGGGAAAGGGGAAGCAAGTCAACCTTATTCTCAATGCAATTGGTGCAAATAGGAAATAACATACATACTCAATAGGAGTGTAGAAACTTATTCTACCCTGCAGTAAAATAGAAGGGAGATAGAAGATAGGAAGGGGGTAAGGGTGATAAAAGAGAGGACATATTAAAGGAGGGAATGGTCAATATAAAAATGTTTTTGAGGAGGGACTAGGAGAAAGAAAAGAGACTAAATGGGGAGAAATACCATTAGCAATAATAAATGTAAAAATTTTTGAAATACGTTTCTCTGATGGAATATTATGATTCTCTAGAAAATGAAGATAAGGATTCTCTCAGGGAAAAAAACCCCTGGAAAGTCTTCCATGAAAAAAGCAAAATATACTGTATACAAAGTAATAGCAATGTTCTGGAATGATCACCTATGAATGACTTTGTTATTCTCGATAGTATAATCACCCACAACTACTCTGAAAGACTTATGATAAAAAAACAACAACTTATCCAGACCCACAGACGAAACTGATTGTGTCTGAATATAGATCTAAACATTCTTTATTTCTCTCTATCTCTCTATTTTAAAGTTAATTTTTCTTGAGGGTTTTTATTTTCATTGGGGTGGAAGATCTTTGTTTTCTTTCACAACTTGACTTTTATAGAAATGTATAACTTTACATGTGGTTTCTTAATTGTGATTGGGGTAAGAGAGAGAACCTAAAACTCAAAAAAATCTCAAAAAATCAAATGTAAAAAAATTGTTTTGAATGTAACTTGGGAAAATGTTAAATAAAATATAAATTAAAAAATAATAATTTACTCTTTGTGGGGACAATTTTTTAAGATATCAGTTCAGATATTTATAGGGTACCAGGATCTGTACAGAATGGTATAGGTAAAACCTAGTTCCCAAACAATAGAATAATCATCTTTAGTTCAAAACTTTGAGGTTTGTTCATTGTTGTCCTAAATGTTTACTATATAGAAAAACATATAGCCATAGTAATGCTTCTGTCCATTCATAAAGGACTAGAAGAACATGCATTTTTGTGGAGACATTCTATGTGCCTACTGAAAGAAAAGTGATAGGCTCAAGCCCAAGAAAGAAATATATATATTTTTGTATATAAGAATTTTTTTTGTGTGACTATTCATATTTATCATAAAGACTTATTTCCTCCTTTCTTTTCAGTGGAGGGCGAGAGACAGACAAAATGTATGTGCGAATTGAAAAAGAAAGAATAATTAAAATGTTTTGTATCACCCTTGGTTCCTTCATTAGTAGCCTTACCAGTATGCTTTATCCTATAATCTATATTCATGAATAACCTGTATTCACATATGTGGTGATTTTTCAGACTTGATATTTACCTATAATTAATAGGATTCCACTTAAGAAAGTCAGATGCTTCTCATAGATTTCCAAGTATATTAACTTATGGTATGATAGCATAGAAAAAAGAGCAGTCTATATAATAAGTTACCTCAAGAAATATTTCATTAAGATTGCATTATGATCCAATGAGAGAATTGGAATTAAGACATAGGACTTGAGTCGAACATCAACCATAAATGTATGTTTTCTTCTTTTTCATGATATACTGTAAACTGTTTGACTTTATGGGTAACAATATGAAATGCTAACAGTTGTCATTATTCCTTTCCCATGCATTGACTAGATCTAGTGTGGCCCTTCTGGCAATGAAGCTCAAGGAATTGTTTGCATTAATAGAATGTGCTTAAGTAACTGGGGGTAGAAGGAGAAAGGGAAACCTCTATCTAGGAGGGGGAAGAAAATGCTGTTATCTTCATAATTACTGCTAGAAATGAGGTGAAATCATATCTGGAAATAAGAGAATGGAATGTGGAAATATATCTGATATGGCTAATATGGAGCCAAGTTGTAAAAACATTGCCTAGCTCTATTATCCAAGGCTCTCTCCTCTGAGGTAATATTGTTAGATAAACAAGATGATAGGATGTTAGAAAGGGCAAGGACATTTAGCAATTGACAGGATAGAGCTTTTGATTCCTGAACATGATCCTACCAAGACAGTCACCACTTTGAGTGTCAGTCCATGGAGGTGGCTGCCTGTGTGCCTCTCCTGAAGGCTGCCATTCAGTCCTTTCTCCGAATCCCAAGTCGCCAGCTGTGGAAGAGAAAAGAATGAAGACATAAACAAAAGAATGTCCATTCCATGTTCCATCAGTTCTTGCCTATTCCCCTTCTCATCTCAGATCAAATATATATTTATCCAACTAAGAAGTGGGAACAATTTAATCAATAACACCATGGGATTTCCCATGGACTTAAAATAAATCTATAGCTATGGGCATGAATAGGACTTAGCCTCAGAGTGCTACATTTGAAGGGTACTAGTGATGCCCTTTAGTATAGTATAAAGATGTTAACTTTTAGTCCCCAATTAGCAAGTATAATTTATTAACTAGAAATCTACTGAGTGGCAGGCTTTATTGAGTACCTCTTCCTACACTCCTACTTTCTCTTAGGACTCATTTTGTATCACATTTCAGATACAAGGATTATAATGAGGACAAGCATAAAAATTCCTGCACATAGTTGTGGCCAAAATTCCCAATGATTTATAGGTATAGAAGATTGTTCAAAAAAGATCAGAATTTCATTCAGTTGCTTTCTTGTATTGTGATGAATAATTATATCTTATTGGTGTAATTGAAATCATTTACTAATTACATTTCAGTAGTGCAAAATTAAGTTCCTACATTCTTCCTACAATTATCCCAAGGCTATCTTACTACTTCAAATCACCACTTTTTTGGCCTTCTATTATCACACTGGGATACATACATACATACATATATATAATGTCACCTCCTAGAAAATAGGATAACAAAGTTCATCCTGAGTTTCAGAGTATCTGTCTGTAGCAGACTTCATTATTACCCAAAAAACAATCTGGAGAGAAGATCATAAATTTGGCTTGGTATGGAAGTCATAGGATACATTCCCTCAAGTAGTTTTCTTTGTAAAATGATAAAATATTTGGGATTTTCTTATAAACTTAGAAAGGATATTCCCCCAAAAAACCTTTTTTCACAGGTTATTGGATGGTGCAATTTCTTTTGAAAATATCCTATTGCTGAATGAGTCTCAGTTCCAAACACACTCATAAATGCTAAAGAGACAAAGAAATGTAAACACAATCCCTTATTCCCTCTTTTCTTGTCCCCTATTTCTGTCTCTCTTTGCTTTAACTCTCTGGTCCAAAACCTGGGCCCTGAATCACAGTGACTCAGCATCTGGAGGCAATTATCCATGGAAGGGAAATTTGCTATGTTATATTTTGATAGTAGTTTGAGAAGGGAAATGCTGATGTAGACTGTGACATCCATTCGGCCTGGAAAGGGTCTGTGCTCTGATGTTCTCAGCTGTACAACATTTGATACGAACAAAGGACCTGATTCTAGGAGCTAATCTCAAAGGAACTGTTGGATTTTCCTTTCTCAGTGTTATCTCAATAAACTATTAGTAACTCCCTCCTTATTATAGATCAGAATTCTGGAAAGACCTTTGATCCAGAAAAAAAAAAAACAACAACAACAAAAAAAAAAACAACAAATCAAAGTTCTCTTTTCATTTGTGCCTTTTATTAACATTTTAGCTACTGTTCAATATATGGTTTCTGAATGCTTCAGAAGTAGAGGGAAAAAGTGAATAAATATTACCAGGGAAACATGAAGATGGAATCAAAGAACAAGACTTCTATGTGAGAAGTCTCAAATAAATTCAATGACCCAAACTTTAAGGCATGTTCAAAATGGCAGAACTTTAAAGGTCTTTTCAGTAGACTTTCAATATTCAACTGGTGATACAGGTACAAGTAGAAAATTAAGTTGAGTCAAGAAGATCTGAGGTAAAATTTGGCCTCAGGTATTCATTAATTATATGATTCTGGGAAAATCACTTAATCTCTGTTTGCTTCACTTTTTAAAAATATAAAATGAGGATTTCTTTGATAGTGCCATGATTTTATCAGTGCAAACCTTTTTCACTTTTAAGGGATTGCATAGACTTTATTATAAACTTTATGATTACCAAAAGGCAGAAATAATGTCTGCCTCCCAGAGCTTTAAGAAAATCTTAGTGCCGTTCCTAGTACACAGTAGGTACAACATACATGCTTATCCCTTTCCTCTTCTCTTCCCTTGGCTTGACTCTGATTCCAGAATTTTAGAACATGAAGAACATAAAATTATAAGATTATGGGTGGCAAGGACATCCAAAGTTATCTAATTCAACATTCTCATTTCATGGAAGATGAAACTGAAGTTCACTGAAGTTCACTGACATGACGGAGAGAAGAATCCACACCCTCTCCTATGATTTCAAATCTTGTGTTCCTTCTACTATTTTTCATATCACATAACTCCACTCGAGTTCTTATGATAAAAATATGAAGGAAAAAGAACTTTATCATAAATATGTAGTAATAGAGTTTTCCCTTAAATTTTGAGAAAAGGAAGCTAACATGTTCTCCAATGTTGGGAATCAACAAACAGTACACTACCTCTGACAACAAATGTTTATAGACATTGAGATTCCAACATAGATGGCAATAGAGGCAGCTACGAGGTGCCATAGAGCATAGGGCACTGGACCAGGAGTCAGGAAGCCTAGAGTACAAATCTGGGCTCAGACACTTACCACCTCTGTGATCCTGGAAAAATCAATCTCTATTTGCCACAGTTTTCTCATCCATGAAATGGGGATAAAAATAGTATCATTCTCCAGGAGTTGTTAGGAACATCAAATGAGATATTTGTAAAGTGTTTTACAAACCTCAAGATGTTATTTAAATACTAGATATTTTTAATTGTGATATTAAATTTATTTTATTTTTTAATAAGTTTATTGACAGAACCCATGCCAGGGTAATTTTTTTACAACGTTACCCCTTGCACTCACTTCTGTTCCGATTTTCCCCCTCCCTCCCTCCACTCCCTCCTCCAGATGGCAAGCAGTCCTATACATGTTAAATAGATTACAGTATATCCTAGATACAATATATGTTTGCAGAACCGAACAGTTCTCTTGTTGTACAGGGAGAATTGGATTCAGAAGGTATAAATAACCCGGGAAGAAAAACAAAAATGCAAGCAGTTTACATTCATTTCCCAGTGTTCTTTCTTTGGGTGTAGCTGCTTCTGTAAATACTAGCTATTATTGTTGTAGAGGTTTCTTCATATTTAAATCCACATATGAAATTGTAAATATATGTATAATGTCATATATGTATATATGCTTATATGGCAGAATCACATACTTTCAGAGTTGAGACAGAATTCAAAGACCAGGTAGTCCATGCCATACCAAAAAAGGAATCCTCCCCAAAATTTAAAAAGTCATTTTCTAACCCCAACTTGCAGACCTTCAATGTGAGAAAATCTATTACTTTAAGGCAGCCCAACCTCCACATGTCTAGGTCTAATTGTTAGCACTTTTCTCCCCTTCTTGCCTTTCCCCCCTTCCTTCTCTTTTCTACTTGCATCAATTTCTCCTGTTTCTGCTTTCTTGAGTCAAACTGATCAAGTCAAATCTGGTTTAAAATACTTGAAAATCACTATCATATTCCCACTATGCATTTCCCCCCCTGCAAACAATATTATTCCTTTAGCTCATCTTCAGATGGCATGATGGTGAGATCTTCATCCTAGTTGTTTTTAACAATCCTACTTGTTCTTCACTGGAAATTAAAATATCTATTGAAGATCTGTAGCTGCTAAAAGAGAATGGGATTCTCTGGATATGGCAGCACCAATACAGAATCGAGGGAGGGATGATCACTTTCCTAGACCTGAACAGAAACCACCCCTAATGATGCCACAGATCATATTGGCTTCTTACTAGTCAGGTTGTCCTGCTTAGTCATTGATTTTATTATAAAGTCCACTAAATCCCTTAAAAGTAAAAAGGCTTGCACTGATAAAATCACGGCACTACCAAAGCTACCAAATTCCACTGTGTACATTTTATAGATCTCCATCTAATTAAAAAGTTTTTCATTTACATTATCTCAAATAACCCTCAACACAACCCTATTAGATAGATATTTATACAGATTAAATAGAAATTGAGATTCAAATGTGGATATACACAGTGCACATATATTGATGTATATACTTATTTGCATATTCACACATATATATGCATGGGCAAATACCTGTGTGTAAATTTAAGTGTAAGCATATAAAATCAGGACAAAATACTCAAAATTTTATTGTTGAGTAAAGCAAGGGTCAGAGAAGTCACAGGATTTGCACAAAGTCATATAGCAAAATTAAGAGTTAATAATAGAAGGAAAGATGCCTTGAATAAGATAGGAAATATTGAGCTCTTCAAAATTCTCCCAAAACAAAGTAAAATCTCACTTCTTGGTAAATTTTGAATGTTGAAATAATTAAAAGGTCTTGGGAGGACCTCAGAAAAGACTGAAGTACAAAACATTTCCAGGCAGATTTCCCCAAATCAATCAACAAGCAATTAACCCTTGGGACCACTTTCATATCATTGATAATATAAGGGTCATGCAACTGAGCAGAGGAAGATTAAAGGGACCTTTGCTATTGGAATACCAGTGATACTGGTCTGCAGCTGTGAAAGAGGAAGAATGAGCACATTCCTGGTGAATGTGGTTGCAAAAGGATGAGAATCCTATTGATTATAGGAACCTGACAGAGGGTAGGGCCCCTAGTTTTGGTTCCAGGGCATGTGGATAAACTGAGATTTGGCTTAGGAAGGATTGCAAGGAAGCAAGAGCCTTTGTAGTGATAGCAAGGCAGGAGGAACCTGGTTGTAGCTTAGGGGTGGAGAAGAGTGCCTAAAGTTAAGATCATAGAACTCAGAAAACAACAGTACCAAAACCACAAATATGTGACATCATCCACTACACCTCTGGACTATGGCATGCACATCATAATAATAAGCTACTAAAAATAAAAATGGAAAAGCAGAAGAGAAAGAAACTGGCGATAGATAGCTACCATGAGGATATAGGAGATCTGGGTTCATACTCAGAAGAAATAGTGCAGTTTCAAAAAGCCACTCCTACTTCAAAGAAAAATGTTAAATGGTTAAAAGTCCCAAAAGAGTTATTGAAAGAGCTTAAAACAGACTTTACATGTCAAATAAGAGAGACTGAAGACATATTGGAAAGAAATAAAAGAATTCCAAGAAAATTACAGAAAGCCAATCAATTGGAAAAAGCCAATTATTGAGGAAGAAAATAACTCCTTAAAATCTAAACTTGGAAAAGGAGAAGCTAATGACATTATTATAAGACAAAAAAATAATAAAACAAATCAAAGAAATTGAAAAATAGGAGAAAATATGAAACCTCTCATAAGGAAAAAAAAATCTGAAAGACAGATCAAAGAGACACTGTAAGAATTATCGAAATATGTGAAATTTATCTTTTAAAAAAAGGTTTAGATTTGATATTACAAGAAATTATTCAGGGATATTTCACTAACATTCTAGAATCAAAGGGTAAAGTAAAAATTTAGAAAAATCAATTATCATTTAAAAGAGATTCCAAGATGAAAAGAAAACTCACAAAAACATTACACCCAAGTTCCATACCTCCCAAGTTAAGGAAAAATACTACAAACAAGAAAAAATAATTTAAAAACTGGAACTATACTCAGGATAATAAAAGAGCTAACAGCTTTTACATTAACAATCAAAGTGCTCAAAATATTTCAAAGGCCAAAAGAGCTGATTTGCAACCAAAAATAATTTACTCAGGAAAACTGAGTATAATTATGAATGGGGAAAATGGATATTTAATGAATTTTAAAAATGGTCAGGTATGTATGTGACAAAAAGTGGAAACATTTTCAAAAGAAAATTTGATATGTAAAATTTAGGGAAAATATAAGGCAAATTTTAAAGACAAATTAAAACATTTATATAAGGGTTTCAATAAGGTCAAACTGTTTATCTCTTATGTAGGAAAATGTTATTTGTATTCTTAACAATACTATCATTATTTAGGTAATTTTAAAGAATACACATAGAAGATACGTGCTTGAGTTGAGTATGAAGAGATGATTCTAAAAATAAATAAAAAATGAATCTAAAAAATAAATTAGGTATGGAGAGGCATAATGGAGCAATTATTTTAAATAAATCACAAATGGAAGAACTGGCATGATGAAAGCAAGAACATTACTATTATGGCAATTGGGTTAAAGAAGGAATAATATATTCATCTGGGTATAAAATATATAAATTTATAAAGAAATAGGATGGTAGGGAAGTGGATAAAGGAGGGATTTTTAGAAGGGTGTGTATATTAGGAAGTAGGAGTGCAGGGGACTAAGATAAAGGGATAATTCTTAGAGGCGTGGGTAGAATAAGGAATAAGAGTGTAATAGAAAAAGATAAAAAGGAGGGGTTCTTTCAGAGAATGCAGATTAAAGAAATGGCGACTAGAAATAAGATGTGTGAGGAATGATGGGGTCAGAAGCATAATAATAATGAAAAAGACTGGGAGGAAATATACAACTAATAAATAATTATAGCTTTGAATTTTTGAATAACATGGAATCACTCATAAAACAAAAATGGATAGGCAGAATGGATTAAAAATCAGAATCTGACAATATATTGTCTACTAGAAACATATTTTAAAATGAGATACATACAAAGTTAAAATAAAGGACTAGAGTAGAATTTGTTATACTTTAGCTGAGGTTTTTTTTTTTTTAAAAAAAAAGACAACAGAGATAGTAATTATGATCCTAAAGTAAAAGCTAAAATAGATTTAATTAAAAAAGACAAACAAGGAAACATGATCATTAAAAAGGTACCATAAATAATAAAGCAATATCAACACTGAACCTATATGCACTCTAATGCTATAGCATCTAATTTTTTAAAGTGAAGTACAGGTAGAATTGGGTAATAATATTATAATAGAAGGGAACTTAACCTTACCCACTCAGAATTAAATAAATCTAACAAAAATAAATAAAAAGTAAAGAACTTAAAGAGTGAGTGAGTGAGTGAGTGAGAAAAATTGGAAATGATAACTTATCCAGGGCCACAGAATTAATAAATTTGAATCAAGGTACTCCTGACTCCAAGTTTAATGCTCTATTCGTTGTACAACTTAGCTGCCCTAAATGGAATCTTAGAAAAGCTAGAGAAAATCTGAAAGGGTTATATCATTTTTCTCAGTGGTACATGGTAACTTTATTATTTACTCTAATTGACTATATAAATAAAAAAAAATGACCATATGTTAGGGCATATAAACTTCATGGTTAAATGCAGAAAAGCAGAAATATTAAATGCATCCTTTTCAGGTTACAATGCAATGGAAACTATATTCCATAAAGGACTACAAAAACACTAATTAAAAATTGATTCAAGACTAAATGACCTAGTCTTTAAAAATGATTGGTTTAAAGAACAAATCAGAAACAATCAATAATCATATTACAAAGAATTATAATAATGAGACAACATATTAATATCTATGGAATGGAGCAAAAGCAGTAAAAGGAGAAAAATTTATATCTCTAAATACTTATGTCAATAAAATAAAGAATATACTAGTGAATTAGGTATGCAATTAAAACTAGAAAAAGAACAAAATTTAAATTATCAATTCATTATCAAATTGGAAATCCTAAAAAAATGAAGGTGAAATTTATAAAATCAGGAATAAAATTGAATGAATAAATAAAACTAGGAATTGGTTTTATTAAAAAAAATGATGAAATAGATAAATCAATGATTAATATGATCTTTAAAAATGGGGAAAAAAACAGATCTCTACTAGTAAATGAAAAAGATGAATATCACTAAAAAAGATGAAATCAAAGCAATTATAAGAAGTTATTTTACTCAGTTATACAAAAGTATAAAATGCCTAAGGTTAACAGAAAAGAAAATAGAACATATAAATCTATTCAAAAAGGAAACTGAACAAGTTTTAAATGAGCTCTTTAAGAAAAAAACATCATGACATGGCTCTCTTCAACAATGAATTGATTCAGACTAGTTCCAATAGTTCAGTAAAGAAGAGAGCCATCTACACCCAGGGAAAGAACTATGGAAACTGACTGAGGACTGAGGACCAACACATAGCATTTTCACTGTTTTTGTTGTTGTTTGATTGCACCTTTTTTTCCTTCTCAGTTTTTTTTTTTCTTTCTAGATCCTATTTTTCTTGTGCAGAAAGATAATTGTATGGATATATACTTATATTGGATTTAACATATATTTTAACATGTATTGGAATACCTGCCATCTAGCAGAGGGGGTAGGGGGAAGAAGGGGAAATTTGGAACAGAAACTTTTGCAAGAGTCAATGTTGAAAACTTATCCATGCATATGTTTTGTAAATAAAAAGCTATAATAAAAAAACAAAAATAGTTCATTGAGATTAAGAATTAAAAAAAAAAATAAAAGAAAAAAAAAAGCATCATGGGGCAGCTAGGTGACACAGTGGATACAGCACCAGCCCTGAAGTCAGCAGGACCTGAGTTCAAATCTGACCTTAGACATTTAACACTTCCTAGCTGTGTGACCCTGGGCACATCACTTAACCCTAATTGCCTCAACAAAAAAGAAAAAAGCATGGACCAGATGAATTACAAGTGAATTCTACTAAACATTTAAAGATCAAGTAAAGATCAACAATTCCTATATTAAATAAGTTATCTGGAATGATAACCAAAGAAGGAGTCATATCAAGTTCATTTAATGTACTTGACACCTAAACCATAAAGAACAACAACAAGGAAAATTAAAAACCAATTTCATTAATGAGTATGAATATAAAAATGTTAAATAAAATACTATTTTGGAGACTACAATAATCTATTACAAAGTTTGTGCATTCTGACCAAGTGGGAATGACCAGGAAATGCAGGGATGATTTAACATAAAGAACACCATTAACATAATTGATTATATCAATAAAAACAGAAAAAAGCTTTGACAAAATGTAACACTCATTTCTAATAGAAGTACTCTAAATCATAGGTATAAATGAATTTTAAAAATTGATCATAAGCTTCTACCTAAAATCATTAGAAAAAATTATTTATGATAGGAAAAAGTTGGAGGCTTTCCCAATAAGATCAGGAGTGAAACAAGGATATCCATTGTTCACCATTATTATTCAATATTTTGTTAGAACTGCTAGCACTAGCAATAAGGGAAGAAGAAGAAACTGAAAGAATCCCAATAGACATGAGATAATAAAACTATTCTTTTTGCAAAGGATATAATGAAAATCCTTGGAAAATTCTAAATATTCAACTAAAAAGGTAGTGAAAACATTCAATAATTTTAACAAAGTATTTTGTGTAAAATAAAACTACATAAATCATTAGCATTTCAACATAACACCAACAAAATATTCCAAGAAGAGGTAATGAGACATAACCCATTTAAAACAATTGTAGACTGTATAAAATATTTAGATGTATATCTACCAAAACAAACCCAGAATTTATATAAACATAATTGTAAAATATGTATACACAAATAAAATCAGATTTAAAAAATCAAAAAATATTAATTGTTCATACACAGGCAGAACAATATCATACAAATAAAAAAATGATAATCTGTTTATGACTTTGAATAAATCAATTAGCAATTAAATTAGCAAAAAAAAATACTAAATTAAAAAAATCTATTTCAGAACAATACAAAGTTAAATATGTCAAAGGAATTAATGGAAAAAAAAGTAAAGGAAGGAGTTACCAAATATCAATGGTACCAAAAGGCAATAAGTATCAAAACTAATTTGCTAATAAGTAGTAAAGTATATTAGTGAAACAGAGTAGAAATATAATACACAATAGTAAATTATTATAGTAACCTTGTGTCTGAGAAATCTAAACTTAAGTTTTGGGATAATAAATCATTATTTCTTAAAAATTGTTTGAAAGCTGGAAAGCAGTCTGGTAAAAATTGGGCATAGACCAATATATTATATTATTTACCAAAACAGTTCAAAATGTATACATGACCCTGTGTGAAAAGGGGGATATTACAAAGAAATTAGAAGAATATGACATATTATTTACCAGATTTATAGATAGGAAAATAATTTGTGAATAAACAAGAGAATATTATGAGGTGTAAAATGGATGATTCCAGTTACATTAAATATAAAAGTTTTCATACAAATAGAAGCCAAGGTAGCCAAGATTAAAAGAAAAGCAGAAAATAGGGGAAGAGATTTTTATAGACAGTTTTTCAGATAAAAACTTCACATCTCCATTAAGAAAAACAAACAAACAAAAACCTTTGCCAGCTACACTAATTAGCTTGCCCTGTAGGTATTGTTTGGTCAGCAGTTGTAGAGACTGTTGGCCCCTCATAAACAAATTTATTTTTGGGGTAGGGGTAGTACTTTAGAGAATACTTTTTCAAGCAAAAAAAAAGAAAGTAGAAGGAAACTGAATATGCACTCTGAACAATTCTAGCTGATTCAACCTAAAAAAGTTATGAGCAAAATTTTTGTAAATAGTTGGTAGGTTTATTTCTTTAGAGTTTCAAATATACAAAGCCAAACAGAATGTATTAGGGGATCAGAGATTGAGTCTGTCACTGAGGGATATTCTCTTTTCCCACAAACCTGTCACTCTGGACCCCAATATAGGACAAGTGATTTTAATTTTAAATAAATGTTGATTTGGAGGAACCTCGTGAAGGCACTAGATATATGTCACATTCAATGAGAAGAGAAAATATTCCGTTCAAATTAAAAGATAAAAAGTCCCTTCCTCATTCCCACAGTGATTTTTGCCTTTACAGCATTCATAGTACCCCATATTTTAGAGAAAGAAGGATTTGTCCCTCTTCCCCTTGAGCTGTGATTTCTCCCTATTTGCTAGGCAGAGGTACATGACTCAGTCTATAAGAAATAAGTGATGCAGATAAGGTTGATAAATGGGACTTGAAGAAACCTTTGGCCCAAAAAATTCCAGCCTCTACATCTGCCAGCTCCAGACCATTTCATTTGTATCTAAGTGTGTCAATTTTGACTTCTACTTGTACTTGTGGACAAGAGTTTGTTTATAGGATCGATGAATTTACGGACACATACACCAATTTTTGACAGCTGACCTGTCAAGATCAGTGCCTGAAAAACTAATTTCCAGCACGGTTAAACAAAATGCGAGCTGCTACAATTTGATAAGACCATTACAGTTTTCATTCACGCTGGAAGTCTGCTCTATCCTTACCAGAAATGTGGAGCCAGAGGTTACAACACAATCATCACTTGAGAGGAGATATACGACTTCTAAATCTGATTATGACCAACAAGTGTTCTCAGGATCAACCAGTTGTAGAATGAATTTGAAAAACCACTGGACTCTAGAAAATACATTTTCTAAGTCAATCTGGGGTGGTAGTGATATTCAAGTTGCTGGGTGTGTGTGTGTGTGTGTGTGTGTGTGTGTGTGTTTGTGTGTGTTTGTGTGTGTGTGTGTGTGTGATATGTGGGTATTTGGAGCATAAGAGCATTCTTTTTAATAATGTTCTTGCTATAAAAATTAGAGAATAGCTCCTGTTCAGAGAATAAGCTAAGTTATATGTAAATAGGTGATCGATATGCATTAAAATGGCATTCCTCTTTATAAAATAGGAAGTCAGTTGGTCTGCTCCCTAATTCAGAGTGAGAATATCCTTGATTCCTGATATAATGCTACTTGTCTATTCCTCTGAAAGTTTAGAGGCTTAACTGCTATATTTTATAGAAGAGTAAGATTAATAAAAATGGCATTAGAGGGGGGAAAATGAAGAATAGTTATGAAAGCAAAGTAGTCCATGATTTGGAAGAGAATTTATTAAAAAGTTTTTCAGAAAGTTAATTAATAGATGCCCTGAACAAACGCTCCCATCAACAGAATAGGAAATAAACAGTGATCAGCATTGATCAAATGGAGATAGGGTGTTTTAGAAACTGTCTAGCTAACAGACATCAAACAAGTATACCACCACACCACACAACAGCAAAAGCAATAGGATTTTGGAAGCTTTTAATATAAAAGACAAAATCTAGATTCTACCCAACCAGAAAATTTTGAATATAGACCCAAATTGAACTAAATGTCTGTCAACTAAGCAGCCTATATAAATTCAAGGTCAGTTAACCAAAGAAAGTCACATGCTGATGAAGATGTTTGCCTACAGAAAATTCCCAAAGACTATCTGTTTAAGAATAGAGGGAACCAATAGAAACAAGATTAAAAGGGAAGCATAAAACTGGGAGGGAAAGCTTTACAGCTAGTGTTTCAGATAAAAGTCTCATTTCTAAAATATATTAAGAACTCTGTCAAATTTATAAAAATGCATGTCATTTCCCAATTGATAAATAGTGAAAGTATATGAACAGACAATTTTCAGAAGAATAAATTAAAATCATATATAGCTACATGATAAAATTCTCTAAATTACTATTGATTAGAGAAATGCAAATTAAAACAACTCTATGGTACCACCTTATATATTTCAGATTGGATAAGATAACAGGAAAAGATAATGATAAATATTGGAGGAGGTGTGGGAAAATTGGGACATTAATGCATTTTTGGTGGAATTGTGAAATAATACAACCATTCTGGTGAGCAATTTGGAATTATGCCCCAAAGGCTACAAAACTGTGTATAACCTTTGATTTAGCAGTGCCATTACTGGATCTGTATCCCAAGGAAATCATAAAGGAAGGATAAGTACCCATGTGTGCAAAAAGGGTTTGTAGCAGCTCTTTTTATGGTGGCAAAGAATTTGAAAATGGGTAGATGCCCATCGTTTGGGGAATATTTGAACAAATCGTGGTGCATGAAGGTAATAGAATATTATTGTTCTATAAAAATGATGAACAAGCTGATTTTAGAAAAGTCTAGCAAGATTTATATGAACTGATGATGAGCAAAACAAGTAGAACCAGAAATAATTTGTGATGATCAACTATGAAAGACCTGGTTCTTCTCAGTGGTTCAGTGATCTAAAGCAATCCCAATCGACTATGGACAGAAAATGCCATCTGCATCTAGAAAAAGAACTAAAAAGACTGAATGTAAATCAATACATGCTATATACAATTCTTTTTTTCTGTTTTTTTTTTCTCTCCCATGGTTTTTCCCTTTTGCTCTGATTTTTCTCTCCCAACATAATTCATAAAGCAATATGTATTAAAAATAAATTTACTGGAAAAAATGAAAAAAAAAAGAATAGAGAGGTTACAATCTACATTAGTTACAGGTGTGATCAGATGTTTGAAATCATACATCCTTTCAGTATAGGAATAACAAAACTTCTTTTAACTTTTACATCATTTTTATCCAGTTTTATTTTTTTAAAAAAAGCTGTCACTAGTTTCCACAGTAGTCATAATATTGGCCCAACAAAATAAATATTGACTCAAATCAGCTTGAATCTGAAACTTTGGCCAACAGAATCTAGCCAGCAATAGAAACTGATAGCCAAGTTCCCAAACCATTTATTTTCCAAATAATAAGTCTGTGGTTTCCCCACTAACACCTTTCCCTGATGCCTAATGAAGAGTCCATGGTATTTCCCAAAATATTGTAAAGCAAATTCTGATATATTTTAAGCCAAAACACTTTAGATGTGGGTCTAGAGATGGAATCTATGTATAAGTATATGTGTGTGTGTGTGTGTGTGTGTATTATTTATATTATATGGTATACATAGGTACATATGTATATATATTTGAATAAGATTGAGAAGAGAGAACAAAGGGAGAGAGAGAGAGAGAGAGAGAGAGAGAGAGAGAGAGAGAGAGAGAGAGAGGGAGAGGGAGAGGGAGAGGAAGAGAGAAAGCATGTTTATGATGTGGAAAAGATGCCAACTTTTGTTGATAAACTCCCTCATTCAGGCAATCAATGAAATCATAAACAATCTCTCTCTTCTGTGCTTTTTCACTGTTTTTTCCCCATTGCTGAAATGTTCTTATCCTTCTCATTCTAGATTCCTTCAAGGTACAATCTGATTTCTATCTTCTATAGAAAGTTTTTCATGGTCCTACAATTATTTCCCCACTTAAAATAACTTACATCTACTCTGCATATATGTTAATTTTTTTTTCTTTTACATGTTGTCTATCCTGTTAGAATTGAGAACGAACTTCTTGAGGGTAGGATTTATTTTCAAGTTTTCTTTGTAACACCAGTGTTTAGCATCAATCTTGGCAGAATGTGGGCATATATTTAATGTTTGTTTAATGATTCTCTATAGCCACATATCCATGTATCAAAACTATTTATGTGGAGAGACTCATCACTAAGATACTAATACCAAAAAATTAGAAATTTTGGGAAATGGGTTTTAACAGATCTTAAGGATTACTAATCTAAGTCTGGGAGGCAATACATATACTGATGAAATGACATGAATCATTCAAGATATCAAAGTAAAGCCTAACTGGATTAAGGTACATATATAGTATTCAATCATTTATGAAAGTATATCTATGAAGAGCTGAGGTCCTTGTCAGTTGCTCAAGAAATCTCTCACTCGCTTCATAAAATATTTAAGAGACCATTTTCATCAGTAAAACTAAAAGACCTGACTGTGTATTATTTGAAAATAAGGATTAAAACATAGATTTTATATAAATAGAATATGTAATTTCCATAAACAAATGTGTTAGGTAACAGTAACTGAATCCAAAAAGATCTTGAAGAATAGAGTGGTGGTATGATTGTAGGAGATTATGAGGTATTAATGAAAAGAGCTGAGAACTTGGAATTAAAGCATTTGAATGAACACTCCAGTGTCCCAAATGTGTTCATGAGAATACAACTTTAACAAGGACTTAAACAAATACATCACAATAAATGCAAATCTCAGCTATGTTACTTATGATCGGTGTGATTTTGGGCAAATATGTTAATCCCTCTGGGCCTTAAGATTCCTCATCTGTAAAAGTAAAGGTGCTGGAATAGATGAACTATAAGTAATCTTTCAAATAAAATATATGATCCTATAAAATATTTTGCACTGACAATGAAATTCAATGGATAAAAATGGAGGATTCTGCACAGAGATTTAAAAGATAGATACCATAAGTACAAGATGGGAGGATACATGGATGGTCAAGAATTCATGAGAAAAATATCTTGGGGTTTTGGTGGATTGTAAACTCAATATGTATTAACAGAAAGACAGGCAGTGTCCAACCACCCCAATTCCTCAGGCAGGGAGAAGCTAAAATATATTGAAATTACAGTTATAGAAATATGGAGTCTAAAATAAGGTAGAATCAGGAAGGAAATGGTCTGTCTACATTCTGCTCAGATATCAGGAGTAATATGCACATTTTGAAGTTTTAGGAAGGACATTTATAACATAGAACAGGTGAAGAAGAGGACAAACAGGATAGTGAGAAAACTAAAAGGAATAACATGTGAAGGTATTAGATAGGTTTAGTCTGGAAAAGGATGCCTAAAAGGAAATGTAATAGCTGGCAATTCCTAGAATCATTCTCTCAAGATTAGAATTTCACTCTGATTTCATTCTAAAGGACCAAAAATTCACTTCCTGATCAAATTCAGTTTTCTGAGCTGGGCTTCATATCTCAAGATGAATAAGCTTAGCTCCTACTACAGAGATTTATTTACTTCTGTTGGAGACAGTCTGATTTGGATTTTTCCCCCCTTGTATTTCTTGAGGCTGATTGAAAACATTAAAACTTTCAGTCATGAAACTCAAGTGTTAATGAGTCTAATGATTCAAAGAGACTATGAATAAATACTATGCACCATAAACAGCAAATGGACTATTAAAAAAAGAGGCTCGATATTGATTCTATGTGAAGATTTCCGCAGGAAAACCCAAACTTGCTTTGCCCATTAATTACAGCGGCCATCTGTAATTATCCTGATAGAAAAGAAGGTATAACATAATGTTGTGACATTGTATCTATATACATCAGTGAGTGTTACAGATATGAGTTAGGCAATTACAAGAAAATGTTTGGATCATTATGAGTTATGATCTACCAGAAAGCCACTAGAAAAAATATTTTTTGCATATGTTGGGGGAAGGTTAAGGGAGTTTCTTATCCATTTAATGAACTTTTATATACAATTTGATTAATATCCCCCATGTGGATGATGCAGACTCTCAGAAGGTATCCCACTGAGAGCATAAATTACTTTGGATTAAGTTTCAATAAGTAATACTTCTCCAGGATGAATTGGGTTGTTGGGAACTCACCTTTTTTTTTGCTTCCTAGATAATGGGTTTCACTGATTGGGCTGCCCTCAAAATGAAATCAGTCTCTTGGGAAAACAGAATCTTGAGCTAGTTCATACAAGCAATATTTATGGAAGTCTCTCTCCCTCTCTGTCTGATTGTCTGTCAATTTATCTCTGTGTGTGTGTGTGTCTTTTTTCCCTCAACTTTTCTGTCTGCTTTTCCCTGTTTCTTTCTCTATCTTTCTATTTTTCTGTTTCTTTATATCTCTGTGTATCTATCTTTGTCTTTCTATCTCTTAATTTGTCTCTCTTTGTCTCTATTTCCTTCTTCTTCTCCTCCTTTTCTACCTCCCTCTCTTTGGCTATATTTCTATTTTTCTCTTTGCTTTTTCTATTTTTCTTTCTGTCAGTCTTTGTCTCTCTCTGATTATTTCTTGCTCTCTCTCTCTCTCTCTCTCTCTCTCTCTCTCTCTCTCTCTTTCTCTTTCTCTCTTTGTCTCTGTCTCTCTCTCTTACACATACATACACACACTCACACGCAAATATACAATTGGCTTCAGACACTTACTATGTGACTCTGAACAAGCCACTTGACCTCAGCTTCTTATCTAAAAAAAACAAGTGTGGAAGAAAATGTCAAAGCTCTCCAGTACATTTGCCAACAAAACCCCAAATGGGGTCACAGAAAGTTGGACACAACTAAACAGTAACATCAATCCAATGGGAAAAGGTAGTTGATTTTCTAACAGATCCAAGGACACTGCAAATTTATATTACTAAAGAGAGTCTCTATACAAGGAGCTCAATATACTAGGAAAATTATGCTTGGACTACCTCTTTCCACCCTACTAAAACAAAAGAAAATTATTATGTAGGGTCTATGTGGGGTCAGGCAAAGCATAAAAATGCATATATAGAGAAAATCTGAAAACCAGCTTAAATAGTATTACTTATCTCTCTCAGTAGGGAATTACTGATGGTCTGAATCAGTGATACCCAAATATACCAGTACGATAGGGATATATACAACTCCAAGTACAATTGAAGCTGCCTAAGATTACCAAGAAAGGCACACAACTGTCAGTTAGTGTGGACATCACTGTTGTCTTGGAGTCAAAGGCAAAGAACAGATCTCCTGAGACTTACTGGCATCTACAATTATAAGATTAGCCCTAGCTACAACAAAACAATAGAATGGACTGCCTGTGGGATTAGTAAATCTGCTGTCACTACAGATCATCAAGTAGAAGATGGAGGATCATTTGTTTGAAGAGATGTCAATGGAATTCATTACTTATGTTGGTGTCAGACTAGATAAGCCTTGAGGTTCCATCGAAATCTAAGATTTCATGACTCTATAATGCCAAGAGCCATTTCATTTTGCTATATTATGAATATAGCATCAATGACAGGCCAATTCCAATCCCCATCACACACAAAATCATCGACCCATAACGGCTCATCAGGTTCCCAGTTCTAGTAACCTTCCAAGAAATTGTTTCATTTTAAACCCACATCCCTTTTATGATAAAACATGAGAAACAACAAAAACTGAATTTTCCAAGAGGATCTCTTTATGAACCCTAAAACTGACACTGGACTGAAAAATGCATAGCCCCAAAATGTAGTTCTATGGCCCTCCAAATTTAGTCACTGGAGAAGCCCTGGAAAACATAATTTCTATTTTTCATATTTCAGATATAATCTAACCCTCTGTAGTAGCTAAGAGTTTTCTTTTCGGTCAGTTCATAGGTTATAGATTATGATCCTTGAAAAGACCCTTAGCAGTCATCTGGTTCAATCACTGAATTTTACAGATGAGTAACATGATAAACAGATGAATTAACTTGCCCAAGGTCAAAGCCACTAAACAAAACTGAGATTCACTCTAAGTTCTCTAAAGATGAATATATATTTATATTTTTTTCCTTTATTTATAATTATATACATAACAGCAAAGAAATAAACATATAATATAATATATATGAAAGATATATTAATATATAATAAATATACAGAAAAGTATCTATGTATTCAACTATCCATCTTTCTATCTGAAAATTCAATTTAATTTCTTTGCCTTTTCACTAGAGTTCTGTACTGTTTTCTCAGAATTGCCCGATCATACAAAATGAACAAAGTTTTTGCTATTCTTAGCCCCAGAAATAACTCCATCAATTTCTTCAATATGCCCTGTTCTAAAAAATATCATAAGCCAATAGATTTGATATTCATTAGTGTTTATCCCCTTAGAAACATACATACATAATACATATGTACATACATCTATATAAACTAATGTTTTAATAATTAATTAAACTAATCTCAAAACTAAACAATCAAAAGTGATTCATTAACATTGAAGGTGAGGAATTTCCTGCATTTTATACTCCTATATTATTTTTCCTATATTATATTCTAGGTGTGGAAATGAATTTTTTTTTCAGAATTAACATATCTCAGAGACACAGAGATAAGCAGCTGCATCTAGTCACCAGCATCAGAGAATTCTAGTTACTTATTCTGATAAGTTAGGTGTTTCTTTTTCAGATAAGAGAATATCATATAATAACCTGTACCCTCAAATACTTTTCTCCTCCTATAATTCTTCTGTATATATATTTTTTTATTTCTTGGGCTCAGCATTTTAGAAAATCCCTTCTTCTGACAGCACTTGAGTGGTAGAAATAGACTTATACCAAGTCTGTCTGTTTGTGTTTACTATTTCTCATGAATCTTTGCATCCTTGTTGTAAAGAGAAAAGGATAGAAAAGGGAAATATTGGGAGATGTACATTACTCATATTTATCCCTACCTGAGATATATGCAGAAATAAACATCTCATCTCTATCCAGGGAATATAAACATGTAGCCATCATGTTTTCACCTCTGAGCAGGATAAATTGCTTCAATTAGTCTCACTGTATGAAGGCAGAGAGACAATAATAGGCTGATGACATTGAAACAGGAGTAAACTGAATGGGGAGATTGGCTGCCCAGACAGCAGAGATACCAAGTAAGATGCAGCACTTAATGAAACAATCATAATAATGGCAAAGGCAGTCTGAAGAAGGAACATCATGCTTCCCTGGTTAATTGGATATTATATTAGGAAAGTGCCTCACTACTGTTCACAAAGGTGTACATCACATGGCTGTGTGATACTAAAAAAGAACAGACCTGAGTATAAAGTTAAAGAGAAGCAAGTGAGACTCCCCCATGAAAATGAATTCAAGACACTTAGCCCTCTAGTCTATCCCATAAGAGTTCCTGGTAAAATGAATGGCTTCAATAGCTTTCACTACCCACCCGACTTTCTATCACTCAGTCTTTACTGGTAGACTCTGTGAGTCTCAGGATGATAAAGTATTGGGATTATTATTGAAAGGGCCTTACATGAGCACTTCTTCTAATCTGCATTTTTACAATAATTATCTCTTCAGAATGTCTGACAAGTGATCATCCAGCCTTCATTTAAAAAAAAACAACAGCAAAGTGACGGGGTATCCCACCTGAGACATCCCATTATCCTTGGACATAACTCTAGCTTTTAGGAAGTATTTCTTCCTATTAAAATTAATGTGTCCCTTTTCTACAGTGTCAAAAATAAAATAAAAGTCTCATCCCCCATCCACATTAGAGACCTCTGGATTTTTGAAGACAGGCCGTATATGCCACTCCAAAGGTTCTTTCTTCTCCAGCCATTGTATACCCCTCTACATCAATCAATCTCATCCAACATGTCTTTGAGGTCACCTCCCATCCTGCTCACTTGCCCTTTTATGCTTTCTAGCTTGCCAAAGTGCTTCCTGAAAAATGATTCTGAGAATCAAAGCCAAAATTCCAGATGTGATAATGACCAAGACAGAATGCAAAGGAACAATCACTTCTTTCACCTGACTCTCTCAATTTAAGTTGGTGATAATATTGACATTTTCAATTGTCATATCACCATTGGGATTTTAATCCACCAAACCTCCACTATGTGTTTAATAGAAAATTCTTTGAGAAATCCAAGGGAATAAATGAATCCAGCCTATAAGTATTTTACAATTGAGAGCGAAGGGGAGAGACAAGCAAAGTCCGAGAGACACCTTGAGACAGATACAGAGAGAGAGAGAGAGAGAGAGAGAGAGAGAGAGAGAGAGAGAGAGAGAGAGACAGAGTATAAATACATTTGAAAAAGAACAATACAAATCCTCCCTTTTACCACATAAGACTATTTGTAATTACCTAAGAAATGGGTTTTAGATAGCTTATTTCTGCCCTCCTCATTGGGACTTTTCATCAAGATTAAATATTTGGGTATGACTTGGATATGAGGAATGAACTCCCAAGCTCAGAATACCCTCAGCTTTCACCAGATTCATCACTGACAAGCTAGCTAAATAGAAACAACAGGGACACCCAGCTCCATCTATCTTGTAGCCTCCCACAGTACAGAAATGATTATCATCTAGTTTAGATTATATCTATACACATACATACACATATATGTGTACTATATATATATATATATATATATATATATATATATATATATTCCACATTTGTATGTAGTTACATGCAATGAAGTGACATGAGATTTGGGGGTGTATGTTAAAAGTGAGAAAGGGAGAAAATAACCGTTTGAGAGACAGAATAAGGGGCTGAAATTTATTTCTAACATTGCTCTGAAGGGAAGTGAAAAGGAAATGCAAGCCCCTAAAGGACTGAAAGAAAAATAAATAAGGGCTGACAAAACAACATAAGCAAAGATATCTTGCATGGAGATGTTGCTGTCAGGTTTAATCCAGTCTACTTTTCCTTTCCCAATATCCTTACCTCTCACAGGTGTATTGTCTGCTTAGTGCAACTGAACAGCAGGTTCAGCAAATGATCCAAAGTGAACAACAAAAGATGAATACCTTCTAATATATTATAAAACATTTTTTGAAATTGAAATTTCAACTTGAATTTCAGCTCCTTTGAAAGTATGGATCATGATTTATACGTGTTAATATCTCTAATGTGTGTAGTGGAACACCTGATGAACAGTAAATATTTCTTGATTAATGAAATTATTTTAAGGAAATGGTTAATTTTCTATAATAAGCCTAAAATTATAGCCCAAATTCAACTATTCCCCTAAGAATAAATAACCAGTGAGCTCGAAAGGGCTGCATTTTTGTCACTCCTTTTTTGGGGGGTCAATGGCACATGGATACATTGCAGTATATTAATTAATTCCACCCCATGCTCTTACTTACAATTATATCTGTACTTAGAGAATCATAGATAATTATTTATTTTCCTGACATTTTCCCAATAATCCCTGAAATATAGGAAAATATTCTCAGGTTTTTTCAATCTACAGCATCTCAGAGATGTTCTTAGGTCATCTATTCTCACTCTGAATGGCAGCCTAGAAATGGCTTTCCTAAATTTGAAATTTGAATCCTTTGGGGAAGTGAACTGGTAATTTGAATAGGAGGATGGGAAAGAAACATTTTTTTCTCCAATGCATAATGAGGTCTTGAAGGCACAAATTAAATGCAGACAATATTATTAAAAAAGCATGAATGCTTATCTGCAATAATGATGTGCATTTAATGGTTTTAATTTACAAGGAAAACTATTTTTGAAACTAGTTTGAGGAATGCATTTTCTCTTTGGTTTTATGTATGTTAAATTTAATCCCATGGGTAAGTACTATAGTATCATAGCCTATACACCAGACTAATTAGTAGTGATTCTTAAAAATACTTGAAATAGTCAAAATTTCTCCATTAAAGTCCCCCTGCCTATGCCCCATATCATAGCATAGCAATGGATGGCCCAAGAGTTTCTGAAGGATACGCCAACAGACCATAAACTCTGATATGTCCTACTAAGATACAGAACCATGAAAAATAATTGAGCAATGAATGTACATCTGTTATGCAAGGATTAGCCTAATAGGCCACAGAAAGTCTCATTCTCAAAGGAGTGATTGCCAGGTGGTGAATGAAGCCATAGAAAGTTAAGCAAATTGGGACAGCTAGATAGCTACAGTGGATAGAGTGCTAGCTCTGAGTCAGGGTGATCTGAATTCAAACTCAACCTCAGACCCTTAACACTTAAAAATTGTGTGGCAAGTCACTTAACTCCAGATGTTCCCCCCCCCAAAAAAAAAACAGTCAAGCAAGTTTCCAGTGGGTCCAACTACACCAATGACAACAGAGCTCTTGGGATTTTTTATACATCAACATTTAGCTAAATATATTTATATCTCTATTTTAAAGCCTCATTCACAGAGAGCAATCATTAAATCTATTCAGGAAAATGTTTAATATTTTCCATAGCAAAAACAAACAAGCAAAAATAAAACCCTTACAATACACAAATTAGGGTGTAAGTCAGATTTTGTAAAGCGTTACTATTATTGAAAGCCATGGCAAGGAGAGTCATCAACATGGAGAAAAAATGTCTATCAGAGAAGTGGATTCCAATTACAAGGAATTCCCTACTAGTATATATGGTAAAAATTGAAAAAGGAAAATAAGAACAGTTAGAATGAAACACCAGCTCTTTTTAGCTGATTTTGGAAACAGGGTAAGACAGCTTGTTTTTAGGAGAGAATAGAGATCTAATCTGCTATTGACTTTAGAAGGTGTGAAAAGTAGGAAAATGTTGTCTGGGTCTTGGTAATACAGGACAGGAATCCTAAATCTAGGCCTGAATGTGGTAAAGGGAGAAGTTGTACATGACTGTTCAATTTATCTGGTATGGAGGATCCCATATGTCAGAAGAAGGAGATGCCAGGGACTTTCATCTCTGTCTACATGAAGTTTTCCTGTCTACATGTCTAATATCCAGGACCAATCTTTCCAATTCTAAAGTGACTCCATATGCAATATGCCTAAATCGTTCAGAGAAAAAAAGAGGGTTTTTTTTTTATTTATATGAAAAATAAAACCTTACCTCTTGATCTCAACTAATTGTCACAAAAAACCTTGAGTGAAAAAATGCAAGATTAATATAATGTCAAGAGATTTGGGACAAAATTAATGCATTCAGTAGACACTAGGTAAAATATTTATAGAATATGAATAAGAATACCATTATGAAAAAGTATCAAAAAGTCACAATAAGCACCATTGGAGACATTATTAACTTTGATAAGATCAGAGATCTTTGGAACAATTCAAAAAACAAAAAACAAAAAAAACAATGCCACTTGCAACTGGTTTTTCTCCCATAGTGGAAATTACCATGCATGATATTTTCCACATTTGAAGGGTCCTCATGTGGAAAACAATCCATACTCATTCTGTTTGGTCTCAGGGGACAGATCTAGGATTGAATAATAGTGATTGTGGAGAAGCAGATACCAAATCTATGCAAGGAAAACTTCCTTTCAATTAAATCTATCCAGAAATGAAATGGATTGCCTCAAAAGTTTATGTGTTCCTCTGCCACTAGAGTCTTTAATGGGAAAAGAGATGGTAAATTATTCATTTATTATATGATAGCCTTCTTCAGGATTAGGATTTTTGTGGAGATCTTCTCCCATTTTGAGTTTCTGAGAGAAACTAAAAAATACACATAAGTCTCATTTTACCAGTCCATAATTAAATGAGAACAAATGAATGAGTTCAAGCTCCTGGTCAGTCAGCATATGACAGTATTTTTAGCTCTGTCCCCCAATATGGAAATTCATGAAATGGCTTCACCACATTATAAATTTTGTGAAAGAAGAGTCACAACAACGGTAGATGAGTCATCAGAAAAATCACTAGGAAAGAATTATTTGTTATCAAGTGTGTTTGCAATTCTCTCCTTGAAACTACTCTTGAAAATCCAAGGTAGACTCTATGTTCTTTCTCCTAACACAGAGTGACGAATTCAAACATAATCATAATTTTTCATCCTTCAATTACAGAAGTAATGTTAAGTTGCCCAGTGCTGATCCTTGCTTCTCCTAAATGACATTCTCAGTTGATGTGATTTAGGTGTATAACATTTGAGGCAACCCATTTCATTTCTGACTAAATTTAATTGTAAGGAAGTTTTCCTTGTTTGGATTTGATATCTGCCTCCCTGCAATCACAAGTAATCACAATGCATAAATCATCATTAGCTGTTTCCTTTTACTCATACAAAGTGCATGTGGAATCCCCATAAGGCATATTCCTAACTAGAACCAACTTCCAGAACACCATACTCACCACAAAAATCATGTAAAACATAAACACTCAAGGGAATGATATCTCAGAGTAGCTGTCACAACTAATGTACTTTCAAGGCTCTTCCAATTTTTCCCTGCCCTTATATCATGTTCCTATGTCTACCTGATACACAACTTCTCTATTTTCTCTGCAATGTGGCTAGTTTCTTTCATTATTTCATATTATATCATATCATATATTTCACATCAAAAACCTGCCTCCTTTCAGTTATTCCTGAAGACTCTAATCCAGCTGGAACCAACTTATCTTCTCCATAGCACACCCAGGAGCAAGAAGAGCTGTAGGAAGAACTTTCTTAGGAATACAGCTCTTTACATCTATCCCAGGTAAATTTCAACTATTGCCACATCTGTTCTCCAGATGCTCTGTATATAACCCAGTCTATATGTTTGATTATCAATTCTATGGCTTAGTATATGATATTGTAGATCTAAAGCTAAAAGCTAAAAAGGATCTTAGGAATAATTTAGTCCTAGCCCTTTGGCTTTTTGTTTTTTGTTTTGGGGGGTTTTTTGGAGCAGAGGGAGATAAAGAGACTTATCTAATGCCACATAGAAAGTAAGAAGCAGAGACAGGATTCAAACACAATCCTGTAACTCTAAGGGCATTGCTATTTCTACTGTACTATGCAGCTGTCTTCTGTATCTTCATTCAATGATGATAAAAACTGTTGAATAAGGCAGGGTTGATTCATTAAAAAATAAAAAAAAAATTCCACAAGCAGGCAATGATTCATCCATTGACACTCATTGGGAATGTTTCTTTTATTAAACCAAAAATTCACTTACGACTATTAACATTCCACTCATTTCTTACTCTTATTCTAGATTGGTATTGTATGAAAAGTTGTTGAAAACAAAGCTTAGTGGTTGATTTTTTTGTGGGTAGAAGCTTAATTTTTTTTTCTCCCAAAGATAATGATGCTTTGGGAATTGGCCCACTTTGGAAAGAGAAAAGTATTGTGGTGCTATCCTTAGAGGGATAGACATTAAAGCTTCTGAGGCATAGAAAAAGAGGTTTAGTAGAGTATTGTCTTTAGAAAAGTGACTCCATTTTGATCAAATTGAACAGTCAATGTCCAATTTTCCCTTTTGAGCATTCTCAAGGCCCACCACCAAGACTTATTCTTGCATCCTATATAGTAACAAATTAGTAAATCTCTTCTCCTTCCCTGAAGATCCATCTTTTTTTGGGAGGGGGAGATGGTAGGGGTGCTTACCTTCTTACTTGAGACTGAAACTTCCTATATGAGGTCTCTCCCTCCTTTAGAATGTCAGTTCCTTGAGAGCACAGTTTGGTTTGTTTTCCAATTTGTATCCTCTATAATTAACATAGTGTTTTGCATATTAACAAATGCTTTTTCATTCATCTATCTACTAACTCATTCATCCAGTCATTTATTCAAAAGGACTTTGTGAAAGCCTAGTCAGATGCTTTAGCTAAACTGAGACAGATAATGTCCCCAGTATTCCCTGGATGAAAAACTCTAGATGCTCTTACCATTTTAAAAACTAAGGCTAACTTGACATAACTTAGCGATTCCGTGCTATTTCTATGTGTACTCTTTCCTTGGTCCTAAGAAGTTACATGTTTAATAAGTCCTAAGTTATTTAACCATTTTTCTCCTTATGAAATTTTTTTTCTCATCACATCAATATTGGTGTCTGATATTCAGGAAAGAAAAAAAAACATAATAATTGTCTGTGTCTGCAGTCAGCAGTGGAGAAAAATCTGCCTGACACATACAGAGCTAAGAAATCTGCCTGTAGATCTGTAGAAAAGCTCTTGGTTGTCATTCATTTCCCCAAATTTATAGAGTAACTTGGGAATGCAATGACTTGTAGCTAGAAAAATACAGAAAATAGTATTTGCTCACATAAATGTGCCTCTCTTCCCTTCCTTATCTTTGCTCTTTCCTTAATTTCACTATCTTTGCTCCCTTCTACTTCCCCATTTCAGCTCCTTTTTGGTATTCATGTCTACAAATATCCATGCCAAAACTCTATTTCATTCTCCCCCTTATGCTCTATATCTCTCTGTCTTTATCTAAGAATAAGGAAAAAAATATATTGAGACCAGCTCCAAATTCTTTTTTTTTTTTTTTTAAATCACCCAATTCTTCTATGAGACTTTATACCCGGCAATAATACATGAACCTATGACCTCTGATCTCTTAACCCCTTTTTTCTCTTTCATGCTATCGATGAGTCATCTGGTCTCTCCTTTATTGCTCCCTGTCTTCCTTTACTTCTTTACTGATCTGACCCGTTGCTTCCCTGCCAAGCTAACCCAGCATCCCCTCTGCTCTTTCCCCTTGCTACTCTGCTGCCCTTGCTTTCTTTGCTATTGAAAATCAACCACCCTGCTCCCAATGCTTTTACGTTTCTCCTGTCAATCTCCCTTGTTTTCCAGTTTTTCTCTCTCCCATTATCCTCTCTTAGTAAAACAAACAAACAAAAATGGCAGCTTGTATTTCCAAATCTTTTACCTTTTACAAAACACCTTCCTACCATGAACCTATGAGATCATACTTACATTCTGTTACCTATTTTACAGATTAATAACAATGATAATAATAATAGTTGCCATTTATATATACTTTATACGTGCAATGAACTATAGGAAGCATTTTCCGTTTATCTCATTTGATCTTCACAACAAATTACCCTGAAAGGTAATTGGTATTTTTTTCCTATTTTACACTTGAGTAGATGAAGGCAAAAAAGATTTGAAGAGACTTGCTTAAGATCCCACAGCTAGTTAATATCTGTGCCTGTATTTGAACTCAGGTCCTTCTGGCAACAGGTGTGTTGTTCCACCTATTGCCCCTGACATGGTTGCCCCAAGGTCACTTAAATAATGACTGACAGAGCTAGCCACCAACCCTAGGGTTTCAAACTCTCAGGCCAGTGTTCGGTCTACTGCATAATCTCCCTTTGCCTTATTTATTTTCTCTCAACTTCTGACTTTATCCCTAAGACCAATCACAATACTTGGTCCTTTTGTGAAGGACTGGCCCAAGAAAGAGGATATTGATTCGTTATCCAACATTGGCTTCTCCCTTCTCAAAAAATCCCAGAATTTGTGAATTATAAGGGAGCTCCAGAGTCATCTAAGCTAACCCCTCACGAAAGTAATCCACACACTGACATGTTTTCCTACATGCTAGTACAGGAGTTGGGAAAGATTTAAATGACCTCAGCATTCAAAGCCGAACTCTCTGTTTCTTCAGGTTGCTTGGCCACAGTTATAATTCATAGCAAAATTCTCCACCCAAGTAGAAATTCATGATGATTTTACGGCTCATAATTGCCTAGAGACAGAATTGAGTTGCTGGCATCTCTGGAGGTCTCCAAGATACTAGAGTATCAACTATCTCACAACATTTTCCCCAAATATACCATCTTTTATTTGCTGACTGAAGAAACTGAGGCACTTTGCCTACAGTGCCTTCCTCCCAGAGTTTGTCTGTCCTAAAGAATCTACCACATCCCTATTGCATCCTCCCACACAATCCAAAATTATTTATTCACTTCAGCGGAGGTGGGAATGCCACGACAGGAGAGAAGAAAAGAAATGCTTGAGGCAGGGAAAATTTTGTTATTAGCCTGCATGAGAGGGGGAAAAAATAAAGCAAAGCATGTTCAATTCTATTATGTTGATTATGTTGACAATGTTGAAAAGTCTCTCTGAATATCCAAAGCATCTGCTTCGTTTGCCAAACGCCCCCCTCCCACCCGCCCCACCCACAGAACCCTCAATTAACCAAGCCTGGTATTAAGTTGTACTCAATTCCAACATGGGCAATTTGCCACCATGCTCCCCAATCCAGTTCCCCACTCTGGCCCATTTCCCCACTGTCTTTTGAGCATGCATGCTGATGCTGATGCCGTGTGTGAGGATGATAATTAAATTTGGCATAATTACTTTTCCAAATGATCACTGACACTCTATTGTTCAAAAAGAATTAATCCTCAGAGCCTTCCAAGTGCATTCTAGTTCCTGGTTCTAAATGAGATTTCAAAGAATGTAATTTATAATAACCAAAATCCCTGATGCACACTTTAATATAGCTTTTCTTTGTTAGAGTCATTTGCTGGTAAAAATCTGCTGGAATTAGAATCCTCTGGAGGTGATGAGTTACCTGTAACACCCATGCCACCGGAAGCCAAGTTGAAATTTAATAAGCATTCTTAATGATAATGGATCATGAGCTTTTCTCAAACCTTTAAAGATAAAGCAAGAGTTCCAAAGCTGATTTTTGTCCTTCCCATTTAAATGTCTCACTTAGGCCTGTCGCTCTTGCTTCATGTTCACAGTTTTCCTTGTAGCTGCAATCCAGTAATGAGGGAAGGCATCCCAGATCTGGATTCAGAAGACCCGCATTCAAATCTTGTTTCTATAACTTGTTGATAGGATGACCTTGAATAAATCCTCACATCTTTCTGAAGCCTATTTTCCTAATCTACAAAATGGAGAATGACATTCAAACGGCCTACCTCTTGGAGGTGGTGGGAAACTCCAGTGAGATAATAAATGGAAAGGAATTATAAATCAGAAAGCACTCCACAGTTCCCAATTTTCATTAAAGTGATATAGGATATAGGACAAATGTGTGTATGTTTTACAGATTATATTTAATCTGTTCTATTTCTTTGCATCTGAATAGATTTTTATCTATAGATTCTTTCCCAAAATTATTTTTTCTCCAAATCAACAATATTGGAAAATCTTTGAATTTAACCTTTGAATACACACACAAATACATGTATGTATCCAAAAGTGTTAAATATATCTATAATGAAAATTTTGCATGTATTTATTTGTAGAAATATAACTATAACGATCTTTATATATACATGAATATGCATGTACGTGTATATATATTTATACACGTCTGTGCATATATAAGTATATATCCAAAGGTGTCAAATATAATCATATTTGGATATAACAACTTTGAATATATAGTACATACATGCATACATATATATATACATCCATATGCATATATGATTAATAAACAGAGTTTTCCTAACATTTCTCTTTATACCCTAGAATCTGACCAATTCCGGTCCCTAAAAACCAGACAGAAATCCATTTATGCCATAGTAACACAGAATGTATAAGAAGGTATATAGAGATCATTTGGTTTTCTTTTCTCTTATTCCAGAAAAAGAAAGTGAACCCTAGAAAGAATTAATTATATGCCCAAGGAAATGGATAGAAAGCAACAAAGCTCTATGGGCTTGGACAAGTTACACAACTGCTCCCAAGTGTGTCTTCCTCCTCTGTAAAATGCAGGGGATTGGCTGAATGACATCTCGGCTGTCTCTAATTTCTCTGTTTCCTGAGATTATGGAGATATGCAACTACATCATTTTCTACCATTAAAAAGCAGCAACGAAGATAGTTCACATCTGTTTTGCAGGACTGGGAAAGCGGAGGAAATAAGGAGACATCTGTTGACCCTTGCACAAAAGTAACCAAATGTTCCTGGGATCTATTGACATTAAGAGCTCTGGGATATAATCTGTCTTCTAACAAAAAACAAAAACCCTGATCTTCCATCCCCTATCCTACTGCCCTTCCATTTGCATAATGCAACAAATCTTTTAAATCATTTTCCAAAAGCTTAGAGCATTTTTTTTTATCACACTAATGCCTCTTTATCTGCTTAAGTCCAGCTTCAAATGATAAAATATCACACACAGACTTCTCCAACGTGGGTCTGATTTATAATGTACAATCTTTACTTATTATCACCCAATGAATACAGAGAAAGGCCTATGCATTATGGAGCCACCATTCTTACCATCTCACAATTTCCCCTGCGTTCATTAGAATCTATGATATTTAGAAAGTTTTGAATATGTATAACACGTTTATTAATTGTAACATTAGCACTGACATTTCAATTTAATCAGTGTAGATGTAGACAAGTAAAGGAATTCTCCCATGTTCATACATAAATAGTATTATCTTTTCATTTCCAAAAGGTACCAATCCGTGATCAAAAAAGCTCAGGGGATAATTGCAACTTTGCAAGGAGAAACTAGTGAGAGAGGAGCCTGAGAAATCTGTGAGGCTGCATCAGAAGCTTCAATAATATATAAATTAAAGAGGTGAGCACCGGGAAAGATATCTCGGCAAACTGTGGGTCTCAAACATTGGTTTGCAACAAAAGTTAAACAAATATGTTTTCCACTTTGAGAAAATCAGTTGGTTTGAGAAGCCTATAATAAGTCTTTCAAAAGTCTCTGACCCTTTCTATCCAGGGTACTAATGGGTGGACTGAAGTTCCCCATCAATCCTCCATAGGCCAAAGGGCAGGAAGATTTAATAACAAGAATGATACAGTATAATTTTGAACTTCTGGCTGCTGTCTTCCAAAGCAATAATTCTAAAAAGAGTCCTTCAGATTTAATCAAATAAGATTATTTTTAGTGGGATGGAGTCACCAAATCAACTTTTCCTTCCTTGGAAAGGCGAGGCTATTGCTTGACCCGGTTCACTTGTTTTTAACATCATTTATATTTCTCTATTGAGGGTCTAAATAGTTACAGATGACAGTCCCAGGATACAATTTGGCTTCCTTTACTATAATAAAGAACCATTGAAAAACATTATAGTCTCTTAAAAACAAATAGCCATTCACTCCTCACTCTCGAGAATCTGATATTAAGACTTCTATTTTACCAAGATTTGGGCTAATCCTTCAGACAGCATATCCAATATCCAATAAGTGGCTGAATGACTTAGGTTATTCACCAGGGTTTGGTAATATGGGCATCAAAACACCCTAGCACCATTTGAAATAAGAACTTTTCTTTCATTTTGTTATTGAAACTTCTATGATTATTTCAGTGAATTATATTTTTTCATGTTTAAGAGGAGGAAGAGATTAATTTATTATTTTTTAGTCTAAGTAAACATTAAACAGTTAGATGCATCCCTGTGGCTGGAGGTCATAGTAAAGTCATAGTAAAGACAAAGTGAAGATATCAGATTAGGAAAGTAGTTGATAATTCAAATGAAAAATCTGATTTACAGAAACGAAAGAGAAGGGTTTGGCCTGAATGATGGAAGTGGTTAGTACTCTCACCTGTTTTATGGGTTGCTTTTAATGCTTTCTCTTAGTTGTCTTCAATATTTTGGTGGAAAAACCAAATTATCATGATGATTGAAAATGCATTATTAGATTGTCAATTGATTAATTAACACTACTAAGATCAGGTTGAAGCATATTATTTTTTACTTTATTTTTCTTGATTTTTTTTTTTTTTTGGCAATAAGCCAACTGTAGAAATGTCTTTCCTGACTTCACATGTAATCAGTTGTTCAGTTGTTTTAAGTCATGTTTGACTCTTCATGAACCAATTTTGACAAATTTATACTTTTCATATTATCTCTGTGGCTATACCTAAACTGGGATTATTTTACATTAACACAGATCTTAGAAACTTAGAATCTTAACTTCAAGAACTTCCCAAGGCTCTGAAAAATGACGTGATTTAGCATACAGTCAAGGTGTGGCAGATTTAGGGCTGGATCTTAGATCTTCCCAAAGCTGGTCTTTATTTACTAAACCATTGTGTTCTCCTAATATCATATGCAAAGCCACTTGTACTCTACAATGGCTCTTCTTCTGAATTGAGTGCAAATGGGGAAGAAGCCTTATTCTTTTGGAAACTGGCAGGCCATGGTCCATGAACAGGAACAAGAATGTAATTGGTTTATAAAAGTGTCCCAGATATCCACCAACTGGATGGTAAATACCCTAAATCCGAGACCACTGAGCATGACTTTTTTCTTAGCTACTCTAACCTCACTGAAACATCAATTTATATAAATAACAGCTATTGCTGTTTTATATATTATATATATGTATGTATATATATGAACATATGCATATGTATGTATTCATTTTTTTTTCAAATCTAAAAAGAGATTTCCAAGCATTATTCCATGTGAGCTTTACAAGTCTATGAGGTAAATATTCTGGGTTTTATTATCTCTACTTCACAAAGGAAAAAATTGAGGCTGAAATAGATTAAAGTTCAGTGGCTTGCTCTTGGTGACAGAATTCGTGTGACCTAAGGGTTTCTTAAATCCTGTTGTATTCTTCAGTACAGCAGACACTCCATGGATGTTATTTCCCATCTCCCTAAAAACATTTAAGTACTCAATGTAGGTTAACCCAAGGCTCACAAGAACCCATTCTCTGGTTTCTTCATCCTGAGTAGAACTAGTTATGGGTCAAATTACTTTGGAACTAGATCTCAAGTTAGCAGTTAATCTGAAAAAGACACAACAGGGGAAAAAAGTAGACAATTGCTTGTTATACTGGCTTCCATACTCTGATATTGTCCCTCCATTCTAGCCCTTGCATCCGAGTGGGCTTATTTCATTAGCAATGATGAATAGCAACTTGCACTTCATAAAGTGTTTAACAACTAATTTTTCAATGAACTAGATGAAAGAGAAAGAGAAAGAACTGACAGACTAGGTGCCTCAGGAGATAAATGATTGGACCTAGAGTTAAGAAGATATGAGTTCAAATCTAGTCTGGAATGCTTAAAAGACATGTGACTCTGGGCAAATCAATTACTTTTTCTCAGTTTCAGATTTTCATCTACAAAATGGGTGTAATAATAGCATCTACCTCAAATGTTTGCTATGAAGCTCAATTGAGATAACCTATAGAAAGTGCTTAACTCTAAAATAATATTAACTATTAGCTAATATTTCAGGGAGGGGCCGTCAAAAAAAGGACTTTCTTATTCTCACTTTTCCAGGTATAAGAAAATAGAAAGGCAAGGTTGGATTATAAAAATAAATTAATTAATTCAACACAATTTTAAACATCTTGTTATTGTGAAAAAGTGCCTTTTCTTAGTTTAGTCTGAGGTTGATTAGTTTCTCTCTTTTTTCATTTTTGCTCAATAATGGTAATAATGATAATAGTTTTTCAAAATTTACCCCATATTTTAGGGTTTTTTTTTTTCTCTCTTTTAGTTACCTTTATAATCAGTCCCTCAATCACAGTAATAATGATAATAGTTTTCAAAACTTCCCCGTGTTTTTGGCTTTTTTCTCTTTTTGGTGACCTTCATAATCAGTCCTTTTCCAATAACATTGCCGCCAATATGGATCTCTTGATCCAAGATGGATCTTTGATCAATTCAGATTCTTTTTCCATTTTAGGGGGTGACATTCTTCCCTCCCCTATATATACATCAGGGACTATTATATTAAAATCCAAAGCTATCTCTCTACTATTCTTGATAGTAAAAACATTCTTGTTCTAAATACATTTGTATATCTTTTCCATTTTTATTTGTCCATGTGTATATCTGGGGCAAAAAGTAAAAATGGTCATTCAATTGGGAATAGAATTAAGATGGAAGATTAGAAAATATTTAATTGCTATTAGAAAGATGAAAATTTCTTTTAATGACCCAAACTTCCATGTAAATACAGGGTCATCCCCAACCCCCCCAAAATGATGTTTTCTTTATTTATTCTGTTTTGCAAATCAGATTTAATATATTTTAAATCTTATTTATTTCATTATACATCTATATGTAACCACATCTAAAAATTTTTAGAAATCATTTTTTAAATTTTGAATTCAAAACTCTCTGCCACCTTCCTGTTCCCCCCTAGAGAAGAAAGCAATTAGGTATTAATTATATATTCAAAGTCATGCAGAATGTCTCTATATTAGCCATATTTCTAAATTAAAATAATAAAAGTAAAGTTTAAAAATATGATTTCATCTAAATTCAGAATTCATCACTTTTTTTTCTCTGGAGATAGATATCATTTTTCACAATGGGTTTTTTGGGAGTTCTTGGATCACTGTCTTGATCTGAGAAGCTAAGTTTTTCACAGTTGAACATCCTTAAAATATTGCTATTACTATGTACAATATTTGTCTGATTCTGCTCACTTCACTTTGTATCAGTTTATGTCTTCCCAGATTTTTCTGTAATCATCCTGCCTGTCATTTCTTTTAATACAATAGTTTTCCATCATAATCATATACTACAACTTGTTCAGTCATTCATCAATTGATTGGTGTTCCCTTTATTTCTAATACTCTGCCACCACAAAAGTAGCTACTATTTTTTTTTTTTTACAAATAGGTCCTTTTCCCCTTTATTTGATCTCTGGAATATAGACCAAGTGGCGATATTATTGGATCAAAGGATATATAATTTCACAGCCCTTGGTATAGTTCCAAATTGTTCTCCAGAATGGTTGAGTCAATTTACAACTCCACCAATAGTGCATTAATGTTACAAGGTCATTTTTTTAAAAAAACAATATTCTACCAGTACTATTGGACAGCTGCAAGACACAATACACAATAATCTCCAACAAACTGAAAATGAACATAACAAAGAGGGTTGTGGAGGGTCACAGCATGTGTGTGAGCCAGCTGCAACATAAATTTAATGAAAAACATTGAAGAAAAGCAGTAAAAGATATTGCTGGGGAATTATGCAGAAGACAGGATGGTCATATCATAGAGGCAAAGGATAATGAATAGACAGCTGGAGGATACCGCTGATGGCCCTTGCAATGTCAAAAGAAACAGAGATAGGCCTCTAGCACACTAAGTAGACCTCTTGTATTGAACTGAATGGGCAGACAGAAATATGTTTGAAATATGCATGATCCTCATTTTTCTAGAGACCATCCAATTTGATGAGATCATAATTCATCTGAGTAGTAAGTATTTTGCTGGAGTCATTTACATTTTTTGTCATTGTCCAGTTGTTTCAGTCATGTCCAACTCTGTAAACACATTTGAGGTTTCTTGGCAAAAATACTTGATTGTTTTTACCATTTTCTTTTGTAATGCATTTTATAGATAAGAAAACTGAGGCAAACATCTAGCTTGTAAGTGTCTCAGGTCAAATTTGAACTTAGGAAGATGACTCTTTTTGACTTCAGGCCAGAACTCTATCCACTATACCACTCACTGCCTTGTTCACATTGACTACACACTAATCAAATTCCTAACTTTCCCATTTTCTGCCTCACATTATGTAGGCACACTACGGAGTCAGTGCTTATATATCAGTACTGTCTGATATGTATGCAAGATTTTGATATTTGCTAAGCACTGAACCTATATTGTATTATTTGATTCTTATTACCATCCCTTGCAGTCAATTATAAAATGTATCATTGCCCCAATCCTATCAGGTGAATAGCATAAAGACTACAATAACCATAACTATTATGATATTATTGATTCATAGGCCTCACTCTCAGGTCTTGCACATTGCTATATTGTTAAAGGAACTCATAAATCTCCTCAAGTTTCAAAGGCAGCTTGGAGCCAGAAGACCTGAATTCAAATCTCTATTTTGTCACATTGGCAGTCATTTAATCACCTTACATCTCCATTTCCCAAAAATTGTAACAAAATAGAACACACATGAATAATACAATATTTGTAGAAATAATAATAGTTATGATTATTGTAATCCCTATGCTACCCTCACAGGATTGTTATAAACACTGAGGGATATGATGCATATAAAATGCTTTTTAAACTATCAGGTGTTATATGATATGCCCATTACTCCTGGATATGAAGTTTTAAAAAGGACCATGGAAAGAGTGTGCATAAGGCTTACCTCCATAAAATATATAAGCATATACAGAATTCTAGTCTCACTGATGATGTCAGAAAATGATAATTTCCACATATTTTCTCAAGTTGTCATTTTCTGAATTGTTTCAGTAGGGCAAGCCTTTTTCCCTTCCGACATTCACAGCAATAGCTGTTTATTGTAAGGAGTTGAGGAGAGAAAGTCTGTGCAATTTTTTAGTTTGTTTTCCATGTACAACTCTTTCAAACCTATGCCCCTGAAAGGATATATCCTTTTTTTTTTTTTTTTTTTTGCCCAGCTCTCTGAACTTTCTGAATTCATCCCAGGACAGAATGTTTAAGCCATTAAGTGGAAGTAAAATTATATCCCCTTTTACGATGTTGTTTTGCTCTTGTTGTTATTGTTGTTTTGGAAAGTTTAGGTATTGTCTCAGAAACATACAATTATTGAGGAACCCAGTAGAGAATCTTCTCTGCAGCTCCAGGATCTATGATCCCGAAAAAAAAAATATCTTGGTCACGAAGATATTAATTTCATCTTTGGGGCGTGTTGCATTCTCTACTGATAATCAAGAATAATAGACCGATGGTTCCTCCACCCTTTAAGTCTTTCCCATTTCTTGATTAATTAAAACATGGTGAATATGTAAAGCAGTGGGAAGCATTTGACAGTATTATCCACACTACAAGTAGAAATATGACAAGGTTAATCATACAGCCAAGAAAGAATCTAACTTCCCCTCCCAGGAATTAACTCCTATCAGTTTGCTAGTGAGCAGACAGTCAATAATTCCTCCTAATCTCTTACAGCAGACATGAGCTGAGCAGCCTATTACAACAGGGATGAATGAGAAAATGGAAACTTAATGCAAAAAGTACCAGCAAGAAGTAGCAACTATTTAATGATTCCACAGATGTTGAGATGTGCATATTTTACTGAGCTGGTGAATTTTATGGGCCTGGGAGAAGGGAAAGGAAGTGAATGTTAGAGTCATGGCTTTGGAGCTAACAGGGACCTCAGAAGTCAACAAAATCAGACCCTTAATTTTTATGGATAAAGAAAATGAGATCCAGAGAAGTTAAATGTCTTGCCCAAGGTCATAGAGGAGATAAACTGTAAAAATTATTCCAGAAAACAATTTGTAATGGTGGAAGAAAAGTCACTATGATCTCTAACCTAGTAATACCATTATTTAACATATAGTCCAGAGAGGTCAAAGATAGAGAGAGAGAGAGGTCTCATGTATATCAAAATATTGAAAACAGCATTTTATGGTCACAAAAATCTTGAAATTAAGTAGGTGATATTTGGAGAATGGCTAAACGAATTGAGAATTTCTAACCAGCAATCTTGTAAGCAGTAGCTGGTGTTGTGCTCAACTCCGGAGAACCCAAGTTCTAATCTGGGCTCTATTATTTTTAAGCTTTTTATTTTAATAATATATGTATAGAAAATCACAGCATTCACTCTTGCAAAACCTTATATTTCAGTTTTTTTCTGTCCCTTCTCCCCACCCCCTCCCCAAGAAGGCAAGTAATCCACTATTTGTTAAACATGTGCAATTCTTCTAAATATATTTCCACAATTATCAAGCTGCACAATAAAAATAAGATCAAAAAGAAAAAGAATTAGAAAGAAAATAAAATGCAAGCAAACAACAACAATAACAAAGGTGAAAACACTATGCTTTGATTCACACTTAGCACTTTCCTCTGAGCAGATGGCTCTCTCCATCACAAGTCTAATGGAACTGGCCGGAATCACCTCACTGTTGAAAAGAGCCAAAATTGATCATCATATATTCTTTCTGTTTCTGTGTACAGTGTTCCCTTGAATTCACTCACTTCACTCATCATCAGTTCACATAAGTCTCTCCAGGCCTTCCTGAAATTGTCCCACTTATATTTCTTTAAGTTTCTTATAGAACAGTAATATTCATATAGTATAACTTATTTAGCCATTTTTCCAAATGATAAGCATACACTCAGTTTCCAGTTCTTTTCCACTACAAAAAGGACTGCTGTATTTTTGCATATGTGGGTCTTTCCCCCTTTTTTTATGAACTTTTCAGGATACAGATCTGGGTATAGTTTGATAGCCCTTTGGGCATAGTTACAAATTGCTTTCCAGATGGTTGGATCCATTTACAACTCCACCAACAATGCATTAGTGCTTGACCTCTATTTTTTACTATGTGAATCAAAAATCTCTTCAGCTCCTGAAACCTAATATTTGTAAAATAAGAGGGTGATGTCAGTTGGCTCTCCAGCTCTACATTGATGACCAAAGGATTCTATAAACCTATAAATACTTGTCAGAAATGTGACATCAAAATTAAACTAGCAGATTCTTAGTTCCTTTCTAGAATGCACCCATGTTATCTTTCTAAAGAGAATCTCTCTCTTACAAACTTGAAAATCCCCTGGGGAAAGTAGAGGTGTTTTATGGGGGAAAAAAGGGGTGGTTTCAGTCAAAGCAGGCTGTGGAAATAATTCTTTGGATGAGAGCTATTGTTTCCTTGAGCCCCATTTCTGTATGACAACAGAGACTTTTGTCTGCCCAACCACGCTTGCATCTTGGCTTACCCCCCTGCTCCAAAAAAGAATTAAAAGGGAGATGTTCTAAAGAATGCCAGCCCTGCATTTGAATCTCCCTCTGAACTCAGATTAAATTTGAAGCTAGCAAAACCCAATTTTAAAAAATCAATAACAAATCAAGTATAATTTTTTTTTCTGCCAGAAAGAAACAAAAGCTAATTCCTCTGGACCCCTGAGTCATAACACCATTTGAGAAGAACAGTTGCCTTCAAATATTGAGGCACACTATATAGAATCTATGTACTCCACATAAATATGATTAACATTGCTAGAAATTCATCCTTTGGTCCCAGAAATCCATATTTCTATTTTCTCATAATATTTCCTTAGACAAAGGACTAATCTGTTTTCTTTTTTTTAAAATATACATTTATTTATTACTTAAACTCTCAGTTATATGTGACCACCAGAAATATGTGGTTCAGATGAAAAAATAATTTGTATTGTTATATCTGATAATGTAATAAAACTAGGTGTGGACATTAGTATGATCTTATAATGTTTGGCATCATAACTCAGAGAACCATGATTATAGAGCCTTGGAATTGCAAAGTTACTCAAACATCTTCAAAAAATCCTCAAAAAGGGACCAAGAATCCCTCCTACAGTATGGTAACAAGTAATTATTCAGTTTTTGATGAAAACCTCCAGGGAGGGGCAAAGCTACTAGCTCTGGAAGCAGAACATTTTATTTTTAAATGACTCCAATTATTGAAAGTTCTTTTTTTTCCCTTCAGTGACTGGAAATCTCTGAAAATTTCTTCCCATTGCTTCTAGTTTTGCCTTCTGGGATGAAGCAGAAGAAACCTAATCTTTCCTCTAACATAATAGTCCTTCAAATATTTGAAGCACTGAGTAATGTAAACATCATCAGTTTCTTCAATCAATTCTCTTATCCATTAGTTTCCATTACCTTTATCATACTGTTCTTTTTCCTCTGGACTGACTAATTTGTTATTTCTCTTCCTACAATTTGGCATCTAGAATTGAATGCAACAATCCTGTTCTGAGAATAGTGAGATTATTAGTGCATAGGCTAATTGCCTTGCCAGCTGAACTCCTTAAGCACAAGAAATACATCTTCTTTTATATTCCCCACAAGGTATAGCACAGTATTTGGCATGCAGAAGACTTGGAGCTCCCAATTTCTTTGACATTAAATTGTTCTATTTTTTTCTTGACATAACATTTGCCTTCATGGAAATACTATAATTCAATATTAAAGTTAAAAATGAATTAAAGAATACTTATCTGAATAATAATTATAATAATATCTGGAGAATACTTATCTGGACAATAATAACCAGCCAATTAAACAAGCAATAAGTATTTATTTAATGTCGAATTTGTGACAGGTGCTATGCTAAATATTATATATAATATATATCTCTCTATATCTATATTTATAACTATCTAGATATAGTTAGATATATATTTTAAATCCTTACCCTCAAGGAGCTCTGTTGTTGTCGTGATTTTTCTTTTATTCTCAAAAAGGACTGTGACATCATGAAGATGATGCCATGATATGCAAGAGAATTATATTTAGGTGAAGGAGAACTGTGCAAGGTCACCTACCTTACTTTCTCTTTCAGAGATATCTGGATCCTGTGGCCAGATAGAAGATCACTGAAGATGGCTCTAGATGCTACTTCCCAATCTCTGAAGAGATGTCAATCTAAAACTTACATCTACACACATACTCCATATACAAAGATACTTCTATGTGTGTGTAGATAGATAGATATATGTATGTGTTCATATAATGTATTTATTTCAGAATATTTTGTCAAGGTAGTCAGGGAACAGATATTATTGTAATGCTTATTCCACAATGGGGACAAAATGCATTCAGTAATATTTATAGACAAAATATGGAATGTAGGGAGGAGGGGAAAAAAGCCCAGAGGATGAGCCATGGGCAATTTATAAATCTTCCACTTTTTTTCTTCTAGAAATACATTAGTCACCATCTTTAGATGGGGAAAAAGAGGATAGAGGTGATACGAATACAGATGTAATCTGCTACTTTAAAAAAAGTTATGATGTCTAGAAGAGAGATAGTAGTCCTGCTAGACTCTGCCCCAGGTTGGACACATCTAGAATAGTCTATTCAATTCTGAACAGCACATTTTAGAAAAAAAAAAAAGTTAACAAGCTGTAACATGTCTAGAAAATTATCACTAGAAAAGCAAGAGTACCTAAGAATATTCCTCACAAAATTGGATCATTGAACCTAGGGGTGTTTACCCAGGAGATAAAATATAGGGGTGGTGGCGGTGAGGGGGGTAATTATAGATGACATCAAATATTTCAAAAGCATCTGAATATAGGATTCTGCTTATTCTTCGTGGGTCCAAAGGCTAGAATTAGTGAACATTACAGAGACAAGTTTTAGCTTTGCATAAGGAAAGATAAACTAATAAAGCTATGCCAAAGAACTGGCCATTTAAGAATGCTTCCTTTTCAGGAGTGTTATAGAAAGAAGTTTTGGTCAGATATAGGTTGACTTAATAACCCCCTCATTTTCTTTCTAACCTTTTTTTTTTAATCCCATGTGATTCTGTGGTCTTTATATCCTCATGATTTAAGAGAGTATATGACCCATGTACTTAATAATTGATGTTTAACTGTAAACTCTTTTAGTTTTTAAAAAAGGAAGGAATCAAAACTTTAAGCTGAGATATGTTGACTTTGGGGTCTTCTGCCCAGTTGAAGAATTACATTACAGCAGAAACATAATTAGGAATTTACTTATCTGTGGCAAACACTGCACAACTATGCCAGAGCTGAGTGTCATGGGAGCTATCCATGGTTAATAGGGGGTACACAGCACCATAATAGCTAATAAAGACTCCAGACTCAGGATGCCAAGAGACCACTGTTGATGAGACCCCCCTTTTAAATAATTATTCTTCCTAAAGAGATAAGCAGCCTGATATGGTAGATAAAGAGTTCTTGGGTTCAAGTCTTGACTCTGATAAGATTTATGTGAGCTTGAGCAAATTATTTGACCCTTCTTGTTCCAGACAACTCTCCACATTGATAATGTACAGAATAACAGTGATCTGAATTGGTGGAGAAAGAGAAAGACAGCATAAAAAAATTAGAAAGAGCACAGGATGTGAGAACTAAGTTCAAATTCCATTTCCCCTACTTATTACCCATGGAAAATTACTTATCTTTCCTAAGCCTCAGTTTCTTCATGTGTAAAAGGAAGAGTTGCATTCAATGGCTCTTAAATTCTTTGTCAGTATTAGATCTAGCTTACTATTATTACTATTATTAAACCACAGCTCCAAATCAAAGGGAAAGCAAACATTTTAAAGGCAGTCTTTGAGAAAACTTTATTATTGGAATGGGGTAGAGAGAGAGCTGCATCATTAACCTTATGATAAATGGGTGCCAGATAGATGCTTTGAAGAGGAGGATGAAAGAGAGTTTGAAATCAAGATTTTTACACTTATAAAGTATCATGACAGAATGAAAGAACTGGCAATGAATCAAAATGTATTTATAAAGCCCTTAGTATGTGCCAGATATCATTACAATGCTAGAGGAACAAAAGGAAGGTAAAAGCATGAGATCAGGACTTTTCACAATATGTTTCCATTTTGATAGAGAATAACATATGTCAGTAACAAGGCATGTAAAAAGAGAGAAATGTGGGAGAGACAGAGACAGACACACACACACACACACACACACACACACACACACACACACAAAGTGAGAGACAGAGAATAGATAGGAGGTAATCTCAGAGAGGAGAATATTACTTGGGCCCTTAGGGATCATAAATCATTTGATAAAGAAATAAGCCAACACTGAGAGAGCTAAAAGGGTCAAAGAATCTTTCTTAACGAAATTAAGTTGAACTGAGATAATTTGACCTTCAAAGAAAGGGTAAAGACCGGTTTGAGGGCATTTCCAAGCTAAAGAAAATAAGAATCATGCACCAGCCCTGAAATCACCAGGATCTGAGTGAAAATCTGGCCTCAGACATTTAACACTTCCTAGCTGTGTGACCCTGTCAAGTTATTTAACCCCAAATGCCTCAGCAAAAACAAAAAAAAAAAAAAAAAGGAAAGAAAGAAAGAAAGAAAGAAAAAGAGAGAGAGAGAGAGAGAGAGAGAGAGAGAGAGAGAAAGAAAACAACAAAAAAAAAGAAAAGAAAGAAAAGAAAAGAACTTGAGTTGTGGATGGTAAGGTGTGGGAAGTGAGTGCAAATAACCACTATCCTACCCTCTTAACTACTTTATCCTTTCCTTCAGGAACAGGCAGCTCAAAGCATAGCATTGGACAGCTAATCTTTGTACATGCTAACTCTCTTCCCAACCACAAGCCAAAACTTGGTTTCAGTAAATCCAGGTCTTTACCTTCTCTCATCTTGCTCCCAGACCTTTATCTTACCATTCTCCAACTAGGCTTTATTATGATATAGTAACCATTGCTGCTACCACCTTTTTTAAATCAATAAACCTATAAACATTTAATCAATAAAAACAACAATCACTTACTATATTAAACACCTGCTATCTGGAGGTCACTGGGAAAGATGTTGAGGACCTAAATACAAAAATAAAATACTCATCTATACCTATAAGTAATTTCAAGTCTTCCTTGGAAGAATGTAAAAGTTTTCAATGCTTCAGTTCCTATTTCTAGTAATAGTTAATAGCTAGAATTTATAAAGGCTTTAAAGTTTGTTAAGCACTTTCAAAATATCTCAGCCCAGAACAATCTTGGGAGGTAGGTTCTACTATTACATCCATTTGACCAAGAATGAGTTAAAATAATATTTAATTGACTTGAGGCAGATTTTGAATTTAACTCTTTCTGACTCCAAGTCTATTATAACATTTTTTGTGCCAATCAACGATAGCCCTTTCCCAATTATATCTGCCTTTAGATTTCCTGATCTCCATAGAATAAAATTTCTTATTTATTCAGGTAAGAGTGAGAAAGAGAAACAGACAGAGACAGAAAGAAAGGAATGACCCTCAGATTCAATGTTCTTTCAAAAAAGATTGTTATGTAGATCTGATGAAACTGGTGTTGGATAAACGTGAATAAAAAACTGGCCTGATGATTAGAATAATTAAATGGAAGACAAATATAAGGTTTAGAAATCAAAGGGAAGTTAGTAACCATCTAATCAATGCTCTTTATTTTATAGTTGGGCAAACTGAAGTCTAGAGAAGGAAATGGGATTTGCCCAAGATATTTAGTGGCAGAACCCATACTGGAAGCCACATATTCTGGCTCCAAAGTCAATGGCCTTTCTAAGACACTGTATCACCTCTAAATCATCAAGATACCTGGGCTCTTCCTACTTTTGACATCTATATAGGTTAATAAGATGTGTTTTTCCCCTCTGAATCTCTGCTTCTTCATCTGTAGAATGAAGGAGTTGATCACTGATCACTGATACACTTTCTATTTCTGAAATCCTTTAATGGTTTGATATGATTTTTGACAAAAACCTTTGAATCAGTAGCCAGAACTTTTTCTCTTACCCATGTCCTTTCCTCGAACATCTTTTCCATTATCCATGATATCTTACATCAGTTGGAGGAGCTTTGCTAAGTGGAAGACCCCAAATAAGGAAGGAGAAGAAAAAAGGACTGGGAATCCAGTCTGAGCATCTGGCCCATACATTCAATTGTATATTTTTTCCCAAAGGGTTGAAGATATTTGCATATGATAGAACGATTTAACTTCTTCCTTTTGAAAATGGGGAATAGGGCACCTGGTATGAATAGCCCCTTCTTTCTACAGGAAAGAACCCAGAATCTTTGGTAGGAGAAAGGTCAAATTCACTAAAATAGAGCTGGAACCATAAATAACCACACTTAAATTTTAAAGCTAGCATGTTCTACCAGTGAGCCTTGGCCAAGCCATCTGTAAACAAGTAGAACCAGATTAGATGGTTACTGAAATCCTTAATAGTGCTAAATTTATAATTCTAAGAACATAAAAGATTAGAACCCCGGGTGTGGGGAGAATTGATGCACTAATTGATCTAGATATAATCTCTAGAGGAATATGGTTTCATCCACTAAAGAATCTGCCCACTTAATAATCCAGACTGGAATAATTGCCCCATATTAGCAGAAAAACAATTCCTCATATCAAATATTACCCCCAGAAATCTTTAACTTTTAGCATCAGAAGCTTTATTTTCTATCATAATAATTATAATTGGGAAATTTTTAACAAAAATAAAACAACATAATAAAACATAGATAATATCATATTTTAAAATTAAGCCAATATGTGGCTTACTGGGATCCTTATGTGTGAATTAGTGACCCTTATTTCTATTCGAGTTTGACACATTTGCTCTACACTGACCTCATTAGGTCCAGAGGAATTAATCCTATCTTCTAGGATAACAAGTCAACAAAGGGATACTGTCTCTGCTCAGATGATCTTATAGGGCTGAGTCCACTAAGGATCTATTAATTAGGCATCTGTTACTGTCAATTAATGAAACATTTCATTAGTAGCAATGTATGTGGGTAAAAGACAGACTGGGGAGTTTGAGACCTCAAGGATTTACTCAACCAGTCAATCTATCAGGTATTTACTGATGTCTCCTGGGTACCCATTTCTGAGTTAAGAAATACAAATGAAAACAAGCAAGTAAATAGTGCATACCTGGTGAGAATTATAGCATCATGTCTGAAACAGATATATAAGACATAGACCAAATGCTAGCAATAGTATGGCATACAGGGAAAAGGTAAAAAAGATCCCTAGAGTTGGAATAAGACCATCAGAGTCTTGTGTTCTGCTTTGTACTAGCTGTATGATCTTAGATTTAAAAACCATATAAATTATAGAATTCAAGATGTAAGAGACTTTGAAAGCCATAAAGTAAATCTCATTATTTTACAGCTGAGGAAACTGAGGAAGAAAGAGTTGGATATCTTATGTATAGTCACATGACTAGTAAATATCTATGATGGGTTTTGAGTACATCTTGGCTTCAATTTCAATATCCTCTACACCTTACCACAGTGTCTATATCTGCCCTCCCCTAGGATTAACTAGGGGTTAACTAGTTAATTAGTTACTGGCTAACTCTTCACTGATTTAACTCTTCAATCCACAAGAAGATAAGGTTGTATTATAAGGGTTTTGAGGACTCTTCTTAGCTCTAAATTATAGACTTTATTGGTGCTCTAAGGTAAGCAAATATTTTGCCTAAATTTAGATGGTTTGACATACTGTCAATTGTATGACAAGCTTTTGCTTCAGATACATAGTGCTACTGCTTATCAGAATGTTTCTGAAAGTTATGCTTGTTCTTTTCATCTTTAAGCATTTCTTAAAAGATTTTTTCCCCTTCTTGATCCAGAAACACTCCAAATTCATGGAGACAGAATGAGAAGAAAGAGCTGAAGGAGTGAGGATAAAATTAGAATCTTAGATCTTAAAGTTGAAAGGACCATAGACATCATCAAATTCAACCCCCTTATATAGATAAGGAAACAGAGACAATAAAAAATATATAGATACAAAAAAAAATTTGACTTAACAAAAACATATTAGTTGTAAGGTTTAATAGTGAAGAGTGGCTCTGGGGTTTAAGCCCAGGTTCCTGATTTCAAATTGAGTGCTGACTCCCTAGAATAGTAAAAAGCCAGAACTGGGGTGAAAGTGTTAGGGGCATAGGCTGGTTACAGAAAAGTCTGGAAAGATTTACATGAACTGATGCTGAGTGAAATGAGCAGAACCAAGAGAATATTGTAGACAGAAACAACAGGATTAGTGATGATCAACTATGATGGACTTGTCTCTTTTCAACAACAAGGTTATTCAAGGCAATTCCAATAGACTTGTGATAGAGAGAGTTATCCACATTCAGAGTGAGAACTGTGGAACCTGAAGCACAGACTTTTCACAGTTTTTGTTGTTGCTATTTGTTTGCTTGTTTTTTTTCCCTTTTTGTGGTTTTTTCCTTTTGACATAATTTTTTCTTGCTCAGAATGATGAATATGAAAATATGGTTAGAAGAATTGTATATATTTATTTTATATTAGATTACTTGTTGGTAGGGATGGGAAAGGAAGAAGGAGAGGGGATAAATTTGGAACACAAGGTTTTGCAGAAAGGTTTCTAATGCTGAAAACTTTGTATTTGGACTTCAAAAAAACTATCTTTATATCTATCTGGGAAAATAAAATACTACTAACCTAAAATGAATGAGTGAAATAGAAAAAAAATTGTAAGTCAAGATACAAATATAATTTTTTTTTAGAATTAGATTTGAGGAATATATCATGATGTTTCTACTGGTGGCAGGAATGATGGTGAAAGTAATATAAGGAAATTATGTTGGACATAGACCACAGTAGTATGGAAGAAAATATATGACAAAAGGGCTAGAGTCCAACTCAAGAGCCAAAGGAATAATGAAGACCTATAGCAAAGATCAAAGAGAATCAAACCAGAGGGTCAACCAAACCTGCATAAAAGATGGAAGAAAATAATTGGAAAGAGATCAGAAAGAACTGGGTCATAATCAAGCTTGGATATTCATAAAGCCAATCTAAGACAAATATCATGGAAGCTGACATAAAGGGCATTACCTATAAAAAAAATTCTTGCACAAAGAATTGGATAGATGTTCCATCTTTCTTTGATATGTGCATGCTGATCCCTCATCACTTAATTGAAAAAAAAAATGAGTGAGTTAGCACATAGTAAATTTAAACCAAACATTTGTTATTTAACTGACTTTCTAGGTAGGAAAGAGTGAATATGAAACTAGGGACCTTGGTTCAAATATCATCTCTACTAGTTAATACTTTATATTTAGTAAGTCCTCTATCCTCTCTAAATTGATTTGAGAGGATAATATTGCAGGTCCCTTCCAGCCTTAATCCTATACTGCCATAAATACAGATATGGAGTCAGATGAAAGGGAAGTTGATTTTGCTTGGTTATCCCTCCATTAAAAGCAAATTGAGCTCTGTCAAGGTTTCAAAGGCCTTTAAACCAAAAAGTCTTATGGACATTAGATAATCCTGTTAAAAGAGTAAAAGTATTTTATTTTAAATGGGAATTTTGACAATGTTTATAGAACCCTTTATTGTTTTAAGTGTACAAACAGCTCCCTTTGCTTAATAAAGGTAAAAGCTTTGGTCTAACTTATGTTAACATAATTATCAATTCTGAATTAATGGAGTAATAATTAATGAGATTTGATTGTATTTACTTTATTTTTAATAGCAGGTGCTCAACAATATAGTAAGTTTACAGTATTTAAAATAAATCTACATAAATCATAAACATTTGCACTTTTTATCAACAAAACCTGGCAGGGAGAGATATAAAGAGGAATTCAATTTAAACTAAATTCAGATATTGCAACATACTTGAGAGTCTACTTGCCAAAGCAAACCTATGGATTTATATGAGCAAAATAACAACACATTCAAATAAAGATCTAAAAAATTGGAGAAATCTTAATTGCTCATGGGTAGATCAGGTCAATATAATTAATTTGCTTATTCAGTAACACACCATTCAAAGTACCAAAGAATTATTTTATAAAGCTAGAAAAAAAATAACAATTTATCTGGAAGAAAACAAGATCAAGAATACCAAAGGAATGAAAAATCTGAAAGAAGGCAATCTAGCTGTGTCAGACTTCAAGCTATATTACAAAGAAGTAATTATGAAAATAATCTGGTTTGGGCTAAGAAACAGAGTGGAAGGTAAGTAGGATAGATTAAGAACTGATATGCAGTAATAAATGACTGAGATATTCCAGTGTTAGATAAAGATCCAAGTTTTAGGGGTAAGAACTCACTATTTGACAAAATTACAGGGAAAATTTAAATGCATTTTGTAAAGGAACCAAGTATAGATCATCATTTAATACTGTGTACAAAAATAAGGCCAAAATTATTTAAACATATAGGGTATATCATGAGCAAATTAGGAGAGCATAGGGAAATTTGCTAAGGATAAAGGAAGAGTTTATGGGTTTCAAGAGATAAGAAGATCTTGGGAAGTAAAATGAATCACTAATATGAAAGCAAAAAAGTTTTGCACAAAGAAAACTAATAAAGGACAGGTAGGATAGTGGAGAAAATTTTACAGCAAGTTCCTCTTATAAATACTTCATTTCTCAAATTTATAGGAAACTGAACCAAATTTATAAAAATCCAAGTTATTCCCTAATAAGTGGTCAAAAGATGTAAACAGGCCATTTTCAAAAGAAGAAATAAAAGCTATCAATAGATACATAAAGAAATGAGCTGAATTACTATTTAAAGAGATATCCATTAAAACAGAGATGTCACTTCACACTTCTCAGATTGGCTAATGTAAAAAAAAAGGAAAATTATGAAGGTTGAATTAGGAAAATTGAAAAAGTAATGTACTATTGGTGGAGTAGTAAACTAGTCTAATAATTCTCGACAACAATTGGAACTATGTCCAAAGGGTGATAAAACTGTGAATAGCTTTTTATTCAGGAATGCACTAGTGGATTTGTACTCCGAAGAGATCAAAGAATAGGGGAATTTATACCAATTTCCTACCAAAAAAAACATATAACAGCACTTTTTTATGTTGGCAAAAAAAATGGGAGTTGAGGAGATGCCCATCAATTGTGGAATGGTTGAACAAATTGTGGTATGTGATTGTGATGGGATAGGACTGTGTTAAAAAAAAATGACAAACAATGATTTTAAAAAATATGAGGGAAGATTTTTATCAACTGATGCAAAGTTAAGTAAGCAGAACCAGGAGAATATTGTATACAATAAAAAGTAATATTTTAAGAACGATCAATTACAAATGACTCAGCTAGTCTGATCAAGATAATGATCCATTATGAGCCACAGTTTCTCTATTTATAAACTAGTAATAACTGTATTTATCTCAAAGTATGGCTACAAAAATTGAAAGGATCCATATATGTGAAATGACATGCAAATACTTGTAGTAGTTATTTTTATTAAGAAAGAGAAAGTGGGTTGACCAGACTGCTAAGCAGTGTGATTGTTTAAAATACTTCTCTGCAACTTCCCAGGGCTATCCTGTAAGCTACCATCTTACTGGTTGGATCTGGACTTAGGATGTGATGGATATAGTAGACTCAATATGGGATATATACAACATGGCTTTTCAAGGGATGGCACTCCCACACAACCATTTCAAAGGATTATGCCTTTATGATAAAATAGCAGAAAGTCTCTCAGGAGCAACACTCTCCTCAGTTTAAGGACAGTATCACAGCCTAATAGGAAAAAAATACCACTTTTATCATGAAGTGTATTGTGTACCCGAGGGAGAGGATTGTAGGCCCTGAGTGTGGATCACCGTATAGTTTTTCACTTGCTGAATTGTTGTTGTTTGCTTGCATTTATTTTCTTTCTCATTTTTCCCTTTTTTATCTGCTTTTTCTTGTGCACATAATTATGGAAATATATATATAGAAGAATTGCACATGTTTAACATATTGGATTACTTGCCATCTAGGGCAGGGAGTGGGGGGAAGTGAGGGAGAAAAAATTGGAACACAAAGATTTGCAAGGGTGAATGTTGAAAATTATGCATATGTTTTTGAAAAAAAAAGTTTTATTTAAAAAAAAAGTGTTGTGTGTCAGATATCATAGATGGATTTAACTAGCTGTATGACCTTGCACAAGTCCCCTAACTGCTTGGAACTCCTATTTCCTCATCCTTTATATCCAATAATAGCAAATCATTCTGTAACTTTACACAGCTTATCTTAGAAAACTGCTTTTCAATCCCTAAAAGGCTACATATACCAATATCTTTGTACAAAGAATTTGTGATGTTAACCAACTAGAGCATTACCAATATAGGAATTTTCTTTACCAATACAGATCACAGACCATTTATGAAAAAAGAGATAACTCTGAGACAGTTAGTACAGATACAAGGAAGTTATAAGTTCATAATTTAATCATAGGTATACATGTAGAAGGGATGTTAAAAAATACCTTGTCCAAAATCTTCATTGTGCAGGTAAGGAAATGGAGACTGAAAGTGTAGGGACTTATCATGGAAAATGCAGGATATTATCATGTAGGAATTTAAAAACTGACCTTTCCAAGTCCATATTCAGCATGAAATCCATGAAGCCATGATGCCTCATTAATAATCATTTTGATGGCATATTTTGGACCTTCATTTGGCACATATATTACTTTGTATTGTAGCTACCTTTTTAATGCCAGTAGCTTTTGTTTCTGGAATTATGCCATTTGCATCAGAGTAGATACTCTGGAAACATTTACTGATTGAAAAATTGAGGATGATTGAAAGAATTCTAATAACTACTGATAATTCTGTTTGTTTTAGTTTACTTTCACAACAATCCTGCAAGATATATATTTAATCTATAATTACTTTCCTCCATTACAGTTGAAAAAACTGAGGTTTATTAAAGTTAGCAATTTTCTCTTACTCACAAGAGACAGTGTAATACATGGAATTTGAATTTGGGTCTTGCAGTATTTCAAAGCATTCATTCTATTTCTTAAGAAAATTGAATTGTAAAGATGACAATACTACCTCAACTAATCTACTTATTTAGTGCTATACCAATCAAACTCCCAAGAAATTATTTTATTGATTTAATAATAATAATAATAAAATTCAACTGGAAAAACAAAAGGTCAAGAGTTTCAAGGGAACTAATGAAAAATTAGAAAAAAAAGAACAAATGAAAATGGCCTAGCTGTACCAGATCTAAAACAATATTATAAAGCGGGGGTCATCAAAACCATTTGGTACTGGCTAAGAAATAGAGTAGTTGATCAATGGAATAGGTTAGGTTCACAGGACAAAATAGTCAATGACTATAGCAATCTAGTGTTTGACAAACCCAAAGACCCCAGCTTTGGGGATAAGAATTCACTATTTGATAAAAAACTGCTAAGAAAATTAGAAACTATTATGGCAGAAACTAGGCATTGACCCACACCTGTCACCATATACCAAGATCAGGTCAAAATGTATTCATGATCTAGACATAAAGAATGAAATTATAAACAAATGAGAAGAACATAGGATAGTTTATCTCTCAGATCTATGGAAGAGGAAGGAATTTGTGACCAAAGAAGAACTAGAGATCATTATTGATCATAAAATAGATAACTTTGATTATATTAAGTTAAAAAGTTTTTGAACAAACAAAACTAATGCAGAAAAGATTAGAATGGAAGCAATAAACTAGGAAAACATTTTGTATTTAAAGGTTCTGATAAAAGGCCTCATTTTAAAAATATATAAAGAATTGACTCAATTTTATAAGAATTCAAGTCATTCTCCAATTGCTAAATGGTCAAAGGATATGAACAAACAATTTTCAGATGAAGAAATTGAAACTATTTCTAGTCATATGAAAAGGTACTCTAAACACTAATGATCAGAGAAATACAAATTAAGAAAACTCTGAGATACCACTATACTTGTCAGATATGCTAAGATGACAGAAAAAGATAATGACAAATGTTGTAGGGGATGTGGGAAAACTGGAACACTGATACATTGTTGGTGGAACTGTGAGCAAATGTAACTATTCTGGAGAGCAATTTGGAACTATGCTCAAAAAGTTATCAAACTGTGCATACCCTTTCACCCAGCAATGTTTCTACTGGGTTTATATACCAAAAAGATCTTAAAGGAGGGAAAGAGCCTACATGTGCAAAAATGTTTGTGGCAGCCCTTTTTTTAGTGGCAAGATACTGGTTACTGAATGGATGCCCATCAATCGAAGAATGGCTGAATAAATTATGGTATATGAATGTTATGAAATATTATTGTTCTGTTAGAAATGACCACTAGGATGATTTCAGAGAGGCCTGGAGAAACTTATATGAACTGATGCTAAGTGAAATGAGCTGAACCAGGAGATCATTATACATGACAATAACTAGACTATATGATGATCAATTTTGATGGACGTGGCTCTCTTCAACAATGAGATGATTCAAACTAATTCCTGTTGTTCAGTAATGAAGAGAGATATCTATACCCAAAGAGTGACTGTGGGAGCTGGACCACAACATAGCATTCTCACTCTTTCTGTTATTGTTTGCTTGCATTTTGTTTTTTTTCCCCAGTTTTTTTCCCCTTCTAGATCTGATTTTTCTTGTGCAGCAAGATAACTGTATAAATATGTATACATATTTTGTATTTAACATATATTTTTACATATTTAATGTATTAGACTAGCTGCCATCTAGGGGAAAGGGTGAAGGAAGGGAAAATTTGGAATAGAAGGCTTCAAGACAATTTCAATGGACTTTGTGATGCAAAGTGCCATCCACATCCAGGAAGAAAACTACAGAGACTGAATATGCATCAAAATATAGCATTTTCATCTTTTCTTTTTGTTATTGTTGCTTTTTTGCTTGTTTTTTTTCCTTTTGTCATTTTTTTTTGCCTTTTGATCTGATTTTTCTTCCTCAGAATGATGAATACGAAAAGATATTTTTTAAAAGAATTGCACATGTTTAACCTATATAGGATTGCTTGCTGAATTGGGAAGGGGCAAAGAAGGAGGAGAGGAGGAAAAATTTAGAACACAAGATTTTACAAAGGTGATTGTTAAAAAACCATCTTTGCATGTATTTAAAAAATACAATTATAATTTTTAAAAAAAGAAAATATGATTGAGGGAATTTAATTTAATGTTGGCCCAGGGAAAAAAAATCATCCATTAATCTAAATGCAATTCAGAAACTATGTTTGTCAAATTCCTCTCTAAAATATAGTGTAAATTTAGTCTCTGTACAATAACATGCCTCTGACAAAAAAGCCTACAGAAGCCTAGACTAATAAATTGTTATTGGCAGGTGGGATTTAAGAGATTTGTTTGTTACATTCCCTGAATACAGATAATAAAACAAAGACATGGAGAACTGTCTCTTCCTAAGTCATATAGTAAGTTAATATCAGAGATGAAATTAGAACTCAGATCTTCTAACTCCTACTCCAATGTTCTTTCCACTATGTCAATATTGCCAACAGAGGATACCATGTTTATTAGGAAGTTCAGAATAAGATACAAACACTTTGTTATTCCAATCTCCGTACAAAATATAATTTCTGAATTACAGAATGTGAAAGATGGATGTCACCTCAGAAGATCTAATACATGAAAGGAATCCCTTATAATATACAAAACAAGGACCCAGATTCCACTTGAAGATCTCCAAGGAGAAAGAAACTACCCCTTCCCTAGTAGCCCATTCTATTTTTTGGATGATTTTTACGTTTGGGAAGTTTTTCAGATTACACCCCTTGCTACTAGTTCTTCTCTTTGCTGCCAAATGGAATAAAATTAATCCTTCAATGGCTGAAATACTTGACCACCCTAGTAATTTTCCTCTTGGCCCAACCCCTTGTCATCTTCTGTTTCCTCACCCAAGACCATAGCTTTATTTGCAATCTCAGTAGCTTACATCCACATTTAGATGAGTGGCACTAAAATAAAATAGATTGTAATTATTGTTATAGATCACAGTAATTATAGAGGTGGAAAAGGGCCGATTAGATTATTATGTCCAACCCACTGCCAAGGATATATTTATACTAGGGGAATTTATGCACAGAGCACTTAACCTGCTGAGAGCTCCGGGAGTTAGTAGGGTGTGCTTAGGGGCCCAGCCAGTAAAAGGCCATCAGTAAAGGTAGCAAGTAGAACAGAGAGAAAAGGAGGGAGGAAATAGGGAATAAAAGATTCAGCTTATTTTCAAAATTAGATGGGAGGTCAGATTGCTACAACATGCATAATACAATTGAGGGACATTATATGTGGGGTGGATGGTCCTGGATTCAAATTCTAACTCTTCTAGGAACTATTTTTCAAATATAAAAATAAGGGGTTGGCTTCTTAGTTTCTTCCAAGATATAAAGCTATGAGCCTATGGGTTTATATCATATATGAATGTAAAACAAATTGAATGTGGAAAAGGAATTTGTGGCAGCCTTTGTAATATAAATAAAACATGTCATTACACATTTGTTATTAGATATGTTCCAGAGCTTCATATATCACCAGTATTAAGTCATTTTACATATTGTACATAGAGCAATGTTAAACATGAGTTTCTTATTGCTTTGCATTCCTCTCCTCAAGAACATTCTATGACTCACAAATGTTTACATATTGAGTTCCAAAGTGATGGTCTCTAAGGATCTGAACCCACATGACATTTGAAATGGTCACATCTTCTAGTTCTCTAGTAAATAAACTCTACAATTTAACTTGACATCAACAAGATTGACAGTGTTTCTTAGGATATACTTGTGAATATTGAAATAAGTGGCTGAAAAAATGGATTTGGTGTTATTCAAATGACTTGAATAAGAGTGGTCATAGTTAGATTAATGTCATTTTGGAGAAAGAAGTCTAGTGGAAGTCCCCAAGTCAAATCAAGTAATGTTGACAATTTATTAAGTGTCCACAATGTACAAGGACCAAGGATTTGCCCTAGTCCCTATTCTACTCAACATTTTACCAATGGATTCTATATATGCACAGTCAATTTAACAAACAATATAAAGTTCAGATGAATAACATATTCAAAGGAAAGAATCAGAATCCAAAGAAATTGCAAAAGACAAAAAATCTAAAATTATATTAAAATGATATTGAATACAAACAGATACAAAGTTTTATACTTGGGTTCAAAAAAAAATCAGTGGTTTAAATTATGGGTGGGAAAGCTAGAAAACAATTCAATTGCAAAAGACTTGGAGATTTCACTCAATATGTCTACTGTTCCCTATGATATATGAGGATCTTGGAATATACTAAGAAGTGACCTATCAAAAATAAGAGACATAATAATCCCATTTATCTTGGTCAAAATACATTTTAAGTATTTTCCAAGTTTTGTACCATCATTTAAGAAGGCAATGGATAAGCTAGAGTATGTTAAAAAAAAAGAAAAAAAGGATGGAATCATGAGGGGAGTAGAGATCACACTATAGGAAAGTTAAAGAATTGAACAAAAAGTTTATATAATAAAAGACACAAATAAAATGGGAAGAATGATATTTGCTTTCCAATATTGGGATAAAAGTTATATTACATGTGTTCCAGAGGATCAAAATCATAGGGGAAATTTCTCTTTCAGCGAGAAAACCTTTTAGTTATACAAGACAAAATCTTTTTTTCCTTACAATGAGTGACATCCAAAAATGTGCAGAGTAAAGAGGGTCACAGCTTAAAACTTAAGAGGATCTTAGACTCCATTCAAATCACCATCACCAGAACTGCCATCACCAGTTTTCTCTTCCAAAAGTAAGTAAAAGATATTCAGTCTCTTATTCACTAAAAGGAAGCTTCAGACTATAAATTCAGGGCCACATAGGGTATCCTTTCCATTGTTCCAAAGATGCTTCTCAAATCTCACAGTTTCTGGATGTCTTCGAGAGATACTGAATGATCACTTCTTTGGAATTCTGGAGATGTTTAAATGAGATGAGCTAGATAACTTTTGAAGTTTCTTAAAACTCTAAGATTCTATGAATCTATGTTTCCTTCCTCTCCTCTCTTTTCCCCTTCTTTTTCTTCTTCCCTTCCCTTTTTTTCCTTTCCCTTTTCCCTTTCTTTTCCTTTTCCTTTCCTTCCCTTCCCTTCCCTTCTCTTTCTACCTTTCCCTCTTTTTACCTTTCCCTCCTTTTTCCCTTTCCCCTCTCACTTCCCTATTACCTCCCATTTTCCCACCCCCCGACCCCTCTCTCTCTTTCTTTTACCCTTCATTTTTTTCTCATTCAAATACCCATCAGTAAAAGCCCTTTCCCCTTCTCTCTGCATTTTCAAATACCTTATTTACCCTTCCCTTTTGCATTTCTTTCTCTTCATCTCACTACCTAATTTCCCTTTGCCACTGTTTCTTCAAAAGTTCTGCATCATTTACCATCTTATATAATCCTTAATCAGAGGCTGCCTTATCTAGCAAAGACTAAATTTTATGAAAAAATATTTTATACTATATTACATAATTTTGAGCTGGTTGCAGACACACAAAACTAGATATTACTATGTGATTAAATCATGGGATACCAGATTTTCTAAGAAATCACAAACAAGGGTGACTCCCTCTCCCCCAAATGATGTATAGATAACTGTGATGGTGTGTGTAGGAGGGTAAAGGTAGGCTGCAGCATCTTGACTTGCATTTTGGGAATAGTGCAAAGGGTATTTTCAATAATAGATCTGCCTGGAAAAGAAAGTGAACTTAACATTTGACAAAACTGAGGGATGATATATTTGACATATATAGGACTGATTGCCATCTAGGGGAGGGGATGGAGGGAGAGAGGGGAAAAATCGGAACAGAAGTGAGTGCAAGGGATAATGTAAAAAAAAATTACCCTGGCATGGGTTCTGTCAATAAAAAGTTATTATAATAAAAGAAAGAAAGAAAGAAAGAAAGAAAGAAAGAAAGAAAGAAAGAAAGAAAGAAAGAAAGAAAGAAAGAGAAATGTACAAAAAAACTGAAGGATGATAGAGAGTCCCAGTTAGAACACTGGCTTAAATTCAGAGAACCTGGGTACAAATCCTGGCACTGTTTGCTATCTCCTTAGAAAAGTCATTCCAGCTCTTTATGCCTCAATTTCTTCATCTGTAATTCCATTTGGAGTTAAAACTATATGGTTTTAAGGTCCTTAATAATCTATATTATCCTATAGGAGATATTAAAAGACTTTAACATCTGAAACAGTACCCGAGACATTGAAGGTACTTTATAAATGCTTATTGCTTAATTGATCAAAAAATGTCCTTACAAGTCATTTCTCAATTGATAAATGGTTAAAAGATATAAAAAGATAATTTTCAGAGGATGAAATTAAAGCCATATGTAGACGTGAAAAAAAGGTTCTAAATCATTATTGATTGGAGAAATGCAAATTAAAATAACTCTAAGATAATGGCTCACATTTCTCAGATTGGCTAAGATGACAGGAAAAGATAATGAAAATGTGGGGGGAGAAGTGGGAAAACTGGGGCAGTAATGCACTGTGTTTTGTTTTGTTTTGTTTTTTTGTTTGTTTGTTTTTGATTAAAGCTTTTTATTTTCAAAACATGTATAGATAATTTTCAACACTCACCTTTGCAATCTTATATTCCAAATTGTTTTTCTTTCCTTTTACCCACCCCCTTCCCTAAATGGCAAATAATCCAATATGTTAAAAATGTGCAATTTTTCTATTCATATTTCCACAATTATCATGCTGCACAAGAAAAATCAGATCAAAAAGGAAAATAAATGAAAAAGAAAAAAATGCAAGCAAACAACAACAACAAAAAAAATGAAAATACTATGTTGTGATCCACACTCAGTTCCCACAGTTGTCTCTTTCAATACAGATGGCTCTCTGTATCATGAGATCATTAAAACTGGCACCTCACTATTGAAAAGAGCCACATCTGTCTGAACGGATAATCACATATTCTTAGTAGTTGATGTGTACAATGTTCTTCTGGTTTTACTCACTTCCCTTGCCATAAGTTCATGTAAGTTTCTCCATGCCTCTCTGAAATTATTCTGCTGATTGTTTCTAATAGAACAATAATATTTCAAAACATTCATATGCCATAAATTATTTAGTAACTGATGGAGACCCATTCAGTTTCCAATTTCTTGCCAACTACAAAAAGGGCTACAACAAACATTTTTTGCACATAGAGGTATTTTTTTTTCCATTTTTATGATCTCTTTGGGATACAGGGCCAGTAGAGACACTGCTGAATCAATGTACAGTTTTATTAGCCCTTTGGCCATAGTTCCAATTTGCTCTCCAGAATGGTTGAATCTATTCACAACTCCACCAATAATGTATAGTGCCTCAGTTTTCAAATATTCCCTCCAAAATTTATCATTATCTTTTCCTGTCATCTTACCTATCTGAGACCATTGTCTTAGTTTGTATTTATCTGACCAATAATGATTTAAAGCATTTTTTCACATGACTATAAATGATTTTAATTTCTTCATCTGAAAATATTTTCTGTCCATATCCTTTGGCCATTTAAGAATTGGAGAATGCCTTGAATTCTTATAAATTTGAGTCAATTCTCTATATAGTTTAGAAATGAAGCCTTTATCAGAAGCCTTAGTTGTAATTTTTCCCAATTTATTGCTTCCCTTCTAATCTTGTCTACATTGGTTTTGTTTGTACAAAACCTTTTTAACTTAACATAATCAAAATTATCCATTTTACATTCCATAATGTATTCTAGTTCTTGTTTGGTTAAAATTCCTTTCTTCTCCACAGATCTGAGAAATATACTATCCTTTGTTTTTCTAATTTACTTATAATATCACTCTATATCTAAATCATGAACCCATTTTGACCTTATCTTGGCATACGGTGTTAGGTGTGGGTCAATGCCCAGTTTCTATCATACTGATTTCCAATTTTCCTGATAATTTTTGTCAGATACTGAGTTTTCATCCCAGAGGCTTGGATATTTGGGTTTATTAAACACTAAATTGCTGTAGTCAATGAATATTGTGTCTTATGAACCTAATCTATTCCATTGATTGACTACTCTATTTCTTAGACAGTACCAAATAATTTTGATGATTGCTGCTTTAAAATATAGTTGACACTAATGCATTGTTGATTGAGTTGTGAAATGATCCAACCACTCTAGAGAGCAATTTGGAACTATGCCCAAAAGGCTATCAAACTGCACATACCCTTTGACCCAGCAGTACCACTACTGGGTCTGTATCCCAAGGAAATCATAAAGGAGGGGAAAAGACGCACATTTTCAAAAATGTTTGTAGCAGCTCTTTTGTAGTGGCAAAGAACTGAAAATTAGTAAATGTCCATCAACTATGGAATGGTTGAATAAGTTATGGTCTATGAAAGTAATGGAATATTATTGTTGTACAAAAATGAAGAGCAAGCTGATTTTAGAAAGGCCTGGAAAGATTTATACAAACTGATGCTGAGAGAAACAAGTAGAACAAAGAGCGCAATATACACAGTTAGAGCAAGATTGTGCAATAAATAGAAAGAAAGTTTGGTTCTTTTCAGTGACTCAGTGATTCAAGGCAATCTCAGTAAGCTTTGGATAGAAAACACCAAGTGTATCCAGGGAGAATTATGAACATTGAATGTAAATCAACATATGCCATGTTCACTTTTTTCTTTTTCTTCTTTTTTCCCTCTCATGGTTTTTCCCTTTTGTTCTGATTTTTTTCTCTCCCAACATGATTCATAAAGAAATACATATTTAAAAAATTAATGCATACATATAATGAAAAATAGATAATAAAAGGGGAAAAAAAACTTGTTGCATAATGGGTAGACTTTTGTAGAGGATTTTTAGAATGCTATAAATGAAATTTATACAGGATAAGAAAATGTGGACTTCACAATCTCTATAATGTAAGGAATAAGTCCATACAGTGATGATGTCACAGGCCCATCAAAGTGCGTATATATATCAAAGTATTTCACTTTTTGCTCATGTATCTCTCATCTCCACGTGTATGCTATAAGCTCCTTAAGCAGGGGCCCTCAAACTAGGGCCTGTGGGCCAATGCAGCAGATGAGGACATTTATCCCCCTCCCCCAGGGCTATGAAGTTTCTTTATTTAAAGGCCCACAAAACAAAGTTTTTGTTTTTACTATAGTCTGGTCCTCCAACAGTCTGAGGGACAGTGAACTGGCCCCCTATTTAAAAAGTTTGAGGACCCCTGTGACCTTAAGGGTAGAAATCTTATATTTATGTCACCTCTAGCACTTAGCACAGAATTATGCTACTATAAGTATTGGGTAAATTTCTAACTTATTAAAAAAGTCTTAGCTCCTATTTTTAGAATTTGCTACTTGTCTGTTAGAAGGAGATTCCTTGTGAGAGGACACAATCACAGTCCTTTTGGATTTGCAAAATACCCTTAGATTTCAGCTCTATGTAGTAAAACCATTCTTCATTTAACTATTTAAATGGGATACGTAGGGTCTAGGCTAATTATATGCCTCAAGAGATATTTTTACATGGAGGCTCTATCAGCAGTTCTTAGGAATTATGTGTTTAGAGGAGAAGTAATACTCCTTTTCAGGTATCAATTAGACTGGGTCTCCTTCAGATCTGAGAATTTGTGTTTCCCCGGCTCATCTAATTGTGCATGGTTCTAATATGTGAGGCACTGATCCCAAAATGGCTCACATTCAGTTTGTGTGGGAGCAGCCTGTGCAAAGAGAACAAATGCCTTATGATATATTGACTTGGGGAAGAATAAAAAGAAAAGACAGGCCCACTGAGTGTTGGGAGTGAGGGGTGGGAAGATACAGAAAGAAATCTCACTGGAAGATGGAAAAAGAAATAAAACATCTATTTCACCTTTTTTCCCCCTTTCATCTAAATGGACTAGATGTTGTCCAAAGCCCCCCATTTTGAACATTTTGTATTTGTTTCTGTTGTGAGGAGTCACATCCTGATTCTCTGAATCTTTCTTGGCCAAGTAAAAAGTACCATTCTCATTCCTGCTAGAATAGGGACAGTGAGTTGTTGTAGAATTATATCCAAGGTCACAGAAGAGTTGTGATGTGTGTGGCAAGAGGCAAGAGGGGAGGCTATTTCTGTACCATGATGCTATTGCTTACAATTTTGTATTGGGATAGCCTCAGCTTTCAATCAATGTGTCTAGATGTAATAATTATAACAATATAGTAATCACAACAATAATTAAATTTAATTTGTTGCTGGTGGTGGTGGTAGTATTAGTTTTAGTAGTAGCAGTAGTAGTAATAGCTGTTGTTGCTGTAGATCAGACACAATCTAAAATGTGACAATAAGAACTGGCTTAATTGCTCTGTTTGAATTTAAATATTTACATAGTCCATACTATGGACAAGATATTTTGCTATATGTCAGGAATCTAAAAAATGACTTGACACAGCTGATAAAGGTATAGATATGAAGCCAGGAAGACCCAAAATTTAATTTTTTCTTTAGACACTTATTAGTTATGTGGCATTAAGGAGGCACTTAAATTTCTGAATTACAGTTTCCTCATCTGTAAAATGAGCATAATGACAGTACCTACCTACTACAGAATTTTGAGAATCAAGTAAAATAATACATGTAATGTGCTTTCTTTGCAAACAATACAGTGATAAGTCAATATTATTATTATTATTATATTTTGATTTCAGACTCAACATGGAGTTTCATGATAGGGAACTACTCATAAAAACATTTCCTCTACCAATGAAGATCTGTAAGTCATTTAAAACGTAGTCTTAGATTGTTGCTGGAGATACCAGAAATTATGTTTCAGAGATGGTACTTAAATTCCATTCATTCTGACTTTGAGACCAGCCCCGCATCTACTAATCCATAGCACTACCATGTTAAATGAGAACAGACAAAACTCAATTACCGCTTTGAAGTCAAGGACTATTGCTTACCATGGAGCAGTCAGCTGGTATAGTGAATAGAGCACCAAATCTGGAGTCAGGAAAAGTTGAATTCAAATCCAGCATCACATACATATTAACTTAGTGATCCTGGGCAAAAAAATCACTTAACTTCTATTTGCCTCAGTTTCTTTTTCCATAAAATGGGGACAATAGCAATACCTATCTCTCAGGATGGTTCCATGGATAAAATGCCAGGCCTGGAGGCAGGAAGACTGATATTCCTGAATTCAAACCTGTCCTCAGACACTTGCTTGCTATGTCAATCTTGGTAAGTCTTTTATCCTGTTTACCTCAGTTCCCACATCTGTAAAATGAGCTGATGAAAGAAATGCTAAACCACTCTAGCATCTCTACCCAAGAAAACCCCAAATAGAGCTATGAAGAATTGGATGTGACCAAAAACACCTGAACAACAACAACAAAAAACCCAGGATTGTTAAGTGGATCAATTGAGATAATAATGTAAAGCTCTTAGAATGCTTCCTGGCACACACACACACACACACACACACACACACACAGAGGAATATAACACAAATGAGGTAAAAAAAAAAATGAGGAGTGGAAAATTTCAGACTCTGTAACTCTGGGTTCCTTGTGTGGATTGCTAACTGCTTTCATAGGTATTGCTAGAATCTTACTAACTTAGCAATGACATGTCAAAGTCAGAATTTAGGAAAGTAGAAGCAGAAGAATAAAAAACAATGTTTGATGTAGCTTCTCCTCTGGTCAGTCCTTCATTAATCAGGATGTTCTCTCTAAATCCAGGTCTAGGCCGGCTCTTCTTCCTCTCCTGAGACATTCATAAAATACTCCCATTCTTCCACATGGCAAGTAATTAACAATGCTGACAATTCTCTACCATTATATTGAGTTCTTTAATAGCAGGAAACAGTGTTTTTTGTCTTTCTTTGTATTGCCTAGAGTTTAAAACAGTTCCTATCACATAGTAGCCACTCAATAAATGCTTCCTGCGTTGACTCACTCATAGAGATATAAGAACTAGAGCTAACATTTCACCTTTAGGGAATTCTCAGGTAAGATAACTCTTCCTACATATGCAAATGATTCCTCTGTTCTGCAATTTATATTCTTAAAGAGTTACCTCTGGCACTGAGAGGCTGATATACTTGCCCAAGATTACATGGTCACTATATGGCAGAAGTGGGGCTTAAATTGAGGTCTTCAGCCTCCAAGTTTGTCCTTCTATCCATTAAGTCAAACTGCCTCTCAGTGCTTGAAATACCAATAACAATTTTTGCCAAATCTCATCTCATAATCATCACTTTGGCATTCATTATGACATTCATAAACACACATATACAGAGAGAGGGAGGGAGAGACAGACAGAGAAACAGAAACAGAGATCCATAGATTTAGATTTAGAACTGGAAATGACTTTTAATGTATTAGTTTAAAAAACAGAATTTTACAAATAAAGAAAATGAGGACTAGAAATGTCAAGCAGTTTGCCAAAAGTTCATCTAGTAAGGACCTGAGGCTGGAAACAAAGCCAGGTCTCTCTAATTCTAAATCCAGAAATCTCCCCACCAATCTATGGATGTAATCATTTTTAGTTCTTCCTTATCTCACCTTCTTCTCCCACTGCTGATTTATTTATTCAACCAAATCCAATACCTGTGAAGAGCTCAATCCAAATGAAAGCAAAATGAACCTGGTTTCATAGTGTACCATCTAATACCCATATTTCAAAGGTCAGTCTTCTTTAAAATGGATGAGCCCATGACAAAAGAGCGACCGGTTATCTTATTTATTGCATTTTTCTCATTTTGAATTCTAGTCTCCACATGCTGCTGGCAGACAGAGATTTTGGCAGGTTCTGTTTCAGGTGATAGCATTCTCCCAGATCCCAGTGCTGGGTACTAGAGGGACTTTGCTCCTTCCGTTAACTCTGAAATTCCCTAGTACACTTTCAAATTAGGTCTCAAAGCAGAAACCTGACAGAATGAAGTTTTGTTCTTTGGTATGGTGGTAAAGAGCCTTGGTCTATGGGTTAAAAGACTTCAATTTCAAATTTACCTCCATCTAAAACTTAACTCTGAAACTTACCACTAAGTTTATGTGTAATTTTGGAGAAGAAACCAATTACATGAATTTGATCATAGGATCACAGATTTAGAATTAAAAGTAAATTCTAAAATGTGGTACCAGTTTCTTTATCTGTAGTCAGTGGAGACTTAAGAAGTATTGTAGTGTATACCAATCTCAGATTCAGGCAAGCTGGGTTCAAGTATCTCCTTTAACATAAAATAACTGCTTTATAAAAAAATGTAAGTCACCTAATCTCTGAGTATACCAGGCAAATCTCTAAAACTAAGCTACCAAAGTCTTCATTGGTACTAGGAGTATTCAGAGCCAGAATTTCCCACGCTGATGCAATCACGGGTCTAGAATAAATGTGCAAAACTCTCAGATAGATGCTGAGAATATAAAGGCACAAACAACATAGGCTCTGCTCCCAAAGAATTTATATTCTAGCTTATATTCTGATCATCCAAAGATTATCATGTCCATTTTATAGATGAGAAAGTGAGATTCCAGAGAAATGAAGAACCTTGCCCCTTGTTTTATAGCTAGTTAATATCACATAGTACAGTTTAGAGTCATGAAGACTCATATTTTTGAGTTCAAATCTGGTCTTAAACACTTACTAGCTGGATCAATCTGGGCAAGTCACTTAACCTGTAACTCATCTGTAAAATGAGCTAGAGAAAGAAATGACAAACTACTCCAGTATCTTTACCAAGAAAACCTCAAATGGGACCACAAAGAGTAAGACATGACTAAAACATTTGAACAACAACAATAGCAGCAAAATTATTAGAGCTTGGATTGAAATCACTTTTCTTTTTTTAAGTCCATTTCCCTTTTTATGATTGGCCACTCTGCCTCTGCTCAGATTTTCATATGCTTGACCACTCATTTTTAATTCTCACTTTAGACACTCCATGGACAGGAGCTACTGTTTGCTTTACACTGATTTATTTCTCAATAACCCTGGGTCAGCTGGCAATTTTGATCTTTGACCTTAAGTGTGGCATTGGATTTGGGTTTTATTGTTTACTTTGGAATCACCAGGTCTCCATTTCTTCTTTCTCTGGTTTCTAGTTCTTATTTCTGATGCTTTCTATTAGTTAAATTTAGAGCAGAAAGAAAAATCTTGGAGGGCATCTAGTCCAACTACTTTATTTTGTAAATGAGGAACTCCAGGTCAAGAGAGGTCAGTTAAATCACTTAAATCAAAGTCATAGAAATACTAAGTTGGAAAGCCTGTATGCACCCTGTATTAATCTATTCTTCACCCTGGACCTTTAATAATTTTCTTCCCAGTATTTTCTGCCTTACTACTACTTGGGTTCAGTATGGTCAGTCTTTCAAGGTGAATTAAACACCGTCAGTTTTCTGAATTCTGGCTGATCCAGAGGGCAGAGCTTTGAGCTGTTAGCAGAGAAGAGTTGGGCTTGTTTTAATGGCACCATGTGTGTCAATAGTAGAGGCAAATTGTTGACAGTCATTGTAAATAATGAATGGGGAAGGGAAAACTCTGCAAAATCTCCAAATGGAATTGGGAGTTGAGTCTCCAAAATCTCTATTTGTAATCTACTTCCAAATATTTGAATGGGAACATAAGAGCTGTCTTCGGGGCCAAACAGTTGCCAGAATAGTAGTCCGTGAAGAGTCTAGGCTTCGACAGCTTTTGGGCGTTTGCCATAGTAAGAATCACAAGCATCCAGAGAGGAGACCTGTTTAAGAGCAAATGTTAAAGAAATTTGGCATGAGAGAAAGAGTCTTAGGCAGATGGTTGGGAGATGGAGATTTTATGTCCAGTTCTGCTACTAACCAGCTGTGTGGTCTTGGGCAAACTCTTTGATTTCTCAGGACTTCAGGTTCATCTTTTAAATGAAGCAGTTGAATTGTATGGCCTCTGAGATTGTGTGATATCATCTCCTTTGACAAATTAAAGTACAAGCCAATTCAGTTCAACAAAGCCCACTTGATGCAGTGGAAAGAATCCTTGATTTGGTGTTTCAGTTTTACTATTTGATAGCTTTATAATCATGTAACATTGAGCAAGCTCTTGAACTCTCTAGGTTTTATTGTTCAGTTATTTTCCTATTTAAAATAATAGTTAAAAGTAGATTACCTATAAGGTAATTTTCTTGTTCTAAACCTATGATCCTAGAGCTAAGCACCTAATGTTTACAAGTCACTATATACTCTATTCACACATGAGGTGCAGTGGATAGTGTTGAAATTAGAGTAAGGAAAAACCTAATTCAAATTCTGGTTTAGATATTTGCTAGTGATGTACTCCAGGGCAAGTCATTTTAACTTAGCCTCAGTTTTTGCAAAAAAAAAAAAATAAAATAGAGGGATAATAGTAATTATATCCTATTGTTGTAAGAGAAAAAACAGATACTTCATATAAAATGCCTTGTAATCTTTAAAATTCTGCACATATGAAATCTATTCTCTATTGTTGTTTTAAGCAAAACTGATATTGAATCACACAGGTATATTGCTATTTTGGGAGAAAAGATGTTTATAGCTCCCTAAAATTTTTTTACTAGCTAAGAAGTCATCTACTCAACATCTACTTAGCATTTACTTTGTGTTAGGGATTATGGTAATTACTTTGAGAGATAAAAAAAATGAAAGAACATGGTCCTAGATCTCAAAGACAGAGGAGGAGAATAAATCACAGATAGATCAAGAATCTAACCAGATGTTGATTTTGTGAGCTATATATCATGAATATAAAAAACAATGAGAGCAAGATGCTAATGTGACAGAGTTATCCAAGAAGACTTAAGTTAGGTCTTGAAGAACAAGGTTAACTTTTAGTAATTAGAGATGATAAAAAAAAAAAAAAAGAATATCATACAATCACAGAGAGAGCTCTGGAATGAGGCTGAGACAATCAAGTTCAACTTTCTCATTTGCCAGATGTGGAAACTGATTTGGAATTTTAAGCAGCTGGCTCAGTATCATTCAATAGAATAAGAAAAATCCTTGGAAATTGAACTGGATTCCACACTTGGAAACATGATGGGAATAAGAGTCAAATTAAGAATGAATGGAGCTAATAGACATGGAGAGTCCTTATATATGGAAATAAGTGAAGAAATAAAGTTGAATAAATAAGGTGTGACCAGAATATAGGGGGCCTTGAGTGCCTGGAAAAAGAATCTTGGAATTAATCTCATCAGTGATAAGGAACTGGGTAGAAATACAGGATTACTTCACCAATTGTATTAAAGATCCTGACACAAATCCAAATTCCAGACCCTCTCCTTACCATTCCATACTAGTAGCAAGTCACCTTCACATGGGTGCAGGGATTGTGGCGTATTCCATGATGCAACTAAGCTAGTGGTTAAGCATCTTTCCTGGGAGGTAGTTCATGAGCAGGCAATAGCAATCATGATTGGAGAGGAGCCCCATTGGGAACATTGGGAAAGACATGACTGTCATTTTTGATTCAGAAATCAAGAGTGCATTATCTCTGCCTCTGACTGATGCCATCAAACTTGCAGCACCAAATAAGTTTTACACTGATATTTCCAAGGGGCAAGAGAGCCCTGGTGAGGTGCTTTCCAATATTCTTTAAAATGATTTTTCCTCCTCACTGTACTTTATAATAAGCCCTTAGAAGCTAGAAACCAGAATATGTTTTCTTGCTGAAATGATTACTTTTCCACTGGGACTCTAAGGTTTATTACTCACAAGTTCCGCAACAAAGGGCTGATATGACAGCTCTCGATGGCCACAAGGTCAGGGCTGGGGAGGATGGCCCTAAAGATGCATCAGTTTCTCTGCCTTTATTTAAGATGCTGATTATACTGAGATACACATTAGTGTTCTATTCTATCCTGATCAAGTCTCTTACTGGCAGGCCTTGGAACCCCAGGAACAGGATTTGGAAAATAATTATTTAGCATAAGATTTTGCCCACTTGGGTTAGTTTCCACACTAAAATGGTTCTTCTTTAATAGTGAATATAATCTAGCTCTTTCTGGTGCACCAACGTTCTCATACAAATTAAGTCCAAGGAACTCTTGACTCCCATCAAGGTTTCTATGTTCTTTTCAAGCATCACAAGACTTTCCCTGCCTTTGACTAGACTGGAGACGAGACTGGAAATAATACCTAATACCACATAGTTATATAGTGGCTGTTCTCCCTGCCTTCCACCCCAATTTCCAACATGGCCACAGTGACTAAGCAATAGAACATTGACAAGATGGAGATAGCAGCAGGTAAGGGACTCAAGCAATGTAGAGAAGACCTGCTCCTTGAAAGGCACTAGTGGAAATTTTAAGCACCTTTAGTAGAAACAATAAAGAAGTTATTTTTCTTTTTATTTCAGGTAACATGGGATAATATGGATTAACATAAACTGCCAACCTCAAGTGCATACTTTAGGGTTATCCAAACAGGAAGTAGATATCTATATAAAGAGCAGAGTTATAGCCATTTTGAAAAGTACTCTCTGCAGGACACAAAAACTGATTAAGTTCATGGAGTTACTACCTAAAAATATTTTGCTGTAAAATCACAAGTTCATGACTGAGAGACAGAAGGGCCCTTAGCAACTGTTCAGTTCAAGCTTATCATTTCACAGCTATGGAAACTTATCTATGAAATCCAGAGAGGTTTAATGATTTGTCTGGTATTTCACTGGTGGGAAAGAGCTGAGGTGGGGTGAAAGCCATCCCTAGAATCTGAAAATTGGAGTTTAGAATCAAAATTAGAGACTGTCTAATGCAACACAAAGGAATCCCAATTGGAACATAAATGATAAATGATAATCCAGTTTCTATCTGGAAAACTTCCATAGAGACCCACCATATCAACTAAACTATTCATTCTACTTTGGGAAAGGTTTAATTATTAGAACTCCCCTCCCCCATACTTTAATGATAAGTCTAAATAGAACAATTTGTAATTTCTATTCCTCCCAATAGGTTTTTGCCACCTGTGGCCAAGAAGAACAAATCTAACTTTTCTGTCATATCAACCCTGAAAATATTTAAAGCAGCTCATATACTCTGAACTTTTTCTTCCCCAGCCTAAATATTCCCAGTTCTGTTGACGATTTCTTATGATGAACTCAATGTCCTTAGAACATTCAAAATTTGGATCATTTTAGGATGAACAAGAAGCCTTAAAAATGCTGATACTTTAACAGGTACATTTAGTCCTAGGAGCTGAGGTTCCTTCCTCAGAAAGGAGGGGAAAAAGTTGGTTCAAAGAGAACCCAAGACATTGAGGCAGTATAGGTTAATGGAAAGAACAAGGAATGTGAGATCTGTATTCAGATTTCATCTCTGATATTACTTGTTTGGCCAAAGGCAAGTTTTTTTTTTTTTTTGGTATCTCATCTGTAAAATGAATATATAACTCATATTATTTATTTCACAGTATTATTAAGAAATCAAATTAAATCATGTAACAATAAAACAAGAACTGAATAGGATCACAGATGTCATCAAATCTATTCATCTCACTTTAAAAATTAGTAAGCTGAAGGATGAATACAGAGAGGCTGGGAGAGACTTACATGAACTGATGCTAAGTGAAATGAGCAAAACCAGGAGATCATTATACACTTCAACAACGATACTGTATGAGGATGTATTCTGATGGAAATGGATATCTTCCACAATGAGAAGATCCAATTCAGTTCCAGTTGATCAGTGATGAACAGAACCAGCTACACCCAGAGAAAGAACACTGGGAAATGAATGTGGACTGCTTGAATTTTTGTTTTTCTTCCCAGTTTATTTTTACCTTTCTAAATACGACTTTTCTTGGGCAACAAGAGAACTGTAAGGATCTGTACACATATATTGTATTTAAGATATACTTTAACATGTTTAACATGTATGAGACTGCCTGCCATCTAAGGAAGGAGGTGGAGAGAAGGAAGGGAAAAGTTGGAACAGAAGTGACTTCAAAGGACAATATCGAAAAATCACCCATGCATATGTTCTGTCAATAAAAAACTATAATAAAAAAATTAAAAATTAGTAAGCTGAAGCCAATATCACACCTAAGTATCAGAGAGATTAGAACCCAGATCATCTTACTCTAAAGACAATGCTTTTATTCATTGTGCCATGCTTCTGTGAACAAATTCATGAACCTTAAAACACTTCTACATGACTGGTGAATAAAGCTTGAGAAACTCATGAAAGCATTATCACTGAGTTTAATAAAATGTTATGTTAAATAATCTCAACTGGGCCCTTTCTATGGCAAGGTAATCTTTATACTTCAATAATGTACTCATCATAGCAGCTCTTCTAAACCTTCACTTTCACCTAATCTTTAAATCACACATAGTTCCTATGATTCCTCATCCTCTCAGCTAAGAACCTGTCTTCAATGAAAAATAGATACAATTTATTTCTTCTCTCCTTCTCATCATCTCATACCATTAAGATAATTTCTGTAACTTTATTATTCTTTACTCTTTTTTCATATGAAGAAGTACCCCTACTCCATGACAAGGCTAATCATTCTACTTGCACAAGTGATCCCATTCTAACCCATCTTATTCAGCAGATTTCTCCCTCTATTATGGCATAGTTGTTTAGTCATTTTTCAATCATGTCCTACTTTTCACAGACCCATTTGGGGCTTTATTGGTAAAGGTACTGAAGTGGTTTGATGTTTTTCCCAGATTCTTTTGCAAATGTGAAACTGAAGCAAACCGGATTAAATCACTTGGCCAGGGTCATACAATTAGTAAGGTTCTGAGACCAGATTTGAACTCACCAAGATGAATTTTCCAGACTCTAGGCCTACCACTCTATGCACTTTGCTACCTTGTTGCCCTACACTTTCATTTATCATTTGGTATTTCCCTGTCTACTGATCTTGTTCCTATCGCTTATAGAAAAAGCTCACGTCTGCTCCAACTTCAAAGAATTCTCACTTGATTCATCCATTTCTGCTAGCTGTCATCCTATACCTCTTCTCCCTTTTCTGGTTATATTAATCTATCTACAAACAATTCCTCCCTGGCCTTTACTTTCTTTCTTCCAACCTCATTACTCGACTGAAACTGCTCTCTGAATTTACCAGTGAGCTCTTAATCACTAAATCTAATTGCCTTTTCTTAGTCATCATCTTTCTTGAACTCTCTGTGTCATCTAAAATTTTGGATGATTCCCTCCCTCTTGATACTCTTTATCTCTAAGTTTTCCTGACACTGCTTCCTCCTGGTTCTCCTATCTATTTGTCCTAGTCTCTTTTGCTGGATCGTTGTTGAAGTCACAACTACTAACTATACATGCTCCCCGAGGTCCTGTCATGAGTGTTCTCCTCTTCTGCCTTTATACTATTTCACTTGATGATTTTATCAGACCACATCGTTTTAACTATCGTTTCTCTGCGAATAACCCTCAGATGCATTCATCCAACCCAACCCTCTCTCCTGATCTTCACTTTTACTTTTCCAAGTGTGTTGGCATTTCAAGCTCAATGTCTCATAGATATCTTAAACTCAAAGTGTCAAGAACTGAATCCATTATCCTTCCCCCTCTTTCTAACTTATCTATCATTTTAAAGAATACTACCATTTTCCCAGTCTTTCAAGCTCAACACTCAATCGGTACCATTGATATGTCATTCTTTCTAATCCTTCAAATTTAATCAGTTGCCAAGTCCTGCCAATTGTACCTTTATGACATTTCTAACACACATTCTCTCCTCTCCTCTGAAATTGCCAGCACTTTGACCCAAGTGCTCATCCCATCACACCCAAACGACTATAATAGTCTCAAATTTGGCTTCCCAGTCTCAAGTCTCTCCTCAATCTATCCTATTTTCACTTGTCAAGTTGATCTTCCTAAAATGCAACTTTAATCATTTCACTTCCCCATTCAACTTCAGGGTTTCCTATTTCCTTCAGGAAAAAATATAATATCTTGTACTTGGCTTTTAACCCTTCTACTTTTCTAGTCTTCTTATTCCTTATATTCTGCTCATTTTACTCAATCATCCAACATCACTGGACTCCTAAATTTTCCTTAAATTAGACATTGTTTTTGTGTCACTAATTGTTGCCCATTCCTATAATGTTCTTTCTCCTGATATTCACCTCCCAACTACTCAGGCTTTCTTAAAGTCTAGGCCATTTTCAAGCCTCTCTATTAAAATCCTCCTCCAAATTTGGAAATTCCCTTTTATTTATTATCTCCAGTTTGTCTTGTATCTATCTTATTTGTTTGTGCATGACACATTGCATATGATTTGCATGTTGTATATATTTTAAATACTTTCTATTTTCAGTGGCTATTCCACTACTGGGGAGCTTATTAGATAAGGTTTTCTTATCTTCCCTATTATGCTATAAGTTCTTCAAGAACAGGAACTATCTTACTTTTCTTTGTATTCTTAGTTCTTAGCATAGTACTTAGTTTATAGTTTGTGCTTAATAAATAGCTGTATTGAATGACTGACCAATAGAGCATGTGAAAAAGAAAACTTTGGGATATTACAAAAATACATTTCATTGATAGCATTGCTATCTACTTAATTGCATATTCTTGATGATCTCTCTATGTTAAGCATATAACTTTAAGTCTAAGCTAATAAGAAAATAATAAAACTAGCATTTATATAGTAGCTACTAGGTGTAAGCAGAATTGAATTAGACAAAAGAAATGTGAGATACAACTTTCCCAAATGTGCATAAGGACTATTTGTGTCTGACCTGTGGCAGAGCATTCCAAGCTCATTTTGATCTGATGAGCCCCAGTTGGATACATTCTACATTTTCTTTAACATAGTGATGACATTTTGACCTTCTTCAAGTATGGGGGGCAACAACCAACCAATTATGAGTCAGGAACTATATGCTAAGCCCTTTACAAATATAATTTTATTTGATTCTCATGATAACTCTAAGAATCAGGTTCCAGACAATTCTCAGATGAAGAAATTGAAACTATTTCTAGTCATATGAAAAGATGCTCCAAGTCATTATTAATCAGAGAAATGCAAATTAAGACAACTCTAAGATACCACTACACACCTGTCAGATTGGCTAAGATGACAGGAAAAAATAATGATGATTGTTGGAGGGGATGCGGGAAAACTGGGACATTGATGCATTGTTGGTGGAGTTGTGAACGAATCCAACCATTCTGGAGAGTAGTTTGGAACTATGCTCAAAAAGTTATCAAACTGTGCATACCCTTTGATCCAGCAGTGTTACTACTGGGATTATATCCCAAAGAGATCATAAAGAAGGGAAAGGGACCTGTATGTGCACGAATGTTTGTGGCAGCCCTCTTTGTAGTGGCTAGAAACTGGAAACTGAGTGGATGCCCATCAATTGGAGAATGGCTGAATAAATTGTGGTATATGAATATTATGGAATATTATTGTTCTGTAAGAAATGACCAACAGGATGATTTCAGAAAGGCCTGGAGAGACATACACGAACTGATGCTGAGTGAAATGAGCAGGACCAGGAGATCATTATATACTTCAACAACAATACTATATGATGACCAGTTCTGATGGACCTGGCCATCCTCAGCAATGAGATCAACCAAATCATTTCTAATGGAGCAGTAATGAACTGAACCAGCTATGCCCAGAGAAAGAACTCTGGGAGATGACTAAAAACCATTACATTGAATTCCCAATCCCTATATTTATGCCCACCTGCATTTTTGATTTCCTTCACAAGCTAATTGTACAATATTTCAGAGTCTGATTCTTTTTGTACAGCAAAATAACGGTTTGGTCATGTATACTTATTGTGTATCTAATTTATATTTTAATATATTTAACATCTACTGGTCATCCTGCCATCTGGGGGAGGGGGTGGGGGGTAAGAGGTGAAAAATTGGAACAAGAGGTTTGGCAATTGTTAATGCTGTAAAGTTACCCATGCATATAACCTGAATATAACCTGTAAATAAAAGGCTATTAAAAAAAAAAAAAGAATCAGGTTCCATTATTATCCTTAGTTTAAAGATAGGGAAACTGATATAAACAGAGGTTAAGTAACTTATCCAACAGCAACTGTTAGGCAATATCTGAGGCTGGATTTGAACTTGAGACTTCTTTGATGGGTCCAATACTCTATCCACTGAGCCACCTACCTACCCCTAATTAATCTCTGTTACTGTCAGTGTTGAAATCTCTCAGAATTATGGGGAGAATCTCAGAATCTCAAAACTGGAAGCATTTGTAGTTTTCTGCTTCAAGAAATAGTCATTCCAGCATTAGGGAGGTTTATTAGAAAGTTTTTGAAATCTGCCTTCCTGTCACCAAACCCTCCTTCTATCTCATCTCTGCAAAGATTAATAGTTCTCTTTGGATTTGGACAATTTAAATATAACACCTCCTTCACCTGACAGTTTTTCAGATATCTATCATGTCAGAGAGACTATAGGGTACAAGGGATCTTAGAAAGACCATTTAGCTGAATTTATTTGATTTGATAGATAAAGAAGTTGAGAAGTTCTGAAAGCAACGAGGTTGTGTAAGACTATGACTAGGACAGGATGGGAGTGTGAATCCTCCATGTGCCATCCCATGTGAGTGGGATGATTAGAAAGGCAATTATTCTTTATAAGTCTTCATCTTTTTATCAACAGATTAATGATAGGAATGAACTGCCTAAGTGCTAAAGTCTTTTGGTTTTAAAATGATATAGCTATTTGATGCTATGCATATAAAATCTTAACATTTTTTTTGATGTTAACATTACTGGTTAATAGCAAAACTAAACGCAGGTCTAATTTTTAGTGCATTCTTCTTGCTACCAAACTAGTGGTCTTTAAAAAGTTTTAAATAATTTGCCCATCCTTAAAAAACAAATGTACAAACAAGTAAATTGAGCACACATCACTATAATGTATACCACAGCTTATTTAAAAATTATACGCATGTATCCCTTTACTAAAAATAGTATTTATCACAATACAGTACAAAAAGACAACTAGTAATACAGTAGATAGAATGCTAGGCCAAAAATTAAGAATACCTGAGTTAAAATTCAGTCTTAGATATTTACTAACTATGTGACCCTGGGCAAGTCACTTAACCTAGGAATGCCTCCATTTCTCAGTTGTAAAATGGGACTCATAGCACCAATCTCCCAGGGTTGTTATGAGGATCAAATGACATTTTCTTGTAAAATACTTAGCATGATGCCTAGCACCTCCAAAGTGATTAATAAATGTTGATCCTTTTTCTCTTCCTCATAATCACCAAAAATTTGAACTTTTTAAATGTATGAGATAAAGAGTAAATAGCAGGTATTAGTAGATTCCATAGGAATCCAACAAAGATTATTGAGTAGGAAAGTAACGTATTTAGACCTGCATTTTAGGAAAAATCACCTTCACAACTCCAAATTACTGAAGTGTGCAGAGACTTCAAGTACAGACATAAATTTGTATGCCTTTATAATAGTCTAGGACAGAGGTAATGAAGATTTGCACTAGGGAAATGATTTTAAAGATAGAATATGTTGGGTATCAAGGATGTGGAGGAAGAGATGAGGTAACTGATATGATACTGGGGAGAGAAAAAGTGAAAAGTCAAGGATGACCCTGAAGTCATGATTTTGGATGACTAGAGAGATTGTGGAACACTGGGTAGTAGTAGGGAAGTTTGGAATCTGGGTAAGTTTGGGGAGAAACCTAAGGTAATAAGATCTGTCATGTAGATCACAACCCCTTGACACCAACTCATCTTGTATAACTCACATTCCCCCTCCCCCTCCCCCCAAAAAAAGAAAATTAAAAGACAGAAGACAGAGTTCTTTCTCACAGGTCAATGATCAAAAGATAAAGTCTCTCCTACAAAATACAAGCCTCTCCCCAAGGCAGACATAAGGTGAATTTTATGGAAAGGTGGTCCAGAAATGCTCAAATTGAGAAAATGGATGATTTCTTATAATATTTCTTTACAAAAAGTGAAAAGATATTTATTTTCTCTCTATAAAGAAATAAGGTGGGGAAAGGAGGTAAGGAAGGAAGGATAGAAGGGCAGAGAGACCGATAGAAATAGAGACAGAGATAGAAAGACAGAGACAGTGGCAGAGATAAGACAGAGAAGGGAAATAAGAGGAAGGAAGAAAGAAAAGAAGAAAGGAGGAAAAGAGGAGAGGAGTAAAAGGGGAAAACACTTGTGACAAATATGCACAGTCCAGCAAAACAAATGACTAATTAGAAGGGATGATTTACCCAAAGCCACTTGTACACTGGCTGCTGTGCTAGAGATTTGGTTATACTGAAGACAAGTCCAATACTTGACTATAATTGGATGGATAGAAGGTGATCCTTTTTGTTGTTGTTGTTGTTTTACCTACATACTGGGCGATCACATTATACTTGTAGTTAGATTATAGATTCCTGAAGCCTCCATTCCCCATTCTGGAGAACGCTACATGAAACTGCATTCTTTAAACTGCATTCTCTCTTTACTGTCTTCTTTTCCCTGGGTTAAATATCCCTAGATTTTTAGGTATCATGAATTTGAGACTTCTCACCTTCTTCACATATAACCCTAGTCAATGTACCTCTTGGAATACAGCACCAGAATAGAACTGTTATGTATCTTTATATCAAATAGAGGGTGAGCAATTTCTCACATTGAATAATTAGTTGTTCAGTATATACTTAATAGCATGAATGGATATATTATGTATCTATCAATGTAGCCAAAGATTGGGCATATGTACAATAGCAATGTAACATTGTTGGTTTATACTGAGCTTGTGATCAACTAAAGAAACTCAGGTCTTTTTTTCTTTTTTTCCTTTTTTTTGGGGGGGGTGAGGGAAGACAGGGCTTGAAAAAAATCTTTTTTTTTTAACCTGTGAGGTCACACAAAATATATTTCCATATGAGTCATGCTGCACAAGAAGAACACAAACAAAATGAAATAAAAATAGGCTTCAGTTTGTACTCAGAGTTTATCAGTTGTCTTTCTGGGGATGGATCCTTTGGAATTAAATTGCCTTGGATCCTCATCTTGATGAGAGTAGATAAATCTTTTTCAGAGGATCATCCTTACATATTGATATTAATGTGTATAATGTTTTTCCAGTGAAGCTCACTTTGCTCTGCCTCATTGCATATAAGTCTTCCCAGGTTTTTTCTTAAACCATCTTACTCATTATTTCTTACAGCACATTAGTATTCCATCCCAAATCTGTTCAGCCATTCTCCAGATCATGTTCTTGTTTCCCCCCTGAGGCAATTGGGGTCAAGTGACTTGCCCAGAGTTACACAGGTAGGACATGTTAAGTGTCTGAGATCAGATTTGAACTCTGGTCCTCCTGACTTCAGGACTGGCTCCTTTAGGTCTCCTTTTCTTAAACATGTACAATTATTTTTGCTTGTTTTCTGTTTTGTTTTTCTAAAAAGATGATGCATATTTTATGGTTAAATTGTTTATTACTGGTTTCTGCCTACTTTGGATTCATTTTCATTGGGCCATCCATCACAGTAGCAATTTGCAAAATTACTTGTCACCTTATATATAATCATATAATTTCAAACAAGTTAAGTCATTTGCAACCGGACAACATTTGGCAAATCAGCATCCTTGAATCACATCGTTGTTTAGCATAAACCCTACAGGTAAAGAAATCCCACAACATTATCACTTAGAAAGGAAAATATAGTTTTGTTCTTGTGTTACCTGTCTTCTTTATCAAATGGCCCAAATAACAGTCATGGAAGCATATGTAATTTTGTTTCCTACTCTCAAGGAAAGTCTAGGGTCATGTCATTTGCTTCTGATCTCAGTGTTAGCACAATTGCATTTACATAAAAAGGTTATGACATTTTCTTTGGGAAATACTTCCCCTGAGAATGTTAATCAAAAAAGTAGCTGGAAATTTATCCCTATCCCTTTCCCCCAATATACTTAGTAAATATAGTTGATTTTCTCTAATTAAATCTTCTAAGAGATTCTAAGAGAGATAGAGTCTTCATTTCTAGCTACCCTAATCTTAAAATACATACACACACACACACACACACACACACACACACACACACAACTTGCCTAGAGTCAGAAAGACTAGGAACTCAGATGCTTAAGATATAACATATGGAGCCAAAAGACAGAGGCATTGTCCTAGCCCTGTCTCTCCTGATGCCCTAGTTACCAAGCCCTACTATTTTAGTTCATCTAAGTGTGATGTTGCAGGTGACTAAAGACATATGGAATGAGTGTTATAGAAGACTAATACAGCTCCCCTTTTTTGCTAACTGGTTTCTTCCTGATCTGGACACATTTCTGGAAGCTCCTGCCCTAAGGAGTATGGGGCAGGCTGTGTGGCTATAACAAAACTTGGTTGATATTTCATATAAGAATGTTAATGGTACATTTTGAAGAGAGGGGAAAAGTTGGGAACCTCTCCTTTGGCAATCACTGAATAATGAACAGTTATCACTTTGTTAAAAATCAACTGCACTCAGCAAATTCCCTGGCATAGAACACTGAGGAGGCGTAGTTATTGTTCTTGACAAAATATGCTTTTATTAAAAATAAAATGACAGATGAGGGATGGAAGACAGGCCTTGGATATACAGAGGAGGCCCAGAACATCTCCTACTCTCAAGGAATTGAAAAGAGGGGTATTGAAAGCAGCAAACCTTTGCTTCCTTTCAAACTGGCCCTAGGCAAAGGGTAGAAGGTTTTAAGAGTTTAGATAGAATTGGGAAAAAAAATATTAGAGATCAATTAGTCAGATCCCAAAAATGTACAGTTGAGGAAACTAAGGTCCAGAGAAATAACAATTTTTACTCAAAGCTATAAATATAGTGAGCATTACAGGTCACGTTCAGACCTAGCTCTTCTAATTACCTATGAACTTAGATAATCTAATAACAAGATTACTCACCATATGTCCATCACATCACTAGATGCAATGCAATTATAACACAATTATAGCATAGCAACTCACATGTCCAATCCTCTAATTCGACAGATAAGGAAACTGAGTAAGTAGGTTTTTAATCTATGCCCTCCAGCTCCTAGAACCAATGTTGTTATTGTTTTAAGTTTTTAAATGCATTTTAAACTTAATTCCAAAAGAAAAAAATGAAAAAAAAATTGCCATGTACACTTCAGAAGATCAGAGAGGATTCAATATAAAGCAATAAATTGCATTTCAAGAAAACCTAGATAATAAATAAATACTATATATTATTTTCAAAATTACCCAGCTTTTCTTTACTTCTTTGTAGGTTTTCTTTTGTTCTCTGCTATGAACTTTTCACTGTTTTTTTTCCCTACCTCTCCACACCCCCAAGAAGGCTATAATTAAGTATAGACAGTTATATATATGTATATATACACACACATACATATATGTATTGATGTATGCATATAGCATATACACATTTATGGATGCATGCACATATGCACATATATGTACATATATGTATTTGTGTTTGCACAGGTGTTTCTACATATGTGTATACATGTGTGTATGTTATCATATATACAAATGTACACACAATTATATACACACATAAATATGTAAGACAACACTTTGCTTATTTCCACTTGGCATCCATTTTTCTGAAGATAAATAAAATCTTCTTTCATGCATCCAAGTCTTTCCATGTTTTTTTTTCCTAAATCAACCAGCTCATCATGTCCTTTACCACAGCAATATTCCAATTCAATCACATTCTGTCTAATAGTTTGTCTATGAAAGTTTTTTTTCCAATTCCCTATATTCCTTCTATTTTTGACTGCATAGATTTTATTTATACTAGAAAATTTTAATTTAAAATAATCAGAATTGTTCATTTTATACTTTAACAATATTCTCACCTTATAAAATGACTAAAGTTCTTCTTTCTTCTAAACTAAATTAACTTTATTATTTTTTCTAACTCAGTAATTTTTTTGCAAATTCAAATGACATAAAATAAATAGATTAGGTAAAATTGTCATTTTTTTATTATATTGGCTTTACTTACCTGTGAACAATAAATATTACTTCAATTATTTAGATCTATATTCATTTGTATAACAAAGTGTTTTATGCTTATATTCATATAGTTCCTGTGTTTGCTTCAACAGGTGTATTAGAGTCAATGTGCTTTTCACTCCACTACTCTTGGAGGAAAACATGATTACAGGGGAAACAAGATTCCTTGATATATCACAGATGGGTCTTATTCTCATGGTCATACTAAGGACCATGTGAACTAGTTCTGTTACAATCTCTCTGCAGTCCCCGATTTTTATAAGGAAAAGGAGAGATTTTTATTACTTTATCATTTAGGATTATTTTAGCACAAACATCAGATTATTTTAAAATTTTTACCTATATCTATTGTAATGGAAAGGAAGATAGTTCTCAGCATAGTAGAAAGAATTCAACCAGAATAGGGTTGTTGTCCGCCCTACAAATTATTCTCTGGCTCTCCTCAGCTGGATAAGTCATGTCTCCTCTCTTCTTGACCTCACTTTCCCAATCTATGAAATGGGAGTATTTGGATTTCTAATATACCTTCTAGTGCTGATATTCAGTGAATACTCCTGCTACCTGAATGTTCGCAGGCCAACAGCATTGATGGTAATTTAAATGCACTTACTTGACCCTACTTGATTTATAGAGATCCTTTCAGTCTCTTCTTCCTCACCTTGAATCTTCTAACTTTTTCTCTGTGTGTCTGCTTTTATGGTATGTGTGTGTCCCTCTGTCTATATTTCTCTGTTTGGCTCTCTCTATCTTTCTGTCTCTCTCTCTGTTTCTATCTCACTATCTCTGTCTGTCTTTCTCTGTCTGTGTGTATGTGTGCGTGTATCTCCTATCTTCTCCCCTGCTCTTCCATTCTACTGAGAGCTGAACTGAAGAAACTCTAGCTACCTTCATTTGTTTCAGAAAATGGTATTGAGTCAGAGCATGCTTTTAGGTAATAGCTTTCTAGAAGAAAATGGGTCAGTGGCATTTCAGAAAGAGACTTGCCTTAAAAGAAATGATCATTAACACAGAGGAAGAAAAAAAGAAATTTCTCCTAACTATAATAGTCTTTAAGAAAAAGTAATTTTGGTAGCAATAGAGAAAAAAACAAAAACAAACAAAAAACCATGAGTTGAGCATGTTTGAAAAGGTTAGAGTTAGCATAAGATTCAAGTGAAATAGTTCCAGAAACAAAAAGGAGAGAGGAGAGAAGAGGAAAGAAGAAGAGAGGGGAAGGAAAAATGAGAGGAGAAGAAAGGGGAGGAGAGGAGGAGGAAAGTGAGGGAAGGAGGGGGAAATAAAGGGAAGGGGGGAGAGGAAAAGAGAATGGAGGAGACAGAAAGGAAGGGAAGGTGGGGAAGAAAGGAGACAGGAGGAGAAGAGAAAGGAAGGGAGGGAAGGGAAAGAAAGAAGAAAGGAGGAGAGAAGAGGGGAGGAATAAAGAGAGGAGGGGAAGAAAGCAGAGGAGAAGAGAAGGGAAAGGAGAGAAGTAGAGGGAAGGGGAGGGGATTAGAGGAGGAAAAGTATAGAAAAGAAAAGCTAATTAAAGGAAATCTGATACAGAAAGACAGGACCTTCACAAAAATAGCTCTCCAAAACTGAAAAAAAAAAAAACTTTCAAAGGACTAATACTAGATTAAATTCAGCTAAAACCAACACCAGTGTGGTTTCACACACATCACCTCTAGGGCACAGTGACATTTCATGATTCCCCAACACATCCCTAATGAATCAGAACACAGAGATCAGGATTTGAATTTACATGGTAAATGTTGGTGGAAATAAGGAATAAAAATCCATGGCTTCTGATTCCCCATCTAGGGTTCTCTCTTTAAGTTGGTGTTTCCATGGTAGACACACAGTCCATCATCTCCCTTTCATTGAGAGGAAAATCACCAACTTTCTTTTCCTTTGTGGGGAGTCAGTGCTTATTCTTCACAGTCTCTTGATACCACTTAATCTTAAATGTCTGGGATGAGTCATTCTTCTAATGACTTTTTTTTTTTTTTGGTGCAATTATTTTTTTAATCCACCCCTTTTGTTCCCTGTTTTTAGATTAAACTCATTGGTTTAAACATTATAGAAACTAGCTTGGAGGCTTTATCCTTCATTATTAATTAATTTTAATTGTAGGGTCCCCTCATCATCAAAAATATTATTTCTGATTCTGAGTTCACAAGATTTGATTTGGTCTTCATTTGCTTTCATTCATTTGCTGTGTATATTTTTTATGTGTGATTTATGCTGTTAATAAAAGTGATCATTTCTATGCCTCTTTCTTCCTCTAAAGATGTAATGTCTTTTGTCTATCTGCCCTATCCTTCTGTTTTCTCTCTTCTCCAAGTGGTCTTCAATTTGAATAGTATTTCCCATTTCTGATTTGTCATTCCTCTCTCTGTGTTATCTCCCCCCTCTTCCTTCCTATTGTAATGGGATGAGACACTTAACTGGAATAAGCCCTAGCTCATCTCAAACATAAACTCTCATTCAGTGTCTCTACTCTCTTCATTTACCCTCCCCACTAGTGAGAAATCTAATCATCTCTCCTTGATTCATTCTGAAATCACTCAGACTCTTTTTTGCTTCTTTTAAAAAAAAATCCCCTTTTCTTAAATGATAAACATGTGATACCAGTCAATGCTATTCAGTCCTTTTCTGATAACTTCTCAGTGTTGATAAGCTTGCTAAGCTACCATATAATGAATGGCCTATTCTATTGTGAAAGGAGGATCTTTAAAAAAAAATGACAAAAATACAAATTAGAATAAAATCCACTCTGAAATCAGCTTCTTCTCCAACTCAATTACATTCAGATATCCTGCTCTGGTAAGACAGAGACACACATTCTAACTCCCATTGGTTTCAAGGTCTTTGATGAGTGTTTCCTTGGTAACAGTGGAAAGCTCAGATACTTGAAACAGGAAGTGGAGAGTGATGTTCCTAGGCCTCTCTTAGGCTCTTAGAGTGGCATCCAGCATCACCGGGAGACTGGCTTGAATATTCGCCATTTAAGAAGTGGCTGATTCTAAAATGGAAGCCCACCAATTTATCCCAGTAGCATTGAGGTGATTAAGGCATGCATTTGTAAATGACCATTCTCCATGACTTAGTATTTTTCTTCCCTAACTGCTACCTTTGAGAATCTCTAGATACTTTAAATATTCAGTTCAAAACCCATTTCCTGCAGGAGGACTTTGTCCCATCTCCCTTGTATTAGTGATTTCTCCTATAATGATCTCTTCCATCTACTCTGTCTTTATCTTGTATGTTCAAAGGTTTATATATGGTGCTCCCATGTTAAAATGAAAGCTCCTTAATGACAGGGGCTGTTTCTGGTTTTGTTTGTTTGTTTTTGTTTTTTCTCTTCTCTATCCCCAGCACTTAACATAGGACCTGGCAAACAAAAGCTTCTTAATAGATATTTGTTTTTTGATTGGAACACATAAACCACCCTGGATAAAGGCTGATATCATAGTGATTTTTCTATGTCAAACTCATTTCCCTTTTCCACTTGCTTGGATGAGATTCTTGTATGGGCATCAATTTTCTGTTCTGTAAAATGAGAGATTTGAATTACATGACTGCTAAAGTCCTTTTTAGTTCTAAAACATACATTTGTATCCTTTCCTTTTTCCTTCATCTTCCTTCCTTTATTTTGCTTCCTCTCTTTCTCTTCTATCTCTCTGCCTCTTTATCTCTCTCTTTGTCTCTGTCTCTGTTTCTCTTCTATCTTTGTCTCTACATTTCTCTCCAATTCTGTCTTTTTCTCTTTCTTTGGCTCTGTGGTCTGTGTCTGTCTGTCAGTCTCTCTCTCTGCTCTCTGTCTTTCTCTTTGTTTCTGTCTCTGTATGCTTCTGTTTTTGTCCCTGTCTCTATCTCTTCATGTCTGTCTCAATACCTTCCTCTGTCTTTCCCTGTCTGTCTCTGTTTCTCTATCTGTCTTTGTCTCTGTTTTTTCTCTCCCTTTCTGTCTGTCTGCCTGTCTCTCTCTCTTTTTTTGCATGTATGTGTCTCTTTCTTTTGATTTTCCCTCTAAGTTATATTTTTAGAGGTAAAAGGAACTTCAATGGCCAATTAGATCAGTCATTTCATTTCTTAGAAGTCAACTGTGGTCCATGAGGGTTAAGTGACTTGTCCAAGTAGCGAATGACATACAAATAGAAAGTGACGGAGAAGGTTTAAATCCAGGTCCTTGACTTCTAAATTAATGATTACATAGTTTTATGTTTTAGAAAGAACCCCAGTCTGATTTCTAGCATCAATTAGAGTTGGATGGAAGATTCACAATGTGCTCCAGAGCTTTGAGGTGCCATGGTGACTGTGCAGTTGCATTTGAGGAATTGCCCTCATGTTATCATTAGTCACCTTAAGAACCTCTCTTGTCTATTTACTACTCATGAGAGAACGACATCACAGATGAAGTTCTGATGACCCATGACAACACCACCAATTTTTGACATCACAGATAAGTCCATTAATTTGTGATCATCCCATAGCAACACAAGTTAATAAAAAAGAACCAATAATTTTTCCCTGAATGTCTATTGTCATAGAATTAGATTGACTAGCTTACTTTTGCTTATTTTCCTGTTGGCCAGGTTGATGCCTCAGAAGTCCTGTTATCAAACTCACAACATTCATATAGCTGTGACCATCACCCACTATCCAAATAAATAAAACTCCTTTCCTTGGTCACCAGTCCCCTAGATGTAGTGTGTAACCATATTTGGATATAAGTTACCTAAAGGCAGGAGTTATCTTACTTTTGTTCTTATATCTTCTGTACCTAACTCATAGGAGATGCTTAATAAATGCTTTATCATTCATTCATTCATTTATTCAATGTTCATTTAGTTTCTCTGTTGATTCTACCCTTCTCCTCCTTCTTCCCCAATCAAAGGAAAAGTACCAAATGCACTAATCTAGCAAAATTCTAAAAGACCTACTTATCTGTGATAGGAAGCCTCCAACTTTACATCAGAAAGTCAGCTTGGGAATTTTTTTTAATCACCCTAGACAAAGCCAACAAATTATATTGCACTTCAAGTGCATTTTTAGCCCTTCTACCTGCTGTCTTCCACCTGCTACCCAACTGTTCCTGCTCTACAGACTAATCTAAATACACAACCTGCCTCTTTAATTGTATAGTTTTCTATTCCTTAGTCTTTTAATGCTCTGGATTCTAGTCCAAACACAGTTACAAAGGAACATGAATTTAGGTGAGCCTGTACATGGCTATGTGTCCAAATGTGGCCGTACTACTGCCACTATACTAGGAAAAAATCCTACTTTGAGCTACAATCTGGTACCAATGTGATCTGAAGATAATATTTTAATGGTGGTGACTAAAATCCCATCTCAGCAAGTCACAATATTTCTAGAATATAAATTTGAGTTTTTATTAGTGTCTATTCAATCTTCCTAGATCCCAGGGGAAGCTTCTCAGGCTGCCCACCTCAACTCAGTCAGTCAAAATATGATAAATTAAATTGAACCTGTTTGCTAGTTGGAAATAACTTTCCATAATGCAAGAAGTAAAAATAACAGCATATCAAAACTGGAGATTCATAGCCTGGATACCTTGAAATGAGACACCATTTTTTTACACCTAGATCTTAGCACTACCTCTGACACATAGTGGGCACTTACATGTCTTTCCAATTAGATTAAAGGTTGTGATCTCAGCAGTGAACTCAGGAATCTTTGCTTTCTCTTCTAAGTATCTCCTTTTTTTCCCTTTCCTTTTTAAAAATGCCTTCTCCTGGAAGAGGCAGCAGGATAGAGATGACAGAGAGATCTAGTTTTAAAACAGGAAGACCTGGCTTCAAATTCTGCCTCTGGCAAATACTAAGTAACCTTGAGGCAGCTGCTCAACCTGTCAGTGCTATAGACGATTCTCTAAATAGAAGAGAGTTATCAAGCTACACTTGTAGGAGTTTCCTCACCTGAGAGTATGCTGCTCTAAAGACCTCACAGTCCATTCTAATGCCTATCTCTAGCTTCTCTCCATCCCAAAACTGACAATCTGACAGACTTGATATCAATGCCTGTGCTTTTCAATATCCATCTTTTGAAGCACAAGATTGGAGCTCTATTATGGATAGAGCTGTTCTCCCTGATAGTCCAGAAACGGGGACAATGTCAAGGACTCACCAGAATGAAGGCACTAACTTTTGAAATCTCATTCCTTATATAGATGTATATCTGTCACAGTGAACGTATGTGTACAAGCATGTGTAAGAGGGTGCTTTCATGTGTGATTATGGAGTGTGTGTATATGTGAGTACCTATGCCTGTGCTTCTGTGTGTAGGAGTGTATATGTGTGCATTAGATATGCATATACATATATGTACATATATATGAATATATATATGTACATATATAGGGAAGGTTAAATATATATGTAAGAAGAATGTGTGACTTGATATGATCACTTTAATGATTTACGGTTTATTGAGTGGAACAATTTCTTTAACTAAATCAGTTTTAAGTCTCTTGAGAAGAAACAATCACAGACTCATCCCAAACTCTATTTAATACATACAGAAAAAAATTCAGTACAAAGTGCTCCCTGCTTGCTTACTATCCCTAGGCGTTGTAGTTACCATCTAGCATAATCTGAGAATGCTTCACTGTGACAGAAATGCTAAGACACGCTTTCCACACTAAATAAACCTTGCACAGCAGGCAAGAAAGAAAAAGACCCTGGTCCCTATTTGTTCTCCTTTTGTTGTCATTCCTTCTGACTAGGATGTGATACTTCAAACAATGAATAATGGACTTTTTAGGGGGTCTACCTTGCGCATGTCTTTGCCAAAGGTCTCGCTGTAAGTGGTGCCGAGAATTTCAAACTGGACGTAGGGATTAGAGCTGTCTTCTCGGAACTCCATCACCCCTGTGAGCCCAGTGATGTGGCCCTGCCAAAGAGAAAAGAAAGTATCACTTTTCTGTCAGACTAGAAGGAACTTCTTACAGAGGATAATAGGAAATAGGAGGGGTATCAATCCCATAAGGACCTTATAAGGGTAAGAATGGAAAAGCTTGAAGAGACTTGGATTATATTGAAGGCTCTTTCATTAGTATTACCACATGCTTTGCTATTGTACCTTAAGACTTTTCCATCCTATTTGTAGGTAAATCCTTCCATGTCTCTGACATTAAAGTATGAGCTCCTTGAAAACAATGACTGCCTTGATTTTCTATTTATAGCTCCAATGTCTTACATACAATAAGAAGTAATTGCTTCATTTGTTCATTCTCTCATTCATCTTACTGAGTTAGCTAAGTCCAGGGCTTAGCCCAGGGAGCTTCATTAAGGACTCAATTTCATCGAGCATTAACTTCAATGAGATCATCTTGATTTCTGAACTTTAGAAAGTATAAAGGACGCTAACTCATTGGTCCAGCACTTCTCTCAGATTGTGCCACTGGCAACAATTTTGTGGTTAAACCAAAAGAAAGGAAAATTATAGCCTTGATACCCCAATACTGATTTTTTTTAATCTGACTATCCTTCTTTTGGGTAGCTGATATTTCTATCCACTAATAGAAGCAAAATCATTAAATGTAATGTCCAGCCTAGTTTTCTGGAGTTCCTTGGTCTCAGTAGAATAATCACCACAAGAATAGTCAGGAATAAAGTCAAAAGTCTCTATTGTCCCTTACAGAGTCTGTGTCTGTTATAGTCTGACTCAGTCTCCTCTTCTAGTCTGCCAGTCTGCCAGTCTGATATTAGTGCAGAAGGCAGGAGAGCCACCATAAGGAAGGTCAAAGATCTAATGTCTGTGGCTGATTTTGTCCTCAGTTTAAATACCCTATTACAATTACATCAACTGTAGAACTATTCCATTGCCATGATAAGTACTAAGTATATGTAAACTAGATAACCACTGTCTCATCAATTCCACTGAGTTAACACCTTTTTTCAAGTATACTTCTTTCAAGTTCTGCCCTCCGCAATTAAATATGGAGAAAGCTTCTAGAAATGTATCCAATCAGTAATAATTTGGTGAGTCATAAGACAATTCTCCATATATCCACAAAACTAGACTTTTTGATCTATACTTAGTCTAGAAGATATTCCTAAACGCAAAGGAAAACATAAAAGGGCATGAAAACTACATTTTATTGCTCCCATCCTATCACTTTCTCTCCTTGAATAAACTTCCTCCAGCAACGTTTTCCAGCTTTTCATCATAATGCCAGTTGATTCAAACTGACACCAATGATTTTCACTGTTATTGAAACCCTGAGTAATTTATTGAAAATAAAGCTCCAAACACTGTAGATTTCCCTAAATATTCTTTCACAATTTCTAAAGGCCAATTCACTTTAATAAGTCTTCTGTGGATTCTCTGATTCACTTATAATCTAACTTTCTAACTTGGCTTCTATCAAAAATTCATGAGATATCTCAGCATAGAAAATCATCATAAATGTAGAGCAACCTAAGTCGCTTCATCCTAGAAACATATTTCCCTTTTATTAACACAAGACAGTGCCAACTTCCAGGAACAGTTTTCATGATGGCATCTACTTTTATTGACTTAGAAGCTAATAGGAAACTAGGGAATTTGTTACATGACATTCAACCACTAGGTTTGAGAAATCACCATCTAGTCCAGGACTATGCTCTATCCAGAAAGAATAATCTTAGAACAGAAAAGAAAAATGAATGTTCACACCCCAATTACTCAAGAAAAAATTCCCATCCATTTTTATGAGATGGGAGTTTGCCAATCAGTACCTTCTTGATAGTGTCCAGCATGGATCGGCCGCCATTCCAAGGTTTGGTGGACTTGCGCATGCAATTCAGGCTTGCCATGCTGTGCCACTTCCTGTCTTCAAGCTTTCGGTGGAAGGCATTTGCCAGCATCAACACACTGTCGTACAGGTAGAGGTTAGACACCTGCAAGGATTTTTTAAAGACAGTGAAAATCATTTACAATGATGTATTTCTAGAGAGAGATTGAGAGGAGGGATCAGTGATCTGACAGCTATAATCTTATACTATGTCGTTATACATGCATATACATATGTAAATGACATGTATATACATGTATATACATCTATATATGTGTGTATAAGTTTGTATATGATTGTCAGTCAATTGATTCTAATACTTTAGGATCATAAATTTAAATTGAACCTAAAGGTTATTGAATCATATAAAAAAAAATCTGGAGGTTGAGGGGATTGACTACAGAGACCATCCCACCATTTTGTAAATGAAAACTGGGATTCAAGAGTTTAAGTGATTTGCCTAAAATCACACAGACAGCAAAGATCAGAACTCAAATTTGAACCTAGGTCCTATGACTTCAGATGCAGAAGTCTCTGGACTCTTCCATAGTACCACGCATGAAAAATAAGAATCGAACACAAATCCAACACACCCACATGGATAGAGCAGGTTTCAGTGGTGGCAGCTGAGTCACTACCACCCAAACAGGCCTCTAGAAGCCTGAGGAAAAGGCACATGGGTTTAGCTGCCTCTCACCCCCACTGCCAACCCTGCAGACATTAATTGGCAACAGCCTCACTGACTGTCTGCAGAGCAGCCTGAAAGTGAAAAGAAACACATTACTTGTCACCAAGCTTCCTAAAGGGAAAACAGTTTATGAATACAAAATGGTAATAAAAACAGTGATCAGCTGAGGACTCAGAATGCAGTCAGAGTCCATTTCATCCCAGAACGGAGAGAGACCTGGCATGCCCACTCCCAAAACAATCCAAGCAATCTGAGTGAATAGGAGGGACAGCCAGTGCTGCCTAAGAATGTGGTCAAATTTCAGTCACAACCAACAAAACCCGCCAGATGAGTCCTGATAGCTACTTTGATGTTACTATCCTAAGGTGTGGGATAAAGAAAAGAGGGCAAAAGAACAGAAAGAAAGGGAAGAGAAAGGGAAAGGGAAAGAGAAAGGGAAGGGAAAGGAGATGAAAGGGAAGGGAAAGATGGAGTGAGGATAATGAAGGAAAGGAAAAAGAGAAGGAAGGAAGGAAGGAAGAGAAAAAGAGAGAAAGAGAGAGAAAGAGAAAGTAAGGAAAGAAGAAAGGAAGGAAGAAAGAGAAAGAGAGCAAGAGAGAGAGAAAGAGAGAGAGAGAGAGAGAGAGAGAGAGAGAGAGAGAGAGAGAGGGGGAAGGAAGGAAGGAAGGAAGGAAGGAAGGTAGGAAGAAATAAAAATTTATTAAGAACCTACACTGTGCCAGGCAATATTCTAAGTGCTTTTCAAATATTGACTCATTTGATCCTAACAACAACCCTGAGAAGTAGATGCTATTATTATCCTTATTTTACAGTTGAGGAAACTAAGGTAGGCAACAGTTAAGATATTTGCCTAGCATCATGTAACTAGTGAGTATCTAAGGCCATATTTGGACTCTATTCTTCCTGTTCTCAGGCCCCACTCTTTCTCCATTGTGCCAGTTCACTGTTTAAACTTATGGACTGACTGACTTATACAACTTGTGTTGTCCTGATCAAGTTGCTTTGCCCTTTCTGAGCCTCAGTTTCCTCATCTACATAGTAAGTATAATGATCATTTTACCAGACATCTCAGAAACTTGTTGAATTTTACACGTGAAAGAGCTCACAATAGCCATTTAATCTAACTCAATGTAGAGAAAGAAATCTCTTCTACAAATTCCTTACCCGCCAAGTACTCATATGTCCTTCACATATAGATCCCACGTGAATTATTGACCACTGCTGACCAGGGCAACTTATTTTATTTTAAGGTTCCTCCCATCATTAGAAGAAATACATATTTATGTTTCCTAACAATTGATTTATTTCCACTTCTTTTTTTACTTCTCTCTTCTTCAATTAAACTGAATGAGTTTAATCCTGCTTCCATTGCAGGGCCTTTCAAATAGTTGAAAGCAGTTACAATAATATCATCCCACTCAATCTTCTCTTCACCAAACACCCCCAGTTTCTTTCATGGTCCTCAGGTGGAGTCCCTCTGCTCTCCTGGTGGCCTTCCTCTGGAGACTGTGCAATATACATACAATGCCCTTTCAAAAGTGAGATGCCTAGAAATGAACACGGTGTTCTAAATGAAGCCTGATTTGAAAAAGAGCAAAGGAACAAAGAAAATGCTTTGTAAACTGATGGAAATGTGAGGAGGAAGAGGAAGAGTTTTTGCACTTATTGTTGTTATTTCTGCTACAGTTGATGATGATAATAATGCCTAAAGGTTGAACCTTCAGGACCCCTGGGCCTTTCTATCTACCTGATAATGCACTCTGAGGACCCCCTGGGATTTTGAATTTACCTTGAAACTGAATCTTCTGACATGTGTTGTTTCTCTCAATTAGAATGTGAACTCTTTGAAAGTAGGGACTGTGCAGTTTTTATATCTCTTTCACCAATGCTCAACACCACACTTTACACAGAAGAAACACTCAATAAATGTTTTTTTTTTACATTCATTCAATAACAATGATAAGCAGTGCTTCATTTAATTGATTTAAGTATGTAACTCTTCTTTCTGGTAGGTCGTGGTAAGTTAATTGGATAAACTTATAGCACCACCATCAAAATCAAAAACAATTGTACTGATCTTGTGCAGTCATGTGGTAAAGTGGAGAGAATGCCAGGCTTTGAAACAGAAAGACCCATCTCCATCAGTTCAAGTCTGGCCTCAGACACTTGCTAGTTGTGTGACCTTGGGGAAGTCCCTGTTTGCCTCAGTTTCCTCATCTGTAAAATAAGCTGGCTAAGGAAATGGAAAACCATTCCATTCTCTTTTCCAAGAAAAACTCAAATAAGTCATGAAAATTCAGACACACTTGTTATTCAAGTGCTTAGAAGCAAACAAATAACAAACTGAAAATATCCCAGAAAGTAAACTAAAATTAGGAGGACATTTGACTACTCACAGATATAAATGAAATTCCCCGCAAGTAGCCATTAAATATAGATATTTTCAATAACTTCACAGGTGAAAAACACTTTTGTGATAGGAAAAAAAATGCTCTTGAAGTATAGGAAGGAATGTTTCCCTTCATCATTTTGCATTTCCCTTAGAGATTATGGACGTACTATTATTATGCTAGTCCTATGCAGGGTCTTTCAGGTCCCCATAGAGCCGCTATTCAGAGGAGCTAGGGCACCTGAAGTGCTAACATAGAACACAGTTGCTGTTGTGACTCTCTAATTCAGTATGCAAAGGAACAGAAGCCAAGTAGGCTGGGGGTACAAGGAAAAAGTTACTCCATCCCCTCTTTCAGTGACCAGTGAGAATTTATTTTCCTCTCCTTTCAATCTTCCAGCTCTTGGCATCCCTAATGCCTAAATAATTCATCATATTTGTACCTCACCAAAAACTAAACTGCATAACATTGGCAACCTTTTAATTCTGTGGGAGCTGAAACCGCTTAGGGTTTATTCTGTTTTTTTGTGTGTTTGCAAAAATATGGATTTTTAAGACTAAGAAGAATAAATTGGAAATGATTTTTCCCATATCTTCACAATATTCTTCTCATTATCTGAATTATTGAAATAAGCCAATAATCTATGTACCCATCAATTCACATAGTAATCAAATTTGAAAATCTATTTGATTTCCTGCACAGACTTAACAGCCTCTACCAAATGGAATTTCAAGGAGCCATGCTTGTAGAAATCTCCTCTCAAATGGATTAAGGGGACTGAGTCATAATTAGTGATTTAAAAATACATGAGTATGTCGAGGTCTGCAATTAAATGTATAAAACAGGACTTGAGTCACAACAAGCCATAGGAAACCCTTCACCCTCCCACAAGTCTGCCTGTGTGGTTGAGAAACCAATTTAATTTCAGTAAAAAAAAGTTTGTTTTCTAGAATGTTCTTTACCCATTTTCTCCTATCAGAATTTGACAAAGAACTAATGTTAGCTCTTTTTTGAGGCATTTGCTAATTCGGGAAGCTTCAGGGATTCCATATTGTTGTTGTTGTTTGGGTCATTTGAGTTGTGTCTGACTCTTCATGACCCTGTTTGGAGTTTTCTTGGCAAAAATACTGAAGTGGTTTGCGATACAATTCTGCAGCTTATCTTTACAAATGAGAAACTGAGGCAAACAAAAATTAAGTGATTTATCCAGGATCAGAGAGCTAGTGTTTGAGACCAGATTTAAATTCATGATGATGAGTCTTCTTGACTTCAGGCCTGAAATTATATCTAATGTGCCATCTAGCTGACCAACTCTAATTTGGTTGTAGAATGAAATACTAAACCCTGCATTAACATTTAAATCCCTTCCTATAGACAATATAAAAAAAAAAATTGGGAGTTTAAATGTTAGGACAAATGTATGGATTATGTGAAGACAAACACAAAATGCTTTTTATACATAGACAGATCTAAATAACTTAAGAAATATTAATTACTCATAACTAGACTGAGTCAATATAATAAAAATGATAATTCTATCTAAATTAATTTACTTATTCAGTGCAACACTAATCAAACTAGCAAAGAATTATTTTATAAAGCCAGAAAAATAGTAACAACAATTTTCTGGAAGAACAAAGGTCAAGAATATCAAGGAAATCAATTAAAATTATGAAGGCAGGTAATTTAGTAGTTCTAGATTTGAAACTATATTACAAAGCAGTAATCATCAAAATAATCTGGCACTGGCTAAGATCTCACTGGCTAAGATCTTGAATGGTGGATCAGTGGGATAGATTAGGTACACAATGCATGGTAGTAAATGACCATGGTAATTTGGCAGTTTGATAAACACAAAGGTCCAAACTTTTAGGGTAAGAACTCACCACTTGACAAAAATTTCTGGGAAAACTGGAAAGCAGTTTGACAACGAGGAATAGATTAACATCTCACACCATACACAAAGATTAGGTCAAAATGAATAAATGATTAAGACATAAAAGGTTATATCATAGGGCATTTTGAAATGCAAACTGGACAATAGAAATTATATTAAATTTAAAAGGTTTTGTACAAATAAAATCAATGTAGCCAAGATTACAAGGGAAGCAGAAAACTGGGAAAAATTTTATATTCAATGTTTCTAGTAAAGACCTCCTTTCTAAGATACATAGAATAATTGACTCAAATTTATAAGAATACAAGCCATTCCCCAATTGAGAAATGATCAAAGGATATGAATAGACAATTTTCAGATGAAGAAATTACGGCCATTTCTAATTATATGAAAAAAATATTTTAGTTCACTACCGATTGAAGAGATGCAAATTAAGACAACTCTAAGGTACCACCTCTAAGATTAGTTAAAATGACAGGAAAAGATAATGATAAATGTTCAAGGGAATGTGGGAAAACTGGGATACTAATACATTATTAGTGGGAGTTGTGATTTGATCCAACCATTCTGGAGAGCAGTTTGTAATTATGCCCAAAGGGCTATCAAACTGTGCATACCTTTGATCCATCAGTGTCTCTATTGAATCTCTATCCCCCCAAAAAAAATCATAAAAAAGGGAAAAGGACCCATGAATGCAAAAAATTTTAGCAACCCTTTTTGTTATGGCAAAGAACTGGAAACTGAGGAGAAATCCTCAATTGAAGAATGGCTAAAAAAGTTATAGTATATGAATGTAATGGACTATTATTGCTCTATAAGAACTGATGAGCAGGCTGATTTCAGAAAAGTCTAAAAAGACTTACATGAACTGATGCTGAGTGAAGTGAATAGAACCAAGAAAACATTGTAATAGCAACAAGAAGACTATATGATGGTCAACTGTAATGGACTTGACTCTTTTCAACAAGGAGGTGATTCAAAGCAATTCCAATAGACTTGTGAAGAAAAGAGCCATCTGCATCTAGAGAGAGAACTATGAAGAGTGAAAGTGGATCACAACATAGTATTTTCACTTTTCTTGTTGTGATTTCTTGTTTTTTTTTTCTTTTTCATTTGTTTCCCTTTGGTCCTGATTTTTCTTGTGCAGCTGGATATATGTGGAAATATGTTTAAAGGAATTGCACATGTGTAACCTATATTTGATTACTTGATATGTAGGAGAGCGGAAAGTTGAGGAGGGGAAGAGAAAAATTTGGAACACAAGATTTTGCAAAAGTGCATGTTGAAAAATATCTTTGCATGAATTTTGAAAAATAAAAAGCTATTATTATTTTTAAAAAATAAAATAAATTTAGTTATGTATTTAATTTAAAAAGAGTTACATATAAAAAAATAGGGGAGAATGGGAAAAAATACTTGTCAGAGCTATGGATAAGGAAAAAGTTTATGGCCAAACAAATGATAGAGGAAGGATTGTTTTTCAGATTATATTTTGCACAGACAAAAACTAATGTAGTCAAAATTAGAAGGAAAACAGATGTGAGATGGATTTGCAGTACTTTTCTCTGATGAAGGTCTCATTTCTCAAATATACAGGGAATTGAACCAAATTTAATAAAAAAAATTCAATCTACTCCCTAATTGATAAATGATCAAAGGATATGTACAGACAGTTTTTAGAAGAAATTAAAGCTATTAATAGTTACATAAAAATGTTCTAAATCACTACTGATTAGAGAAATGTCAATGAAAAAAAGCTCTGAGACACTACCTCACACCTACCAGATTGACTAACATGACATTAAAGGAAAATGAAAAATTCTAGAGGAGATATAGAAAAAATTGTAACACTAATGCACTATTGATTGAATTGTGAGCTGATCCAACAATTCTAGAGTACTGTTTGGAACTATATCCAAAAGGCTATAAAACCATGCATTCCATTTGAACCAGCAAAACTTCTTTTAAGTCTATATTCCAAAGAGATCAAAGAAAAAAGAAAAAGACCTATTTACAAAAATATATATTTATTTATAGCAGCTCTTTTTTTGCAGTGGCAAGAATTTGAAACTGAGGAGATATCCATCAATTAGAAAATGATTTAACAAGTTGCAGTATATGTTTGTAATGGAACACTATTGTGCTATAAGAAATGATGAACAAACTGGTTTCAGAAAAAAACAGTAAAGACTTACATAGACTGTTGGAAAATAAAGTGAGCAGAATCAGGAGAACATTATACGCTATAACATTAATACTATAATAATTAGCAGTTATAAAATACTTAGTTACTCTGATTAAGAAAGTGATGTAAGAAAATTCCAAAGCATTTTCAATGAAAAGTACTATCTGTCTCCAGAGAGAGAATTGATAAAAATGGAAGGATATTTTTTTTTACTTTATTGATAATTATTGTTTTATTTTGGTTGTTTGTTTAAAACATAACTAACAGAAATATCTTTAAATGACTTCAAATGTATAATTGACATCACATTGCTTCCCTCTTCAAAGAGAGGGAAGTAGAAAGAGAGAGAATAAAAATTTAGAATTCAAAAATTCATTTTCATATTTTAATTAATTTTGGTTATACATATATTTTTTCATATTTCCTTATGAACCACTTTGGGAGAGAAAAATCAAAATAAAAGGGGGAAAGGGAGAGAAAAATAAAATAGAAGAAAAAAGAGGGGGGTAAAGTGAACATAGTATGTGTTGATTCACATTCAGTTTCCATAGTTCTCTCTCTGTATGCAGATGGTATTTTTCATCCAAAATTTATTGGGGTTGCCTTGGACCACTGAACTACTGAGAAACAACTCTTTCATAGTTGTTCATCCCACAATCTTGCTGTTGCTATGTAAAATATATTCCTGGTCCTGCTTGTTTTGCTCAGCATCAGTTCGTATAAATCTTTTCAAGCCTTTCTAAAATCAGCTTGTTCATCATTTTTTATAGAATAACAATATTCCATTACCTTCATATACCATAACTTGTTCAACTATTCTCCAATTGATGGGCATTTACTCATTTTCCATTTCTTTGACACCACAAAAAGAATTGCTACAAACATTTTTGAAAATGTGGATTTTTTTGTTTCTTTAATGATTTCTTTGGGATATAAATCCAGTAGTGGTGTTATTGGTTCAAAGGGTATACACAGTTTAATAGCCATTTGGACATATGATCAAAATTTTTAAAATATATTTTACATGTAATTGACAAATATTTAATGAAATGATTAAAATAATGTCAAAAATAAAAACTACATATACTAAAAATTCATAGACTGTTTATGATTAAATTAGAGAATTAAAAGGGACCTTGGTGGCCACTTAGTCCTTGCTATATGCAAAGGAATATCTACCTGCCCATTAGTCTTAAAATATCTATGTAAAGACCTCAGGGAGGGGAATCCACTCCACATTTGAACAGGTTAAATTACCTTTTGCACTTTATATATCTTGGATATATATATATATATATCCTCTGAGGATATATATATATATCCTCTGAGGCCAAAAATAAGAAGTCCAATCCTCTTTCTACATGATATTTCCTTAAAGATTTGAATATGGCTCCCATTGTTTTCTCTTTTCTAGCATCTGTAACACTTCTATTCTCCAATATGCTAACAAGTATCCAGTCCCCAGCCACCTCTAACACAGATCCTATTTTCCCCCTTGAAATGTCACTTTTTCTTCTTTTAAGAATATCTCATTCTTTCTAACCACATGGAGTATGAAATTGCTTTCTTAAAGTTCTTTCACTTTTTTCTTTCAAAAGAAATCTTGACTAAACTTGGAACAGAGACAATAGTAATTCAAGTGTGGCAGAAAGACAAACAATTCACATTATATGAAAGTCCCTACTCAAATTCCATGATTTAAATTACAACCCTTGTTTTCTTTTTAACTATTTGTTATTAAAAGTACAATAATGTTTATGATTAGCATTTCTAATAACTTGACAAGCAGACACAGTTTTTCTTACTATCTGCTTTGTGCCTGTCAGCTCACCTCTCTTTCTGACTTGCTTCACTTTCCTGTTTTACCAACAGTGCTTATGCAGAAATATACTGTCTTTCCCTGTTTTCTTATTTATCTTATATTGTCTTTCTAATTTTCTCTTGAACCTTGTCTCCAACTCTTTGGGCCCTTTCACTAATAATCTTTAGTCTTTCTAAATTCTCTTTAACTCCTTGATAAGAATTAGAAGATCAACTAATTTTACTAATGTTACAGAGTTAATTATCTTTAGAGGTGAAATTTGAACTTGATCCTCTGATTGTCAAATGTCTGACTCTTTATCCAGTATCACACTGCATCAAGAGACATTAAGAATGTAAGCAAAAGAGATCTAGAAAGAAGGGAAGATTGTTAATAATAGAAAAAAGTTTGAACACTTAGTCAGCAAGCATTTACCAAAATGAAAAGGGCAGACAGAGAAGGGTAGAGATTAGAAAAGACTAAATTTACAATTTACAAGGTGGAAAGGAGACTCCCATAAATTGCATAAGTGATTCCCATCAATTAAAAAGCATATCTTCTATAGAACCTTTCATGAAAAAAATAGAAAAAAATGTTTTACATAATTGGTTACCAAAGTCTAGAGAACCATGAAGATAAAGCTCATTCATTTCATCTATGACTAGGTATAGAAAGAAAATTCCTGCCTGTTAATGAGGGAGATTGTTGTCCAGAAGCTTAACATTGCCAGCCTGATGGATGGAGAGACAGACAGACAGATAGATCGATCAATAAATAGACAGCAGACAGACAGATAGATAGATAGATAGATAGATTTGATTGTAACACTATCAGCACCAAAATTATTCAGAGACTAAAGGATCTCAGGGTGAATACCTGGGACAATATAGAAGAGGCCATTCTGGTTTGGAAGCAAAATTCATGGCCCCAGATGTCAAAGAAGGAATTTTTTAAGGTACTGAGTTCTAACAATATCTTACTCCTTTATTATTTCCCCAGATCTAAAAGCTCTAAATATAAATCTCATGACATTGGGGTCAGGGCAGTGTGATGTATTCACAAATGGATAGGGCTCCTTTTTCAAAGTTTTTATATCTCCATCTGTATTAGGATTTGAGTGATATATTGTAGTGCTCAGTAGCGGGCAAATACGGAGTTAAAAGAATGGTGAAATGAAATGTCACCAGTAATGCCTAACCTAACCATACCATTATTTTGGATAGAAATGTAACTGCTTATAAAGTGCAAGCCTTCATTTAACAAATGTTAAATCAGTAGTATGTGTGAGAGGTATTATACGAATTCAGATAATGGCTCAATCACTGAGACCTGAGGCAGTAATCTTCATTAAAGAGATAGAGTTTGATTTTATAATTGATCCATTGAAGGCTTGGAGGTGTTTAGGCTGTTAAAGAGAAAGCCTTAGAAATGACATAGTCATTGTTTTTAAAGGATGTCATTTAGAAGAAGGATTCAACATTGGCTTGGCTCCAGAAAACATGGTTACTAGCAGAGATTGAGAATGATAGTGACAGATTTAGACTTGAAAATTTTCTTTATAATAGAGCTGTCCATAATGATAATGAACCCCACTCCCAAGATATAGTAGGTTCCTCACTCTTCTAGATTTTCAGTCAAAGGCTGCAAGAGGACCTTTCATAGATCTTATCGCTGCTAAATATCCTTTCAAGGATATTTCCAACCTTTTGAAACTCTTATTTCTGAAACTAATCTCCATCAAAAACTATAAAAGGATGGCATATTTAGACCAGCAGTGATGCCAGAAGTCCTTAAGTCTAACAACTTTAATTTTTATATGAGGAAACAGAGGCTGGTAAGATAAATTACTTTCCCAAGGCTATATATATTATGTGTTTGAGACAAGATTCTAAGCCATGTATTCTTGACACTAAGGTGAGTGATATAACCATTATGCCCTATTGACTCTTGTCAACATGTAAAAGCCAATAGTTAAATTAAATAATACCAAGTTCTTATCCTCAAGAAGCTTACACTCTAGTAGGAAGATAAAAGGTAGACAAAGAGACAGATTAAAAGATGATAGGTAATATAGAGATATAGACATGTAAAAGATATCTATATTGATATAATTAATATGTCAATGTTGATATATATCAACATATATTTATATGTATATGCATCTATATATGTACAAATTTATACATTTATATATTCTGTATATACACATACATATACACAAATAACAATATGCATGCATATGTATATACAAAGCTTAAAACTGCTTTTGGGCAGTCTGTATGTAAATACAGTGACACTTAACCAAAAAATAAATGCCGTGTGTCTACCATCAATTGCACAAAGGCTGTTTTTATACAGAACATCAGTGGCTGAAACCTTAGCATTTAGAGGTTGTGTCATTGTGCCTAGAATATCAGAGAACCATAGAATATTAGTTCTGGAAGAACTTAAATGTCAAGGACCACAGCTTAGAAAGCACAATCACAAGATGTCTTGAGACCATAAAAGAATGCATCCAAGCATCCAAGAATATCATATGCTTATAGATTGAAACATGGAAGGAACCTCAAGTCATCTTTGGCATCCCTTTCATTTTACTGATTTGAAAACTGAGGCCTAGGAGAGGAAAGAGACTTGTCTATAATCATAAAAGCAGTCAGCTTCAGAGGCAGAATTTAAAAACAGGCTCTCTTTGTACTCTTTCATAGACTTAGATATTAGATTCCACTTTACTTCGTGAAATTTATTAGTTATGTATCTATGGGCAAATCAATTAACTTCCTGAAGTTTCGATTTTCTTATTGGTAAAATATGAGTGAAAATATGTGCAGTGGTTGCTCTACAGGGGTCCTCAAACTATGGCCTGCGGGCCAGAGGCGGCAGCTGAGGACGATTCATAGCCTTCACCAAAGGCTATGAAGTTTCTTTATTTAAAGGCCCACAAAAAAAGTTTTTGCTTTTTACTATAGTCCAGTCCTCCAGCAGTCTGAGGGACAGTGAACTGGCCCCCTATTTACAAAGTTTGAGGACCCCTGCAAGTCTATAATGTTGTTACACAGACAGGGTTTTACTAGAATGAAAGATTTTGGAGAAATGCAAATTATTCCTGTTATCTGACCCTAGTGACATGACCTCCAACAATTTCCAAAAGTATCTGATTTCTTCTAAGGTTGATTATTGTCTTTCTCTTTCCAGCATAAGGATTATTCTCTCTGATTGAAATGATGAGAACAATGAAAATTGACTGATTGGACTTTTTCAAACAGCAGCTTTATTCTTTGTTCATTTTGTTCCATTCAGAGTCTAAAGGGTGAGAGCCCTTTTGTGGTCCTCATCATCTGAGGGAGGAGAAATAGTTTAGACTGGGAAAAATTCTTCTTGACACTCTTCTTACTGGAACATATCAGTCTTTTATATTTTTTCTCAGATGTGTACTTCACCTCTGTTTTTTGAATTTGGACTTTCAAAATCTGAGCTCATTAGAAATCTCTCCATGAAGCCAAATCAGAGACAACCCATCCTTTTTTCTGTTATTGCAATCACTCCTAATTATGTTGAAATAATTTTATTCTTGAGATTCTTACGTTCCAATTTCCACTTCTACACTCTAGGACCCATATCTAACTAAAGACAGCATCTATCTCCGATTCCAGAAAAACATTATCTCCATTTTTCAAACATCTGCTTCACTTACAAGCTCTGAAAGGATCAAGTCTATTATGTTCTATCTTCAGCATCTTTTTTAATATTTCTTCCTGAAAGCCACTCTCTTTGACTCCATTACTTTTCATGTCATCATTGTCACAGAGTTCACAATCAGAGCCTAGCAGAATAGTCAAGTCAGATAGATTTTTACGGATGTCTTCATTTCTTCATTTGAACATTTCTTTACATTACTTGAACAACTGATAGCTTTTTAAAGTAATTAAGTATCTACTCTATGCAAAGTATTAAGTTCTAGAAGAGGACAAAGTTAAATTAAGGAACTTAATTGAAATAGGAGGATAAAGAAAAGAAATGAATGAATTAACTAAAAAAAAAAAGAAAAAGGGAAGGAACATAGGAAGGAAAGACATTGATGATGAAGATATACAGATATTTGTATCAACATAAGCATAAACATAATGTATATGTACACATGTGCATATATATATATATATATATACATGTATAGATACATATATGTGTGTGTAGACAAAGCTTCTAACTGCACTTTCAGGACATCTAATGTGTAGATACACAATTCATGTCTATATATATATATATATATATATATATATATATATATATAAAATATGTGTGTATGCATGCATTTTTGTGACTACATATATAATAAATATTTATCTATTACACATATACATATATACTAGGAATAATAGGTAATAGAGGGATGAACTGATAGAAGTGACTAAGCTAAATTCATCAAAAGTGTAGACCAGCTAATCTACTTTGTTTTGCTTGACTATACATATTTATCATAAGTATTTCATTTTTCTTTTATTTTGGTGACAGGGAGAGATGGAAAAAAGCTAAAAAAATCTTATTAATTTTTAAAATTAAGTTCAACTTTATTTATTTAAATAACTCTTTAGAGACGTTAATAGCTTCTAATTGAGTTAAGTGGGATGTTTCCTGGAGAATAGGGAATTTCAGCTGAGACTGGAAGGAAGGACAGCATTTTTATAGGAAGATGTAGAATATATGTATTGGACGAACATCATACAGGCAGAAGGTGTGGAAAATAATAAGGTTTAAAGAAAACCTTAAGAAAACATGGCATAATCTTGCAAAATTATAAGGAATAAAAAGCATTCATTTTCACATGTTTAAGCAAATGAAAAGCTTCCTTTTTTCTAAAAAAGGAATTTTTTTTTCCTGCAGCAGATTAGGAGCCACAAATAGGGGAATCATATTTTCTAATATTTGTTTGTTTTATTTAGCCATATCCTCTTCCCATAGCACCTTTCACATTCCCTGGCTCTCTAATCAAACTATTGTTGTTATTGGGTCTTTTTCATGTTTGCAGAGCTTGATGTGAACTTCCTCATCTGCCCCTGCCTTTTATTGAGATGTGAAAGGCTAGGTGATAGATTCTATGTTACCATCTCAACTTTAGTTCAGAGTTCCCTCTGAACCCTCTTACCATAGCATCTTCATGAAAAAGGAGTTAACCCCACAGGAGTAAGAGACTCTCTCTTTATCCTATAACATGCATGCTGATGACCCAGTCCAATTTCCTCTTGTTGCTTCAGATGGGCTGTCTTTGGCAAAGCTTCACATTAAGTTCACTCTGACTCATAAGCTGGCAACTTCTTGTCACCCTGCTCTTTACAGCTATGACATTCAGGCAGTGGTTTTCCAAACCAAGTCAATGGTGGACCCCTAGGGTCCAGCCTCTCCTTTCATGTAATGGAATGTTCTGATTAATATTACAGGAGCTGAGATGTCACGCAGGCTGCTCTTTGAAAGTAAGGATCATTACTGGGACATGGCAGCATTTTAAAGAAAGAGGCCAGGGCACCCCTGGGTGGGGACTTCTTCATCATCTGATTCACATGCCTGAAATAAAGGCCACTGTTCTTCAGTGGCAACAAAGGGGTGATATTTAAGCATCAGGGCCTGGCCTGGACAAGGGAGCCTTTTAGCATGACTTTCTCCAAATGAGTTACTGAAAGGGGTGTAGAGAGTGGGTCACATTGTGAACAGTAGTCAACTTTTGCTCAGGCTTCTGCCAGAAAAAAAGGATCTGCCCAACTGGAAAATGAAAGCCCCTCTCCAGGTTCACAGAACCTCAAATTGGAGTAAAGAAGGGAGAGGGTGAATGTGTGGGATATGTGTGTGGGAATATATCTAGTCTTCATGTATAATCTCTAGAGTAACACTAAAAAGTGTTAGATTGTTCCATTCCTACGAATATCTCAGGACATTAATGCTTTTCTGGAAAAACAAAAGATGGGAAATGGGAGAGAGGAGAAAGAAACTACAGCCCACCACAGAAAACAAATCATTAACTTTATAGATTGTTTGGAAGCACAGCATCAAGAAAGCTTCCTGGCGTCTCCAACCGAAGGAAGTATTCCAATAGCCAATTCTTCTTTTAACATTTAGGCCTTGTCCCCAATTCTGTCTACCCTCCCCCCCGACACACACAAAATTGCTATGTACCTTTCCATATTTAATGTAGCAGCATACAAATTTGTATTCAGGTATGCTGGTAGAAAACAGATAGCTTGGAATAATAGCTTACATTCTCCCCAGAATTGACTTTGACCTTGGAAAATATGGATTCTTATTTTTTTTGTTTGTTTTCTTTTCCCCCTTAAGACATTGCTAATTGTGCGAGTGACTTCCTCTAATTGTTTTTCTAATTAATCAAATATTGGAGGTGTATGTTTTTCCTTTCCTCTCCTTCCAAAGGTTTAATCTCTTTAAAGCTAAAGCTTTTTGATCTTGATTCATTGAAATAATATTTTTGAACCTTCTCTAAGAATTTCCCACCATTACAATGTTATTGTTGTGTTCCCTCCAGTAGTTACTATTCTCTTTATAGTTACATGAATTCCAGTCTGAGTGGTACATTTGTTTTTTTATAGATTTGAAATAAAGTGTAGTTTAAACACTTGGTTCCTGAATCTGAACTCTCCATTCTCATTGCCCCTGATCGAATCATGGATTCTTTTGTCAATAGTGAGGGAATTATTTTACCAACATGATGAGCTTACAATGTGGGTGAGCTTGTGTTTTGGCCTTTGATTATATCTCCCTGTGGACAGTATGAATATGTCACTGATAACTCAAACCTTGAGGTTAGTTAGCAAAAGAAAGCATAATCGTTTTGGCCTTTTTTTCACTTTAGAAAGCTTCAGGAAGTAGCAAAGCTAATGTTAGACATGAGTCTTGTTGGTGACAAGGAGGGAAGAAGAAAAGTCAGACTCTTCATATGCATTTTCCTTGTTAAATACATCAGTGGCTGTCTTAGGACAGAGGTACTCAAAGGCCAAATATGTGGTTGCACATATTTTCAACTATGAAGCTTGGAGAAAAGAAATTTTGGAGATTAAACTCATGGAGATATCCATAAGCAAGGCCAATAATATGGCCAAATGGTGCTTGGAAATAGAAGAGATCAGGTAATGAACCTTGTAGATAGAGGAGTATGGAACTTCCCTGTACTACATTGACTTTTTGAAGAGTTTTGTATCTAAAACACTTGCATACACTTGAGTAGGAAAAAGTAAAGTAGTACAATAGGGAAAATAATTGTAGGATTTAGTATCAAAGTAACATTTCGCTTTTTCTTTAGTGCCTATGTAACATTAACCAAGTCATTCTATGTTTGTAAATCTCAGGTTCCCAAGTTTCTCTTCTATAAGTAAGGAAATTCAAATAAGTGGCTTTCATTTTAATCTCAAGATCTATCACTTTTTAATTATAATTTTGGAGACATCAGAGATGTATTCCACTAAGAAAAGATGGGGGTATTACTAGGTTTAACCAATCTCAGAGATAAATTACAATTAACTCCAATTATGAAAGTCTCAGGACCTAGACATCTTGAGAGAGAGAAAGGCAAATTTATTAAAGTTACAATGCACACACACACACACACACACACACACACACACACACACACACTTTGAGTTAGAAAAGAAATAAGAAATTGAAACAATGTGTGAATAGCAAAGGACTTAGATTTTGCCTTCTACTATCATATAGCTCAGGATCAAGGAGAAAATATTTGACACTGTGAGCTCAAATTAATTTTCCTTCTCAAAATGAAGGGTAGTCAAGGTCCACAATATGGATCCTTCTGAACTGGAGACCTCCATATATTCTTCTGGGCTAGAGATGGGGAGGAAATGGATCACCTTGAAAAAAGTCACTTTCTTGAACTCCAAATTTGTTTCCCTTATAAAAAGATACTTAGAGCAGTAGAGAATGGTGTTTTATGATAGATAGAGCATTACAAGAAAATTATAAGAATATGAATATTATCAGATTTATAGATAGTCAAATAATCTGTGGATAAACAAGAGATAGCAAAGTGAGGTATAGAATGGATAATTTCTATTACATTAAATTTAAAATATTTTGTATAAATCAAACAAATGAAGCCAAAATCAGAAGGAAAGCAGGAAATTGAGGAGAGAGACTTACAGAGAGCTTCTCAGGTAATGGTCTCATACCTCAAATATATAAAGAACTTTTGTTTTCTCCAATGATAAATGGTCAAAGAATATGAACAGACAGCTTCCATCAAAGAAATCAAAATTACATAAAGCGTAAAAAAAAATAAAGAAAAATTAGCCTGAGAGATATATTTTTTTCTGGAGGAGGGGAATTATCTTAAGGATAGAAAATATAATAAACCTAGAGTCCAAGGTGCTATAGAATACAAAACCATATATTGAAATAACATCAAAGCCAGATAAGATGTTAATTAATGGAGTAGCAGGGAAGACAAGTCAATGCTCTGATGCAACTACTTGAAAAATGCATTCCCAAACTTGGTATTTATGTTAAGACAAAAACACATGTCCTCAAAGAGCACACCAAACTTGGTATTTATGTTAAGACAAAAACACATGTCCTCAAAGAGCACACAGTACATAGTGGCAAGTAAGGAGCAAATAAAAGTTGAGGGTAGAATATAGGGAGGCAACCCTGCTAACTTACCCCTCTGGTGAGTATGATGTACACACTTATATGTGGAAGTCCATTCACAAATATCAGTGCTATAGACTCAAGAAATATGGCAACATCAATCCTATTTCCACTATTTGGAAGACTAACACAAGTAGTTTTATTCTTGCATTTTATATTACCTAAAAGGGACTGCATTTTCATTACTTATCTTAGGCTTTGAATGTGAATATACTATGCTATTATTTCTAAATTCTAAAACTTGGCTATAGCAAGTCATGATGATATTTAACTAACATAAGCTCCTTAGGAAAAAAAAAACCCAATATCACATTCAATGACTAGAGGAACAAATTCAAGTAGTAGTTGATAAACATTTTGTAACTGAACAAAAGGAAAGGAAAGTTCAAAAATTTGACGATGACAATTTTAAATGTCTCAACACTCTGAAGGGAACTGAAAAGAAATGGTCTCATGGAACTTCTTTACAATTTTAAGACAATTTTAATTATCATTCCAGATCAAAGTGATAAATTTAATATAATGATTCCATGGATCCACCTAACTTATTCAAAGCCTAGATGAACTGATTATGGTATAGATTATGGGATGATATTAATATAAATTTTGACAACATAGAAATAAATCATTTTATCTTACTATTTATCGAGAGGCCTTTGGCAACATCTGGAAACAATGAGGGGAATTTGTGTGATGTGTCTCTAACTTCAAGTATAATTGATGCATTCCCAAAAACTTCTATCCAGATTCCTGTAGTGTTCTCTTCTCTAAATTATATATTGTTCTCTGGGAGCAGATTTCTTGGGGGGCTTCTGGAGGCAGCCTTAGTTTCAGTTCTGTGTAATAATCACCTCAAATGCAGCCAGGAGTTAAAGTCCAGTCCTTTATTGTCTCTTCCAAAATAGCCCAGTTAGCTTTCTTAGAGGCCTATCTCTCTCCTTGGTTCCAACAGCTCTTTTTGCTAGTCCTTTGCCTCTTCCAGCTTCAGCCTCTCATCTTCCAACTCCTGGCTTCTCAATCTCCCCAACTGACTCCTGGCTGAGGCTCCAAGAGCTTCTAGTGAGCTTGTCTGTTTATATTCTCTTTTAGAGGTGTGGACTCAAAGACTGACTCCTCCTCCAAGAGTGGGATTGTGGGTTCCAGACTTGTGAATCTCCTGGACTTGTGAATCTCCTCGACTGAACCCTAAATTGTGAATCTTCTGGAGTGCCTATCAATTCCAGTGACTTAGCACCTTGTAAGAATCATAACAGATACCCACACACCTGCTGAGTGTTAGAAGATTGGAGTGAAATAAGGAAAGTTTATATTTGTTCTTATTATGGATTGAATCAAACAAGCTCAAAACAATATCATCAAGAAATAAGAATGGGATTTTTTTAAAAACCTGGCCATCTTTCTTATATTCAAGCAGATGTATATCAAGCATTGTCAAAGGGAATCACTTCCTTGGACACTTTTCTTCAAAAAGACTTTCTCTAGGGGACAGCTAGGTAGTGCAGTGAATAGAGCACCAGCCCCAAAGTCAGGAGGAGCTGAGTTCAAAAAGACTTTCTCTACTCAAGGAACCTAATTACTTTAATGTGATAATGCTTAGTAGACTTAAAACACATAAAATCCCTGACCAAAGTCCTAATGGAGTAAATGGAGTGTTCATAGAAGGCTCAGCAGAAAAGGAGGAAGGATGCTCCTGTAAACACACACAGATACACACACACACACACACACACACACACACACACACACACACACACATGCCTCTCTATTGTTTTTGCTCTTCCCTGAATCTTCTAACCTAGAATTGTCACTATGGAAGGAAAGGATGTCACATTTTTGGAGAAGGAACTAGAAACACATTGGAGAACTTCATCTTCAAAAGGATTTTCATTAATTCTGTCATGGTAAAATTAACTACCCATGACCTGCATGTCTTATCTTGAGTATTGTACTCTAAACATATATGATATTCTCAATAAATCTCATAGCTAGAGGCTAACAAAAATTAATGTACTTTCTTTACTAAGAAGAAAACAATAATCCATGGCAATAGCTTGTGAGGAAATTTGAAGGGGAATGGCATTCTAAATTGGATTAGTTCACAAATTGTTCAAGTATTTGCTGGTCACTAGGTTCAGGAGCAGTGGAGAGAACAGGTAGTTTTAAGGCTGTGGAGGAAGAGTGAAGTCATATAAACAGGGAATGAGAAGTTTCTTGCAAGATAGCTAGAGTATTGTAATCATCAGCATCATTCTGTTAATTACTGTTCACACTTAGGTAAATCATAGTCAGATAACAGATATAATAGCTGGAAAATTGGCATGATTGCTGAAACAAATTTTGAAAAACCATGCTGGGAATCCATGGATTAAATGTGACATCAGCAAACTGTTTGTGATGGAAATAGTTCAGAAAGCAAAAAACAAAGATTCAAAACAGAGAAAGAATAGAAATCAAAGAAAATTTTTGAATGCTTTGTATTTTATTCTGTTTTCTAAAAGCAATTGTCCTCTGGGGGCTAAGAACAAAAATATGTTCTTCCCTCAGAAGTGAAACATTATAATTTGGGAGGTTAACAGGAATGATGAAGAATTTTGAAAGAGGGGTGAAGAAAGGAGCTAACCAAAACAATGACTTGCTGAACATAATGAACAATTCTTATAACAAATTTAATCTAATGATATTTGAGAAAAACTGGATCAAATTATTAAGATTTAAGAAATCCTAAGACAAAAAAAGATTTCATAGAAACAAGTCATGTTTTTATTATTATTTCCAATTGAAAATTGCAAAAAAATAAAAAAAATACAGAACAGTAACAAGTTGTCTCCCATGAAATAGTTACTTAAATTTCTTAAATGATGCAATCACAAAGATAGAATATTACAATTCTGTTAGTACTGATCTCTTTACTAATGAAATCTCACCAATTTTCTTAGATTGTTTTCTATATTTTGACACTCATTTTTAATTTTAAAAAGATAAACTTTGTGTTTCTTTGAGAAACCTATAACTTTAAATTATCTCTGTAAGTCCTGTTTTCAAGGTCAATCATTGTGGCTTATATAGATTTTATGTATTCTTTTAACATTCTTAATCTCTTCCCTTCTTCTGCAATTTTCCCTTCACTTCAGTATTTTTCTATTCCACATTAGTTATATTTTCACACACATACATCTTTTGCTTCTTTGGAAAGATTCCTCACCAGGTATTCAATTTTTTCTTTCTTTGCTAATTGGATTTGTCACTTTATTAAAAACTATAGTTTTTTGGTCTGAATCAATTCATTTTAAAAGTATTTTTACTTTTATTTTTCTTTTGAACCATTCTGGAATATATTGTTGGTGTTCTATGAATTCTGTGAGTTATATTGAATTTAAATAACACTTAGTGTGTTTCCTTGATCTTATAATATTTAACACATTTTGTTTTTTCCATCAAGTTTTACACATTCTTCATTCTCTTTTTAGACACATCTATGTTGTCTCATCCTCCTGTGTCCTGAGCTTTTTATAAAATTATTACTAATAATAATACACATTTTTTCTCTCTTGTTATCCTGAGTTTCCTTTGATGTCATATTAAATCAATCACTCTTTATGTTGCAAAGGTCCTTCCCCACAAGGCTGAATTGCTTGGTGATAACCAGTCTACTTGTATTGGAGAATACGTAGGTCACCAATACTTTGATACTTCCCTAACCTTTCAAGGGACAGTTAGGTATCACAGCAGAAAGAGTACGAGGCTTGAAGTCAGAAAAAAACTTCTCTTCATGTGTTCCAATACAGCATTAGACATATATCTTATGTGACCCTGAGCAAGTCATTTAATCACGTTTGTCTCAGTTTGTTCATCTCTAAAACAAGCTAAAGAAGGAAATGCAAGCCATTTCAATATTTTTGCCAGGAAAACCTCAAAAGGGGTCATAAAGAGTCAGACACAATTTAAAAATGACTAATTTTGCAACTTTTTGAGAAAAGAGTTATTATGTTGAGCAGACTTCACATACCTTTTTCCCCTAGATATATATTTACATACCTACTAAGATCCACAAGTATATGTATATATGCATATGTATGTGTGCATATTCCATGTATAAGAATGGAAGATATACAGAGGTCTAGGCTCTTAGTTGAACTGAATTTAAAAAATAGGGCTGGATCACAATTTGGAATTTGTATGGTATGTCTAATGATCTTGTATTGTTCTCTGACATAAATACCAAGATTCCTTAACATCAATAGTCTCCAGGTGAAACTACACAACTATAAATAATAGTTTTCAATGTGCACTTATTACTTTAAGATTGGAAAACCCTTGCAATGGATCCTCACCATGACTCTGGACAATAGACAGTGTTGGTATCATCATTTTATAAGTAACTGAAGTCCAGAGGTATTAAGTGACTTTGACATGGGCCCCCAGATCATACGTATTGGAGAAGTGATTAAAATCCCACTTCTTTAAATCCTAAAAATGTTGTATACAGTAGAAATTATAATGTTTTAAGAACAACTTTGAGCAACTAAGTCATTTTGACTATTATAAATACACAACTTACCTCCAGAAGACCTATGAAAGAAAATGCTATCTGCATCCAGAGAAAGAAATGGTAAATATGCATATGTATAGAATGATTTTACATACATAAATATAAATAATTCATATATGTGTTTACACATATATTTGTATTTAATAGTTGTAATTCTAGAGCAGAGAGCAAGAAAGACAAAAGCAAAAAAAAAAGAACTGTATATGATAACTTTATTATAAATTTTAAAAGAATAGAAAAATTGCACATCATAGATTTGCAATTTCATGTGTAATAATCTATTTTATTTCATAAAATATTATTTGTTTTATGGGAATGTTTATTTTTTTCCACTACGTCATATTACTCTATGTTCCATTCCTTCACTGGGTATCATGGAACACTTGAAAAAAAAATCAGTATAATAAGAGAATTAAAGGACAATGGTGAAATACTTCGTTGGTTTTAGTAATCTACAGTAGATCTATAACAGTGATGTGTGCACAAGAAATGCTGTAAAAGAAAGCATTAAGAGGATGCTTGGTCAGGAAAAGGGGGAGCCAACAATGCAAGTGGTATACTAAGTTTAAAATAAGGGAATAAGCAGACAATTTAAATTGAGAGGGTCAGATTAGATGATCTCTAAAGTTCATTTGAGATCTAATAAGGTATGAAAATATATGAACCAATGGGATGAGAAAACTAAGAACTGCAAATTCACATTCTTGCTTTGCCTAATGACAGAAGACATAACCAGGAAGTTGGCCACAAAGAGATTTGCAGAGTCAATACATTGCAATGTCAGGATAGTTGTTTGTTTTCTCCACAAAACTGAGCAGAGCTTGATCTTGAATAGGAAAAATCAACCTGAAAATCAATGAATTCTACTATTCAGACAGTACAGTTTCTACACTGTTGATACTGAGTAGAAGAGAGAATTTCACTCCTTATGCATTGAATGACTCTCAAAAATGTCTTTGTTGATTTTTTCTTTCCCAACATGGATTCATAGAGCAATATTATGTTTAATTTTTTTTAAAAAAATTAAAAAAGAAAGAGAAAAAAGAGTAGGTGGAATTCACAATCTCTAAATCAAAGAGATCACAGGTTCAGCACTTCTAAAAAAATCTTCAGACTTTTTAAGTGTATAATTTGGGGCAAGTAACCTAACCTTTCTGAGTCCTGGCATCTTCTCTGAAGAAAGGGAACAATGATATTTGCCATTCTTATCTCATAGGGCTGCCCTAAGGCTCAAGGTCAATAATGTATATAAAGATCCTTGTGAAATTAAAGTACTATCTAAATGGTAGCTATATATTACTATCTTTGTTGGATCATTTCGACAAAGTTGGTTTTTTAAAGGGCAAATTTGGTATATTAGAATTTATCAGATTGTGGGGACAATGTTCAGAAATGCAATTAGAGGAATTCTCTAATGGTGATTGCTCAAGGTTTTCAATTTTATAAGTACAACAAGAGAAAATGAGCACTTTGCTGTTAATTTCATTCTGAATGGATAAATTAATTTGGATGAAAAGGTTGACATCATAGATCCTGCCTCATGGCCATTCACGATACCATGGTTTATCATGTTCCTGAGTGATGTGATGTCCTCAAAGCGGGGGTTCACTTGGGGACTGCATTAGGAGTGTTTTGGGAACAGAAGCTAGAATGACCTTGGAGACTATCAGCTTATAATCTTATCACTATAAGGTTATAGAAGCTAGAGCTGAAAGGGGCATTACAGAATATTTGGTCTAATTTTCCATTTTATAAGTAGAAAAATTGAATCACCAAGAGATCAGGTCATTTGCCCATAGGCACAGAGCTAATAAATAGTAGGAGTAACTTTTGGACTTAAATCCTCTTGCTCTAAGTCCAATGTCCTATCTTCTATCCCATATGAAAATTAAGCTTCCTATAATGACATCAATGCCTCTTGTAATTGCTAACTCCTGAACACTTGTATAGACTGAATTTTTCATTTTTTTTCTTTTACTAGATCTGTACATAAATACATGAAGGAAGGAAGGAAGGAAAGAAAGAAGGAAGGAGGGAGGGAAGAAAGGAAGGAAAGAGGGAAGAAAGGAAGGAAGGAAAAGATGTATTGAAACAGAGACAAAAACAGAGAAAGAAAGAAAGAAAAATAGAAAAGGAAAGGAAAAGAAAGGAAGAAGGAAAGACAAGAAGAAAAGAAAAAGGACAATTACTACAAAAATTAATTTGGTTTTGGAGTGTCCTTAACTCCTCCATTGTGTTTGATAATGTGGTACAAATAATGATTTGTGGCATCCTCAACAACGCCCCCCTTCCTTAATTATGTCATAATTAATACCTGATATATATTTAACTGTATCCAATATACCTTCAGTCCCACAATGTAATACTTAAACAGGGACATCATTTGATCATAGAGACCTGGAAGAGACTTCAGAATTCAAACAGCACATTTCATAGATGAAGAAAGAATCAAGTAAAGATTACTTTTTTCTCTATTTCATTGGTTCTTTCTTCTCTACCTTACCACACCACCACCCCTCAATTCAATAAAATCCCTTTTCCCTGATCATATCTTCCACAAACATTCCTTTACTGAACTTGGTTCTACCAGAAAATTATCCCACTTCACTTCATTCTCTTCTCCCACTGTTCCAGCCCTAGAATCATGAATTATGCTCTCTACTCTGCCATTGCTCCTGGATTGTAGTACATCAATCTATTTGGCCCTCCTAACTATCCATGTTATTTTCTAAATCAAGTGATCTACCATGTCTACCAATCCTGTATGTGTGCTGTCTCTGCCAAAAAGATAAAGAGTGTCTTTTTTTATTTTGTATTGGATTCTCAGAAATTAACATAGTGCACGACACAAGAATGCTTTTGTATTCATTCATTCATTTCATTCACTCATTCATTTATTAATTCCATTCATCCATTCAATTACTAAGGTCATACAAGTGAAAAGCATTGGAAGTTGGAATGAATCCAAATTCTCAACTTTCGTGCTATTTCCCAATTGTAGAAGGTAACTGAATATCTTACTTCACATCTAGGAAACACAGACACACAGACACAGAAACACATGCACATACACACACACACACACACACACACACACACACCCGTAACTTAATTCTTACCAATAGAAAAAAGATCACCAAGATAAATAAGGGCCCACCTCTTTATCACAGAAGAAGCATTAGGGACATAGCTTTCTGCCTAGTTAACTGAAAGTAAATTATGATCTTGTCTCCATCTATCTGTCTCTCTGTGTCTCTCTTTGCATCTTTCTCTTTGTTTCTTTGTGTCTCTCTATTTCTCTCTGTCTCTTTCTCTCCACCTGTCAGATGGATTATATCTGTAAGTAGTGTCCCAGTTGGATAGAACCCTTAATTGTTTAGCACACTAGTGTCTGAACTGCCCCCAGTGCTTAAGCCATTCAGAGAATAATGCCAATTGCATGACAGCCACTTGGATCACATTCAAAACACTGACCTCGACTTGGAAATCTAAAGTCTCAAGAGTATTCTCCCCACCCTTCTCTTTCCTCTATAATTTTTGGTTTCTCCAGTCTTAGCAAATAATCTTTGTGAGCTCCTCTCAACCCCCAAAGGTTAACATTCAAACTTAATAAGTCTGCGTCTCAATCGACAGATAAACACGCATCTCTCAGACCAAACTTAACCCAATTTCCCCTTGGGAAAACCTGACGGAGTTTATCTACAAGTGGAACGGCTTTTGAGATCCCAAATTAGCTCTATACCATGACTAGTATCAAATGAGAAACTGATTGGAGAAAAACATATTACATTTAAATAGATAATGCTGGACTTCTATTCTCTGATCTCCTAATGACTGGTAGAATTGCCTGCTAATGTTTTATATATAAGTAGTGTCATATTTGGGGACCCATAAACACATCAATATTCCCAATACTACTGGGAGGCTTGCATTAATCTGCTCCCTTGTGGCTCTAACAAGCAACTTGCTAACACTTTAGAAGCCAATACCCTTCCCTGGCTTCCACTTTCCTATAAGTGTGGTCTTTTCCTATTACAATATAAGGTTCTTGCAGTGAGAAATTATCTTTGCTTTTTTCTTCATGTTTCTAGTGCCAAGTATTTGCCACAAAGTAATTGCTTAACAAATGCTTTTTAATTCATCAAAACTGTTTACAATTTTAGTCAGTGAACTATTTCAAATAAATAAGTATGTAAGCAATGGTAAACTAAAAGATCCAGTAATGGAAAGTTCTGTGAAGGAAGAATCTAAGATCTCATATTCATGGTGAATTCCATAGATCCATACAGAATGCAGCTAGACTTTAATGTCATAAAATAGTAGCTAATTCCTGGAGAGGGTAAAGAATTTGTCCTGGCTCACAAATTAGGAAGGATCAAAAAAAAGATATGAAGCCAGGGCTTATCCCCTGGTCTCCCTAGTTCTAACCCTGATATTCTATCTATTGTACTATGATGCCTTTTGGAGCTGAAATATAACGTGCTATCTTGAGAATATTTCCATCAGCCCATCTTTGCCCTTGAATTTTCCCCATCGTTGTCAAGAATTACTGTATGAGATTCCTAGGGACAAAGACATGACTGAGAGCCAGTCACTGACCTGCAACATCTGGAGATAGCCTTCCTGTGGATCACAGAGCAATGAGGATATTCGATGGTTGTTCCTTGTGCACTTCTGATTATCCTTTGCTGATGGGAAGATCTGACGGACCACAGTCATTCTTCCCAGTGCACTGTGCACAAGTTCCAGTATTTCTGGGTCACTGATTTCCTGGGAAAGAAAGCCAATGTTATCTCAACAGGTTTTTGTTTGTTCTCAACTGTAAGTTAATCAAATTTATTTTGGGGAGGACTATTGGGTCACATGATAACATTTACTGCTCACTACATAAACCACTTATCCCTCTTCCGATACCAAGACAATTTACTGGACAGAACTTCACAGGGGAGGAAATTTGGATACATTTTTCATTTTCATGATACAAGGGATTGATTTAAACCTACAAAAATAATAATTATATCCTAATTGGTAATAGCATAAGGATATAAATAGACACTTCTCAAGGGAAGAATCCTAGGCCATCTCCAGACATATAAAAATGTTCCAAATCATCAATAATTAGATAAATACAAATTAGAACAATTTTGAGATTTCACATCACACCAATTAAATCAGGAAAGAAGGGAAAGAATCAGTGGCAAATATAGAAAGAGCTTTGGCTGAAACAAGCATACTGATATAGATGTACCTATGATTGTAACACACACACACAAACACAAACACAAACACAGATACACGCACACATACTGGTGAACAATTTGGAATTATACACAAATTTACTAAGAAATGCACCCTTTTGATCAGGCGACACCATTCCTGAGTCTAAACCCAAAAGAGATAAAAAAAAAGAGGAAATGGTCTTATGTGTACCAAAATCTTTATAACAGTTCTTTTGTGGTGGCCCCAAACTAGAAACAAAGTGCCCATTTATCAGGTAATGGTGCAACAAAATGTGGAATATGAATGGTATCATATCATGTAAGAAAAAGGATGATTTCTAGGAAAGAATGGAGGTGTATGGAATGATGCAGAATGTAATGAGCAGAATCAGAAGAATATTTTGTAATATCACATCAATATTACAAAATGACTAATTTTGAAATGTCTCAAATGATGAAGAATGAAATGATCAGAAGCAAGAGAATAATGTATGTAATAACAACACTATAAAGACAATTTTGAAGCTATAAGCACTGTGATCAGCACAATGACTATCCATGATGCCAGAGGACCAATGATGAAACATATCATCCACTACCCAAGGGAGAGGTGATGAACTGAGAGTATAGAAGGAGATTTTTTCAGATATGGCAAAGGAGGTAATATGTTCTGCTTTTGACTATTCCTATTTTCCATAAGAAATATTTTTATTTTATTTTTCTTTTTTACCCAATAGGGTGTGATGTGAGAGGGAAACAAAATACATTTCTATTAATTAAATATAATTTTCAGAATTGTCTCCACTGCCATGTCTTATGGTAAGAGGGTTAGGAGTGGACTAAGGATAAAGGTAAGAATATTCTCTGAGACTGCCCATTAGATTGCAAAGTTTCTGCTAATATTTAGGTACCTTCCCCTTGCACATATCTAAACATACACACACACACACACACACACACACACACACACACCCCAAAGATTGATGGTTAAAGATAGCTAGGTGGTGGAATGAATAGAGCACCTGGAATCAAGAAGACCTAAGAAGAGGAAAAGAGAGCAAAGGAGAGGAAAGAAGAGGGAAACAGAAGGGAGGAAAGAGAAGAGGAAAGAAAAGAAAAGAAGAGGAGAAGAAGGGAGGGGAGGCAAAACACCTGCACAAAACAACTAAAACTGAATTAAGCCATTTCCAGTAACAAACTGAAATAAAGAAAATTTATTTCTGTTCATGTCTGTTTTTCTTGAATAAGAAAATTATATTTTCTTATTAACATAAGAAAAGAACTGTGGGGATATAGAAATTCACCTCAAAGTGTAATTTGTACTTTTACTCAGAAGGTAAATATATCATTATTGACTGGAAAATCTAAGTCTGTATGGAAATCATCTTCCTCTACTTGTTAATTTTCAGAATAAGTTCTAGACTTAGTTATCTGTTTTTTCCAGGGCCTTATAGGATTGCTTTGCACAGGTAAGCATTTTGACAAAATAACAGACTCTCAGAACCATAGGTCGCAAAGGCCATATAATCCAACTACCTATAAAAAAGAATAAAAATGGAAAAAAACTCTATAACATATCACACAACTAACCACCTCGCCTTCATTTTAAGAGTTTCAATGATGGGGAGCCCATTATGTCTCAAAGTAAAGCTTTCCATTGTGAGGCAGCTTAAATTTCTAGGAATATTTTGGTTGATGATTTTGAAAATTAATGTAATGCTGATAATGTGCATATGTATGCATAGAGATATGTGAATGTTTTACTGGATCTGTGATATAATTGATATTGGAGATTCAGCCAATAAGGAACCTTCTCTAAAATTTAGATGCATACTTTCTCTGCAATTTATAGTATAACCTGAACCAGTTAGAAATTAAAGGACTTGCCAAAGTCACAAAACCAATATAGGTCAGGGATGAAATTTGAACACAAGTCTTCCTGAGACCACGGCTAGCTCTCCATTCAGTGTGCTATGATACCTCTCTTATAAATAAGAAGAGTAAATGTATGACCCAGGTTACAGCTCAGATAAAAAAATATGCATACAAAAAAATGTGCTACCATACTTGTAAAGATAGAAAACATAAATGTGGATCAAAGATATGGACATATGCGTGTACATCAGAATAACTCTTAAAAATAGGCATAAGCATATTTCATTAGCTATATAATATTATTAAGCAATCCATTAAGACAATTAACTGCAGAAAAAAATGCTGATCTTCACTTTACGTGGAAGGAGTTTCTTCCAAAAAATCCATGGACCACTGAAATCACAAGCCTTATTCCAAAACAGTGAACATGGAATTTATGATAATATTCAATCATTAACAAAAATCTTGCTAACAATTTAGGGTTCCAGACTAGAACAAGTCTACCTTATAAGTTTCTCATCACTGAAGATGTTCAAGAGAAGGTTGGATGATCATCTCTTATGTGTGTAATTGAAGGGATTCTTTTTTTTTTCTTTTTGGTATTTGGTATTAAATGATTTCTGAAGTCATTCAAGAGCTGATTTTATGATTATATGAAAATGTCTACTTTGACATGAATATGTAAAGTATTTTCTATATCAAGGAAATCATTGATTCAACTATTTTTAAAGTCTAGTTTTGTTTGAGTTTATTTTTTAAAGTATGAATGAATAAATCATTTTAATTAATTTAGTCACTTTAGTGTCAATTTAACTCAGTGAAACTCAGATTATCCATTAAACACATATTAAAGACTAGGTCCTTGGCAGGGTCTAGAGAATCAAGGGAAAAAAAAAAAAACAATTCCTGACCTTGGAGACTTTATGGAAGGCTGCTAGGTGGCACTACAGTACACAAAGTACCCCACTTAAAATCAGGAAGACAACTTCCTGAGTTCAAATCTGGACTTAGACACTTACTATGTGTCCATGATTCTGGGGAAGCTACTTCACCCTGTCTGCCTCAGTTTCTCAAATAGAGAAGGAAATGACAAATCACTGCAGTATCTTTGCCAAGAAAGTTCCAAATGGAGTTATAAAGAATAACTGAAAAACAACTGAAACAGTAATGTAGGGAGTTCCCTACATTAAAAAAAAAAGCATAGATTTAAACTAAAAAAGTAAATAATTAAAGAATAGTGGGGAAAAGAGGAAGTATAGATTAATCAATAAACATATTCCACACTAATTTTGTTTCAGGCACTATGCTAAGCACTAGAAATTTTAAAAATACAGAAGATAGGCTTTGCTTTTAAGAAGCAAGGGGATACAACACACAAATGTCTCTAGGAAAACAAGATACTGACAAGATTAATTGGAGATGCTCAATAGGAAGAAGCTTCTAGCATTAAGGGAAATAAGAAAGGTGGTCTTAAATGAGAAAAAGAAGGAATGTAGTAGATCCCAAACCCAGGAATTCATTTCAATGTTTAATATTATTATGTGAAAAATATTAAATTAGGTGTCTATCCTGTGCAAAACTCAGGGAAAATATTATATAAACCCTGAGGTGCAGAAACCTTTATTTTTTTTTTAAATAATAGCTTTTTCTTTTCAAAATACATACCTTGCAAAACCTTGTGTTCTAAATTTTTCTCCCTCCCTTTCCTCACACTTTTCCCCAGACAGCAAGTAATACAATATATGTTAAACATGTACAATTCTTCTAAACATGTACTAATTTTTACATGTTTCCACATTTATCATGATGCACAAGAAAAATCAGATCCAAAAGGAAAAAAAAAATGAGAAAGGAAACAAAAAGCAAGTAAACAACAACAAAAAGATGAAAATACTATTCTATGATCAACATTCAGTCCCCATAGTCCTCTCTCTGGATGCAGATGGCTCTCTCTATCACAAGATCATTGGAACTGGATTGAATCACCTCATTGTAGAAACAATCCAAGTCTATCAGAGTTGATCATCACATAATCTTGTTGTGGCTGTGTTCAATGTTCTCTTGGTTCTACTCACTTTATTTAGAATCAGTTCATATAAGTCTCCCAAGCTTTTGTGAAATCATCCTGCTAATGGTTTCTAAGAGAACAATAATATTCCATAATATTCGCATACCATAACATTAAGCCATTCTCCAACTGATGGGCATCCACTCAGAAGAAAGCTTTAATCTAATAATAATCCTAATATATTACACGCTAGTAATTGTGGTCTAACAAGAGAGATTAAGCATAATGTCAAATAAATGTGAAACAGCATGAAGAAAAGGATTCTATGGCAAAAAAAAAAAAAATCCAGAAAATTTGCTCTAGGAAAATTCTGGGTAAGAGAAGAGACTTTAGGGACGTTGGGAAGGGAATTTAGGAAATATTCCTAAAGGTGGCAGTAGGGAAAGTTTCTTACAAGAAAGAAGGATGGGATTCACTCTTAACATGGGGACTCAAAGGACTTTAGAGACAATCAGACCTAACATTCTCATTTTATAGATGAGGAAACTGAATTGTAGAGAGATTAAGTATCTAGATGCTCTACAAGAACACAGAAAGGTAAGTAGGGAAAATAAGAGCATCCTTGCTAAAATACTTTGCCTTTAACATAGAAAGTAGAAAATAGAGTTGTGTGGAATAAAGGTAGAAAGCAGGATGACAATGGAGGATCAAGGACATAAAAGTTAGGAAAATACATCAATTGGAGCCATATTGAAGGGTCTGCATGCCAAATAATCTATACTGTATACTATAAGTAATAAAGAGTCCTTTGAAGATTTTAGAGCTTTAGCATGAGTAGAGATACCTTTGCCTTATGGTGATTGTATTATCTTTGTAGTGATAAATAATCCTTTGAATTGACCAAGATGATTTCATCAATGTATATGGACCTTCAGAGGAACTTCCTCTCCCAATACTGATCAGTATTTTGTAAACTCAGAATTGTATACTGTTTTTAATCACTTACAGTTTTAGTGATTTAGTCAATTACCTCACCAGTATTTATCAAGAAAGAAATTGAAAATCTACTCTTAATGACTTCAAAGGCAGCTCTCTATCCACTCTGCAACACAACCTCTATTTGAACTGGAAGAAGAAGGCTGTATAAATTATATTAGAAATTTTATATAGGAAAACTAGACCAAGATGAGGATCATGGTTATTCTGCAACTATTGATGATAACGGTGGTGGTGATGGGATTGATGATGATGATTTTAGTGTAGACAATTCAGGATATTTATTCAATTAGTATTTTTTAAACTCATATCATAATTTAGAGCTTAAAGAGATCCTTAAAGTCTTCTTGTCTAACCCTTTTTTGTTTTACAAAGGAGCAACCTGAAGACCAGATATGTTATACACTCAGAGTAAAATAGTTATTAAGTAACAAAGTTAAAATTTGAACTCTTAGAATCTAATTATAAATTCTTTAATGTACCAATGTACCTTAAATGGGATAGTGATCCTATACATAAGGATATAAGATAAAGGGATTTTCACTTTTAATAAAGAAAATGAGGAAGGAGGTACCATGGCAATTGTTAGACCTGAGGGAGAAAGTTGGACCAGTAAAGGAGAAAATTTCAAATATTTTACAATTTTACTTTCCCTATTTCCATATTGAGTAAATAGCCAAGGGGATGGTCTCCTGTATCAGAAAGACACTTAAGAATGCCAAATATGGATTCATATTCAAAGGCAATGAACCTTTTCTTGGTATCCAAGCCATATGAGAAAGGCAGGAGCTTGAAAATTTTTTGTTTGATCTTATTTGAAGCCACAAAATTTTCTGAACCTATTGGTATCATGAAAAAAAATTAAATATTAATAGCATTCTCTATACTTAGATCCTGTCTGGTAATTCCTTTATGTAAGTTATTTTCTCAGGCTCCTCTCAAAGTCTTAAATCTATAAAACATCTTGGAAATACTAGAATTGCTTATCCTTTGGAAAAATAAAATTTATGGACCTTCTAAAAATGATGAATGTCAAAAGCAAAAAATAATGATTGTAAAGGCAATTTATATGGAAGAGTGGCTTTGGGGATGTTAAAATCTTCCCTCAACATATATTCACAAAACTAAAATGAAACAAACAAAAGAACTTATAAGCTATAATCCTGTGATAGGAATATAAAATTCAGTTGAAGCCAACAAGGGGTTCCAATACATAAATAATGTTAGAGAATTTCATTTGATCAGAACCCTGGAAAGGAATCATATTAGGCCTCATTGACATGTAAAAATGAAGTTGAGTAAATGAGTGTTATGAATTGGAGAGCAATAAAGTTAGCTGGATTATAGTTGAAATGAATAACTGTTTGGATGACCCAATTTTTAAAAAAATAGTAATTACTAGACCAATATTATTCTGGAATAGGGAGGTCTTTGGTGAAGGGTCCCTTAAGTCTGTTCAGGAATGTGTATTTTTAATATTTTTATTACCAGTTTTAATAAAAATACAAATCAAATATAAAGATTACACAGAATTTTGTCAGGTTAAAAAGTTAAGTCAAACATTAAACAAAGCATAAATAAATGTAAATTTATCTGCTTGTGTTCAAACAATCAACTTTTAAAGCATAAATTAGAGAAGAAGTGGCTATAGAAATTCACGTTGAAAAGTTCTAAGGTGTTTAATCAATTTTAAGATGAGATCCCGGAAGACTTGAAAGCTTCATTTTGAACTTTGTAGGTTGTTGTTTAGCACAATACCTTGCTCAGGGGGATGACTTCAATGAATCCTTGTTGAACTAAGTCTAAATAAACAGTGGAATATATATAAAGAGAGTCCCCATCTACGTGGCTGGAAAAACCATGATGAAATATTACTTTGCAGGAAGAAATGACATATAAGAAGAATTCTTGGAGGGTTCAAGGGGAAAAAACAGCATAGTAAGATGTCTGTGAATTGAAGTGGTGTAAAAAAATCAGAACCTAGAAAATAATGTCTACAATAACTAAATAATTTAGGAATAATAATTTAGAGTGGTGTGATGTCTAGAAAAGGATCAAATAGCACTTTAATATTCTGAGATGATCAGAAGACTATGGAGTTTTCTTCCATTTCTGGATAGCACATCTGGGACAGATCATTTGTGAAATAGAATTTTTGTTGAGAAGGATAATAAGGATATCAAGAAAACTTTGGCCCATGCCTTACAAAAATTGTAGAAATAGAAAATATTTGAGCTGTAGAAAAGATTTACTTAGGGGTGAAGATATTTTCAAATATTTGCATGACAATGATGTATGAACTTGTTTTCTTTGATTCTATATGTTACAAATCAGATCATTGGCTCAAAGTTGCCAAGACGCAGGTTAAGGGTTCATGTAAGGTTGGGGCATAGTGTGCAAAAAGGGGAATAATTCCTAACTAATTGAAATCACAAATAGAATGAATGGGCTGCCTTGGAAGGTGAAAGGGTCATTTTCCCCAGAATTTCTCTACATGGGCCTGCTAATAGCAGAGCAGATTGTTGTAGGACAAATTTCTACTCAATGAGGAGCTTGGCTAGCTAGCCTCTGTGAATTTCCCATGGAGCTATGAAAACACAGGTCATTATTTGTACATCCAAGAAGAAACTTGTTGATATGGTGGAAAAGGTTGTTAGACTTTGCGAGAAAATATTATATCTCTGGCATTAATAACTAATTATTGAATTAGGCCCAAGGTTTTTCCTTTTTTTCTACTTCCTCATCCAGAAATCAACCAGTGTAGGAAATCTTAGACAGTAATTTACCCAATTCAAAATTTAATTAGACAATAAAAGAAATTGTAAGTTTGGGCTAATGGGTGAATTCCTGTTCATTGTATTTGCTCAGACAGTTCTGGGGAACTGTTGATTTCTTTCTTTTGTCAGACAGGTTATATAAAAATTGATGTCTTTTTGATCAAGGTTTGAGTGAAACAAATCATTTATCCCACAATTCTTAAATATAATATAGCCCAGCCTCTCATCATAATGTTCATTTTTTTTTCATTAATTGTTAGTCAATCGGAATTCATTACCATACTCAGGAATAAATTCTCTTTTAAGAGCATAGGAACTATGAGAATCCACCACAATGGGCCTTTGGTCTAACAGAGATGGCCAAATGACCATCTTTTTTTATTAATGAACATGCTGGCATTATTAATAAAATGATAAAATTACCCAGAAATTATGTCTCTCAAGCCTTTTTAAGTGGCACAAATTGGAATTATGGGATTTAGGTTCAAAATCATAGTTCTCATTTTTATCTTACTGGGTATGTAGCCATGCTTAATTTATTTGTGTTTTGGGCTCCTCATTTTCTTAGCCTGTAAAATATAATAAGGATATATATATACATGTATACATATATATATACACACATAGTAATATCAACATAATAATTATAATAGAATCATTGTGATCTTTTAAAGTCTGAAACTGCTATGTGTATGATACTTATAATGATCCAGCTCCAACTCTATTCCTAGCTATGGGAGGACACCTCAAAGTAGAGCAGATTCTGCCTCCTGATAGAAACACCAGCTAGCTGAAAAGCCCCTCCTTACTCCAAGGAAGCCAAAATGAAATTGACCCTCAATGTTTGCATTTAGTTCCTGCTTCTCCTCCCAGGGAAAAGGAAGAACAGCATGCAGCATGTAGTCCAGGATAACACGCCACTCAGCAATGGTCCTATAATTAAGTAAAATGGGCCATTTGTTGAAAAGTAATATTGTTTCCTTTATTTGAGTAAATGACATGGACTCGTTTTTGCCCATTGTGCAGCCAGGGCTGTCACATTATTCCTAAGGCTCTTCATATTAACAGTCCATTAACATGAAAAGGCCCATCTCTGGCCCATTAAAACAATAGACTGTAGGTCAGAAATGAAATTGTAATGGCAACTGGCCATCAGGGGCCAGGCCTTGGCAGACAAAACCTTGTCCTCTATTCCTGTTCCAGGATTTGAGCTACTTTTAGGAGGGCCAGTTTGCTGGGTTGTATTTATTTTCTGAGACTGAAGAGAACTTTCAAATGATGAGGGCTGGGGCAGGGGTGGGTAGGGAGGGATGCAGTGGTGAAGTGATAGGTGATTTATTATCTTTCTGTCTAATTAACTTATCAGTATAAATACAACAATGAGTCCATCCTCAGGAAATGTGCTACAATTGGTAGAATGCTGTTTTGGAGTCAAAGGATCTGATTTTGACTTTCCCACTCTGCCACTTGTTAGTCATGTGACTTTGGGCACTTCATTGAACCTATTTGAGCCATAGTTTCTTCATCTGCAAAATGAGTATGTGGGATTAACCTCTAAGATCACTTCCAGAGCTAAGTCTATCAACACCTTTCACTTAGACAATAATAGCCTTCTAACTAGTTTTCCCAGATCATTTCATTCTTCCCTCTACTTCATCCCCTACCTCGCCAACTAATTTTTTTTTTTCAAGGATACTACTGGTTGTATTACACTCCTCATTAACACAACTGGCTCTCTATTACCTTTAGAATCAGAAATCCATTCTGTTGATGGACATTTGCAGATTTTTATAATCTATTATTTCCTAACTTTCATAAATATTATTGTCTTCTATATATTCTGAGGTTCATACACATTTGCCCACTAGTTGTTTTTTTTTTTTTCCCACATGACACTACATTGCCCATATCTATGCCTTCTCATTGGCTGTCCCCAAATTCTAGAATGCCTTCCCTCCTCCTCCCCCTTCTTGCAATTCATGGTTTTCTTCAAAGCTCACCTCAAGGGTCTCCTAGCATGTTTCCTGTGGACTCTCTTCTCTCTGATGCTCTTCCCTCTAAGACTATCTTGGATGTACTTGTTTTATTCTGCGTATATTCTGTAGACCTATGTGATCTCCCTCAATGTAAACTAGCAGAGGTCAACCATTATTTTGTCTTCCTTTTTTTTTTTTTTTTTTTTTTTTTGCTTTTGTCCTTATATCCCTAGACCTTAGTATTATTCCTTGAAAAATACTAGGTATTTTAATAGATGTTTGTTGGTTGATTGATGGGTTAGCTGTATAGTCTACAATTTGAGATAATTGGTCTGAATTAGAACATACATGTCACTTCAACTTTATTGCCATTCCTTCCATCTCACTGCTGAGGGTGAAAGTCTTGATTAATTAATTATCCAAAGGAAGCTCTGGTCAGTTTTTTTTAATTAACTATGTGGTATAGCTAGTTTTTTCTGTGATTTAAAAAAAATGACCTGATTTGAAAGGAGTCTTCTTTTCTTTTTTTTTTTTCTTTCTCCTATCTTCTCTTCATTTTTATCTCTCTTCGGTTTTCTTCATATCTTATTTTATTTCTGCCATGATTTTTTGCATTCTCCCTCTTTTCCTTTCTCTTTTTAATTCTATTCATCAAATAAGTATATGTAAGTTCAATAATAGTCCCAAATCTGTTGCCATTAATTAGGTGCTTTTTAAAAATGCTCAGGATAGTCAAGCAAGGTCAAAAGCACATTCAACATTCCCCACTATACCTCCAGTTAGAGATCTACTAAGCTTATTACTACTTATTCTTATGTGATAATCTTCAAATATTTTTTGATAGAAAATGCACAATTTTCTCTGTCCTGGCTGTCAGGAAACTACTTAAATAACTAAAAGGACAGTCTTAAAATAGCTGATACAGTTATTTGGAACTCAGACAAAGTACAGAACATTCTCAGAAGCTCAATAACTAGAGTCAGGACTTAGGGCAGAGGATGAGCATAAAAAAAGATGGAAATTCCTACAAATAATATATCTCTATGTTCAACACAGAAGCAACCAATCTCCTGCTGGGAAGTCAAACATTCTTTGAAATAATAGAGAAAACAAGAGTCTGTCATCGTTTTTGGGCCCCCACCAGGACAAATATATTTACTTTAGACTATGGGGAAAAAATAGAATTTTAGAATTTGAAAGGAATGTTAATAGTTATTAAGATCACTCTCCCATCCTATAATGTCTATTTAAAAAGGAATTACTGATTGAATCACATTCAGTGATTGATTTAACCAAGTGCTCATTAATGTTCCCTAAAGGAATTCAGGTTCCTAGATATAGATCTGGGATAGAATTTGGGAGAATAAGTTGCTTGAGGGTAGGACATTTTTCTCTTGTCTTGTTTCCCCAGTATCTAACATAGTTTTGGGGATACAGTGGTGTCTTAATCAATATATTTTAGTGTTGATTATGGCCATCATATATCATCCTTCCTCCTGGCAAGCACTATTTTCCCAAAAGACTTTTTTATTGGATGGGATATCATAACCTCCCAGATAAATATTTCATATTGCTTAGCATTAGGATGACAAGATTTCAATGATATGTGATTTCACTGAGGCTCACTCAATTGTATCATATCTATCTATTTTTAAGAGATGGTTTGCTTAGTTACTGTGTCCTTCCTCTCAAATCTGTTATTCTGTAGATTATCCTTTAGTGCTGAATCTCTTCATACTTAGCCAGATTGGTCCACAGGAGACACAGCTCTGAGAGTCCAGTGAAATAACTGAACAGAAATTGGAGAGATGACTGACATCCTGAGATTTGTAGAGCAGAGGAACAAGCATTATGACAGTCCTGATCTTGATCTTGGAGCCTTAAGATGGATTTGACTCAGGCTTAGATATTTTTAAAGAGACAGGAAGAAGGAAAAGACTATATGAGCTGAGGAGCAGCAGCAGTGGGAGGGATATGGTCCTTAACCCTCGTCAAGACTTGGTGAGTGAGTCTAGAAAGAATTAATATCATAGGGTCATCAACAAAAGAAGAAAATGAAAGCTATGACAGGAAAAAAAAAGAGTCATTAATAACTTAGCTCCCTCCAACCTTTCTATTCTCTTTATACCTTACTATTTTCATATATTCTATAATCCAGTGATAGTAGTTTGTTGATATTTCTCAAACAAGATACTACATTTTTATACTCTTTATACTTTATACATCTTTATATTCCATCTTTATACTCTTTTACACAGAAATATCTCTACTGAGTCTATTTCCAAAGATGATTAGGAAAAAATAGCATATATTCTAAAATATTTATAGCAGCTCTCTTTGTGGTGGCAAAGAACTGGAAATTGTAGTGATGCCCATCAATTAAGGAATGGCTGAACAATTTGTGTATGTGAACTTTGAGTGACTAGTCATCTTGACTATTATAAATTACCGAATTAACCACAAATGACTTATGAAGGAAGACACTTTCCACATCCTGAGAACAAACTAACAAATAAATAAATTGCAAAGAATGATTCTGTATATATGTGTGTGTATGTATTTGTATTTGATGACAACCATCTCTAGAGTGGGAAGAAAGAAAGGTACATGATAATTTTATTATATATTTAAAAGGAGGAGCAACTTGTACACAATAGATTTGCAGTTTCACGTGCAAGCATCTTTTTTCTATTTTACTATGTTATAAAGATGTTTTGTTTTATTTCATAATTTAAAAATAAAATAAATAAAGTTACAATAAAACACATAGTCTATCACCTGACAAAGGATTTTAACTGATTGGTCTGCCATATCTTGAATGTTCTCCCTCTTCATCTCTACCTCCTATTTTCTTTTAAGTCTCAACTAAAATTCCATCTTCTACAAAAAGCTTTTCTTGGTCCTCCTTAATGCTGGTGCCATCTCTCTGAGACTATCTCTATTCACATCAATCATATTTTATTTGTACATAGTTATTTGTATATTGTACTCCATGAGATTGTGAGTTCCTCTTGGGCAACTTAAATCCCTGGTGTTTACCACAGGGCCTGGTACAAAGTAGGTACTTAATGTATGCTTATTTGACCATAGTGATACTGTGAATGTCTTAGAATAGAAAATTTAGACTAAAGCTGTTAGTTGTAATTGTGTCATTTTTTTTCTTTTTTTCCTTTAAATAATAGAAATATTATTTAATTAATTATATTAATTAATTAATAATATTAAATAAAAATAATTTTTATTATCAAAATTATGCAAAGATAGTTTTTGACATTCACCCTTGCAAAACCTTGTGTTCTAATTTTTTTCTCCCTCCCTTACACTATCCTCTCCCCTAGAGAGTTAGCAATACAATATGTTAAATACGTATAATTCTTCTATATATATTTCTACATTTATCATGCTGCACAAGAAAAATCAAATTGTAATTGCTTCATTAAGGAATGGAAGAACTTCTGAAACAACTCCTCTTTCCCAAATTCCTCTACCTGTGTCTGTCTAATAAAAGATATAATAAATAAAGCAGAAAAGTCTGCTCACTTCTTTGATGTTAGAACTTCTGGTACCCCTAATTTTTTCTCAAATTATTTTTAAAGGAGCTATTGGAAAATCCATAAAATTTAAATTACTATAGAGAGTCAGATCTCTGTCTGAAATTACAGATTTTCCTAACAGGATTCCATAATCCTAATGGGAATGAGTTAATTACTAACTCAACAATCCTGAGTTATTGTGATTATATTATAAACCATTATGAATTCAACAAAACAGCAGAAAGGGGGGTCATGTGGACCTGAGAACCAGTATGTTATACCTAGCATTAAAAACAGGGTATTATTGATTAAAATTTTAGCTACTGATATGACAAGGGAAAGAAGGCAGGGTGTACCTAGGTGATGCCTGGGTATCACCTTCAATTTAGTTTCACCCCCTCCAGAAAAGAAGAGGGGAGAAAATAATTGAATACCACCCACAGAAGAGCCACCCACTAGAGCTACAAAAGTGCTTTGCAAACTGGAAAACTATATAAATTTTAGATTATTATTATTAAATTGAGACTTGTTCTCTAGGCAGTTATTCATAGAGAAAAAAAATAAATATAATCAGGATTGATCCTTCATAGTGCTTATTACAAACCACTTTAATTATTTTCTTTGCAATAGCAAGTTGTTTGGCTCTTGGGGAGATTCAAATCTACTTGCATTTATGCTCAACTCTCTCCTCTACTTGCAAAATGAGAGTATTGCATCTTCCATTAACACCTCATCTTTTTTATCCCTAGAGGAAATGACAGGAAATTATGATTTTTAATTGCATTTATAATTTAAAGACTTAAGATGTTACTGGAAATTTTTCCCAAGGAAAATCTGAAGATGAAACTGAATAACCAAGAGGCCTAGAGTGACAGGGTTCATAAATACGAATCAGAAAGTTTGCATAGTGAATATTAACCCTTTATAACCCTTTCATTTAAATTAGATCATAAGAGACAAAGAACAGGAAAGGGTCCTATTAATATTAATTATCTAATGTGGAAAAACTGATAAATATCTTCCCTTCTATATGTGACCTGCATCTTTTCCTCTGTCTACTGGGAATAATCACTAAAATACTAGGCTTGGTACTGAATCTCAAAGCTAAAAAGGATTTCAGTCATAGTATAGATCCAACTTTAACCAGCTCAAGAATCCTTTCCAAGACACCTACCAAACAAGATTCCATTCAGCACATTCTTGAAGACTACCAGTAACTGAAAATCCCCAAGGACAAAAGGCAATTCATTTCATTTGAAGACAGCTCTAAGTATTAAGGAGTTGGTTTGGTTGTTTATGTTTGTTTCCATAACTGTCTTCTCTCTGTCCTTTTACCACCTTCCTCCTGGTAATCCTTATTCTTCAGTAGGACTAAGAAATAACACTTTAATTCTTCTGTCATCTGACAGTTAGTTGAATATTAATCATGTTGACAAATGTTGAATATTGATCAAGTTGATCATGTCTTTCAATGTGTTGTCTCCACATTGGCTTGCTAGAGACACAGCCCTAGAATCCTCAAAATCTTTCTTATATGAAAACTCAAGTTATTTTTTTTTGTGGCCTCCTTTATGCACGATCCAACTTGTCAAAGCTTTTCTCAAAAGACTGTTTTCAGAAGCTCACATAATATCCAAGTTGTTAACTAGTACAAAAGGACAATCTAAATTCTAAATGATATATTTATATATCATTTATATAAATCTAATTCTAAATGATATATTTCTCTCAATTCAATTAAGATAATATGATTAGGAAGAAAATGAAAGGAATCTATATCTTCTAAAATGTTTATAGCAGCTCTTTTGTGATAGCAAAGAAATGGAAATTACAAGGATAGTCATCAATTAAGGAATAGCTGAATAAGTTTATAGAATATGATTGTGATGGAATACTACTGTGCTATAAGAAATGATTAGCTCAATGACCTTAGAAAAACATGGAAAGACTTGCAGAAAACAATGAAGAACAAAATGAGCAGAACCAAGAGAACACTGTTTACAATAACAGAAGTATTGGTTTTTTTGGTTTGTTTTTTTGGTGAGGCACTTGGAGCTAAGTAACTTATCTAGAGTCACACAGCTCATAAGTATTAACTGTCTGAGGCTAGGTGCTCTGTCTAGCTTTCCCTAGCAGTATTATTTTAAGAATGAATTTGATGGTAAATGAGTAAATGCCCATTAATTGGAGAATGGATGAATAAGTTTTGGTTTATGAAGGTAATGGAATATTATTGTTCTCTTAAAAATGATGAGCAAGCTAAGTTTAGAAAGGCCTGGAAAAATTTACATGAATTGACGCTGAGTGAAACAAGCAGAACCAGGAATATATTATACATAGTGACAGCAAAAATGTATGATGATCAACTATGAAAGACATGGTTCTTCTCAATGGTCCAGTGATCCAAGGCAATCCCTTTACACTTTAAATAGAAAATGCCATCTGCATCCAGAAAATAAATTATGGAGACTAAATGTAAATCAACACATGCTGTGTTCATTTCTTTTTTCTGTTTTTCCCTCTCCTATGGTTTTTGCCTTTTGTTCTGATTTTTTCTCTCCAAAATGATTCATAAAGAAATGTGCATTAAAAATAAATAAATTTTGAAATAATAAAAAGGAATGAATTTGAGGAAATGTAATTTGACTATTATAAATATCTAAATTAACTATAAAGGACATATAAAGAAAAACATTTGATTCAGAGAAAGAATTGATAAACAGAGGTATGTTTAAAATAAATTTACACATACACATATATGTATTTGTGTCGAATGGTAGCCATCTTTGGGGCAGAGGAGGAAAGAAAAAATAAATTTACATAACTTTGTTGTTTGTTTAAAAGGAATAACAAATTATACATAGCAGATTTGCAGTGTCATGTGTAACCATATTTTTTTTATTATACTACATTATGGAAATGCTTGTTTTATTCCATAAGTTTAAAACATTTTTAAAAAATCACAACCTTTCAATAACACATTATTGATTAATATTCAACTTTTAGTCTGTTTAAAACAAAGCAAATCTTTTATCTTTTGAACTGTTAAATACTCTTATTTTTCTAGCCTAGAGCTATATGCTTGATTTTTGGAAGCAAAGTATAATACTTTGCATTTATCCTTAATTCTCCATTCCTAAATACCATTTTTTTCCCTCTTCAGTCTGATCACCTATAATTCTAGGACCTTCTATGGATTATTTCCTTGCAAAAGTTTCTTACCTTTTCTACCTATATGCCATCTATGAATCTGATAATGAGACAAAACCATTTGTACATTCATTCAGTCATTGATAAGAAATATAGTCCATAATAAAGTCAAAAATTCTTCCCTAAACTTTCCTTAAGACTTTTGTGTTCTACTTGGCATGGATCCATCAATCATCAATCTTTTGCATCTGATCATCTAATGAATTTTTTCATTGGATCCATCTTTGCTATCATTCAACCTGCATTTCTTCATGGATCATAAGATTTAGAATTAAAAGGTATCTAATTTCATTTTCTCAATTTATAGAATAAAAATTTAATGTTGAGAAATTAAATGAATTGCTCTGATCTGGTTCTCTATCCATAAAATGGGAATAATATTAGCATTACCTACTTAACAGAAGTGTCCAGAAGATCACAGGAGATATTAATGCATATGAAAGAAATGCAAACCTAGCAAGTGCCTGACATTGAGTTCAAAGAGAAGTCTTTATGATTCCAAGTCACTGGATCACAAAAACTCTCAATCTGGTCCATAATGATATTTATAGTAAGAAATGAGGTATCATGTGCAGGGACTGACAAATATTACAATCCCAAAATGGGAGTGAAGAATAAGAAGACTTGAAAAGCATCAGAATCAAGTTGTGAAGAGATTTAAATGCAAAATATTTACCTTTGTATTTTTTAACTGGGGGAGATGGGGAAAATCAAGCCTGAGCTTTAGCAAAATCCCAAGCAGAACCTGGTTGAATCCTCATATCAATTCTTCAAAAACAGGAAAAGAATAGCCATGGTCCCTATGTCTACTCTTCCCCCAAATTTTTACTTCTAGCTTAACATCCTTGTTACCTTAAATGTTATGACTTGGTCTTGAGCTCCATGTTTTCCCACTTACCTAATACCCAGAATGTAATATAATATTTTAGCTCTGGTCTGACTGGAGCTGAGCATAGCAAAAGCATTGAGATATTCCTGGGCACAGGGCTCTGAGCTCTGTAACTTTCCAGTCTCGAGTCCTAGACTTTTTACTTTTTACTTGTTTTGTTTTGTTTTTTATTTGTTGGTTGCTGTTTGTTTCTTTTCACTCAGCCATGTCTCTTCACTGCTCTGATTCTGTTTCTTCATTCCTAAAATGGGAATATTAGCATTGCCTACTTAATGAAAGTGTTGAGAAGATCACATGAAATATTAATACATATGAAAGAAACTAAAAATGATATATATTAGCTATTATTTTTAATTATGAAGAAATTATAATATTAACTATAGAAACTTAATCCATTTCTGTTTGTGTAAAATAAAATAGCAAAGACTAATGCAATCAGACACACATACACATATACACACATACACACAGCCCTCAATTCATTCACAGTGACTTTAGCCACTTCACAATGAAACATAAGATACTAGTCATTCAGGAGAGAAAAAAAAAATAATACGATTTTCTGTTAGCAATTATTAAAGATGACCCTGGACTTAAGGAAGACCGACTTCATAGCATCTCTGACATAATTTGGAAACAAAACTATTTTAATGACATCAAATTTATGTCTCTTGCTAATGTAACATATCTTGCAGTTCCTTCTATACAATGTCTCTAATACCTCCTTTGGCATCCTGAAACCAGACAACAATAGGAAAATAACAAAAAAAGTATTTTCCATGAAAAGCTGAAAGATTTATCAACATTTCAAACTAAACAGTTCCCTAACAATTTGTATAGAGGATTCTAAGAATCTTCTGTCACTAACCTTCATTGAATCCCCAGTAAAGAGATGGTATAATTTACCTCCTGTATCTTGCTTTTAAAAGGAGCAGGTATCCTTCTTTGGGAAAATAATTGTTATTTTCTTCCTTCCTTTCTTTCTTCTTTTACTCCTTCCTCTTTCTTTCTCTCTTTCCTTCTCTTCCTTCCCTGCTTTCTTCTTTCCTTCTTTCATTTCTCTCTTCCTTCTTCCCTTCTTCCTCTCTTCTCTTCCTTTTCCCTTCTCTCCTTTCAGTCCTTCCTTCCTTCTTTCCCCCTCTATTTCTCCTTTCCTTCTTTCCTGCTTGCTTCTTTCTTTCCTTCTTTCTTCCTCTCAACCATCTTCCCTATATTTCCATTATTTCCTTTCTTTCTCTGTCTCTCTCTTCTCCCCTCCCTTTCTCTTCCTCTATTATTCCCTCCTTCCCTTCATTGGTACCCTCCCTTCCTCCATTTCTCTTCCTTGGAGAGTTCCTTGCACTTTTTTCCCCCTAGCATCTATGCTTTTTTTTTTTCATTCATAGATTTATATATGTATTCATTATTCCTCTCTTGTTTTAAATATACCTTTCTACCTGCTCATACCAAAGATGAGGAAATTGGAATTGTCTCCTACCCTATGTATGTAAAGCCCTATTTTTCTCCATGCCTCAGTCCAGATCTTTGTAGTCCTGTGGATTATAGTCCATTTCTCTGAAGACAGTTTACCTGGTTAATTTCTGCCTCCTGATGCTTGAGGCAAGAACTTTCCTCTGCCCATGCCCTTGAGGGAGGCCAAGCTCTCCTTCAATCCCTAAACCCATCAATTTAGTTTTCTATCAGATCAGGTTACCTGCCCAGAGCTGATTATTCCCGTTACTATGAGCTTCCAGCAATTCATTTCTGACTTCATTACCACAAACCTAGATTTTTATCTGTAATAAACGTGTCCCCAAGGTATTTAAGCAGCTATACTTATGTTTGGCATCCTACCATAAGAAGCTCAGCGTAAAATTCCTATTTAAAATACAGTGAACAAGGTCGACATGGCCCAGCAGAAAGAATTCTAAATCTCAGTGCCTTCACACCCACACCCACCCAGCTCAGTATCTGACCTATTTCCACTTTGTGAGTCACAGGGGATTTTCTATGGCAAACCACATTTTATGGTAATATGATGGGTTGAGATGTGTAGAGAATATCAGATCCCACTGTTTATTGTTTACTGATAGCATATGACATGGTAGGGGAAAAAAAGAAGCCTTGAAGGAATTTCTCATATAAAGACTTTCATATATATATATATATATATATATATATATATATATATATGTCAAAATTACACACTACATCGGCACTATGACAGTGGTGTTACAATGATTTTCTCCTGGATATGACGAGTACTGTCATCAACCCTGTTGAGAATTTGGAGATCACTGGATATATAATTTTTTAATATAAAAATAATAAAGAGAAATGTAAGCTTTTTGAAGGTAGGAACTGTCTCCTTTCTTGTCTGTATCCACAGTTTGGAAATGATAGTTTCTTAATACATGCTTAATTTTTCTGAAAGTAAATACTAAATAATCTCTATATTTCTTTCACCCTCCAAATCCTACAGCTTTTTATTGAGATCACAATTCCCCAAATTTAAAGATAGGAGGAATTCAAATAGTCAGCTATTATCCCAACTTTAGAAGAAATCTGAAACCTTTGGGACTTTCATGATTTGGACCCAAATTCTGACTCCAAATCCTATCCTCTCAAGCTCCACATTGTTGATTCCACAATGCCATTGTGAACACCTCTGGCATCTGGGGATACTGGAAGGTTGTGCTTGATAGTGGTCCTGGAAGGGAAGCTCTTCTCATCTAACTATTCACCAAAATAAAAATTTACTACTTTGGTTTTCTGTGTTTCCTAGTCTCTTTGATTGGTTACCTATTTTCCTTGTTTCTTTTTTGCTAGGCAATTAGTGTTATGTGACTTGATCAAGGTCACACAGCTAGTGAGTTTTAAGTGTCTGAAGCCACATTTAAACTCAGGTCCTCCTAATTCCTGGGCAGGTACTCTAACCTTTCTTGTTTCTTTTTCTTTCCTGAAATTGTAGGGATATATGTCCATAGAAGAAGTTCAAAGAATGACAGACAATTCATTATTATCCATTTTGTCAGACTTTTAAGATACAAACAAAAAGATACTATTCCTACCATCCAGAGTTTGCAATCCAATAGGATTAAATAGAGTATAAAGTTAAGGGCAATTAGGATAATGAAGGGACTGCTAGCCAGATTCTGAATCAGGAAGACTTATCTTCCTGAATTCAGATCTGTCCTCAAATACTTACTATCTGTGTGACCCTGGACAAATCACTTAACCCTGTATGCCGTAGTTTTCTCATCTATAAAATGAGCTGGAGAAGGAAATGGCAAAGCACTCCAGGCTCTGTCAAGAAAACTCCAAATGGGTTCAAAAAGACTTGACCACTACTGTAACAACTCAGTGATAACAAGAAGACTGGTATTGAAGTGCCTGACTTTATGTCATAAGAAAATCAATTAGAGTGTTTAGGCTACAACAGTTATGCCCCAAAGCAGAAAACAGAACAAGGCAGCCATGTCATGAACCTAAGGGGCTTGTAGCCTCATCTCTAGAACTGTGTAATCAATCAAAGAGTGAAAAACATGAGTCAAATTCTATCCTTCAGAAGAGAAGCATTGTGGGAAATCATGATAAGCAACTGTCTACATTACAACCAATCTACTTTATCACCCAAACTGCCTCCATTCTGCCCTCTCTATCCCCAGGACAAGTTGCTAACCTTCTTAATTCTGAGCTAGGAGTCAATACTTTGGAGCAGTTACAACTTCAACACTAAGAAGACCACAGCAATAACTATACAACAGCCAGTTGGGAATATTCCACTCATCTCCCGTGCTAGTGATTGGTTTTTGATTGGGACAGTAATCCTCAGAAAGTGAGTTCTATTCTCTTGAGGCATAGCTAGTGAATAAAATCCTTATCTCCTCTTTTGTTGTCATGAGGAAGACAGGGTGAGTAGAAAAAAATCAAATAAGTATGATAGGTTGCCACAATTATGGATTTATAACATTATTGTTGCCTTTAAAATCACCTTTTTCTTACCTTCCCCATTACGGTCAAGGACACTACCATTCTTCCAGTTGCTCAAGTTCATAACTTTTGTGCTATCATCAATTTCTTATTACATGCTCAATTCCTTATTACATCCTCTCCTCACCTATGCAATGAGCTACTATATCTTTTCCTTTTTCATTTCTACTTCTTTTTTTTTTCATTAGTTCCCCTTTTGTCTGGTCAGATACCGTTTTCATCACCTTTTTCCTGAACTACTGAATTTTCCTTCTAGTTGACTATCATGTTTTACGTTTCTCCTCATTCCAATCTTTTCTCTATACTGTGGTCAAAGTGATTTTTCAAAAAGGTTAGTTGTGACTAGTCAATAAACACCATTGACTCCCCATTTCCTTTAGAAAGAAATATCGTTTCATCATTATCTCATATGTTATTATTATTTCTATTTTGTATAAGTTTTATAATATTCATTTATAAGTGAACAAATATACACAAAATGTGCATCCATATTTTTGGTTTTGTCTTTTTTAAAAAATGAAAATAGTATCTTTTGTTCAAAATACTTTTGAAGACTCCTGACACCAAGAAGAAAAGATTCAGGGGGAAAATGATAACTATTTTTATATACTGAAAGGCTGTCACATGGAAAAATAGATTAGATACCAGAGGTTGTCATAAGGTATAATAATACAAATTATTTTTAAAAAAGGCTAGAAATGCAAAGATCTTCAAAATTGGAACTGCTCTCAAATAGAATGGATTTTCTTAGGAGATAAATGATTCCCCATCATTAAAGCCAAATACCCACTTGTTGGGTATAGCATCATAATAACTATTTTTTGTTTTAGCATGAGTCATACTAAATAACCATTAATATAGTTACCAAATTCAAAATATGTGTTTGTGCAATTGTGTGATTCTTATTTTGAGAGTAGCAAATGAGTAATCCGAACCAAATATTACTGAAAACTTCAGAAAGGAAAAAACATGCTTTAAAATGAGAGAGAAGTGGCGAGAATACTGAAAAGGATGCAGTGGAGGAAAGGGTAGAGATTTAGAAAAATCATGTCCTAGGGATGGCTGAGAGATGACCTGTGCTGAATGAACAGAATGGTTTTCAACTTCCCCATGAAGCTTGGGTTTTTCAAGCTTTAGTAGCTCATAAACTATTTCATCTGCTGCAAATGACTCTTGGTACCCAATTATTTAGGGTAGTGAAGCAGAGAAGAGTTACAGAAATCTGTCCTACCCTTGGAACAGAATGATATTAGTTTGGGATATTTCAATCTGCTCAACAGAACAAAGTAGCATATCTCTACCCAATAATTCAAAGGCCAAAGTTCTAAGCTCAAAGGGACAATAGTTAACCTTAGACATACATTTTACAGAGGAGGAGACTGAGTTCCAATGAGATTAAACAACTTGTATAAGTACATTAAATGTCAAAGATAGATTTTGAACTCAGATTCTGTGAGCACAGACTCTGTCCTTTCCTTACTGTTTGAAATTCCCTCCTTGACAAGCTTTAAGAGAAGGCAAAAGGAGACCAAAATAGGTATTATTTGAGAAGCTGAACTGAGACATAGGCTTTTCAGGAACCTCTCCTGCCTAGCATTCCCTAGCTTCTATCACTGTTTTACTTACTTTTGGCATTTGAAATTATGGCTTTTGGATTGACACCAAAGGATCCATATACCCTCTGTTCCAAATTTGTAACTTGGGAGAAAGAGTCAGAATTCAAATTTTGACTTTAGCACAGAATTCCAGAGATTAGTAAATGGAAGAGACCTGAGTAACCTAAACAAGGGTCTGTCTGTTTTCATATATTCCCAAGAAGTTCATGCACAAGCATGTTTGTGTCATTGAGCTTAAATCATCATCTATGTAATATCAACTCATTGCTTCTGGTTCTGTTCTCTGGGAACAAACATAATCAGTTTGTTTTCTCTTCCACATTTCAGTTTCCTAAATACAAACAGGGAATGATTACATGTTCCTTTCCTTTTAGGTCTTCTCTTCTGCAGTTCCTTTAACCAATCTCTGTATGTCATGATTCCAGGTTTCTTCATCATTCCTGTTGTCTCTTCTTTAGCTTTTCCAACTTATCAATAACTTTCCTAACATGCAACACCTAGAAATGAGCTCAAAGTGCTAGATATGGTCTGCATAGTTTAGAATATAGATGGACCATGACCTCTTTTAATCTAGAAACAATGCCTTTTTAATGCCTATTAAGCCATGTTACCCATGTTGGATGCTAGGCCACACTAATGAGTTTGTAGCCAACTAAGTTAGTATCTATGGGACCCAAGAATATGTGACTTGCCCTTCTTGAATCACTGCAAAATGAAGATAATAATCATCCCCATCCCATCAACCTCAGTAGGCTATTGTAAGGAGAGTGCTTTGTAAACTATGGAGACGTGAGTTGGTTGTTATTATTCTCTACCCCATGTGTATCTGATTCTGTTCTCACTTCTGTACCAGGCATAATAATTACCCAGACTGGCAAGGAAAGTGTAATGACAGGGTATGGTAGGGTGCTAATAAAGCCTTTCTAGTGCATTTGATTGAATACAGCAGGTTTATCTGAATCAACCAAGGATCTGTTTGCTGGGAAAGCGATGGATGAAACTGCCGTCAGGTAGAGGTACTAACCTTTCGTTTTCAGACACGTTTGCAATACGTTGTAATTAAATCTATTTTTAAAGCACCAAGAGTGTCAGGGCTGCCTTTGCTGGGGATCGTTCTGTCAAAACTGTGAGACGACAGTGTACTTTTGGGGCACAATTGACTCATGTCAAAAAACATGGAGTCTGAAGCCACAACAGTGATGGTTTTTCTGAACCTCTTTCCCTGGCAAGGATTTCTAAGTTCATTGAAAAGAGACCTAGACTTCCTATGACAGAAATAAGCCCATCATCCAGGCTATGAGACAGTAGCAGCCTCACAGGGATGGCAATGAACGAAGTCACGATAAGGGTTTTGAGGCCTCTGTGTTAATATCAAGGTTCTCAATCGAGCAATCAAGCAAATAACTCTGTTAGCGAGAACAAAGATGGAAAGTAAATATCTGAGAACATCTTCCTAACACAGCTTATAATTAGTTACATGGATCCAAGGGTAGAGGGTCCAATCATGTTCCCTAAAACATAAGTTTCAGCAAGAAAGCAAAAGTGTAACAAGGTTTGCCTCATAGGCAAACCTTGTTATATCAGACTTCCATCTTTTCTTATATCAGATATATCTTATTATACTTGTTAGATGAGACTTGGTCTAATCCCTCTGCACCATCATTAGGACGAGATGTGCTGCCATTTAATCAAGTGAATCCCTGCGTTTTCTAGATTAAGGTTTAGAAAGCTAAGTCTTTTCCCTTAGAGAAATGGCATCTTCTCTCTTAGCCTTCTCTGTTCCAAAACTGACATCTGTGCAGCAATATAGACCCTATCCTGAGAGATGCAAAATTGGCTGAAACAGTTCCTGAAAAAAAGCAATTTCCTTATGCATAATAATACCTGTAAGGGAGTAAAACCTCACTAATTAGGATAACAATTGTCATTAAAGTATGGTTCCAGCTCACTAAAGTACACTTGAATATGTTCACAACAGTGGGGCTAGAAGCTTTGTGCAGGAATGAACTTCAGGTCTGTCAATGGAAGTGGAAAAAAAAAGGGGGAGAGATCGATGGATGGATGGATGAATGAATAGGTAAAAAAAATGGCTTTTCTTCTCATTTTGATGAGAACAGCATGTAAGCATAACTACATGTTATCGTCTGGCTGTGTACTCTTGTAATTCCAATTTTCTTAGATACTATGAGATTTTTACACAGAATCTGGCAAGGTGAGTCAGAACACACCAAATCCTTATTATAGTCTTTTTTGAATCCCTAGATTCCTCCAAAGCTCAAGCACCACCTCCTATATGAGCCCTTTCCTGATAACCTCTAGCTAAAAGTGAAAAAAAATTCTTATTTTTAAAAAAATTTTTATATGGACCTCTTCAATAGTCTGATGATGCATAAAGTCTCTTTCTCTGAATAATCTTTCTAACTGAATAAAATAAAATACAAAGGCTTGCAAAGGAAACCAGTTATATTGAAATAGTTATCAAAACATATTTTAAAAATAAAAGTTAACTCATCTCAGATTATAAACGCCCATCTAATGTGTCCCTCCAAAACTAACTTGTATTTATTTTGAATATTGTTGCTATTTAGCTATATGTATGTACCTTATCTCTCTGGATGGAATGAAACCTCCTTGGAGGCAGGAATTATTTTACCATCAGAACTAACATTTGACACAGTCATTTTTACCAAGATTTCATTACTCCTCTGAGTAACTGATATCTGAGTTCCAAAAATATTAACAATAATACAGAACACTTAGTGGGTGGTCTTTTTTTTCAATTAATAAAAACAAATCCTGTTTCTCTTCCCCCTTCAGATGACACAGGGAGGAAAAATAAATGAAGAGCCAATAAATACTGGGTCCCAGTCTCTGATTCAAAGCCAAAAATGGTTTCTTAGACATTACTATGACTTGCTAAAAAGAAAATTTCAATGAAATTTGACTTTAAAGGTACTTTAAATGATATTAGAAAAATAGAGGGTATAGGTCAGATATATCAGATGCCTCACTATGGAGCAAAGGTATCACCAATCTATTAACCTGCAAATTCAGTCCACTTCAATATACCCAGACATTTTCCTGTTTCTGATATTGGAAAAACTATGGATGGTGTACTATGAATATGAAAATTTTCTTCTTGGCAAGTGTTCTAATGCATTTTTCATAGTGTATGAATAAGTACTATTAAATAAAATGACAGAAATTAGTAGGAAAATTGCAATTTGTAATAAAAATGTGCCATTTTTTTCTTTTTCCAAATAACTAGGATGTCTGTGACACATAAATTATGGCCAACTGCAGATTAATCAGATTATTCAGATTTGTGAATGTGACCATATTGGAAATATTTTTTTAAAAAAAATCACTCAGTTATTTATTGAAATCTCACTATTCACAATTTTTTTTAAGAATGTTCTCACCATTCCTAATGATAGTCCCATGTGTTCCCTTACACTTAGGAATCATTCTTCAAAAACCTCTCTTCCAGAATTCATTCTTGACCATTATCAAGAGGCTAATGAAATCAGCACTTTAGATCACTCCAATAAACCTATAGCATACTATTATTGTTGAGAGCAGTGAATAAAAATGAATATGAGCATGCTTTACAACCTATACAGTTATCTAATCAGTATCTCCCTACAACTATTATTTGTCTTATTTCTACTTCCAACCCCATTTTAATTCTCTCGAGTATTAGTATCAAATTAATTCTATTGTATTTTTTTCTTGTAAAAGGTATATTAGTTGATTGCCAAATGGAAAAATTCTTTATCTTTGTGACTTTCTAGATACTATTTCCTGATCTCCACTCTTCTATAGTTTTCCTTCACATTAGACTAAATTATCCTCAAGATCAGTGTCTGTCTTTTATTTCAGTGTTCAGCATTTCAACAGTGTTCAATTTTAATTGATCCATTTACTCTGGATATGGCCCAAATCATCTGATACTTTAATGGACTTGTGAACTAAATGATGTAAACACTTGTTCTAATGGTATATATTAGAACTCATCTATGCCTTTTTAAATTGCAACTCTTATTCATGTATTCCCATAAATTCTCAAAAGGCTGCTGAGAGAAAGTGAGAGAGAGAGAAAGAGAGAGACAGAGAGACAGAGACAGAGACAGAGACAGACAGAGAGATAGAAAGACAGAGAGACAAAGAAGGGGGAGGAGGAAGAGGATGAGGAGAGAGATGGAGAGAAAAAGAGAGATTAGAATAGTATTGGGAGTGTGACAGAGGATTTTGTTGGTAAGGGGCATTAAGTTATAACTCCCTGAATCAATACAGAATATGTTATTTGAATAGGACTGGTTGTGATCAGAAGTAATGACCCTGAAATTTGGTGGAAAACATGAAAAGAAAAGTTTTAATAAAGGATGAGACCAGGGAGTGAGTTGGGTGTGAGATATATGTTAGATATGTATCTAAAAGAGAGAGGGAAGTAAATATGAATAGGTCATGAACTGATCATGGTAGAGACCACAGGAAGCATGTGCTGGTTATTTTGGCTGGATAAGAGATATTTTAGAATACGATTCGTGAATATCTAATGATGATTTGGAGGTTATATTTTTAAAAATATGTTTTACCCTAAATATTATCAAAACTAATTTGAAAGGTTCAGGTTCTTTCTCTTACACACTTAAAGACAAGTAGTGAGAATGCTTTTAGGGTGGGGTAAATAAGAACTGGTGGGGAGGCAGTAAAAAGATACTAAGGAGCGCTCAACCTGAGAATATTGAAGTATAATCTAGCAAGAAAAGAATAAAACAAACAATCTATTTTCAAAGTTGGTGAATGCCTCAGATGGGAATAAATTTGTTATTTCTTTGTTTCTGTATGGAATGACCTTTCTCTACAGTCTTTAGAACAAGAGATTGATTAACTTTGTTTTGTTGTTTTAAAGTGGTATGCATGTGTGTTTGTTTGTATCTGTGTCTGTGCATGTGAATAAGTGATGGACTCCTTTGACAATCGGTAGAAATCTACTAACCTCTTCTTAGAATGATGTTTTTAAATACATAAAATACATAGGATCATAAAAAATTATGTTAAAATTAAGCTATTTTATTTCACAAATCCCGATCTAAGGACTCCTGATCTAGATTAATCAGCTAACACACACACACACACACACACACACACACACACACACACACACAAACACAAGAGTTTGTAGTTTAAAATATGAATATTATTTCAATTCTGTAAGAAAAAAAGATTAAATGGGTGGTGATGTCAGTTGTATACTGAAATTATAGATATCTGACAGATAGATGTGTATATAAACATATGTATACTCACATAGCTATTTTAGCCTGATTTTGTTTGAATAAGAGAAGATAATGGAAATTTGGCTGTATAATTAAATGATTCTTGTATATACATATATACACATATGATATACATGTGAATATATATACATATACATTTAGTCATGTGTAACAATATGCTACTATGCATACATATGTTCATATACATAGATTTGTAGCCACAAACCTTCATACTTCCATTATCTGTTATTATTAAAACAAAATTAGGCTGTGAAAGTTACTACAAAATATATTACATCATGAAGCCTTATTTTTTACTGACCAAAATCATTATGCATTGAAAAACAAATTAAGAATACTTGCCAACGCCCTGTTTGTAGTGGCTAGAAACTGGAAAATGAATGGATGCCCGTCAATTGGAGAATGGTTGGGTAAATTGTGGTATATGAATGTTATAGAATATTATTGTTCTGTAAAAAATGACCAGCAGGATGAATACATAGAGGCTTGGAGAGACTTACATGGACTGATGCTAAGTGAAATGAGCAGAACCAAGAGATCATTATATACGTCAACAGCAATAGTGTATGAAGATGTACTCTGATGGAAGTGGATTTCTTTGACAAAGAGACCTAATTCATTTTCAATTGATCAATGATGAACAGACAGAAGCAGCTACACCCAAAGAAAAAACACTTGGAAATGAATGTAAAGTTTGCATTTTTGTTTTTCTTCCCAGGTTATTTTTTACCTTCTGAATCCAATTCTCCCTGAGCAACAAGAAAACTGTTTGGTCCTGCACTCATATATTGTATCTAGGATATACTACGACATATTCAACATATATAGACTGCTTGCCATCTAGGGGAAGGGATAGAGGGTGGGAGGAAAAAATCATAACAGAAGTGAGTGCAAGGGATAGTGTTGTAAAAAAATTACCCTGGCATGGGTTCTGTCAATAAAAAGTTATTATAATAAAAAAAATTTAAGCAAGTCAAAAAAAAAAAATACTTGCCAACATGGGGTTAGCTTTAATCTAGGATCATCCAGAAAGAAAACCATAAACTTATTTGCCTACTGCTAACGATCATGGAAAATTTCCATGGTTAATAAATGCAAATTGTCTAACATGATGTCATAGGAGGGAAAAAAAGCAACTAATAATAACTAGAAGATTATTTTCCACTTGAGCCATATGGTGTTAGAAGAAGAGAGTAAAACATATGTCCAGGGTATTCAGAATGTGTCTGTATTTAATACTTAAGGGAGCTGTCTCTAAGAAAAATAGTTGACTTTATATAGAAATGCATTTACTGCATAGCATTCTGTTTCAATACTCCAATGGACCATGATTTCATTGGTACAGCTAATGAAGATTACAACCTTTTTCATTTTTGTTGAAGGCTTTTGTAAATTTATATAGCTGATATCCATCACTTAATTGATAGCTGGTATTTATATAATATACTAAGATTTCCAAAATGCTTTAAATATTACCTAATTTGACCTTAGAAACAGTCTTATGAGGAAAGTGCTATTATTATTCCCATTTTATAGATGAGGCAACTGAACATCAGAGATGTTGATTGGATTACCTAATACTGCACAGTTAATAAACTTTTAAATGAGCATAAAAAGACAATGCTGACTTCATGAAGAATATCCTATTCACTATATAATCAATACTACCTACTATTACATCTTTCTGTCATAAACATACATGTCAAATATGTTACATAATCTCACTTTCTTACAGGGCTTACAAAAAACAACAACAAACCATAAGTGTCAGTAACTCAGCCAACATAAAGCCCTTTATTACAAAATTCCACTAGAACCTAGCCTGACCTGAGTGTTCCCAGTATCTTTTTATTTCTGACAGAATTTGGCCCTAGGTGCTAATTAAAGAATTGAAGAAAGACTTGAAGCTTACTCTAATGTCTGAATGAAGCAGAAGAGGTTATTTATTCTCACATGAACACTAGAAAAATTTGTAAGAAGTCAATTTATTTTCATTTCCCTCCCTACTTACTTCACCTAGAGAATGAATGGGATCCTTTAAATGTGTCCCCCAGCAGAATATTTTATTTTTTTCATAAACATATAACAAACTTAAGCTGTCATAGTTGTAACTGTGATGGGTAAATGGAACTTTGCTGGGACAACAGGTGCTTGTAGTTTTTACACTCTTTCAACATCTTAGAGGAAAAACTGAAATTAGCACTTAGCAAGAAAAATTAAAATATGCGCTACCAGTTGGTACACACCAATATCCTGAGACAACTACATTGGTCCAGCCCTTTCCTTCTGTCTGCCACACCTAATTATTGGCCACCTAGTAATGACTTCAAGGTACCTTAGGTCCTTTGTCTCTCAACCTTGTGACAGAATTCCAACATCTCTCTGCCTCTCAACTAAATTTGTCTTCAGAATTCAACTGGGGAACATATTATCTGATGCTTTATAATATTTCCCCTAACTACATTTGATGAAACCTAATCCTGACAAAATTATAGTTACAGCAATGTACAAAATATTCCTCTGATTTCATTTCATCTCATACCTTGGAAATGATGAATTTTTGTGGTTAAGCAGAGTGCCCATGCAGTTGCTTATTCTGGTCAGGATAAGGCTGCTTAGTTTGTCAGGCTAAAATATGGCAAAAATAGATTAGCCTTACTGCATGGAACACCACTGGAAACCAACCTTGCTTTGGTACAAACGATGAGTGATCCCCTATGTTGGGTGTGTTTGTATAAAGATGGGAGAGAAAGGAATGATGAGAGAGAAGAAAGGAGAAGAAGTAGGAAAGGAAGAAATAAAAAAAAGAAAAGAAGAGAAAGAAAAAGGAAAGAGACAGAGAGAAAGGGAGGGAGAGAAAGAGAAAGAATGAGGGGGAGAAAACAAGAGAAAGTGTGAGAAAATAGACAAAAAGTAGAGACTAAAAAGGAATGGAGAAAGAAAGTAGGGAAAGGAGGATAAAGGAAGGCAGAGAAGGAAAAGGATAGAAAGAAACAGAGGAATGAGAGGGGTAAGGAGAAAAGGAGAAGGAAAGTGGAAAAGGGAAAGAAAGAAAGAAAGAAACAGGAAAGATCCAAAAGATCCAAAAAAGAAAGAAGGAGAGATCCAAAGCAAAAATACCTGGATCTCCTCCTCCTTATAGGCTTAGTAGCAATTGTGAGAATTGTAAATTATACTGGGAATTCTGTGGGTGTCCCTACACAATCTGAATGAAACATCAAAAACAAAACCCAGCCTCAGGTCTATGACTTAGGGTGCCTCTGAGAACAAAGAGAATTCTGTTCTTTGGAACCCAGGAAGAGGCTGATAGAACTCAGACTAGCAGATATCAGATGATTAGGAGGTTATACATGGTTCTGTGAAGCCCTTCAGTAAAGGGAAGAACGGATGCAATATCCCTTCTGTTAATTACACAGTGTTATAAACTATAAAAGTGCCACAGGTAAATGGATAGTTACTTTAAATGTCTGTGACTAGTTGAGATAAAATGAGCACCTAAAATGATGTGGATTTATGTGGGAAAGCTCTGAAAAGTAGGCTCAGGAAGCAAACTGCTACTTGATACTATCTGCACAATTATTAGAATAAACTGACAGATCCTTTTCAACTATTTGAGTCTGAGCTAATAGAGAACAATGCATCATAAAAGAATGAATTACTTCTATAATAAACCTGGCTTCTCAGGGAATGAAGCTATTAGAAACTGATCAGTTAATTTAGGAGTTGCTGATAATCTCAGCTCAACAGAAGAAAGGCAAATAGTAAAAGGACATATTAGAGTCAGATATCAATTAACATCAAAGCTACATCCAAAGTTCTCTGCTATTGCTACTGATTGCCTAAGAGAGTCTTGGGCTCTAGATTTTCTGGCTACAGCAGTACTTAGATGTGATTAGAATCCTCCTCACCCCAAAACCCACATACAGACACAAATACATACATGCATGAATGTTCATATGTACATACTCCCAACTATAGTGTACATTATATATAATGTATAGTGTACAACATAGTGTAGTAAGTTGGGGAAAAGGCTTTTAATTGCTCACTGCCATGATTAAAGGGGCAATGTGGGTCTTGATGTCAGAACACCAAAGTGTTGAGGGTTAAATGGGGAAGGAAATAAGCTCAGGCTACGGTTGCCCAGCCTAAGGACTCTTACCTCATTAACAAATACCCAGTGGCTGTCCTTCGAAGCCAGGTTGGTTTCCACTGCCTGTAGGAAAATGAAAAAAGAAAAAGAGAAAGGTGGTGAACAAGCAATACAAACTACCAAAGATCATTACGTGTGGATCACTTTATCACCAGTTTTCTGGACATTTTTGTTTATGAAAAGCCTATTGTCTCCCAGAGCTAGTGATGCTAGCTTTAGTTAAGTGAGTATTAGCTATCCATCTGACCACATCACCATTATCACTCTGACCAAGTAGATTGAGCCCCTAACAGCAATATGGAAGTTCCTTCATAACTACTTTTAAACCCAGTGTATCAGAATCATATAAAGCTGGTAAGGACCTCAGAGGCCATTGGCCTTCCTCAATTACAGATGAGGAAACTGAGGCACAAGGAAGCAAAGTGATTTGCCTAAGATAACCCAGAAAGTAAGTATCAGTGTTTATGACCTCCAGATACATGAATACAAAGTTAGGGTTCTTTTCATGTTACCATCATAGTGGAATATTTAATAAATATCATGCCAGGGACTGAGGAAGCATGAATTCATCCTTCTCATATCTCATATCTCATGTTCTGTGTTAAAAGTTGTTGTTTTTTCCCATAAATGTCATGACAACTTTAAAAATAGGAACTGGCTCCTTAAAGTATTATAGTTGGTTTAATTTTTCCTTCCTAATCCTCCTATTTAGCCCCTACTCTTTCTCCTTCTTATCTAAAACCAGCTTTGACCTTTGTTCCACAGACAGTGGTCTGAGCCACAAACTTGTCAGAGAGAAAAAATAATCCTTGTTGGAGGGAAAAGGAAAAAAAAAAGAGCAAATCATCAACTTATCATCATGTTTGACATAAATTCTTCTAAACCCCTGGCAGTTGAACAAGTATGTTTGACTTAAAGAGAGTCCGGTGCTCCCAATATAAGTTTCAGATACCAGACAAAGAAGAGTCACTCCTTCTTGTCTTGAGTTTGTCCCACTGCAAACAGATTAGCTTCTTTTAAATTATTTATTTATTTATGGGATTATTTATTGCTTAATGATTACAGATTTTTATATCACCTTCATTTCCCAATATATTTATTCTTCCTTCCATTCTCCTAAACAACCACCTCTAATAACAAGAAAGAAAAAAAAAAAGGAGGGTAAAAAAGAAAAAGAAAAAAAAAACCAAATCAACAAAAACAAGCAACAGAATCACTAATTCCAATATATGGAATCTCCTTACCTTTGTCAAGAACAAAAATAGAACATAATGATTCTAAGAACTTCATTTCCTCAACTGCTCAATTCTATATCCAACCCAATACAGACAAATTTACCAGAAAGACATCTATAATAGTACTAAAGGATTCTAGATAGTTAGACTTTTATGAACAAGTATAGAATGAAAAATTAATAGACACAATGATTATTTCCCCAAGAGTGACCTGGAGATTTCTAAATTGAGGAAACAGATGACTGACCATATCATTCCTCACTGACCAGGAGAAACAAGTCAACAATGTAAACAATAGTGGACATTCATTATATTCTTACTATGTACCAAGTACTGTACTAAGCACTGGAGCCCCCCAAAAAGCAAAAAGTAGAGAGATCTGAACAACCACTTTTCTTCCCCGACTCCTTTGGGAAGCTTCTTGCCAGGAAAAATGAAGTGTGGTCTCCAAATCAAATTTCCCCTCTTCCTTCCCCTCCCATGCCTGGTAGGGAAGGAAATCTAAAACCTTCTTTTTTCCCCATGAATTGAAAAGAAAAGAAACCTCTAGAGAATAAAAAGCTAATTTCTGACATCCATGCAGAGTCCTAGCAATGTGACCCACCACAAGAATGGAGCATCAACTAAAAAATCCATGGGCTTCAACCTGCCTTAATCATCAAGCCTAACCCCAGCTTCAAGAACAGCACCAGCACCACCCTGAAAATCTGCTTTCCTTCTGATTCTTTATCCTTTCAAGTTTCCCTCAGACTCATCAAAGTAGAAAACAAGAAAACAAGAATTGTCACTCAACAGGGATTTGGGAAAGTAATGAGTCACTAAGCTCAGCTGGGATTCTACTTGTTTGCATTTGCTAAATTTCTTATTCTGAAAGTCACACTCCCAATTTTGCTAAAACCAAGAGCAGGAATTAGGCTTATGCCCTAACTTTGAAGGAAGCTGTGGACTTCAGATTACTTGGAAATGGGGATGGGGAAAATTAAGATAGTTATATGGAGATGTTAATTAAAAAATGTCAGGGCATCCAATGCAAGAAGAAATAGCTTCTGTTGTTCTACTAGGTACTAATAAGAGAAAGTAGCCATGATTCTTCCTGAAATGAATACCCATCTGCCAATCTTGGACCCAGCCATATGCGTAGTGATATGTGGGTTAAAGATAGGAAGACTTGGTCCATGGGACCCTGTGAAACAAGAGGCCAATATTGTTGTCCTATTTCCTCACACAAATGATGTACCTGGGTAATTTGTTAAATCTCTTTTTGGTACAAGGAGACAAATAGCTTTGGGCTCTCAAGTTCCCAGAGGGTATAATTGCTTTAGCATCTGAAATAAGCAAGAAGCATTAGAAGTTATTGCAGCTGGAAAAAAAAAGAGAGAATATTTGTACACAATTAAAGAGAATCTGCCAGTTCTGATGGAAGGCCCCTAAATGCCAATAACCAAGTAGGAAATGCCAGTCCCAGAATTTCCCTGTAAAAATCCCATGTATTTGAAGTTATTTGTACAGTGTTTCCCTTTGTCTTGAATGACACTTTTTATAGTTGACTCTGATTCACTGAAACCTCTAAACCACTAACTTCCTCCTTCCCTGCCCTCCGTGTTCTTATCTTGATTCATGTGGGGATAGTTCAGTGAAAATGCTAAATCCCTTACATAGAAAGCCATAAAGTTTTCTTCCCTTCATCTTCCAAAGAACAGAGCAGAGTCCTTGGTCACAGAAGGATCAAGAATATGTATTGCCTTCAGTGATTAGAGTAGAAAAAACCCCAAAACATGCAACTTTTCCTATTTCCTAGACTAACTAGTACTAGATACTCAGTAGGCAAGTGAGACATTAAATGCAAACAAAAAGCTACTTTGTCTCTCATCTGGGTAGAAGAGGATGCTCTTGCAATTATTTGCCTCACAATCAAATTTGCAGGACAGACAAGCACCCTTATGATTCTTTTTCCTCTCCTAAAGCTTAAATATGGTAACTGTTTATTACTATTTCCTAGAGCAGAAGAACAACTGAGGCATGAGGAGCAAGTAATGGCCTGCAGATAACTAATCTGTGCAAATTACATAGTGCCAAATCATCTTTAAAGTAGAGAAAAAAATGCCACCTTTTCTAAGCATTTCCTGACATCTTCTTCCCCACTGTTCCACCCTCAATGCACACATACTCAATATTTCTTTGTTATATTTCATGAATATACTTCTATATCAACTTTTCCATTGGAATGTGAGCTCCTTAAGGGAAGAGTCTTACTTTTACCTTTGTGTCCCAGAGCTTAGCACAGTGTCACATAGCAAATATTCAATAATTGTTGACCAACTGTCCTACACGAGAAAAGGAGGCAAAAGATTGATTTAATTCAAAAAAAAAACTTACAAATTGACATATACATTTCTTTTTCATCCTTCCTAAAATGTTCTCATCATGAAACAGTATATTGTAAATCACCATATTGTCATCATAGGTTTTACATTTAAATTTCAACTCAAATATTTCTAATTTGTATAATAAGCAAGTTTTTTAACTGCTTTCGATCTCATTTCCCTCATTTATCAAAGATTTTGATTAGAAGAAATTTAATGTCCCTGCATCCTCAATGGTCTTGGTCATATTATCTAATCTAAGTCTCAATTTCCTCATCTGTAAAAATTAGGTGATTGAGCAAGATGACTTCTAAGATATTTTCCCATTCCAAATCTAGGTTCCTCTGACCATTTTGAATTTTAGTGATGATCTCTATGATTCTTTCCCTCTCTAAATCTAGGCATCTACAATGTTTCCAAATTTGAATGCTATGATATTGGAGATGTCACAACCCTCACTTTACTCTGTCCTTATGGTCCTTGACAAATTCTTAGAGTTAGTATGAATACCCATTTAGGTCTTTAAATAAATCCACAAAGAAAAAAAAAATAACCTTGGAGAGAGAGCAACAGTAAAAGCTTTCAACAACTTCATTAGACATCAAAGGATCCAGCACATTGCAGGAAGGCAAGATTAATAATGTTCTTCCCAATTAAGGTAAATAATCTGCTTCTGAACAGGGGGTTAACCACAAGTCAGCCATGATGGTACTGGGTCCCTGATACTGGATCCCTGAGGCTGAAATTAGGGAGGAGAATTTATACTCAACAAGCAAATAAAAAGTTGTACATATGCCTATACACAAAAAAGGTATCCTAATTCATGGACTCCATACTTGTTCCTCTTAGAAGTGTTACTCCTTATTTCTCAGTTCAAACCGTGTGAGGAATGGCTAACATAAAGAAGGGTCTTATTTTGTTATAGACCCAACTGTAGAGTTAAGGAGACACATATCCAGAATAGTCTGTGCCCAAGGCATAGGGAGAGAGATGGGAAAAGAAACAGAGGTTCTTAATCTTTTGTAGGGTCATGGACCCCTATGGCAGTCTGAAAAATCCTTTGGACTTCATCTAAAAACAATGTTTTGAAATATATAGAATAAAATATATTGTACTGTAATGCATACTAATTATATTTTCTTTTTTTAAGTTCATGGAGACAGGCTTTGTGGTGGCAACCGTGGCACATTTGGCCCAAAGAGAAACAAGAGGGCTCCCTCCTATTTATAAAAACAAATTAGTGAGCCAATTTGGTATGACCAGGAGCATGAAGATGATAACATTGGGGTTCCTGTTATCTAGAGGCATTTAACAAACAGAAAAAGATAATGCAAAGAATACAAAGTGTCCTAGAAGCGTAAGGCAAGGAAAGATCTAAAAAGATACAATCTAGCCAATCCTCTTTTGTCTCTGTTGAATTAAATTATATTGGTCCCATACCCTGCCACCTTCAATACCAGAGAAAGAGATTGGCCAGCATGTCCCAAGTAATAGATCCCAGTGGTATCCACATCTCATAGGTCTTACAGCAAACACTTCTGAATATTAAAAAGCAAGGCCCTGTGCAAACTGGAGTAGTCCATCAGTGTTCCTTCCACTCTCAAAGTAGGACTACTCTCCTCAATTTGCTAAGTTATTATAAATCAAAGGCCCATTATCTTATTTGCATTTCTCACACATGTGCCTCTTTCATTTATCTTTGAGTCAGAGAATGGAACATAGTGAAGTAACAATATTAGCAGCAACAACAGGGGAAAAAACAAGCAAAAACAACCCTCCATATGGAAGTCTTCCAACAGCATCATTAAGGATTTATTTTAAAAGTGCAAATACCACCTATTATTTATGTATGCACTAATTGTTAGCCACTTATGTAGGGTCCCCCTTACACTGATGACATGTGATAATGAAGGGTTGTCTGCAATTAGCATCTTTTTCAACAACCCTAACTCTAACATTAAGTAACAGTCTCTCAGAGAGCTTGACTTTTGGCATTTTTCCAATGACAGATATTGAATTGACTTCAAAGACCTACTGTTGCTTTGGCAAAAACATACTATTTAAGAACAATTCCCTTTGTTTGATGTCACCCCTTTGAAAGCATGAAGAATTATGTGTTCTTCCATTAGGAAAGACGTGGCATAGTTATCTAAGAGATCCTAGGATTTAGAGTTAGAGGATCTTAAATATCATGTAGCCCCTCTCTTATTTTCTAGAGCATTAAATTGCACCTCTAGAAGAATAGATGACTCACTATGAGTCATGCAGCTAGTACTAATAGCCTAATCATTTCATCCCCAAATCATTGCCGTCACTTTCCAAGTGTCACATCATAATTATGGAATAGTCATTCAACAAGTACTTAATAAGTACATATTAAGAAAGAGAGGGACTAAAACAAGTGTTGAAATTAGAGAATGCAAATTCCAGATCTGCTTCTTACTACTTGTATGATTTTGGTAAAGTCACTTTATCCCACTAAACTTCAGTATCATCATTTGTAAAATGCTGGTGGGAGAAGGTAAATTGTAATAGTTGGCCTCCAAGATCCATCTCAGCTCTAAGTCTACATTTCTCTGATACATTTCTCTGAAATGGGAGAAGAGAAGAAATGTAAAAGTTCCTGCCTTCAAAAAACTTACATTCTATTTGGAAATAAAGTTGGCAAACAGAAACACCAAATGTAAATTAAAGGGATAGAAATATCACTAAATGCCAAAGGAATCATAAAAAGCTTCTAACTGTAAATAACACATGAACTCTCCATTGAGGGAAGCTAGGGATTCTAATAGGTGTAAGTAAAAGGACATATAATTACTTCAGATACAAGATGCAACCTGTGCAGGTTAAGGGAAATTGCAGTAGGGTTATGTCAGAGTTGTGGATTAGAAAGTCATAAGAAGTAACAGTAAATGCCATCAAAGGATTCAAGGAAAGAAAATGGTATAGAGTTGAAATAAATAGCAAACTCTGGAATTAGGAAAGGAAGGAAAATGTGAAGATATATCAAATTATGAAATTTGGGATATTTGGGTAGAAAGAGAGAAAGATAAAAGTTATTACCATAGAAAAGAATTTCAAAATTCTGGATCATGGAGGTAGAAATCATCAGTTTGTTTGGAAGGCAATGTGGAAAAGTGGATACAATTCTAGACTTGAATTCAGGAGAAACTGATTTCGAATCCCACTTCTTTTGCTGATTAGCTGTGAGTTGTTGTTTATTCGTGTCAGACTTTTTATAACCTTGGACTCTAATACTCCAGTGCTGTCCATGGAGATTTCTTGGCAAAGATGCTGGAGAGGGTTGCCATTTCCTTTTCCATTAAATTAAAGTTAAGTGACTTGCTAGGATCAGATAATTAGTAAATGCCTGAATCTGGATTTGGACTCAGGTTTTCCTGACTCCAAGTCCAGCAATCTATTCTCTGACCCACCTACTTGCCTTCTGCAAGCCTTGTGAACGTCAGCAAAGCACTTAATCTCACTAACTCTATAACATGATAAGGATGAAATCATACCATCAAAAGTACGCTTCCTGCCCTTCCAGCTCGAAATCTATAACTTTTGATTAGCCTTGTGTGTGACTGAGGTCAAACGAAGGTATATCCATTCACAGAAATTAAGGAAGCTGATGAATTTGTAGATTGAAATTTTTAAGAAGATATCAATTTAAATGGGATATCAAGCTAAATAGGAGATCAAAAGTGAGAATAAAGGGAAGGATTGTGAGTGAGATATTGAAGTCCTTTGGAAATGAGTCAGAATTATTTGAATACTGGAAGATGACAGCCATAAGGATCCAAGAAGTATAGTGGAGAGCAATGCCAGCTGATAAATAAACCTATTTTCAAGTCATTTAGAAAAACATATTAGGAGAAAGGAAGAAGGATCCAAAATGAACAAGATGGTCAGAAAAATTTTGAAGACACCAAGAAGTTCTAAGCTTTCTAAAGAAGAGAAAGAAGTATTAAAGAATTGAAATCGGTGGGGGATGACATAGTTTATTGGAAGAATATCTGGGATTAAAATTAGGAGAGATCTAGGTTTGTACTTCCTCTGCCAATCACTAATCCTGTTACTACTGGCAAGTTATTCAAACTGCTCTGAACTACAGTTTAATATAAAAGATGATCATTATAATTCCTAGACAACCTATTTCATAGAAGTGTCTTGAGAATATAATGAGATCATGTACATAAAATTCCCTATAAACCTTAAAGCATTAGATAAATGTCTTCTGTCATTATAGTGATCACACTGGGACACTAAAAGGTTGACATACCAATTCCTCTGAGTAGAAATCATGGTAAATATAAATAAAAAATAGCTGAATCAATATTTATTTATTAAGATTTTACTAAGTGCCAATGGGTCAGGTAGGCAGCAAGGTGCAAAGAGTGCCAGACCTGAAGTCAGGAAAACTCATCTTCATGAATTCAAATTTGATCTCAGACATTTACAAGCTGTATAACCCTGGACAAATCACTTAACCCTGCTTGCCTCAGTTTCTCAATCTGTAAAATGAGTTGGATCAGGAACAGGCAAAGCACTCAGTATTTCTGCCCAGAAAACTAAATGGAAGCATTAAAAGTCAGACATAATTAAAAACTACTGAACAACAAAAATGTGCCAAGTACAAGTACAAAAATGTGCTAAGCTAAGTGCTATGGATATATGTTGTGATACGGAAACCATCTTCCAGTTAGACTGCTGGAGGTCTAAACTCAGACCTGTAGAATGGATCTCTTCATTTGAGAGGAGGAAGAGGAGGATAATGATGATGATGATGATACAAGGAGACTGAGAGGCAGTTGCGTTGTCTAACCTCTCTCCTCTTCTCTCCGCCTCCAATGTATCTCCTTCCCCCTTCTCAACACCTGTGTCAATACAGCCTGCTTTGCAACTCCTTCACATGTTATGATTCACAGCTGTGGAGGCTCTTGGAGAACTGACCTGCCTCTTCACCTAGGCATGGTCCTTAACAGATATAAAAGGAGGCAAAAAATAATTCTATCCTCAAGAAGTTCACAATTTAACTAAGAAAGAAAATAGAGGAAATATTCACCTGCCAAATAAAGATAACTTTGCTTCTAAAAAAAAAACAAATAAGCATATCTGGCAAGTGTCACCTTTCAAAGATCACTTTTTAGGATATTGCCTTAGAGCAGACCTTGAATACAAAAAATTTTCCTTTATTGGACTGTCTGAAGAACTCATCTTGAACTAGCTTCAACAATCATTGTAACTTCTAGTCATATATGTCTAATCACTATGACTTGATAAAATGAAAAACTCTCCTGAATTAAATGTTTAGAGGTTTAAGTTCACACTTGAATAATAGAGACTATTGTTTTAATTTGGGATGTATAAGCCTATCCATAAATGGGCATATTTCTTGAACTTGTTGGTTGAAAGATAATTTATAAGATAGTTTGTATAGGGGACCAGACATTTATATACCCATCCCATTATGATGTTTCCAACACTTGCTTCTTCTTGTTTATATTTGAGGGAAGGCAATGTGGAGTATTTGTTTGTTTGTTTGTTTGTTTTAGCATTGAACTTGGAGTCTGAGAAGACAGATTCAAATTTAGTCTCTAGCTTTGTGAGGCTGGATAAGTATTAAACCTTGCTGTGACTCCTACTTTCTCATATGTAAAATAAGGGAGTTGTGCTCAATGACTTATAGATTCCCTCTCTAAATCTAAATCTAGGAAAGTAAATAACTAAAATCAGACCACAACACTCATTCGATGTTTCTTGCTTTATTTTGTATCATAGACCCATTTACCAGTCTAATAAAGAAAATGTCTTTTAAAGGTATATAATAAAAACATAGAATTACAAAATAAGTAAACAATACTAAAATAGCTACCTTTATGTAAAAATAAAAAAGGTTATGAGATCCAATTTAATTTAGCTCTAAGCTAAGCTAGAGGTCTATAAAAATCATAAAGCTGCTAGACTCATCCCAACCCTTCACCCTCATCATTACCAGTTTATTCATCCAGAAGAAATTGTATAACCTCAGTATGAAATATGGATAATCTTATCTCTGGAACTACTCTTTCTTCTATACTAAGTTGTCTGTCATAAACAAGGAGGAAGTGGATGGGATATTATAGGGTCCATCAACTTCTAGGAGTTCATAAGACCAGAAATCCATCTGTTTCAAGGCTGAAGGTATAATCATTCCACAGTTAAATAGCTTTCCACTTCTCCTCCCCCCCTTTTAAGCATAAACAGGGACCCACATGAGGGCCCTAGTATAGGACAAATGGATTTTGATATTCCTCAAAGTGCATACATGTTCTATGCATCTGGAGAGGCTCTGAGAAAGAGAAGAAGTGAAGCAGAAAAGCATGGAAGTGAGAGATGTTATGACCTTTGGGGATGATTGAAACATAATAGAATTCCATATGTTTTTTCCACAAGAAGTTTAATGATTTCTTCATTTTGTGTTAAAGGCTGAGTTTCCTGATGTAAGTCCAAAGATACCGGCTTTAGTATATTCCACAGTAACAAGGTGCCAACCTTTTCACTGGCCTGGTCAATAAAATGACATTTAAAAAGATATTAAAGGAACCCCGGGAGAAGGATTTCATTGTTAAAAATTTCCTGCTATTGGTTCCCATCTCAGAACATTCTGTATGATCCTTCTGAAGAAGGGGAGAGAAGAATAGGACAGAGATTGAATTATTTATTTAAAACCCAATAGATCACAACAATATTCTAGTCTATCATTAGCCCCTTTTTTTCTCACTCATTCTCTGTTTGTTGAGTTAGAGAAAAATAGGCCCTCCAAAGTACTCTCACAGCCAGACTTGGGAGAACTCCTTTCTCAGGGAGTCTGCAGGATGAAGATTCATTACAGATCCTTCATGGATCCTTCCTTGCACAGGAACAGGCTATAGGGTTCTGAAGAAAGTGCAATTGGTAGTAATAAAAAGTGAAACTGCATTATTTGTGGACAATTTATGGGCAAACATTAATATCAGCAGAAAATGGAATGGAGTCACCTCCTGGACATGATCAATTTAATAAGATCAACTAGAGGATTAGAAAAGCAGGCTGTATGGACAGATATCAACTAATGGACATTTGAATTTCAATCAATGGTCTCTAATTTCCTCATCACCTGCAGGACATTTCTTCCAGACAGGATCCTGTGTGTTATCTTTTGCACAGTTGCACTCACATGTCTACAAGAGAGGGGGCCAAGAATCTGGGTTATTATCTTTCCATCAACAGAAGGAAAAAGTCATTTCCAGCTCTTTATCAATACTGGACAGAAACATGTGTCCCTTTCTGAAGGCTGGAATAAATGCTGAAAGAAAATTAACTCTGAACTTGGTCACATCCCGATCCAGTTCAGTAAGTTCTCCATCCAGCCTGCCCACTGGGCTGTAAACAACCTCGTACCTTGTTTTCCTCTGGAGAGAATGGGGGCATGGCCTTCCAGATGGCAGAAAGCCAGAATGGGTGCCTTCGCATATAGCCTGAAACTTAGCTTATTCTACACATGATTTCCAGATGCAAGCAAATGAATGAAAATTGACTTCTGACTTTCTGTTTTCCTCTGTTGAATCCCCTAAAACTATATTTGTCATAAGGGAATAAGATATAAGAGAATGAAAGCTCATTATGGAGTCAGAGAACAGGCTTAAATCTCAGTTCTGTTACTAATTACCTATGTGACCTTGTATAAGTCCCTTAATTTCCCTAAATTTTAGGGTTTTTTGATGTGGAAAATAACAGGGTGGAATGATTTGAACTCTGTGGGACTTACTATCTCTTAATGAGTTTTCCTATTACAGAGCATTGCCATGAAACCTGTAGAATACCACAGTACACAAAATATCTTGCTTATTACCTTTTAATCAACAAGTTTAAGGTACATACTTATTTATGTCTAGACCTAAGTGGGAAAAATCGAAGCAATCAGCTCTATCATTCAAATGTCAATCTAAACCTTCTATCTTGTAATTCAGAAATATTTTTCATTCTATTAAGTCATAGTGACTCTATCTCATTAAGGAGGTAATCTCCAAGAGAATAGACTATGTCCCCTAAATCGCCATCCAGGAAATATTGGTCTTTAATGGCTGGTAGTGCAAGAAGGCCTTGGTCTGAAACCTATCAGAATGGTCTATAGCAAAGGTGTAAAAATACGAAACTTGCCTTTAATGTTTATCCCCCATTCATATATTATTTATTTATTATTCTTTTAACTCAGTAATTAAGCAAGTACAAACATTATGCCAGGGGTTCATGTTGCTCTAGCCCTACTCCAGGCTGCCCATTTGGGCCTTTACCATGGAGTTTTATCCTTGAGCATTATGGAGGTCTTCAAACTTCTCTCTTTCCCACATCAACATAGCTAAAGACATATTTTCAGCATTATTAAATGCTTTTTCTGTGCCAAACATTATTCTAAATTCTGGACATACAAATATAAAAACAAAGACAGTCCCTGCCCTTTAAGAGCTTAAATTATAACAGGCCAGACAACATACATGAAACTAGGAATGAAGAAGGATGAGCAATTAAGAAAATAAAGTTATAGTGAAAGGGTAAGTGAATGAGTGAAAGATTGACTTGCTATATTCAGGAACAATGACAGAGTTGATTTGATGTATCATGATTTATGATTCCATTGATCATAGAGAGAAAGAGTATAATGGTAGAAAGAGGACATGGAAATTGGAAGGGATATATTCTAAGAGGCTATAGAAGATATGGCAAGAAGAAAGAGAATGAAATGAAGTAGAGCTGAATCTTTCCTGAAATAGTGTAGTGAGAGAAAGAGAGCCAAGGATCCAGAGTAGAAACTTTACATGATCTCAGAGCTCAGGGAATAAGGAAGCTGTGAAGGTTGTTACTGGTGATGAGGGAGTAGACTTTGCTTGGAAGGTAACTCCAAAGAAACAATTCACCTCCTTCTGAGGTTAACTTATTCTACTTTGAGTTAGTTCTCAAAGGATCATAGACTTAGCACTACAAGGACTCTCAGAAATCATTTAGTCCCTCATTTTACACATGAGGAAACTGAAACCCCAAAGGCTAATGGTTTGGCCAAGGTTATACAAGTATGAAGTAACAGAATCATAATTTAAACCAAAGTCAAAGACTCTGAATGCAATACTTTTTAGTCTAGCAGATTACTGGAATTTTTCTAAAATCATAAATTTAATCTAATATTCTTTCGCTTCAAACCCATTGTCCCTAGAACTACTTTCTGAGGATTAAACAAATCTATAACTTCTTCTACCTAAAAGAGTTTCTATAACTTAAACACAGCTATCATGTTTCCCCTAAATACCCTGTTCTCCAGGCTAAACATTCTCAGAGTCTTTAATCATGGCTCATTTGGCATAGTTTCAAATTCCTCACCATTCTGGTCACCATCCCTTGAATATTATTGATTTATTCATATTTTCTTAACTATGATATTCAGAACTAAACACAGTATTCTGATTTTTTTCATCTGAAGTAGTAGGAATTAAGATGGAAAATATATATATATATATATATATATATATATATATAACTATTAACTCTTTCAATATGTGGCCCTCTCCATGTTTATCCACTTTAGTGGATATATATATATCCATTTTAGTGGATAAACCAAGAACCTACCAAGTTTGAACCCAAAGCTTTCAAGGATTCATTGTTGATATTCTTCACTGATCCAGATTCCATCTTCTTATCCCTCTTGTTCCTTATAGTAGTCTCCAGTGATTGCTGAAGTTGGGAAGAAGTTATCGGTAGCAACTTCTTAGTGATGGACTAAGATGATCCTCATCTGACAGGCATAGATCATATATGATCAGAACAGCACTTGAAGCTATTCAAATGGATAAGATCTGCCAGAACTGAGCTCGTTTTAGAAAATCTTCATGCAACTCAGGAGAGTCACATCCTCAAAAACCATGATGAGGGATATAAGTTTGACTTAATGGCCAAACCCAAGGAAATGCATTTGTAAAATTCACCCATTAGTTCAAAAGGCAAATGGTGTGGATATTGTAACTAGGGAAACCCAGAGAAGCAAGAGAAAAAAAGTGAAATGCATTGCAAGTAAGTATTGATTCTTTCATTTGTCTTTGAGAGGAAGTTATGAGGGACCTATAAATAAGACACTCAAGGAAATAACAAAAAAAATGACTTTTACTTATTTATTGTCACACTGGCCACAATCTTAGTGCCTTTGGTCAGAATTGTCCTCCTTTTTAATAGAAATTGACCCATGTAAGAATATCTACAGTTAAACCTTCATTGGTACAGGAAAAGACACAACTATTAAAGTATATCAGAAAATCTTCCCTATTATGGAAATACATCATACCTCTGATTTTCTCCCTACTGATGCATCTTGTGTCCTGTGGCTATGCTTTATGCCCCCTTTTCTCGCCAAAAAGTAGAATATATTCACCAGTCAAGTAAGTCTCAAATATTTCCTATCACATACAACTACATTTTCTAAGTCCAATTGTTCTGCTATCCTCCTTCATCTCTTTAGTGATATTGTAAGAGCCCATGGATAAACCAGAAGAGAGAGCATATTTTAGATACTGACTCCTTGCCATTGTGATTTAAATTCTACAACCTAGATGACCAGCCATATGTCAGATTGGCCCTACCTACAAGGACTTTAAATACCACATCCCAGCAAGGTTTCTAAGGTGACTGTACAAGTGGATGTTTTGATTAGAAATGTCGCCATTCAAGGTTAATATCAAAGCTATTTTAAATCAGTATTGGGCAAGCAACTCATCAGTACAGCTCCAATTTCTTTCTTAAATCTAAATTGTTTTTAGAAGATTAAGGTATTTTACTTCTTTTCAAAGCAATAATACTGAAGGTAACAATCCTTTAGAGGCTGATAAGAGCTGCTGGGTATAATCTGTATTCTATTTTTTATGAACCTGACATTTTGAAGAACAAAATAGAAAGGAAATGTCTTCATTTACTTTCCTAAAATTTTTCTCCTACTTCATTGAGTACTGAAGCCTCCCAGATTCCAAGGTCTATCTTAAATTAGAGATTATCAGAAGAGCTGCCCCTGACTCTGAGCCATAGCATGTTATGGGAGTCTAAGTCCCCAAATAGTCAAGGGATAATAAACCTTTTATCCCCAGGGCTTAGCTTGAGACAAGTCAATAGTGACCCAATGAGGTGGGTGATAAATTGAGTTACAGACTGAGTTAGTTGCTTAAGAGGGGTAGGGATGGCAGGTAGATTGTAACCTTGACTACCTCAAAAAAAAAAAAAGAGGGTGGGGGGATTTTCTCTCAATCTGTGAATATATACATGCATAACACGTGGCAAACACACAAACACATGTACAGCAAAACAAATTGCTTTTTAAGCTCTTAGAGAAAGCTTTTCTCTGGCAAGAAAATATATAAGGTGGAAGGAAAGAGAGAGAAAGAAAAGGAGAAGGAAAGAGAGAGGGAGAATAAATATTATGAGTCTACTATGTGCCAGGCACTGTGCAAAGTGATATATATATATATATATATATATATATATATATATATATATAATCCCATTTAATTTTTATAATCCTGAGAAAGAGAAGCCATTATTATCCTCTTATTACAGTTGAGGAAACTGAGGTGAACAGGTTAAGTCACTTGTCCAAGATCACATAGCTCAAATGTGTCTGAGGCTGTATTTAACCTTAGGTCTTTCATCAGTCCTCAATGCACTGCATCCCCCAGTTACCAAAGAAAAGAAAACATTAATGTTTTCATCACAACCATGAAGTTTTTCAATGGCTTTTTCATTTACCCTGAATAATACACCTAGAAAGGAGCTTAGCTGCTCCTTGTTTGTTGCCTGACCAGCCTTACCCCATGTGGAAATGGAAGCCAGTATTAGAAACTATAGTTTCCATTAAGGTTAATCCATAGCAGAGATTAACTATCATGAAAACAGTCTCCTAATACTTTGAGATTTCTTAGCAGAAAGGATTCATTCTTCCTCCACTGTGGCTTGCCATTCCAGTATCATAGGCTAACAGATTCAGAACTCAACAGAACATCCATTCCAGAGTCATCCGTTCCAACCAGCTCATTTGAGAGATGAGAAAAATGAAGGTCATATAACTTACCAAAGATCATGTAGATAATGAGCATGAAAGAAGGGCTGATGACCTATGTCTTCTTACTCTAGAATCTGTGTATTTGCTACTCTCTCAAAACCATATAGGTCACATGTCAGGGTAACCTCTCAAAGAACTCAAACTCATAAGTCTATCACTATCTCCTGCCTTACTTGGGGCCCAGATTTTCTCTCTCTCTATTTCCTGGATTTAGGCATAGGGACTGAGGGTATATCATGGGGGATACCAATGGAATTCATTATAAAACAGGTCAGGTTACTTCCACCATAACTCTGAAAGATCATTTTCAGTAGTTTCTTCCTTACTATTTAGACCAGGAGACCCAAACCATGACTTATATAGGGGACAAAACTAGGGATTGGGTATGCAGATCTCCGAATCTTCCCACATCTCAGGTGCTTCCTGTTCTTATCAAAGAATGAATACCAAGTTCTAGAACAACTACTTGCCGCTCATCTCTTAATAAGATATATTTTGGCAAAAGAATATGAAATCTCATTTGCCCAATTCAAGCAGGGTGAAACTTAAAAGTTTAAGCAATTCTGAATGTTTGCTTCAGTTACTCCATCAACAACCATTCCTTAAGGGCCTATCATGCACATTAGCTCTGTAGATTCAAATGCCAAAAATAAAATACTCTGTGCCCTCATGGAACACACATTTTTCTAGCAATGTGAAGTTAGTGAGAAACCAAACAATCAATGTCTCACTCATTAGAGCAAATGAAAAAAATTGGAAATAGAAAACCGGACTTGTCCATCAAAGTGCAATTAGCAAATCATCATTGACCGGTTCTTTCACTTTTCTCATCTTCCTTCATCCCCAGCACTCCATTTACATATAAATTCCCCAAGTGTTTGCTGAATATCCATTAAAACATCAGTTTTCTGCTGTGTTTTATGGGGAATACAGGAGCAACAGACTTGATCTTTGCCATTAAAGAACTAATCATTTTATTAGGACAAGAGCTCTGGGTCAGATCAGGTTATTCAAGAATCTTCAGTGGCCCCCTAAAACTTCTTACTGTTGCTGTTCAATCATTTTTAAATTTTGTTTAACTCTTCATGACTCCATTTGGGGTTCCCTTGGGCAAAGCTGCTGAATAGTTTCAATTGTGTCTAATTCTTTGTTGCCTCCTTTTTTAGTTTTTTCTTGGCAAAGGTACTGAAATGGCTTGCTATTTCCTTGTCCAGCTCATTTACAGATGAGGAAACTGAAGCAAACAAGGTGAAATGACCTACTCAGATCCTCCTGGTTGCAGGACCTGAATTCAATCTTCTTCATCAGCCAGCTGCTCTACAACTTCCAGGATAAAATATGAACTCCTTAGCTTGGCATTTTAAAGTTTTGGACAATCTGCCTCCAGTCTCATTTCCTGGATCTATTTCTTTTCACTCAATGTTCCAACCATGCAAAATCTCATTACTGTTCTCTGAAGCCAGACTCCTACAACCTACTAAGTGCTGACTATTTTCTGTTCCTAGAATATACTCTTCATCTCATTCTCTTGAACTCCTAATTTTATTCAAAGCTCATTTCTGGAGTCATTTCTTCAGCTCATTCTACATATAAGGAAACTTGGGCAAACAGAGTGAAATGATTGCTCATGGTCATACAGCTAATAAGTTTCTGAGGTCATATTGGAACTCAGGAAATGGAAGGATTCTTCCTGGTTCCCGGTCTGGTACCTTATTCAGCATACTACCTAGCTGTCCTTCATGTCTCCCTACTCAAATTATTTTGTATTTCTTCCTTTCTTTATATGCAATATTTTCCCTTTCTCCTTCCCTAAGAGAATAAACTACTCAGAGCTGTTATGGATCAGAACTCTGAACTTGAAACAAAGGATTCTTACAAGGTGCCAAGTCAGTGGAATTGATAGAGACAATGTTTGTTTAGCATGGTGCTTAATAGCTCTCTAGTTCAATACATGTGCTTAGGACTTACTATAGTTCCACAAAATTTGCACCTATGACAAGAGAGCATATAAGCTCAGATAAACTCAGGGAGAGACAGAACTGGAAGACAGAGACTGTGGCGGTGGTCCTCCTGCTTCCCCCCACAGAAATCAAGATACATTCAGGAGGACCTCAAGAAGCTGGCAGAGAACACAAAGGACTGGTGGCAGGAGCTCAAGCTCTTGGAACCAAGGAGAGAGATAGGCCTCTAAGAAAGCTAACCTGGTCCCAGGAAAGGAGACAAGCCTGTGAAAGACATAATAAAGGATTTGGAATTTAACACCTGGCTGTACTTATATTGATTACTGAACTGAACCAAAGGCTGCTCCCAGAGACCTCCCTCCAGGAAACCAAAAAAGAGAACATTTCACAGAGCCAAGGAAAATGTTCTTATCTAGCTAGCTAGCTACTATGGTTTTTATCTGAGGCACCAGCAGCTGGAAGAATCAGGAAAGCTTTCAAGTGGAAGAACTGGCAATTCTAAGGGGTGGAAGTGAGGAAGGTGTTGTGTGGGACAGGTCAGGTGCAAGACTCCCTTCCCAATTAACTAATCAGAGACATCATCAGTTAGAAAGAGAAAGCATTTATTTAATCCCTGAACGGAGAGGCCCTGACACACTTGAGAGCCATCCCAACTCCACCATGTGCTCCTAGAACCTGGCCAGCTTCCAGCTTGTCCAGGGTTTAAAAGCAAAAAACTCGAGACTTCTCATTGGATAGACTAAAATACTGTAACCATACTTGACCAATGGTCACCAATGTTGGCTGCCTCCCATAGGTCCCGTCACTTCTTGCAACTTCATTCTCCAGAGATCAAATGACCTCCCCAAGGTCCCAGTTCTGGGAACAGGGATCATGTGACTCAATACTGAGAAATACTTCATTCAATCGGTCCCATTCAGTGTGCATCCACATGTGAGGAGCAAAGAGGGTAAAGAAAGGAGATGGAGTCTTATATGTGAGAAAAGGAGAAAGACAGTTTGAGTGGTCAAAGAAAGGCAAGAGCAGCAGAAATGAGATTATTCAAGGACAGTTTCATGAAGAATATAGAATTTGAGCTGAAAAAAGGGTTTAGATTTGAAGATATTAGAAGGGAAAGAGATCATTCTAAGTAGGTGACCAATTTGAGCAAGTCATGAACTCAAACTAAAAATACAGGAAGGAGAGGAAGCAATGAGGAGGTTAATCTGGCTCTGGCTGCATCCTAGAGTGGGAAGGTATATATGAGAGAGAAAGGAAGACAAATTTATCACCCCTTTGCAGATTAAGACTGTTAATCATGGAAATAACTATTAAATTACATCAGAAAACCTTTCAAGACATGCTTCTACTACTCCTACATCTGTTATTTTCTTTCTTTGTTTTGGGAACATCCATGCACACCTGACAGCTCCACACTGCAGCTGCCCCCAAGGCAACACGGGGACAATTGATGAAAACTCTAATCCAGCTACCCAGAGAAGGAAGGACACTTTCTGAGCACAGTTGGTTCTCAGAGCTGATCGACAATCAAGAGGCATATGTCCCTCTGAGGTTATTTTGGGATGTGTGTGCTTTGTGAGATGAATCAGACAAGCGAGTAGGATTTCATAGGGAATATTTGATCATGTCAACAATTCCATTTTGGGCTGACTGTTTTTCAGCTGAGGGAGGGGGGAGTATTGAAGATTCTTATCCTATAGACTCCTTATGCTAGAACAAATTTAAAATGAGTTTGCTTCAGGCGATCATAAATGGGGAAGTAAAGAGGGTGGAGAAGTAAAGGACCAATGTCAGGAAACTCAGGATACCTGTCATTATATCAAGCAGAGTCCCCTCAAAGCTCTGGGATTTCAAATTTCCTGTTCAAAGAAATAGTTCAAAGAAGAGAGTTCACTTTGATCATCACATTCCTAAGGTACTCAATTCTTTGGAAATGAAGCAAACAAAGAGATTTAATATGAGTTATCAGTATTATCTTTACTTTTGGACACCATCATTTAGAAGAGACTAGATTATATCCAGAGGAAGATGACCAATGGAGAGAAGAACCTTGCATTTATTCCAGAGAAAATTAACTGAAGGAAGTGGGAAGATATTTAAACTAAAGAAGACTTGGGGGACACAGCTGTTACATTCAGGGGCCAACACATGGAAGGATTAGGTTGGCTGCTTGGTTCCAGAAAGCATAACTAAAAGCAATGAACTTGAGTTATCTAAAAGTAAATTTTGATTTAATGTAAAGAAAATGTTCCCAATAATAAGATTTATCTAAAAGTTGAATTGGGAAGTTTCTGGAACAAGGCCATTCTCCTTTCTTGTAGGTAACCAAGTAAAGACTGAGCAACATTTTTGTTATGTGACCAAGAACATTTTTTATTCAGCTATGATTTGAATTGAATGGATACTAAGATACTTTGTGTCTGAATTTTACAAGTAAATGTAATTTTTTTAATAGTTTCAATTGATTGACAAGTGTTTTTTCAACTCTTACTATTGATTTTAAGTACTACCAGAATTTTTAGTAAAGAAAAATATATAATATAATTTATACCCTTAATCAGACTCCTACCATGAAAAGGAGACTAACATTTAGAGAATAATTATGTGCTAAATGGTGAGTTACATTCTACAAATCCCATTGGAACTTTAGGGGTAGTTAGGAATGATAAATACAGATCATAATCCTCTGGGAAGAGTTCATGGAGGAAGTGGGATTTTGTGGAGAATACACAGAGTAGAAAGAGGACTGGATTCAAGAAATCTGAGATTGACTACTTGCTTTTACAATCATTTACTTGATGACTTTAGGCAAATCACTTAACCCCTTCCTATTTTCTATTTTTTCATCTGATAGGTATAATAATACAAATATGTCTTCTCTTATAGATTTATTGAAAGGATTGAGCTTTGTAACCCTTAACATGGTACAGAAAGTTATGAATAGGGCCTAGACCAAATAATGAGTAGGATTTGATAGTTAAGAGAGAAAAGAACTTCCATTCAGGAGGAGTAAGAAGAAAAAAAGTAAATGGAGTCTACAAACAGACTAACCTAAGTGTAATGCAAAATGAGTTATGGTGGTGGTAATAATGGTTAACATTCATAGAACATTTTAAAAGCAAAGTTCTATACCTATATAATTTCATTTGCTCCTCACAATAACCCTGAGGAAAAGGTGGTTTTATTATCCCTGTTTTACAGATGAGAAAACTGAGGTTGATAAAAGCTAGATGACTTTCCCAGTCCTACAATCTAGTCTATTCCTATTTACTCTACCATCTAACTACTAAAAGAGTAAGAAATTCTACTGAATGGGTAGGATGAACCAAAGTAAATAGAACCTTGAAAGTCAGAAAGAGGACAACAAAACTGATGTAGTAACAAGGCGGAGGCAGTGTAACTTCATGATTAGGATCTGAGCCTGAGGCCCTGGCTTCAAATTCAGTACTCTTTTCACTACACAATGTTGCATATGTGAATAATTTCTGAAGAGAGGGAGAAGAGAAATTACAGATGAAATGCTTCTAAGGTTCCCTTCAAGTAGGATAAATGATGAGATGGCACAGTACTTAGAGTGCTGGACACTAGTCAGGAAAACTTGAGTTCATATCTGGCCTCAAGCACAAATCAGTTAAATATTCTCTGCCTCAGTTTCCCTAATTGAAAAATGGGGGAAATAATAAATAGCATCTGTCCCCCAGGATTGATGTGCAGATCAAATCACTTAGTATGTGACTAGGTGCTTAAAAAATGTTTCCTTCCTTCCTTTCTTTTTTTCTATGGTATCTAAGATCCAGTAATCTTAATTGTATGATACTACTCTAATGTTATATTCTAAGAATGAAAGACAGAGAATATTGAGGTACCTTTGAAAATCTAAGCATAGAGTATAGTTTTTGCCTTAGGGGGTGGCTCCCCCAAGGCAATAGAAAAGAAAGAGTGAATTCTTATTTTGAAACTATATATATATAAAATAACAGGGATACTAATCTCTACTCCAGACTTGCTAAAGAAAGAAACAATAGCACTTGGTGACAGATCAGATGTAGGTGTTAAAGGACAGGAAAGAATAAAGCATGACTGCTAGATATTTCAGCCTAAAAGCCTGAAAGATTGGTGATACATTTTACAGAGCTCAGTCTGAAACAAGCGAAATTTGAGTTGATAAGGAGACATATGAATGGAGATATCCAAAAAGCAGCTGGAATGATATACCTAGAGTGTAGGTAAAGAGCTCAAGAGAAAGAATTAACCTTCTTGCAAGGAAACAAATGCTTTTCACACCACATATAAGCTACATTTGGACCATGTTCATATTAAGTATTAAGTACAGCCAAAGTCTATGTTTATGCAAATTGTTCACTCTGAAAATGTCATTGGTCCCAGCCCATTGATGTTGCTTTGGGGGAACTTAGAGATTTCAACAAAAGAAACAAATTAGCCAATGAGGCTTGAACATTCATTGGCTTTTATTAAAGTCATATTGTAGCTCATATAATGGAAGACACTTAATTTGAGAAACTCAGGATGAGAGAAAAAAGAAGAGAACAAAGGGATTATTATTTTACACAAAAGATAATGTTACAAGAGCTCTGTAGGGAACAGGACAAATAAGGTGTGGGTCTTTGGTACTGTTGAGGTCAGGAACCAAATGTTGAGGTGTAGACCATGTGTTGAGGTCTACATTTGGGGTACCTAAATGAAATTAGGGTTTAGTTAAGGTCTAGTGGCAGGTTTGGGGTATAGGGAGTCAAACAGAGTTCCCCTGCAACCCCCTTGGATTCCGGGTAAGGATACGGCGGTTTATGACGTCTAGTAGTGGCGCAGAATTCCCAATAAAAGCATTTATTGGCCCAGAGAGCTAGATTAATAAAAGGTTTATTACTGAGTTTAGAAGTAGGAGATAGGTGAAGGTAGAGATAAGGAGGGCACTGGACAGAGGGTCCAGTAGACAGAGGGTCCTCACATAGCGACCATGTTTAGAATCTCTGCAAAGAAGGGTTCCCAGTGTGGCCCTTTTAAGTCGGAGACTTAGCTCGAGGGGCTTTGGGATGTAGCCCCAAAGTTGGCTCAGATCTGGGTGGGGCTGAGACAGGTCCGACCTTCTATTGGAATTCAAAGGGACCAGGATTTGTGAGTCAAAGGGTAATTTACATTAACTAGGGGGGGGGTTGGGAATCAAAGATTGGAATCTTTCCCGCATCAGTACAATGATCTTTGAAGGAATAGAAAGACCAGGAAGAGCCATGATCCAGAAGGCAGAAATACTCTTGCCCACCACACAGGTCATACCAAGCTCTTGTTCTCCAAATTATTTGGTATGTGGCACCTTAAAAACCCCAGTGATGGGGTGCAGCTTTTAGGGGAAATATAGCAGTAATCCTGAGGTCTCTTGACCTTAGAAGATTATTGTTCAAACAATCTGCCTATCAATGATTCTAAAGTCTCCTGACCCTAGGAATACTATAGTCCTGCAAAACATTGCTGTCTGTCAGAAAGACAATCTGTTGGTTAGTGATAACCAAGTTCCTGAGACAAACCTGAAGAAGGGACCCGAAACTCTAAAACTCCTTGAAGGAGAAAATCTCCTTCAACTCTGCCTCAGTGAGGGACCCTGCCCAAGGGAAACAAGACAAACAATTTCATTCTGTTATCTAGGTGGAGTTGGTTCAGTCCTGAGCAAAAGAATTCTAATCCTATTCAATTAAAGAAACTCATTCAATTCTATTCAAATTCCAGCTCAAGCTGAAACCTAGCTTGTATTTGAGCCAACTTGGGACTCCACCCACTAGCCCCCTTCAGCCTGTAGCCAAAGCTCCTATTATAAAAGAACTAATCTAAAATCCTCTCTTTGCAGAGGTTCTAGACATGCCATACTATGCCAAGGAAACCTCTGCCTGCTGGAATAATATTATATTCCAGTGTTATCCTCTCTTTACCCTCACCTATTTCCCTAACGAAACCTTATACCTCTCTGTCAGGATTTCTAACCTTACTTCCCAATCCCTATAATAAACCTCTTTTATCAATCTAGGTTTTTGGGTCTGTAAATTCCTTTAGAGAGAATCCCTACACCGCCAGAAGGGGGCTCCCCAAAATTCCCTATCCTTGCACAAATTCCAAGGGTGTTCAGGGGAGCCAAACCTCTCTATTTGGTTCCCTGAATCCCAAATCTGGCCCTAGACCAAATCATTTAATTCCCTGATCACCAGAAACCCTAATCTCATTTTGGTTCCCTAAATCTAGACATTATCATTTAGTTCCCTACCAGAGGGAACCCCAAAACCTAAACCTCATCATATTTTGATTCCCAGTCCCCAAAACTAGACTTTACCTCATCAAACCTACCTGTGAGTCATAAAATTAGCAAGTAAATAATATGAAGCTCTGGTCTCTCTAAATTTTCCTATAAATTTTCTTACCTCTAGTTCTTTATTAAATCCTTTTGGAACTTAGACCACTTCAATTGGTACTATAATTGTGGTGTCTTTCCCCTTCCCCTTCCCCATGTCATGTGGTACATCCTCTAACTCCACCATGCTTTCCAACTCCACTTCTCCTCCTTACAGCTAACTAACTCATTTAGGGTGCTAAGTTCTTTTCAGCATATGCCAGCTAAGGATATGCCCCAACCTCATGGGGTGCTCCCTTTCTACTAGGTAATTATGAGTTCCACTAAGGAGCTTGTCTTTCATACATTCTCCTATTATATTTCATATTATCCTTCCTGGTGTGTATTGTATCACTCCATTTTGTCTGTAGCCTATTGCTTTAAATAAATCTACCTTTTGTCAAAGAGAATAGCCATTGTGAATTCTACACATGACCCAACCTCAATTTTTGGTTGCTATCATTTGGTGAAAACCCCACATCATAGATCACATTACCTAACAGAGTCCCAACAAGAATGAAGAGGCTACCAATTTTATAAGAAAAATGTTATTATTATGGCAGAAACTAGGCATTGATCCATACTTAACGCCGTACACCAAGATAAGGTCAAAATGGGTTCATGACCTAGGCATAAAGAATGAAATTATTAATAAATTAGAGGAACATAGGATAGTTTACCTCTCAGACCTGTGGAAGGGAAGGTTTTAAGACTAAAAGCAGAACTAGAGATCATTACTGATCACAAAATAGAAAATTTCAATTATACCAAACTGAAAAGTTTTTGTACAAACAAAACTAATGCAGACAAGATTAGAAGGGAAGCAATAAACTGGGAAAATATTTTTACAGTCAAAGGTTCTGATAAAGGCCTCATTTCCAAAATATATAGGGAATTAACTCTAATTTATAAAAAATCAAGCCATTCTCCAATTGAAAAATGGTCAAAGGATATGAACAGACAATTCTCAGATGAAGAAATTGAAAATATTTCTAGTCATATGAAAAGATGCTCCAAGTCATTATTAATCAGAGAAATGCAAATTAAGACAACTCTAAGATACCACTACACACCTGTCAGATTGGCTAAGATGACAGGAAAAATAATGATGATTGTTGGAGGGGATGCGGAAAACTGGGACATTGATTCATTGTTGGTGGAGTTGTGAACTAATCCAACCATTTTGAGAGTAGTTTGGAACTATGCTCAAAAGTTATCAAACTGTGCATACCCTTTGATCCAGTAGTGTTACTACTGGGATTATATCCCAAAGAGATTATAAAGAAGGGAAAGGGACCTGTATGTGCACGAATGTTTGTGGCAGCCCTTTTTGTAGTGGCTAGAAACTGGAAACTGAATGGATGTCCATCAGTTGGAGAATGGCTGAATAAATTGTGGTATATGAAAATTATGGAATATTACTGTTCTGTAAGAAATGACCAACAGGATGATTTCAGAAAGGCCTGAGAGACTTACACAACTGATGCTATGAAATGAGCAGGACCAGGAGATCATTATATACTTCAACAACAATACTAGATGATGACCAGTCCTGATGGATCAGGCCATCCTCAGCAACGAGATCAACCAAATCATTTCTAATGGAGCAGTAATGAACTGAACTAGCTATACCCAGAAAAAGAACTCTGGGAGATGACTAAAAACCACTACATTGATTTCCCAGTCCCTATATTTATGCACACCTGCATCTTTGATTTCCTTCACAAGCTAATTGTACAATAATTCAGAGTCTGATTCTTTTTGTACAGCAAAATAATGTTGTGGTCATGTATACTTATTGTGTATCTAAGTTATATTTTAATATATTTAACATCTACTGGTCATCCTGCCATTTAGGGAGGGGTGGGGGTGGGGTAAGAGGTGAAAATTGAACAAGAGGTTTGGCAATTGTTAATGCTGTAAAGTTACCCATGTATATATATCCTGTAAATTAAAGGCTATTAAATAAAAAAAAAAAAAAAAAAAAAAAACAAGAAAAATGTTATTATTACTCTGGGAATCTACTTAGCCTCCTACTTTTGAAATTAGTGGGTAGGTGTAATGCTGGAGAAACTGAGGCAGATGGAAATTAGAGAGTTTTAATATTTTATTTATTGGAGAGCTTAATTGATTGACTGGACAGGACTCGCATCTCAAAGTATCCAGTGGTGAATGTGAGAATCCCAGTTTTTTTTGTTTGTTTGTTTGTTTTGTTTTTAATAGGACTCTAATAAGAAGAGAAACAAAGGCAGGAAGTAAAGAGCGGGAAGTCTCAGAACCATAAATTTGGTTCTAGCAGGATGGGGAGAAAATTATAAATTCTTACTAAGAAGCCAGAGTCAGGATGTCTGAATAAAGAGAAGCAAAGATGTCAATTAGATATCCGAGATAGTCTTATCTTTTGTAATGTTTAGAGGGGGTAGTGCAGCCTTAATGAAAGGGAAGGGTTGCATACCAGCACTCAAGGCAATGGAGATATAATCCAGGGAAACTAATGCAGGGAAACTGAGGTAGAACAGTCCAAGAAGATTGTAGCATAACATAGGAAGCCTCCAATCCTTGAACTTCACAGCATAGTTCAGTTTCTAGAAAGGAAGATTTTTAAGATAAGGTAGATTCAAAGAAATAGTAATGATAACAGTCACTATAACAGTAGATCAGTAAGTAAAGTATTAACAATCTACTGGAGAAAAGGTAGTTCCATTCACACAAAAACTTGATGCCCTTTTGCAGTGTCTTTCATAGTGTTGTCATCCATTAAATCTAACTTGTTACTTTTTTAAGTCATGTGCAAACCATTTAATCTCTATCAGGCTCAAGTTTCCTTATTTTAAAATGGAGATAAATGATTATTAATTGCCTGTAGTTAGCACCTACCTCCCTTAGTTACTGTGAGAATACAGAAAGCATTCTGCATATCTTAAAATACAAGATAAATGTCAGTAATTGTTGTTTTTAAGTGCTAAATGGTTATTACTATTATTATTTTAAACAGAGATTATCTTCTACTTCCTTTAGGTTCCTTCTTCCAGAGATATAAATGAAATATCTCTCTCTCTCTCTGTGTCTCTCTCTCTGTCATTCTAATTGTTTACTAAGAAAAGACTACTTAATAGAGATTTTATAAACAATGAGATCTCATCATTGAATCAAATCCAGTTGTTTTAACCAATAAGGAAACTAATGCCCTGAGACATCATCAGAGTTGTGTACAATTAATTAAATAATGAATGGTAGAGCTAAGATTTGAATCTAAGAATTTTTATTTCATACTTTGAATTCTATCAGACTACACCTGGTTTTCACATTCAATAGAGACAGACCCATTATGACTGAGTTTGACCCTAGAAGATAGGTTAAGGACATTTCTTAGTGGTACTTTCAACTACATCATGCAGCTTTCTAGAATGAAGGTGAAATGGCTTTTAAAACAAATGTGCTTATAGAATGGAAAGGGATAGATTTATGATGAATATGAAAATACATTGAGAAGATTTGCATATATTTAACCTGTATCAAATTGTTTGTTGTCTAGGGAAGGAGGATGGGGAAGAAAGAGGGAGAAAAATTTGGAACACAAGATTTTACAAAGGTGAATGTTGAAATCTTTCTTTATAGGTATTTGGGAAAATAAAATACTATTTAAATTCTAAAAAAAAAAAAAAATAGGAATAGCTTTTATAAATCTACCTAGAAGAAATTCATAATCAAATGTAGGATAGAGGGAATGATCCCACAAAATGTAAATGTATTTGCATAAACAACATCAATGCAACTAGAGTAAGATAAGAAATTATAATGGAGGAGAAAATAAATGATAATTTTACCTTATATTTCTAATGACTGATACTTTAGGTAGATAGATAAACAAAATAGCTATATTGGTATATGTGTATATATGTATATATTAGTATATTGATTGCATACATGCATACACATGTGTATATATATGCAAATATGCATATGTATATGTGTGTACATAGGTGTAGGTGTATAATTTCCTAATAAACACAGTGATCTAAGGATAAAAACAAATTATTTCACAATAAGAATTTCAACTATGTTTAAAAACTGCCTAAAATGTTTGGAGAGAATGTGGAATAAATTGGGACACTAATTCACTTTGGGGAATGGATTGAACCACTTTGGAGAGCAATTTGGAATTATACCCAAAGAATTATTAAACTGCCTATACCCATTGACCCAGAAATACCACTACTAGGGCTGTTTCCAATGAAATTTAAAGAAAAAAAAAAGAAGAAAAAAAAAAATGTGTCCTAGAATATTTATAGCAATTGTTTTTTGTTTGTTTGTTTGGTTGGTTGGTTGGTTGGTTTTTGGTTATAGCAAAGAACTGGAAATTGCAGGGATGCCCGTCAGTTGGGGAATGGCTGAACAAGTATAGGGTCGTGATGGAATACAACTCTGCCATGAGAAATGATAAACTTAATGATTTTAGAAGGAAAAAAAAAACATGGAAAGACTTGCATGAAATGATGAAGAGCAAAATCAGTAGAACCAAGACAATGTTGAATATAATAATAGCAATATGACTTTAAAAACTAATTTGAGTCACTTTTTTTGACTATTATAGATACCCAAATTTACTACAAAGGATTTATAAAGGAAGATGCTAACTGCGTCCAGAGAAAGAACTAATAAAATAGAAATATGTATAGAATGGTTTTACATACATTCACATTTGTGTATAATGCAGGAGGTGTTTAAGATCAGTGAAATCATTTGCAAGACAACCACGGGCAATGATGAGCTAAAAGTTAAGGCACAACAACCTCCCACTGCTTGAGTTCTTTAAGTTGATAATTGTGTGTGGTCCATGAATGATGTTAAAAATATACAAATGGATCTTGGCAGGAAAAAAAAGAAGGTTCCCCGCCCCTAGTTCAATGGTAGCCATCTCTAGGGTGGGGAAGCATAAGAAAAAGAAAAGGAGGGGAAAGAAAATTATATGACAATTTTGTTATATATATTCAATGAATAGCAGGTTGTTCATAATAGATTTGCAGTTTCATTTAAAAAAATTCAAGTCACTAATAACAAGAGAAATACAAATTAAAACAGCTCTGAAGTTTCAGCTCATTCTCATTAAAGGGTTGAGGATTACAAGCATTTAAAATATTCAGTGTGGGAAGATCTGAAGGAAACCAGGCATACTAATCTAGTCTTGGCAGAGCTGGGAATTCGTCTAAGCATTTTGGAAAATAATTTGGAATTTTGAGAAAAAATCATTAAACTCTTAATTTCATGTAATGCAGAGCTCCCATGGATGGACAAATAATCTAAGGAGGATAATGATTAGGAAAAAAGCCTCATTTATATCAAAATATTCATAGCAGTATTATGTATGCTTGTAAGGAACAGGAGGCTTAACAAATTTTAAATATTAATATAGTGAAATACATTGTGTGATAACAAATATGAGTATTAAGAATTCAGAAAAATGGGAAGATTTATATGGACTGATACATGGGGAAATAGCATTAGGATAGCAATATGCATAACTACAAAACATAGATAACATGAAAGGAAGCAGTATTCTGATTTATTTTAACAATCAATCTCCATTTTGAAGAAAAGATGATGAAACATCTCATTCCTCTCAAGAGAGAAGTAGGGTACTATGGATTGAGTATGTGACATACATTTTCATAAAGAGTCATTCTTATTCCTTGGTTTTGCAATATTTTATGTGTCTTTCATAACATGGGGTTCAATGGAAGGGGGTATATTAAAACGTTAATGTAGTATTTTTAAAAAGTTTTAATGAAATAAAAAATATATATATCCTTTCCCATAGCTATCATCCGGACTCGGAACCTCACATGATTTTCCCCACAATTCCCAATATTACCCACATGTCCCCAGAGTAATTTCTCTGACTGGGTGTGAGAGTAATTTCTCTGACTGGGTGTGAGATTGCTTTGACAGGCAAATTTGAAAGGACCAGAGTCAAATCTCACTCCCAGGAGGCCTGTTCTGTTCTGTGTCTCCTGCAGTGATTAGAGTCTCTTCCCTGTGTCTTTCTACTGGTAATCAGATTCAAGGAATCATGGAAACACTGAAGACACATCCCTCAGGAGTACTGAACACCAGACAGATCCCACTACTCAATCACAGGGACAAGCTAGTCAAGATAACATTTGTGAAATGATATGCTGCCTGCTTCGCTTATGTGGGCTCTGCTGAAAGTAGCACCTTTCCCATCAGCAAAGGCAGAAGCAGAAAAAGAGCTTTTGCAAACAATGCTACATCCCATCAAACAGCACCAAAAGGAGCTGATGGAGTACCTTTACCTGTCCCCAAATCCGTGTTTTCATCTTTTCCTAGAATTACATAAGTCTAATAATGCATTTTCAGGCATTGCAAAATAGAACAGGTTGTGACTGGAAATAGAGGACCTATGTTCAGGACACATTTCTGCTACTTTGTCCAAGCCATTTAACCATTCTGGACCTCAGTTTCTTCATTTGTAGAATAGCATGGTGGCACTAGATGCTCTCTGAGGATCCTCCTAACTTTGGATTTATGATTCCTCTAAACTCCACAACAATTCTGTGGAGAAAGTTATATAAATGTTTTTATCTAAGAGATGTTAATTGAATTAATTGCCCAGGATCACAAAACTACTAAGTATGTGAGTTTTGAAGCCAGGACTTCCTGATGTCAGTTCTAGCACTCAATCCGCAAAACCATGCTATTTTAATACTTTTCAGATTTATGATTGAATCAGTGTGGGGACTCCATCTGCACCATGTATTCTAAACTTTTATTGTGTATGTCACAGATTTCTTTAGCAGTCTTGTGAAGGACTTCTTAGAATAAGTCAAGTCAAAATAATTTTGTTTTTTAAATGCTTACTATGTTCCAGGGATTGTGCAAAGCAATGGAGATACAAATACAAGCAAAATGAAAGGTAGCCCCAACCTCAAACAACTTACAGTCAAATGCGGGAAGACAACATATAAAAGGGTGTAGAAGGCCAACTGGTCTGAGCCCATACTGGTTCACCATCTCTAACAGATGTAGAGGGCCAGGAGGTCCATGTACATGCTGGTTTACCATCTCCCTAATAATTGTGAAGACAGGGCAGCTAGTTAGTACAGTGGATAGAGCACCAGCCCTAAAGTCAGGAGGACTTGAGTTCAAATCTGATCTCAGACACTTAACACTTCCTGGCCCTGTGACCTTGGGCAAGTCATTTAACCCCCATTGCCTCAGCAAAAAGAAAAAAAAAAAAACATATTGGGCAAAAATCAGGATAATCTTGATGGAGAATGCATGCAATAGAAACAAGGCATTTTAAGTATATTATTTACCCCTTAACAATGAAGGACATAATTGAGGTAAATACATTACCTCATACATTCTGCTATTTACTACTCCTTTCCACAAGTATTGATAAAACATTGCAGCTATTTATAATTCTGTTGTTGTTGATGGGCCTCACAACTAGGTTATTTACAGTGTTCTGTTGATAAGTATCTTAGTATAGCTGGTTGGAGTGGATACTGAAATGTCAAAGTATAGAATGTACATTAACCCTGGAGGGATAATGATGTCAACTGTAGCTAGCTGGTGAAATTGTTACACTAGCCTAAAAGATATATTAAGCTGGCACTGGGATTAATAAAATAAAAACTACAAAACAGACCTTCTTCCTGGACTCAGTGCCCACATTTGCAGTATTTATTGGAGCTGGACTCCAACGAAAGGGAACCTAAAAGCTAGGAAGAGGTGGATTAGGGCAAGATTTAGGAAGTCAAAAAAAATAGTATAGTAATGAAGGGTGACTGGTCTTGCTCCTATTTAAAAATGGAGATTCCAGAAAGAATTCACCAATGAAAGAAAGGCGCATAGGTGGAACCATCTCCCGGGAGAGAAGCTTTCAAAAATAGAGGTAACTTCTAGAGAATGATATTTTTAAAGGCATATAAGTATAATATAAAGACAGTAAAATATATTGATTTGTAAAAGAAATCAATTATACTGAAATTAAGTTGTAATTTAAAAAAAAAACCAAAGTTCATAAATTCTGGGTTAGGAATCATGAAAATAGACCACACTCTTTTAATAACTTATAAAACTGTCATAGATAGGCTTTTAGAAGTTGCTGTAATGGAAAATGAGGTTCTCCAAACCTATATCAGCTTCTTCTCACTGTATGGCTCATATTCAGTTTTTCCAATTTGCAAGAGTTTACGGTCTCTTTCCATTGTCTAAAAGATTCCAGCAGTACTTTCATGCCACAATGACAAATTGCAGTGTGTTTTTTTTTTGTTTTTTGTTTTTGTTTTTTTGCTGAAAAAATGTGAATGTGATAAGCCTATGTTAAGCACTATAATAATTGATAATAATTATAATAAATATATTTTTATTAAATTTTATCAAACATAAAATATATAATAAATATAATTGATAATAATATATTAAAAAATGGCTGATTTTGTCCAGGAACTAATTATTCCATTGGGAAGAACTTTGTTCTGGTATCATTGTTGCCCTGTCTTCCTTCCTAAACTGTGTCCTCCTCCAAGCTTTCCAGTTTCTGATCACTCTCCTTCCTGATATCTTGCTTCACAATCCTGACTTTTCCCTCTTTCCTACCCCCCATATCCAATCATTTGCCAAGTCTAGCTAAAGCTAGGCTTCATCCATTGCCTGCTCTCCTTTCACATGAACTTTATCTTTGTTTAGGCCCTCAGTGCCTATAAAAATTTTTTTAAAAAGCTTGCATATTTTTAGGTTTGCAAAGTGGTATATTACATATTACACATACATGCGTGCTTATACACACATACCTTCTACATTACAAATTTCCCTATTGTGGTTTTCAAGATATCCATGGGTCAGCATAAATTATTAAAAGTAATTTTTTTTGAAGTTTTGCAGAAGGTGCAGACAGCACAGAACCTATGACCAAACTAAATTTTATGATAAAGTACTAAAAACCTCTCATAAAAGAAAAAAGAACAAATTCAGATGTTTCTCTGGTACCAAGGGAGGACCAAAAACTTTTATGTGGATCATTAACACTGCAATCTCAGTTGATCTTCGTATCAATAAGGTAAGGAAAATACAATTCTTATCTTCATTATAGTGATTGGTAGAGAAAGTTTAAATTTTGCTCAAGGTCATGTGAGTAAATATCTAATGGAAAACTCAAATTCAGATCTTCCTAACTCCTTATTCAACATACTCTCATCAACACCACCATCCAGCTGCCACCTGCACGGTTTTCAGCCTCTTAATGGTTCCTCCATTTTAAGGTTCTCCCATTTATAATCCATTCTCTAAATGGCCCTAAAAAAATCATCTCCCTAAAGTATCAGTCTGACCATGCCCCTCTCAAGTTTGAGAAGCTTCAAGGATTTCTAACTATTTTAAGGATAAATTACAAGTTACTAATTTTGGAATTTAAGGCCTCTCACAATCTAGTTTGGAAGACCTCCCCGTGTCCTTCTAGATTTATTCCACACCAATCCCCCTTCACACATTCTCCATTTAGATAAATTGACCTCATAGATACTTCCTATAATTGTCACACCAATACCCTATACATACATATAACTCAGAGATGGAGTCAACCAGAATCAACCTTCTTCCCCAGATCCTTTGATGTCTATATCAACTCACACTACCTGGAAGGGCAAGATTGCAGTTAGTTTCTCCACTTTTTTTTTTTTTTTTTGCCTGAGACCCTCACTCTAGCTTAGTCCAAGAACTTCTCTGCCTTGCCTAGTGATTTAGTATATTCCAGGGACTCCTACACTGGTTCTAGAATCTAATCTGCTAAAGAGCCTTTGTCTTTGCCATTTTCCTGAAGCAAATGTTCCCCTGGAGAGGACACCTGGCTGCATAGGCTTCCTTCCAGGGAACCAAGTCCATTTGTATTGGCAGGCTTCTGTTCAGCTGACCTCCCAGTCCTTGTTCTCTCTCTTGGCAGTGTTTCTCCCAGTCTGCTTACAACAGGCAAACCTCAAGGGTAGAGATCAGGTGTGTAAGCTGACTGGCAATCAATCATCTTCAATCTTATCTCAGTGGGACTAGAGGGACCCAGTATATAGCAAGAAATTCATACTTTGTCAAGGAGTAAATCCCATCAAGGGGATTTGATGCCTGTTTAAGGAGAAAAGAAGTCAGTACAATGAGCAGGGAAGATTTGTATGCCATGGAATGACAGTGAAGTTAGTTAATAACACTCATTATAACATACTGCTATGAAAATTTTGAGTTATTTTATTAACTTAGTTATTGATACTCACATAATTATTGTTTTTATGTGATTGTTATTATTAGCCAAAAATAATACATTCTATGGTGAATTATCACAGCATGACAGTGACCCTGGCTTTTCAAAAACTCTGCCATGAGAAGTTGTTTTTTTTTTTTTTAATACTATTTAGTTATTTCCCCACTTACATGTTAAGAAAAATTTAAGCATTCATTTTTACAAAAATTTAAGTTCCAAATTTTAATCACTCCTTCTTCTCCCCTCTTTCAAAAATGGTAAGCAGTTTGGTATGGTTTATACATATGCCATCAGGTAAACAGATTTCTGTAATAGTCACAGTTGGGAAAGAAGCAACAAATCAAAAGGAAGGGGAAAAATGAGAAAGAATAAAACAAGTAATAAAATAAATTTGATTTGCATTCAGAGCCCATCAGTTTTTAATCTACATATGGATAGCATTTTTTCTTCCTGAATCTTTTGTACTTGTTTTGGATCATCATGTTGCTTCAAAGAACAAAGTCATTCATCATTGCTTATCACACAATGTTGCTGATACTATGTACAATGTTTTCCTGGTTCTGTTCATTTTATAATGCATCAGTTTGTATATGTCTACCTGTTCTTCATTTCTTATTGGAAAATAACATTCCATTTCATTCATATGCCATAGCTTCTTCAGTCATTCCCAAGATAGGTATCGCCTCAATTTCCAATATGTAAAGGGCTACTATAAATATTTTTTTGCACAGGTAGATCTTTCTCCCTTTTTTATGATCTTTTGAGGATACAGACCCAGAAGTAGTATTGCTAGATCAAAGGGTATGCACAGTTTGGTTGCCCTTTGGGCATTGTTTAAAATTGCTCTCTAAAATGGTTTTATCAGTTCACAGCTTTAGCAACAGTGCATTAGAGTCCCAATTTGCCCTTATAGTCTCCAATATCTATCACTTTCTGGGTTTTTATTTTGTTGTTGTTGTTATTATTCATATTAGCCACTCTGATATCTGAGGTGGTACCTTAGAATTGTTTTAATTTACATTTCTCTCAAAAAAAGTGATTTAGAGTACTTCTCATTTTTCCTGTGCTTATAGCTTTGATTTCGTCATCTGAAGTTTGCCTACTCACATTCTATTAACTAATTATCAGTTGGGGAATGGTTTGCACCACTATATATTTGGCTCAGTTCTCTATATATGTGAGAAATGCAGCCTTTATCAGAAACGCTTGCTGTGAAGATTGTGTCCTAGCTTTCTGTTTTCCTTCTAATCTTGGTTGCACTAGTTTTGTTTATATAAAAGTTTTTTTTTAATTTAATATAATCAAAATTACCTATTTTGCATTTTGTAATGTTTGATCATGATCATGTTTGATCGTGAATTAATTCCTCCATTCCCCATAGAACAGGTTGACTATTACTTGCTCTTCTCACATGATTATAGTGTCACATTTTATATCAAAATGTGCTCATTTTGAACTTAGCTTGGTACACAGTGCAAGAATTTGGTCTATAATTAGTTTCTGTTCTACTGTTTTGTAGTTTTCCCAGGAATTTTTGTCAAATAGTGAGTTTCTTCCCCCAAAGCTGGGATCTTTAGGTTTATCAAACCCTAGGTAGCAACTGTCATTGATTACTATGCCTTGTGTATCAAATCTATTCTGCTAATCCATGACTCTACTTTTTGATCAGTATCAGATGATTACTGCTTTATAATCTATTTTGAGATATGGTATTCTAGGCCACCATCCTTTGGATTTTTTTTTTCATTAATTCCATTGATATTTTTGACCTTTTATTCTTCCAGATAATTGTTAATGTTATTTTTCTAGGTACATCGGATAATTTTTTGGTAGTTTCAGATAAGTTGTTTCATTGTATTATTGAATAAGTAAATTAGTTTAGGCAGAATTGTCATTTTTATTATATTATCTCAGGCTACTCATGAACAGTTGATATTTTTCCCAATTAATTAAATCTAACTTTATTTATATGAAGTGATTTGTAATTATGTTTATATTGTTCCTGAATATTCTTAGCAGGTAGAACTCCTAAGTTGTTTCTATTGTTTACAGATATTTTTAAACGGAATTTGTCTTTCTATATCTTACTACCAAGCTCTGTTGGTGATGTAAAGAAATACTGATAATTTATATGGGTGCCTCTTACTATCATGAAACTTTACTAAAGTTGCTAATTATTTCAAGTTATATTTTAATTGATACTCTAGGGTTGTCTAAGAGAATGATATAAAGAATGATGGTTTTGTTTCCTTATTGCTTATTCTAATTCCTTTGTTTGTTTTTCTTCTCTTATTGCTATTTTCTATGTGTATATCCCATTCACATTTATAATTATAATTCCTATATGTATCTTTCCCTCCATCCTATTCCTCCTCCTTTTAGTCCTCTCTCTTCTTTCACCCTTTTTCTCCTCACCAATGCTTTGCTCATGTTTACTAACTCCCCTAATATGCCCTCCCTTTTATCAATTTCTACTCCCATCTTTTTACTTAATTTCCTTTCTTACTTCCCTATTCAGTCTCATTAATTTCCATATTCAACTGGGAAATTAATGATACCAAACAGGGAAGTAAGAAAGGAAACAACCATATTCAACTGGTTGTATATATTATTTCCTCTGAGCTAATATTGATGAGCATGCTTCAAGTAATGCTTTTTGTTTCCTTTCTCATTTTTGCCTCCACTATAATGTCTTTTGTTCTTCTTCATGTGAAATAATTTATACAATTCTATTTCTCCCTTCCTTCTCACCCAGTGTGCACCTCTTTCTCATCTTTTTTTTTCCCTCAAATTCACCTTCTGCCTGAACCCTTTGTCTAATTATATTTCTTTCATCTGTACTATTAGTGATACTATTGTTAAGAATTACAAATATCATATTTCCTTATATAGATGTAAACAGTTTAACTCCATTGAATCCCTTATGTTTCCTTTTCCCTTTTTAACCTGTTTATATTTGGGGGGAGGGGTTTTGATATTGGAGATCAAATATTTTGGTTTTGTTCTGTTTTTTTCCACATGAAATCTTGAAATCCTTCTATTTTATTGAATGACCATTTCCCCCCCTTGATTTTTCTGGGTAAGTGATTTTTGGTTTTAGTCCTGGTTCCTTTGCCTTATAGAATATCATGTTTCATGACATCTGATATCTTGGTGTTAGAGTTGCCAAGTTCTATCTGATCCTGATTGTGACTCACCAATATTTGAATTGTTTCTTTCTGTTTACTTGTAGCATTTTTTTTCCTTTATCTTATATATATATATATATATATATATATATATATATATATATATATTTAATTTGGGTATGATGTTCCTTGAAGTTTTTATTTTCGGATCTTTTTTTTGAAGTGATCTATAAATTATTTTAATGCCACTTTGCTGACTAGGTTCATAATATCAGGACAATTTTTCTTGATAATTTCTTGAAAGATGCTATCCAGGTTCTCTTTTTGATTATGACTTTCAGGTAATCCAATGATTGTGATATTGTCTTTCTTGGATTTATTTTTCCAGGTTACTGTTTTTTTTTTTCCCATGAGTTGTTGTATATATTTTTTTATTCTTTTCAATTTGACTGATTGTTGATGCTGCATAGAGTCATTAGCTTCCACTTGCTCAATTCTAACTTTTAAGGTGTTTTTTCCCTCACTTAGCTTTTGTACTTTCTTTTCTATTTGTCCAATTCTACTTTTTTAAACAATTGTTTCTTTTTCCAAGATTTTGAATCTCTCTCTCCATAATTCTCTTGCATCACTCTCATTCCCTTTCCCAATATTTCTTTTACCTCTCGTATGATTTTAAGCTCCTTTTTGAGTTCTTCCATGAGTTCTTTCTGGACTTAAGACCATTTCCTTTATTTTTTTTTTCTTTTGGGTTTTTGATGTTTTGACAGTTATTCTACCCTGAGTTTGTGTTTTGGTCTTCCCTGTCATCATAATAACTTTCTATGGTCAGATTCTTTGTTGTTTTTTGCTCATCTTCTTTGCAGGGAGGTTGAGGTACTTTTTTCCTTTCTTTTAAATTTAAGTTCTGCTAGACTTCTTGTGCTAGTGGCTGCAGGCCCTGACTGTTTAATTGGTGCTACATTAATGTTGCTCTGAGGCCCAGGGGAAACCTTTGTGTGTAGTAGTAGTAGTCTGAAGGACTGATATGGTGTGTAGCTGGATCTGTTGTATGCTGTAGAACCTGGCAGTTTAGTTGCTACTGATCTGGTATCCTAGTGGTGGTATCTGGATGTGCTGAAACTCTGTAAGGTGTTTCTGCATTTGCCCCAGGGCTACACTAAAGCAGGGGCAGCCTAGCCTACCTCTAGGGACTGCCTGTTTACCTGCGGCTATGCTGAAGCACATGGGGATCTGGTCTCCGGAGAATGCTTGTTTGCCCAGAGCTGTGCAGAAACATGTAAAGGATGTCTATTTGCCCAAGGTTACACTGAAGCATGGATGCTTCCCAAAGCTGGAGTCCCCAGCTACCCTGGTTATGTCAAGGCACATGAGGGGGTCTTTGTGTTGGTATTCATTCACACTGGTACCCAGGATCTCCTCCTGATTTGCTCCAGTAAAGTTTGCTGCTGGCTCACTGGGAACCTTCCTGATTTGGACTGCATTCTCCCCCTGCCACCTTTACCAAAGTGAGACAGACCCCTCCTGCTGATCTTCTAAGTTTCCTGAGCTAAAAGATTTTTTTACCCTATTTCCTTGATGGTTCAACTGTTTCAAAATCTATCTAGGAACACTATTTTATGGTTGTGGAGATCTGGAGATGAACATGGGAGAGTTACAGTCATTCATTGCTTATTCCATCGTCTTGGCTTCTGAAGTCTAATCCTATGATTTTTTTTTAAATGTCATTACTTCAAAAAATAAACTCCAGTTACCAGAGAATTCACTGAGGTACAGTAGTTGTGACTTTAAAAATGTTGGATAAGCAAGTTACTTGATGTTTTATATCAACGTAAAGAGAAGACTAAATCCTAACTTGATGTTTATGTGAGCAGATCCAGTTGGTATCTGATAGTGCCTGGTCAAAAATCAGGAAATATTCTTATATGAGCAAGGAGCGTGTTCATATATACATTTTTCCCCATAAGGGTTATTCTAGACCTACAGTGAGTCATTAGCTACAGAAAAAATATGAGTTTAACATTTTTTGGTGGGGATAATGTTTTAAGTATAGACAGAGACTATGCCCTTTCTCCAAGATCCCAGTTCTAGAATAAATAACCATTATCAAATAAACTCCACCATTGTTCTTATATGTGATATGTCCCTTGTCTCTAGTGGTCCCCATTCATACCTCTAATTTTCCATTCTAAAATAATACTCCTTGGCCACCAGTGCTATGTATGCTTTTGCTTCTATTAGAATATAAGCTTGTTGAGGGCAGAAACTACCTTTCCTTTTGATTTTGTATCCATAATGCTCAGGATAGTGTTTGACATATAGACATTGTATAATTTTTTATTCATTCACTGGCAATTCATTCATTTGGTATCTAGATGATGTAAAGTCTCAGGCCTGGTTTCAGGAAGACCTGAATTTAAATATATCTTCAGACACTAATGTGTAACTTTGAGAAAATCACTTAACTTTTTTTTTCTTCAGTTCCTTTATCTGCAAAATGGGGATAATAGTAATAATGCCTACTTATAAGGCTGTTGTAGGGATTATATGACATAATAATTATAAAACACTTAACACAGAGTTAAAAGTAGTTGACCAGGAGGGTAAACTCCAATTACCCTAATCTATATTGAGTCACTGGACTCAGATAGTTCCAGAAGAGAAAAAAAGGGAGGTGACCTTATACAGCCTTTTCACTCAAATCCAATTGACTTGCATGTCAGAGCATCACCTCCCTGATATCATGACCCTCTTCAAGAATGAATGAAAAATCACAAGAACAATAAGATCAACCTCTCTTCATGGACTTATTCAGAATACAGAATGTGGGAGATCAGTTATTCCAACTAATACTTGATCAAAAATCTCTTCTATATCAAGTCTTTGTTAAAAAAAAAAAAAAAAAAAAAAAAAAAAAAAAGAACTATGGGGAAGGAGTACCATCATCTCCTGAGCCAGTCTGGGAAACTTTTAGATATCTCTTGTTCATGACAATGGACCAAAATCTATCTTTTTTCCAGAGAGACTTCTATGAATACTCTGCCTAATAAAATATCTTTCTTAAGATATGGCAAACACAATTAAAATTTTCTAAAATAAATCTCTCCTTCTTTCATTAAAAAAAAGGATATGGCAAACAAAGTAAAGCAGGATATCATTTCCATATATATAGCTTCAGTCTTGTTCTCATAGAGAAAGAAAACAAACATTTATTAATCACCTATTCTATTCCAGGCACTTTTGCTAATTATTTTACAAATACTATTGCATTTGCTTCTCATAATAACCTTTATAAAGTAAGTGCTGGTATTATCTATATTTATAATTGATTAAACTAAGGGAAACAAACAGTGAGTATGTTGCTCAGGGTCACAGCTAGAAATTGTCTGAGACCATATATGAACTCAGTTCTTTCTGAAGAAGTACAGCATTCTGTCCTTATAGCATGGATGAGGACAAAGTTATTGATTCACCTTGCAAACAAAAAAGCTCTTTGCACAACAAACCTCTTGGTCCTAAGAAGCACTTATTTAATACTTGAGTCTCTTAGCTCAATTTCTTGCAGTTTCCAGACCTTTTTAGCAATGAAAAAAATCTGAAGACTTTGTTTGTTTGTTTTGTTTTTTATTCTCTTGTGTTGTGGTTCTTTAACAAAGAACATTGAAAACAAATTTCTCACCAATGAAGAGAAAATCAGAACCTCTCAACTCCAAGTTTCATAGAAAATCTCTTTCAGGCAGAAGTGCCAACCAGAGAATGCCTAAACATTAATCTTCTTGGATGAAAAATTGGTAAAAACAGACCTCATACTATTACCATACAACCAATATGATACAGAGTGAAAAGTAAGGAGTCAAAGGAAACACCATCCTCAGAAGCCCATATATCCTCTCCAAATATCATTATGACCCATGGATAATTTTGAATAAATATTTATCTCTTCAAAAATGCATCTTTGCATGTGTATCCTCCAAGCCAAAGTACAAATACTTGAAATCATAATAAATAAAGAACAGTTCATTCTCATCTAAGAATTTTAGTGGACTTCAATGTCAATAGTAGGATGCAGTTTCAAAGGGAAAAAACCTAATGCAGTGTTCCTGAGGATCCAAGTTGCTAATGTCTTCCCCTTTATACTTACTGTCCATGCCCCATATATCTATCAGATATGTTCCTAAGTTCATGTACTTTCTTTTCTGTATTAGAACATGAGTTCCTGAAGTGTATGGACCATTTTCACTTTCTTTTTGTAAGCCCAATGCCCATTGCCTGACACTTAGTAAATGCTTATTGACTTAACTGAATACAATTATGAAACATACTTTGAATATATCTGTTTATAACATTGTCTCTGCCACTAGATGGTAAGCTCTTTGAGGGAAGGAAAAGTCTTTTGCCGGTTTTTGTATTCCCAGTTTCTAAGCCATAGGAGGCACTTAATAAATGTCGAATGAGTGAGTGATTAATAAGAAGCACAGCTTCCAAGAAAAGAGAGAAAGTTGTCCTACTATCATCTGCTAGTGAGACCATAGGTGGGATATTATATTATGGCTGAAACTCTGAAAAGGTGTACTTGAATCAGACAGCAGAATACTTAAGGCTAATTACCTATTTGATGTGAGATAATGGCTCTATAAGCATATACTTAGGTGATTCAGTAATGTGATGGCTCTCCTCATCATTGGCACTTGCTGAATGTATGGTGGTGAGGAAATCATAGGCAAGGATTGGAGAGCTGAGGAAGAAAGGTCAAGGTCACTTGGCTACAGGAGGAAGAGGAGAAAGGCTGGAGACTCTGGAGTCCAGAATCCATGATACATCTTTGGCCAACCACGTAGCAGTTTGCCTGCCTCCTTCACTTCTCCCCTAAAGATCAAGGACTTTGATTGATACAGACTCTAACTTATCCTGAGGCCCTCCAGATAGTTAGCCCGGATCTTTTAATATTATACTATGGGTCCCATGGTTTAGGAAAGGCATTAATAAGCTGCAAAATAGGAGAGGATGGCAAGAAAATGATGAAAGGTCTTAAATCCCTTGAGGAGATATTTACAATACTTAGCTTGGAGAAGAGAAGGGTTGGAGGTCTTATGATACCTGCTCCCAAATATTTGAAAGATTGTTTTATGGAGTATGGATTGGATTGGATTTATTTGTTTTTAGAGGGCAGAACTTAGAGCAATGGAAACAAGTTACAAAAAGGCTTGATTTTAGAAAATTTTTAATAACGGAAAAGAATCATGTGAAAATGAACATTATTAAAAATAAAATGAGGTCTTTTATGAAGTCATGGCTTCCCTAACTTCAGCTTATCCTAGTCCTTCCAGATGTCTTTAAGCAAAAGTTAGGGTACCATTGGATGGGATATATATATGTGTGTGTGTGTGTGTGTGTGTGTGTGTGTGTGTGTGTTAGACTTTTGCCATAGTTTTGACACTGAGGTACCATCCTCTTGGAATCTAAAATTCTGTGCTTCTCCAATGGATAGGCTTATGAATCACTGGAGAATTATTCCTTGGTCACCAACTTTCCAATGATAATCCTCTCCACACTTAGTAGGCTTCTCTTTTGCATGGTGACCTAATTGCTCTTTATTCTTGGGTTTATACCCATGATTTTCTAGCTTTCTAGGGCTTCTAGAAATTAGGATCCATCAATATCACCCAAAGGAACTGGGAGTCACATATTCATCATGCTGAAGCCATAAAGGAGAAATATTGTGGAGGAACTTTAAAGACAAACCATGGCAAAGGCAGAGTTATCTTCTCCCATAAACACACACCCTCATTGCATTGCACTATTTAATGATGAAACTATGGTCAATAACGATGGGAAAGAATAATGATATCAACTCATTTGACCTCTCCCCACTACTATACTAAAAGAAAAGAAGCATTTAATCAAAAGGTATTAACATATATCTACCAAGTAGTATCAATTTGAGAACTGAATCCTTAACAGATCTCATTCTATTTTGAGTCTAATGACAATCACAAAATAAAGAATTAATCTTTCAAATAAGGAAGGCTATTAAACAATAGTTTTTTTAGAAGAAAATATAAAGACAGCTAAAACTTCTAAATGGCACAGATGATCTTGCTGTTTCCAGGATAGCAGAAAAGATTTCAAGCTCAGGTATGTGGTTTGTAATGAATTTCAAGTACAATAACACACAAGGATACAGCACCAACTACAGTATCCTTTGAAACTTTTTTTTTGTTTATTTTTTTCTGATGTTCTCTAACTTTGGGAATTTGTTATAGTTGCAAATAAATGGGTTCCTTTTCTTTTTTAAAAAAATAGATTCCTTTGTTTAAATAAAGATGAGAGATAATTTTTAGATTAGTTTTGGTTCCCAGAAAAGAAATCTTTGAAATGAAAATAAATGATAACTGAGGATGTAATGATACTATCTTAGTAGGGATCAAGCTATCAATCAATTAAAAAAGAATTTCCTAAATATCTGTTTTATTCAAGATGCTATTGCCTAGCCATGGTGATTGGAAGATATGCAGACAATGAAGAAATGATGAGTCTTTTAAAGCATTTCTTTTTGTTTTTTGGGTTTGTTTTATTTCGTTTTGTTTTTGCAAGGCAATTGGAGTTAAGTGACTTGCCCAGGGTCACACAGCTAGGACCTGTTAAGTTTCTGAAGCAAGATTTGAACTCAGGTCATCCTGACTTCAGGGCTGTTGCTCTTATCTACTTTTTCAAAGCATTTGGTTTTACATATAAAAGTACAGTAGTTCCTGCCCTCAAAGAGCCTCCATTTTGTCAGAAAAGAAAACATGTTCATATATAGGTACATACAAAATGGATAAGAGGTAATGTTCGTGGGAGTTGGCAGGGTGGAGAGGAGATCACAGATAGTGAAATTAGAAGTAACTTTTATTGAAGTTATTTCTTGAATGGAATTTTAAAAGAAAGGAAAGATTCTAAGAGACGAGGGTAGCAATATATACTCCAGATATGGAGGACAGAAAGGCATGGAGACAGGAGATGATACATTCTTATTTAGAAATGATAAGGATAGCTTGGCTGAATTGTAGAATGTTGAAAGAGAAATATACTGTGGACATATAAAATATATAAAGTCTCTTCTGTAGTTAACTATATCTTAACGAAGTCTTAGGTCAGATGGTAGATAATGGGAACTAGAGAGGAGATGCATAGGAGTGAGAAGGATTGAGATCAAGAAGAAAGAGAAAGAGTAAATTTTTAAAAATTGTCTTAATAAAATTGTTTGTAAAAAGCTTCCCTGTTACCTTACCACATTTTATTGATGATTGCTTTGAATAATACATAATATTTTATGAAGATTAAAAATTAGGCCTTGGTAGTTGCTGATGTGTTCTCAGGCACTGCTCTCTCCAGCTCCTTTTTTAAACCATTATTCTCTGGGATTCTTTTCCTTCTTTAAAATTCTCTAAATGTCTCTCAAATTGCATTACCCTCCAGGGCAGATTTCTTCTTCATGTGAATAGTGTTTATTCACAAGAGCTGAGTGCCCTTGTCCCTTTTATCACATGTATATCACATGTATAGAGGAAGTAAAATACAAATGTAGTTCCTTTATTCTTATAACAGACTTCCTGGAAGATCTGTTCCATTTCATGTTAATTTGTTGTCCTCTTTGGTTCATTATTTCTTAGCAACTTTTTCTTTTCTTTTTTATTTTAAATAAGAAGCTTTTTGTTTTTTTAATAATCTTTCGTCTTCCTTTCCTTTTTGGTAAATTATCTTATACTATATACATAAGCTAGACAATACCAAAAAAAGCCTTTGATAGTGAGTTTGCCTGATCAACAAAAATTCATCACAATGGGAAGAATGAAAGGAATTGTTTAGAACAGGGATTCTTAAACTTTTTTCCACTCATGACCCTTTTAACTTAAGAAATTTTTATGTGATTCCATCTTGAATCTGAGATGAGGTCTTTCTATGCATGCATACACACTGTAAAGTGAACAAAACTGCGTGTTCAAAACTGAACTGTGGTGAAGTTATCCAGTGCAATACTGGCAAGCACAGACAGAAACTGACATGCACCTATTTGATTTTAATTAATTTTGGATATTGCATTCAGAAATAGTTTACTGTTTTTGTGATCCCCACATTCAGTTACTCAATTCTAAATGGGATTGTGATCCACAATTTAAGAAGCTTTTGTCTAGAGTAGAAGAGAAGAGAGAGTTCTTCACCTCTCTAGGAGTCTCCTGGCTTGGGGTTCTGTGGTTGCTACGGTTGCTTCTGATTTCCAACTTCAAGACACTGGAAAATCCTCACCATCAGCTGAAGGAAAGGACTCTGGAATGAAGCTGGCATGAGAAAAGATGGCAGGCTTCATCATTATCATGTATCCCTAACTTGTTAAACTACAGACTTCGGGAACTTCCCTTTTGCTAAGTTCTAGGACTTTTTTAACCTCCCAATGGAGAGCTCCTTCACTCTGTATTGTCTAGCACACAGTCTCATGTGTGTGTGTGTGCGCATGAATGTGTGTATGTATGTATATACACATATAATGTGTGTATTATTGATAGTTTGGACTGGGAAATATTATTTAAGGAAATTTGTTTGAGACCACCTGCTATCCCCTGCCCACCAGAAACAAAACATGGGTATAAAGAGAAGTCAAAATAATGCAGTAACTTTTGATCTATATGCATAGACATCAGTTGTTCATTTTTCTCTCAAAAAAAGCATCCAATTCAAGGAATAAATAAAAAAATATTATTTATCTACAATATACAAGGCATCCAAATGACCTCTAAAGTCTCTTTTAATTTTAAATTTATAAACCTTCAATTAATGCTAGTCACTCTGGGATGCAAAGAGGTAAAAAATAAAAGATACTTTCCCCTTTAAAAAAAAAGCTTACAATCTACTATAGAAATAAAATATATTTAGACCTGGAAAGGACCTATAAAGATCATTTAATCTAAACCTTTTCAAGCTATGAATGAAGAGTGATTATACTATTATTGATTATACTATCTGGAATCACAGTTGAATGTGATAAGGAGGAATAAAAGATTCAGACAAAATTTTATACATAGATTATATACATGTACACATATACTCAAATAGATATAGTTATACATATATACATACATAGATATGCACAGAGATAAATAGAAATATATAAACATATAGAATAGAGAGGTATAGATAGATGTAAATATGGATAAAAATACACATATATATGCATATATTACTAGGGGAGAGAGAGAGAGAGAATGAGAGAGAGTGAGAGAGAGAGAGAGAGAGAGAGAGAGAGAGAGAGAGATATGAATGGACAGACAGGGAAGTTTCACCTGAGCTGCCTCTGGAAAGTGTTCCCAGAGGCAAAAACAGAGAAGAGAGGGAACACATTCCAGATACAGAGAGAAGGAAAATGGTATCAGAAGCATCCAGCGTGCCAGGTTGGCAAAACTGTAAAACTAGAAAAACAATATGGTACAAAATGGGAAAGGGCTCTAAATGAGGGATTTGTGCTTTTTGGTGAAAGTCACAAGGAACCATTAAAGCTTTTGAACAGGTGGTAATTCCATTTCCATAGAATCATAGATTCAGCTTAGAAAGCTTAGAGCTTAGAAAAGCATCTAATCAACTCCCCTTATTTAACAGAAGAGGAACAAAGGAGCAAAAAGTAAATGACTTGCCACTGACATCCACTTAGAATGATTTTGGAATATGGTTTAGAGCCAGAACTGAGTAAGGAGAGATCAAACTAGATCACATGCTTTAAGCTGCATAGAACTTTCAATGATCTCACTTTGTTTCCTGCTACAGAGAGAAGTTATATTTTGTAACAATGGAATTCTCTCCATGATACAATACAACTATACACAGGACATTATGAGTTTAGAAGAACTGAAACTTGCATCTTACACAAAAATACCCAAATTGGCTGTAAGCTGGCAGTCACATATTTCCAATAATAATCTGTATAGGGAAGGGACATTAAAATATCCTTGAGTCCATGGTACAGTGTGAAGAGGTGGAAGGGAAGAAAAGGAATGGGCCAATTATGTGGAAAGGATGAGAAAAAATGGATGGACTGCCAAATTATTACTTGGATATTCTCAAGCCTCTAAATGAACCAAGGGAAGACTTACATTATATTTGCTAGATTATTGATGAAGGTATTATAAAAGAATCAAACAATAAGCACTTAATAAGTGCTCATCTTTTGCAAGCACTGGACAAATAATTTTTAAATGAAATATCACCCACCCTCAAGGAGCTTACATTTTTTATTATTAAAGCTTTTATTTTCAAAACATATGCATGAACAATTTTTAAGATTATCCCTTGCAAAATCTTGTGTTCCAATTTATCTTCCCTTCCCTCACACCCTCCCCAAGATGGCAAGTCCAATATTTGTTAAACATGGTAAAAATATATATTAAATCCAATATATGCATATATAGTTATACAATTATTGTGCTGCATAAGGAAAATAAAATCAAACTAGTAAAAAAAAAAAAAGGAAGGAGGAGGAGGAGAAAGAAAAAAAAGAGGAGGAGGAGGAGGAGGAGAAGAAGTAATCAACAATGAAAAGATTGAAAATGCTATGTTGTGTTCCACACTGTTCCCACAGTTCTCTCTATGGATGTAGATGGCTTTCTTTATCACTGAACAAATGGCACTGGTTTGAATCATCTCATTGTTGAAGAGAGCCGCGATCATCAGAACTGATCATTGTATAATCTTCTTGTTGCCATGGACAATTATCTCCTGGTTCTGCTCAAAATTCACTCAGCATCAGTTCATGTAAATCTCAAGGAGCTCACATTCTTTCAGCAGAGACAATGTGTGCTTGAATGAATCTCTACAAAATGAATGCAAAGTCATTTTTGGAGGGACAGCACCAGCACCTGGAGGTGCTAAGGAAGCTCCCCCTTATGTTGAATTTTGAAGTAGTTAAGATAGTGTCCAGATGAGATGATAATCTTTTTGGAAAACAAAGCATGATTTTACATACATAATGATAGACAGCACTAGGGGAAAGTGAAAAGGAAGAAAAGGGAGGGTTAAGAAATTTACGTGATAATATTATTATATATTTAAAAGGAACAGGAATATGTCCATAATAGATTGGCAGTTTCATGTGCTATCATCTTTTTTGTTATATTGTTATTGAAATGTTTGTTTTGTTCCATAAATTAAAAATAAAATAAGCATTTTTTTTTAAAAGAGAACAGAGTATTCTAAGAGGCAGTGATGGGGAAAGAAAGGATTCCGGAAATGAGGAACGGCCAATGCAAACATACAGAGACTGGAGATGGAAGGTCTTGTAGGAGGATGAGCAAAAAGGCCTGCTTGAATATTCTGCTGAACACATACATGAAGGAGATTAATGCAGAGAAGAGTAAAGAGCATGCATGAAAATGTCACAGCATGAAGAGTGGAAAACTTTCCATCTGCACCAGCAGAGGACAGTGTACACTCACCAATGAGCTCAAAGCTACATCACCCTGCCAACTCGGGCATCCACTGCTATAAAAGAGCTCTTGGAACACCTGGGGAACTTGAAGAGACTCTCATAGAACCATTGGGGGCTTTTAAACCACCGCCCAGAAGAGTAAGATACAGGTCTGTGTTTTAATCTAGCTTGATTCCTATTTCTATTCCACAAAGGCACACACACATACTTACACCCACTCACAAACACACCCACTCACAAAGGCATACATACTCATACACAGTCATAAACACACATACATACACACTCAAAAATACACACACACACACACACACACACACACACACACACCCTTTCAGTCCTGAAGAAGAAGCCTTTACTAGGATGGTCTTTTTATCCCCCACAGCACTCTTTGTCCAATTTACCTCTACATTTTCCCATCTTAGAATTTTAAAGCTAGAAGAGACCTCAAAGGTCAATCCTTAAAAGAAAGTCATTTGTACCTGAACCAAGTTTCCAACTTTATAGCCATTGAAAAGGGAACCAGCTGAGAAGCATTTAATCTGTAAAGCTACCACATGTCAAATTCAGTTTATACCATCTTGTTAGACCCAGAAAAGGCTACACTGAGGAGAAGGTATTTAAAGCCTTTTCAGATATGATAAACAGAGAAATCTATGTCTGGGCAAAATTCTCACATAACAATGACCACCACCCTGTTCAATTATGTTAAAAATAATGGTAACCTTTTATTTAGCATTTACTGTAAACAAAATAGTATGATAGATGTTAGATATACAAAGAAACAAATGACAGAGACTATACTCTCATGGTAACTAGCATATATTAGTCTCCTATAATTTAGCAGCAAGGTTGGACTTTGAATTTGAATCTGAAGATCTGGATTAAAATTCCAGTTCTGCTATATATCAGATTTATGATTTTAGACATTTAAACAACTCTCTCTGTCTCGCTGTCTCTGTCTCTTTCTCTCTCTCTCTGTCTCTCTCTCTCTCTCTGTTTGTCTTGCTGTCTCTGTCTCGGTCTGTCTTTCTCCATCTCTGTCTCTCTCTGTCTTTCTGTCTCTGTATCTCTCTCTTTCTCTGTCTCTCTTTCTCTCTCTCACCCACACCCACACACACCCAAAATTTCTCTCCCTATCACCTGCCCTTCCCATTTCATTTGTAAAATTAATAGATTGTATCGGATGATCTCTGAAATTTCTTCCAGGTCTAGACATTCTGAACTGTGCAATTTTACATATGAGGAACTTGAGACATAATAGTTAAGTGCATTGATCAAGGTCGCAGCTACTTAATGGCAAAGCTGAATCAAAAACTGACTTATCCAAACTAAATTCTGCTATTCAATTTTTTTAATCAAAGCTTTTTATTTTCAAAACATATGCATGACTTTTGCAAAAACCTTTGATGATTATTAAATGGGAATGATGAGGATTATCTGATCTTTCATGTTTGATAACTTTACAAGGAAAGACCCTGCTTTAGGTTACAAAGAATTCATTTAAAATTCAAAAAACAATAATCACCCCATAAGTATTAAAAATAAAATGAAAACTACAGTGAATATGGGAAAGTTTAAAGAACTCACAATTAAATAGTAAATAATTAAGTATTAAACATAATTACATTAAAAAATAAGTAATTGAAACAATGTTTATCAAAGAAAACGTGAAAATTTGTGAGTTTGTATCCAAAATAATCTTTACTAGAAAAGTGATATTTCTAACTATATTCATCAACAAAAGAAAAAGAAATTAATAAATAAGATATATAATAAAGTTGGAAACAAATTCATGAAATAAACACAAAAACAGTACATTTGAAAAAAAAGTTGAGATACAATTGAAAACAACTTATGAGTTGACAAATGAAACTGAGATTTTTTTAAAGACTAAAGCAAACAAATAATTAGCTAATTTTATTTTTTTAAAAGGGAAAAAAAACAAATTATAAAAATGAAGAAAGGGGAATCCATAATGCATGGAGAAGAAACAAAGGACCTTATCAGAAACTGTTATACACAATTACATGACAATAGAACTAAAAACTTTAAAAGCAGATGAATATTTATAGAAATATATAATATGTAGATTAATAAAACAAAAATAGAGAATTTAATAGATTAATCTCAGGGGGAAAGAATTGAACATTTATGGTTATAAATGAGTTTTTTTTAAAAGCAAATAGCAAATAAACTTACAATCAATTTGCATTAAGTATTCAAAGAAAAGCAAACTATTATGTTGTGCAAATTGTTTGAACTTGTAAAGATAAAAGAAATATTAATAACCACCTTCTATGAGGCAACTAAAACAGGTAGGTGGCACAGTAGATAGTGTTTTGTTGCTGTGGTTTGTCCTTTTTTTCTCAAACAGGACCATGACACCAGAGAGGTGATACTATGACATGGAAGTGAATGGAATTAAAGTGAGGGAGGACTGTGCAAGGTCACCTGCCACACTTTCCCCTCCAGAGTCATCTGGGACCAATGGCCAGATATAGATCAGGATGACTGGAGACCTTGTCCTTTTTAAGCTTAGGTCTTTTACAGGTCTCAGTGTGACTAAAGCCACACCCATTCAGTGATTAAGCCTGGGTAGCAATTGAGGCAAAGAATTACAACTTTCACCTAATCCAAAAGAAAAAAAAAAAAATCTAAAGAAATAAATGAACAAATCTGGGAGGGCAAGACCTTCAAGGTCCTGGTTAAAGCAGAAATGATTGTTATTTACTTTCAATCTGAGTCAATCAGGATCCAAATGGGGCTTAGACTGTGTTCAATTGGTGACCAATCAATGACAATCAGATTGGTTTTGGTCAGGTTAAGGCCATATCCTTAAGAAAGAAATCTAGTTAGTAAACTCCAAGATTTTGGGAGTATTCAAAGGTATCAAAAAAAAAAAAAATATATATATATATATATATATATATATATATATATATATGTTTTTCACAAAATCTGTAGGTAAGGGTATGATACCCTATGTGAGGACCTGAGTTCAAATTTAGCCTCAGACACTTACTGTGTGACCTGGGCAAATTGCTTACCCCTATTTGCCTCAGTTTCCTCATTGTCAAATGAGCTGAAGAAAAAAATGGCAACCACTCCTGTATCTTTGCTAAGAAAATTCCAGGGGGTAGGATGGGGTCATAAAGAGTCAGACATGTTTGAAACAACTAAACAAAAAGACAAATACAATCTAGTAACCCAAACTGGAAAATGTAAATTAGAAAAAATATCTATGATCACCTTTGCTAACAAATATTGATGCAAAATTACTTAATAAACTTAATAAACAGTATAACAATGTATTTATATAATAATTGACTATTCCATGGATTAGATTGATTCATTTTATATCATATTTATATTAAGAATTCCAACAATAAAAGATGGCTCAATCTTACAGAAACTATAAGCAAAGCAAATTATCTTAATAATATAATAGTATATATCTCAAGATTAAATCAATCTATGAAGAAAAAAGATTTTGACAAAATATAGACTTCAATTGTGTTTTTAAAAACCCACTAAAACATAATAATAAATATATTTCACCTTAATTCTATAAACAGGAGCTATCTAAAACAAAGAACTTGCCTCATTAATATTTTAGTTTCTTTACTAATTTATTCATTTATCTATTTATTATCTTTCCTTCCCAATATACCCATAACTGGACAATTAAAACAAAATAGGAAATTCTCATATTGAATTATTCAAACTTTATAAAATACATTCCACTTTAGCCATATTCAAAAACCTGTGTCTAGCTCTGCACTTTAAACCTACCTCTATGGCACAGCTTTATATTTAATACAGAAGCAGTAGAAGTTTTCTCAATAAAATCAAGTACAAAACAATGGCTTCCATTGTTTCCATTATTATTTGATGGGGTTCTAGAAATACTGAGTATAGCAATAAAACAAAAAAGAAAAAAAAATAAATTGAGATTAAATATAAATGATTAGAAAGCAAAAAAGTATCTACCAGCAGATGATATTTAAATTCAGAGTCCTATACCTGCCTATGTGTGTGTATACAATCAATAACTTCACTGAGATAGAAAGTAATAAAATAAAACCACAAAGTTATCAGCCTCTATCTTACTTAAAAAAAAAAAAAAAGCAGTAGAAGGAAAAAGTAAAAGAAATCATTTAAAATAACTAGAAAATAAATAAAATGTCTATGTTAAAAAATCTAAGATTAATGATGCATATTTTTATGAGAATGAGAGCTATAGAAAATCCTATCACTGACTCTAAAATGTAAATTTTAATGCACATAGGGTGTAAAGGGTCCATTTTGCTTTTCAATTAGTGATAAAGAAGAAATTTGCCTGAAACTACTAACACTTATTTAATGAACCAAATATTTTCCCACAAAACAATAATTGTAAATGTTTAAGGCATTTTGATACTGTATGTCAGAAAAATAAATTAAACAGGTCAGAATTTATGAATTAATTTATTCTCTTTATTGAGTAGTTATCAAAATTATTTAGCATCTTTAAAACAAAGTTGCATTTTAATAAAGTTATACAAAAAGTAAGATGTGAAATTTATAATGAATAACTTTAAAGATCATTTTTTAAAAATCCTCTGGGAATTTTTTTTCACCTGTTATTCTTTGATTATTTATTATTATGCTGTTGAGTTACTTTAAAATGTGATTTAAGGGCACAATGTGCAAGAGTTTCATTTTTTGTAAAGTAAACAGAGAGGTTATTTATAATAAACACAAATATCTATGCAGCATAGGTATTAAAAGAAGATTTGTACTGTATTCTTATCTGATTGAATTTATTTATGGTTTTGTTGTATTAATGTATGTTGTACATATTTTGATGTATGTTATCAAGACACAAAGAGTACTTATATCACTACAAGTACAAAACACACTTTAATAAGAGAATATAAATAAAATGAGAGAAACCTGTTGCTCATACTTAGGCTGCACCAATATAATAATGATGATGAAACTAAATAATGATAATAGTAATAGAATTGATTCATAGTCAAACCAGTATTTTAAATGTAGTTCCTAATTAATCAAACTACTAAAAGGTTCCTTAAATAATTAGAAAAAAATACAAATTATTCATTTACATTTTTAAAATATTCTTTGCAGAAAACTCAGAATTAAAGGAAGGACTTAACTTTCAGTTAATTAAAATATTTATTTTTCCCCTTCCATATTTTTAGATTTGCTGAAATCTGTCTGTGGACTGGAGAAAAGAACACAGATCTAAAGGAACAAAGGTTTAGACTTCCTCAATAATAATGAAAAATTCATATATGAAAGGCATAATCAGATATCCAACTATGCTTTAAAATAATAAGCAATTCTATATTATTTTATATTCTATATAGCTTTAAAATAATAAGCAATTCTATATTATTTTAATAAAAAACAGAAAAAATCATCAGTGGAAGAGATTAAATCTGTGATAAACAAAAGCAATCAGGCAGTAGTCTAATGTCTGGTTAAAATATAAACATGAATTTTGGGGAAGATTCTGGGAAAATGGCAGAATAGGTCAAAATATTCCAAGCTTTCCAGATTTTCCCCATGAGCTGAACAAAATCACACCTCAGACCAAATGTAGAGTGGTGAAAAACAAATAAGAATCAGAATGTTGGTGCAGTGGTGTGCAGTGGATATAGCAGCAGCCCTGAAATCAGGAGAACTTGAATTCAAATCTGGCCTCAGACACATTTCCTAGCTATGTGATCCTGGGCAAGTCACTCAACCCCAATTGCCCCAGGAAAATAAATAAATAAATAAAATTAAGGGGGTGGAACTGTGGTTTTCCTGTGACAACTGGAAACGTGAAGGCTGTGCCCAGCTAGATATTTAAAGAGGTTGAAGTATAAAGACCTCCAGTCTAGTTTTGTTGAAACAGCAAGTGATGATCCCTGGGAATATATGTATTAAAGGTAGCCTAATCCCCATCCACAGAACTTTCACCTTCCAGACAGTGTGCAGAGTTGGAGTTCTGAATCTGAGAAGAATGAAGGAACCCCTGGGGATAAGGAAGACAAGGTCTAGCTCTGCTGCTAGGTAACAGCCTAGGTAACCAGCACACCCAATGAGTACAAAAACAAAGAGGCAGAAAAACTGTTGGCTTCTGGGAATTACAAAAGGGTAGAGTTCTTGGTTTTGGTTACAGGTCTGAGGGGATAACTGAAGTAAAGGCAGAGGTACCTTCCCTCACTGCCCCCAGGATTAAAGGTAAATGTACTAACAAGCTTTTTTTTTTTTTTTTAATTAAGAAATGAGCAGACAAAGAACAAAGAACCCAACTGTAGAAAATTACTATGAAATCAGGAAAGATCAGGATGTATCTTCAGAAGAGGGTACTGAAGTTAAAAAACAAACAAACAAACAAACAAAAAAAAACGCCTCACACCTTTTAGATTGGCTAAAATGACAGGACAAGATAATGATAAATGTGGAAATGTATGTGGGCAAACTGGGACACTAATGCATTGTTGGTGGAGTTGTGAATGATCCAGCCATTCTGGAGAGCAATCTGAAACTATGCCCAAAGGGCTATAAAACTGTGCATACCTTTTGACCCAGCAGTGTCTCTACTGGGTCTGTATCCCAAAGAAATCATAAAGGAGGGAAAAGGACACATATGTGCCAAAATATTTGTAGCAGTTCTTTTTGTGGTGGTAAAGAACTTGAAAATGAGTGGATACTCAACAATTGGGGAATTGCTGAGCAAGTTTGGTACATGAAGATAATGAAATGTTGTTCTATAAAAAAATGATGAACAAGCTGATCAAAAAGGGCTAGAAAGATTTACATAAACTGATGCTGAGCAAAACAAGCAGAACCAGGAATACATTATACACAATAACAGCAAGAATGTGTGATCAGCTATGAAAGGATTGTTTCTTCTCAGCGATTCAGTGATCCAAAATAATTCCTATAGACTTTGGACAGAAAATGACATCTAGAAAAATAATTAAGGAGACTGAATATAAATAAACAGAGGCTATGTTCACTTCTTTTTTCGGTTTTGTTTTGTTTTTTTAATCTCTCCCATGATTTTTCCCTTTTGCTTTCTTTCCCTACATGATTCATAAAGCAATGTGTATTAAAAATAAATAAATTTACTACAATAAAAATAATTTTTAACTGCTTCTCCTAACCCCAAAGAGTAATGTTAAATGGTTACCTTCCCAAAAAGAATTCATAGAACTCAAAAAAGACTTAATAATCAAATAAGAAAGAGGAAAAATTTAAATAAAAGAAAAAAGGAAGGAAGTTAAGTATCTAAGGTCAAATTTGAACTCAGGTCCTCCTGACATCAGGGCTGGTGCTCTATAAATTGTACCCTCTAGGATGGCCCAATATTTAGATTCTTAAGGAAGAAAATCACTCTTTGAAAATTAGAATTGGGCAAGGGAAAGCCAGTGAAGTTATAAGAGACCAAGAAATAGTAAAAATACAATATGACAATTGAAAAAAATAAAAGATAATGTGAAGCAACTCATAAGAAAAATAATAGATATGGAAAGCAGATCAGCAAGAGAAAACACAGGAATAACTGGACTACCTGAAAGCTATGACCAAAACAAAAATTACCTTGATATAATAATATAAAAAATGATTTTTAATGATTTTTAAAAATTATACTGGAGTGATAGAACAAGAGGGAAAGTAGAAAAAAAAATCAATCACCACCTGAAAGAAATCCTTCAATGTTCAGGAATATCATTGTATTTGAACTCCCCAGATCAAAGAGAAAATTTTACAAGCAACAACAAAAACAAAAACAATTCAAATATTCTGGAACTACAACGAGAATCACATAAGACATCGTCTGGAATACTGTGTATCAATAATCAAAAGAATTAGGGTTGCAGAAAAAAATATTATATCCAGCAAAACTGAGTATGATATTGAATTTTTTTAAAAAGTGTATTTAATGATCTCACAGATTTTCAGCATTTTGTTTTAACCAAACCTGAACTCAATAGAAAATTTAACATATAAGAGCCAACATCAAAGACTAATTTTAAGGCACTCAATAAGGACAAATTGTTTATGTGTTACACATGGAAATGTAAACCATATGTCTAAAAATGTCATTAGTAATTGGGCAATTTGAAAGAAAGATTGAAGTAGAGCTCAATATGATGTGATTCTAAAAAAGCAAAACTATGTAGAAAAAGGTAAAAACAGTTATTATCCTATTCAAATGAGGTGTGAGAGCAAGAACCAAAACAGAGGAATTAGATGGGGGAGGAAGGCTGGTAGTTCTGAAATCCTACTCACTTGGGGAATGGGTTAAAGAGGAAGTGTGTGTGTATATATGTGTGTGTGTGTGTGTGTGTGTGTGTGTGTGTGTGTGTGTGTGTTTATAGGTAAAGAGAGGAGATAAGGGAAGAATCCTTGAGGAGAGAGGGGATGAAGTTAAATAAAAGGAAGGCAAGTTAAGGAGTAGAAACAAAATAGAAGTTATCAGGGATAGGAAACAAAATATCAATAAGATCTCAGACCAAGTCAAAGTTTAAAAAGATTCAATCAAAAGGGAAGTTTATATTATATGTCATCCATATTAATATTGTTTAGATATATGTATATGTACATTATATATGTATGTATATGTTTATGCATGTATAAATGTAGGGGGTATATATATGTGTGTGTTTTGTGTATATATGTGATATATGTGTGTGTGTGTGCATATGTATTTAACTGTAACCTGCTTGAGGGAAGTGAAGGGAGAAAAGGGGGAAAGGGAGATTAAAGTAAAAAGTACAGAAAACTAAGATGGACAGTTATGAAAACAATGTCTTCTATTATTAAATATGCCCTCTTTTAATAATATTGGTGCAAATTTTATTTTTATAAAGCTTTCTTTATTTTCAAAACCCATGTGGATAGTTTTCACATTCACCCTTGTAAAACCTTATGTTCCATTTTTTTTTCTTCCTCCCTTATCCCATACAGAAAGTAATCTATGTTAAACATGTTCAATTCTTCTATACATTAAATGTGCTTTCTTGAAACGGAAACTTATTGTTACATACTTTGAATCCTCCCTTATATTCTTCTCGAGCTTTCTCCATTTTTTTTTCTTTTTCTATCTTTTTTTCATTTTCTATTAAGTTTTAAATAAATAACAAAATAAAGTATACTAGCCATTAGGGTAACACCTTGCAATTAATACCCATTATGAGGAAAACTAGAGGCAGGTTAGCAGAAATTCAGTATAGACACTTTATACAATCTACCACACTAAGCTACAAAGAAATAAAAAATATACATAAAACAAGGAAGAAAGAAGAGAAAAAAGAAGAAGATGATGATGACAAGGGATACTTTTTCAAGACTGAAGAAGGGAAGAATTTTTAATTAAACATCTATTGAGGTGATTTAAAAAATCAATTTCAAATATAAAATGTTGAAAAAACTTAAAGAAAATCAATGTATTTAGAACAAGAAAAAAGCAGTTAATTGGAGTAGAAATGGATTAAATTTCTTATATCCAAGATATATAGAAAATTGTTTCATAAGTAGATGATAGATATAGACTTGATATTTACAGAACTGTTCTCCAATTAATAATTTTAAAAGATGTGAACAAAGAATTTTCAAAAGAAGAAATATAAATTGTCATATGAGAGAAAGCTCCAAATTGCTACTAATAAAAGAAGTAAATTTTTAAAGCCTTGTTTTTAGCTCAAATCTATCATTTTGACAAAATTGGAAAAAAAAAAAAGAAAGAAAGAAAAAGCTAAAAGGAAAGCCTTGGGAAGATTGGGAAATGATAGTTCTATTGCCAGACCAGATTCATCAGCTGAGCCACCAATCTAGAAAACAATGTGGAACTTGACTAAAACATCACTAAATTGAGTACATATTTTTACTCAATAATATCAATATTAAAGATATATGAGAATTAAAGCTCTCGAAGACAAAGAGAAAAGTACCTTATGTATAACAAAGTATGCATAATGGCATATCTGCAGTAGCAAATGACTGAAAGGTAAGTGGATATGCATATTTTGGGAAATAGTCCAACTTTATTCCCTTCAGCATACTTGACAATCTATTGATACTAGTCTCTTCTCACATGACATTCCTTTTTCTATCCTGACCATTATTTCTGACTATCCCTCTTACCTCAAACACTTTCCTGCATGTTCTCAACCTCCTACCTTCTAGTAGCTTCCTTTAAGTCTCACCTAAAGTCTCACCTTGGACTAGAGACCTTTCTTAGTCCTCAATCTTACTATCTTCCCTTTGAGACTGCCTCCAATTCAACTTCAATATATTGTTTTCATGCTGACCCCTCACTAGACCCTGAGCTCCCCCAAAGCAAAGATTGTCTTTTGCCTTTCTTTCCAACGTTTAGCACAAGGTCTGGCACATTGATGCTGAATAAATGCTTTTTGACTGACCAATTATATGAACATAGTTGAATATTATTATACTTTAAGAAAAGGTAAATTTTAAAAAAATAGAGAGAAACTTGAGACACTTTTGTGAACAGATACAGAACAAAATAAGCAGGACCAGGAGAAAATTTTCCATGATGATTGCAATAATATAAAGATTATTGTTGTTTATCCTTAGTTCACAAAGAGAACTATGACATCAGAGAGGTGATGCTATTATGACATGCAAATAAATTGGATTTGAGTGAGAGAGGGCTGAGCAAGATCACCTGTCTCACTTTCCCCTCCAAAGCTCTCTGGGTCCAGGGGCAAGATATGGATCAAGAAGACTGGGGATGTCCCTCAATGTAATGGGAGATCTTGGTCTTTCTAAGCTAAGGTCTCCAACAGGTCTCAGTTAAAACAACATGGAAAGAAGCCAGAATATTGATCAATGTAGTGACAAATCATGACTTCTTGATACTCAAAATGAAGCATTCCTAAGATGTGTTAAATGTCGTTTTCTACTTCTGTCTGTACTTATTTGTTAAAAGAAAAGCTTTTGGAGGAAAGAGAAATGGTCATCGGAAAGAGAAGTAATTTTTTTTAAAAAGAGTAACCATAAAGCATTAAAAATACAATAACAATATAAAATAAAATGGCATGAGTGGATCTGAAGATGTATAATTTTGAGCTCTAATGTTCCAGGAAATGTATGCTGCTGTTATTACTGTCATCCTCATCATCTTTATCATTGTCATCATCATTATTATTATTGAATTTGTGATTTCATTAGTTCTGGGATCTTTCTAGAAGGAACTTCTACCAATTCAGATGGGTAACTTTTCTACAGTTTATTCTCTTAGAGAGTTTTTCTATTGCAAATAGGAATAGGAATTCCTATTGGAATATTCATCAGAATATTGGGGGATTTGCTCCACAAATAGTATGTGTCCGGAATGGGACTTGATTCTAGATCTTCATGATTCTTAAATCAACTCTGGGCACTCCTGCCCATTTATATTATGTACTATTGTTATTGAGGGGTAGTTTTGCATAACATTAGAGACCATACTTCTATTTTTGTTGTTGTTGTTGTAGTCGTTGAGGTAATTGGGGTTAAGTGACTTGCCTCCAGGGTCACACAGCTAAGTGTTAAGTGTCTGAGAACAGATTGGTGCTCTATCCACTGCACCACCTAGCAGCCCCCTAGAGATCATACTTCTAAATCAGGAAAACTCGGGGTCAATGTCCACCTTTACACACTAGCTACTAGAATGTTGAGCAAACCACTTAATAGTCAAGCCAAAAGTCTTAAAAACAGACTGCAGAATCTGCTTTAGTAGAGGGTATTTACCTACTGGGGTTTTCCTACACTAATGAAATCATAGGTATAAACCAAAACCAAGCCAAAAACTCTAGTGGGAAGGGTGCTAAGTAAGAAGTTGTGGATGGTTGTTACCAGCTGTCTTAATGATGGGTCAAGTAAACAGTGTTCCCATACAAAAGGCAACGGATTCCAGTTGCGCAAGAATCCCCAATCTCTAAGTGATCCAAGTTCCAAGCTAATACATAGGACACATATCTTTACCTTTGCTGTTAACACCAAAAGAAACAGCAAATTAGGGTGACTGTGAAGAAACCTAGGTGCTGGAGGAATTAAATCTTCCTTCCCCCTTTACTTCTCCCTCCCACCCTCTATCCCAACCCCTGGGGGTAATTTGTCTTGAAATAATGAAACCCACCCACAGAGTCTGATTCTACATTTCCTTAGGGCACCTCTGTACTTGCAAACAGAATGCTTTAAATAGAGAGACACTCAAGGCCACCTGATTAGGACAAAGATATGCTCTAAATTTGGGTGGGGATAAGTGAGTCTGAGACTGAAATAGACAGAAACTCCCTGCATTTCTGTCCCTACCTCTGTGCCTTCCATATTTGGGGAGCTGACAGGGCTCACAGCATTAAGATTCCTCTCAGCATTTCCAGAAGGAATTATTGAACAAAGCTCTGGGTTTATTTTTAACCTGCTGTTAACATAGAGTTTGCTCGTCACTTTTAGCAGCACACTTATGTTCCCCAGTTTGGGGCTGGTTCCCATTTCAGGTACCAATGAATTGGGGATGCTAGTGATGGGGAGATGACAGCCAGTGGTCTTGGAAGAAGGTTGTTTACAAAAAGTCAAATGAACTCTGGGGTTTGTTTCTTACTGAACACATTTGTGACTTGTCAGAGATGGTACATAGGAAAGCATTATGGGAGAAGAGAGTAGTCTAACAGAGTACAGAGAAAAGAGAAATATCGAGAGAGCAGGAGCGGAGTACAGAGAAGAGAGTTTGCACACAGATGATAGAGTTTGAATTTACTACCCCTATTCCTTATGCAGTTTCTTTATCTCTAAAATGAAGCCTAGATGACATCAAAGGTTTCTTCCAGGTTCCAATAGACAACCCTATCTCTTTAACTTTGAGTCTTTCTCTTTTCTGAATTTCAAATTTCTTTTTTAATGTAGAAGATTGACCAATATACGAGTAGGATTACCTAATTCTCAATTTCTTTGGCTCTTGGTATTCTAATCCAGGCAAAGAGCACTGGGTTAATGACAATAGATCTATTGTAAACCCTTGGAACCAGCTGATAACAAGAGATCTTTTTGTGAGGAAGCTGGGGAAAGAAAACATGAAAAGAATCTTGAACTAGAAGACATAAAGAAAATGTGGTAATGCTGATAACATATTTATTCAGTGCTTTGCAGTTTCAAGCAATGTCACTTATTTGATCTGACTCTATTCTTACAACAATTCTTTTGGCTAAATGGGAAAATGGAAACTGAGAAGAGTTAAAAGACTTGTGTAAAGTCACACAGCTAGCCTAGAGAAGAATAAGGATTCCTATCCAGATTTGATCCCTAGTTCTTTCTCCTATTTTATATTCAATCGAATAACAAAATCATGAGCTCTCATCTTTTTAATGTTACCAAGTAATCCCTTCATACCTTTCTATGAAGTTGTTTGTGTAAATATTATATTTCTTGCTCCTTGCCTCCATTTTTCAGAAGAAGAGGCTTGAGAAAAGTGGCTTGTCCATGGTCAACCAGCTAATACATCATCCAGGCCTCATGCTATTCCATTTCAAAATCCTGCCAATTAAAGAGATGAGTTCTCAGAGTCTGGGATCCTAAATGATTCAGAGGCTCCCAAGACTAGATATGTCTCATCCTGTCAACTATGAAGTAGCTCCCACTTTGAGGACTTGACAGTCATTTCCATTTCCAGAGTCCTTGTCAATAGCCTGGCTCCCCAGCAGAGCCTTAAGAATGTTAGCTGTGCAGTACTCAGGCACATCTGGGTTTCTGGTACATATTTCAGGAAAACAAGAAAAGAATATTGCACCATTTGGGGTTAAAAGTGAACCTTTACCTTGAGCAATGAGAAACATGAGGTTAATGTCAGATATGCATCAAGCTATAAAGACCCAGAAACACAGTTAGTGAGTAAGGAGAAGTCAAGATCTCTCTAGTCCTATTCCATGACTGTAAGACAGATTGAAGCAATCTAACCATTATGAATTTTACATTTGCTGGATGCCTCCCTCCTACTATTCTCTGGCATCCAAATCAAGTTCTGAGTTTCCACATACTAAGGAGCAGTTTTATAGGAGTCAAAGAAGCCATTCAGTCAATATAAGGTCAAAAATAATATGATAAAATAAAAAACAATTCCCTGCTGATTGTTCAGGGCATTTGTCTGTTATCATACATGCCATCCCAACTCAATTTCCCCAGAATGTTGGAATCATCTTAATAGTGTTAAAATCAATCACAATCCAAGGAGTCTACTGTGTTCCAGTTTGAATGATGGTCATAGATAAAACAAAACAAGATACAATATTTGCAATCTTTCTTTGTAAAACTAAGGCAGGATCCAGAGTGACAAATTTAGAGGGCACTTTAATAGCATTTCCAGGCCTTCAGTAGTTTAAGACTAGTGCCTCATTGAGAGGCAAATTAATTAAAACAGGAAGTTTCTAAATGGCATCATCTCTTGCTCTGCTACTCCAAATCCCATCTGAACTGCAGAGCTTTAAAATAAGGTTCCAGGATATCTGCTTTTTCTTCTTTACTCCCCCAGTTGAGGGTACCTTTAATGCCACTTGCCCCAGGATTGATCCAGGACACTTTTCTGAAGTGCCAAAATTCCTAATCAGAACTAGATTAGAAATGCTGCTGTAATAAGGAAACACCAAAATTTTGACTGTGACATAGGAGGGTAAATGAACACAAGATTGAAAGTCAGCAGCCCTTGATCCAGTCCTAACTGGGACATGACTGAACAGATTAAAACAAGTTTCTTGAATTTTGCTAGCCTCAATTTCCTTATGGGCAAAATGTAGACAATCTTAGTGTTCTTCAGTCATTTCGGTTATATCTAACACTTTGTGACCCCATTTGGGGTTATCTTTGTTTCCAGCTCATTGTATAAATGAGGCAAATAGGGGGAAATGACTTGTCTAAGATCATACAGCTAAGTGTCTGAATCCAGATTTGAAATCAGAATGAGGAAAGAGTCTTCCTGACTCCAGAGCAGAGTATCCAGCGTTCTACCTACATTCGGACTTCAAAAGTCACAAGTTGTAAGAAAATGTATCATAATTCTGAGACAGCAAATGGAGAATCAGGAATGTTTGGATTAAATATGATTTCAGACATTTACTGTTTGTGTCACTTAGAAAAGTAGTTAAGCTTTCTGTCCCTCATTTTTTCATCTACAAAATGACAAAATTGAACTTAGTAGTTTCGAGTTGAATACCCAAAATTCTGTGATCTTTTGATTAGCATATGATTTTTAGCATGATATAGAGCCCAGCTTCTTAAAAGGTGGTCTCATACCTGAATGTAGGGGTTAAAAAATTTTGATTTAATATCAATAAATGTTTTATTTGTATACCTAGTTTACATATCTATACATCTGGGGTCACACAGAAACTTTTTGGACAAAAAGAGGTCGTGAATGGAAAAAGCTTAAGAAGCCTTGATGTAAAGGATAGAAACTGACCTTACAGGTGGGAAGTCCGGGATTCAAATGTCACTTAGGACATCTACTGATTATTTTACTTTTCACAAATCACTTACCCTCTCAATTCAATTTAATAAATATTTATTAAGTGCTTGCTATATGCCAGGCACCATGCTAAGTGCTGGGTTCTCATTGCTCTAGGCAACTCGTTAAAGTTGCAGAAAAGGTACTGACCTGCATTGGAAAAAATATTTTTCTTATCTGACAGTTCCCTATATCAATGAAATCACATGTCAAATACTTATCCCTGTGCCTTTAGCTTCATGATCTGACAGGTTTACAGGTTTTCCTCTAGCCAATTCTTTAAAAGTAAAAAAAAACTCATTACCACACATTTCAGAATTTGATTTATTTCAAGACACATGCATGTAGTAGCAGATTGAGGATCATTTTAGCTACTCTTCTGTTTGGGATCAACGAATCTAGAAAAGCATATGAATCCAATCTAGAAAAAGCACATGTGCAGGCAGAGCCTAGAGAAAAACACAGGCATATTAGAATGAGCAAAGTATGGAAGAGATGGGGAGAGTTATAGATGGATATTTTGTGTGAAAGATATTTGGGAGTTTTAATGGATGCTCCTCAAAATAGATCAGTGGTGATATATTACTTATTATTAGTTTATCAGTCAAAAATTTTATATGATCTTAATCTTTGTGTTAATGAAAACAGGAAGTGATAGATCCACTGAATTGTTCCCTGTCTGAACTGCATCCTGGATCCTTGTGTTCCATTCTTGGTGCCATCTCTTTAAAAGGATGTTGACAAACAACTATGTGCCTTAAGCAAGTTCACTGGGCTGGGGAAAGGCCCAAAATCATATTATAGGAAGATAATAATAATAGTAGGAATTAGGGATGTTTAGCGTAGAGAAAAATTTTGAACAAGAGGGAAATATAAAGACTGGTTTCAAATATATGGAGTCCTTATTATGTGGGAAAGCTTGCTTGACTCCAGACTGAGCCATCAGAAACACAGAGGGAAGTTTCAATAAGACTGATCTGGTTTCGAAATAAGTGGGGGGGGGGGGGCCAGGGGAAGGAATTGAGGAGGCCCAAAATCAGTTCCCTCATGGAACAGTAAATGTCCTCTCACTAAAGGTAGTCAAGAAGAGATTAGAAGCTCTAGTTTTATTTTTGTTTCTTTCTGTTTTTTTTTTCCCTGGATATACCTTCAACTCTAAGATTCTCCAAACCATTATTTCTGATTTTTGCTCTTTCCTGTAAAAACATGAGGGTAGAAATAGCAGATTTCTTGGAAACTGTTCAATAGGGAAGACTATAATGATGGTTCACTACAATGAACTAAAAATAGGTATTAATAAGATACATTTTAAAAAAACATACAAGTTATTGTTGTTGTTATTGTTGTTGTTATACATGGCAATTATAGGCAATCCTTTTAATGATTTTACTAAATTTAATTTCTGCTTCCTGCCCAAACCCTGCCATGATCTGAATGTTAGTGGGTTTAATGGTATTCGTTTAAATGTCCCAATTTGGGGAGTAAGAAAAGCTCATGAACTGAATTATCCCATGAATCTAGGAGCCATAAGAATTATGCAACAAATGAGAGATAATAACTGGGATTTGGGCACTAAACCAAAGAGCCACAGGTTATAAATAATCTCTATGGTGGAAATCCAATATTAACATCAAGAATAGAATTCTGACCTAGGTATGATATTATATCAATAGCCCCCTGTTGTTGGAAAGGCCAAGAGCAATGGATGTCTTAATTTGAGAGTTCTATAGACATTTTCCTCAGTTTACTGCACTTTTAAAGCTTTCTTTAGGATATTATGTCCTTGTTTTTTTTTTTTTTAATTTTGTTTTGTTTTGGTCATTTAAAGACACTGAAGAGTATGCAGCAGTTTAACCTACCCAGCTTCTCTTATAGCTTTTCTAGAAGTATAGCCCAAACTTCTATCTCCCTAGTATCTCCTACAACAATGGCTGTCTTTAAGGAGTTGGAGGTAATACTTGTTAAAAATGACCCTGAAATTGGAAAAAAGGAGAAGTCAAAAACTGAAATTCGAGTCTCATCAATATACTATATTAGAGCTATTTGCAAGGTGCCCTTGTTGATCAATGCAGTACAATGTATATCAAAGGAAAAATTCCATTAATAAGTGAATTGAGATCACAAATGACTTCTCATTAAACTTTGAGAGGCACCAAGTCTACATTAATTGTGCCCTTCAGGTAGCATCCACATAGTAAAGGTATGATGAGCTTATGTTTTTTAATACTAGCTTAGAGGTGAATAGGAAGCTCACTGTTTATTTGATAGACCCTCTCCTTCAGATTTAAAAATAATAATAATAAACTTTAGCATGGTAGATTTAAATTTAGAAGGGACATTAAAATCCATGTAGTCAAATATCATCATTTACTGATGAGAAAATTGAGCCCAACTCCTCTCTCTCTCTCTCTCTCTCTCTCTCTCTCTCTCTGACTCTATCTCTCTTTCTCTTACTCTCACTTTCTCCTTCTTGCTTTCTATTTCTTTCCCTTTAATTCTCATTTGTCTTTTCTTTTTCTGTGTTCTTAAATTATTGTTTTTAAAGGAAAAAAATCTAGAAAATGAAGTGTGATTGTTTACATAATCAGTTGCTCTGACTTAAGGTTTAAGCCCATAAGAATTAGAAGATAGGTGTGAATATGATTATTACAGAGTTCTGGATCCTGGTTATGAGCAGTTAGCATAGTATTGAATCCCTTGTCATTAACTTTTAGCAAGTGCCTGCCTCAGAACTTCCCCATAGGAACAATTCAGCAAATATTGGTCTCTTGTTTTACAGAGAAAGAAACAAAGGCTCAGCCAGATTAATCTATTTAGGTATAGACACAATGACATTGTCAGAACTGAGGCTTGTAACCAAGGTGTGCTGCTCCCAAGCCTGGAACTCTATGCCCTTTATCACATAGCCAATATGTTAAGATGAGTGAGCTGTTCAATAAATGGAAGCAAAGGAAAATCTAGGAACCTGTGTGATTCCTTTCAGACGATATGGATAGCCATTTCATGTAGAGTCCCTATTATTCCATGTGTAGTCCCCGAATGTGATTGTTTTCAATCAAGGGCTGATTGTCTCCTGTGGGAGGGGCTAATGTTAACACAGTAAGCCTCTCAGCAATGGCAACAGCAAGCTACTAGCTCTTCAAAACTCTTCCTCTGCTTTGCCCCAGTTATAGGGTTGGAGTCTTGAGTAATCTTGTCCCTATATGACTTCAGGACGTTGCACCTGTTCTGAAGTGTCGAGCAGAAGTGTGCGTAGGTTTGATGAAATCAATCTCAATTTGTATCATCTCTCTGCCTTCAAACACTTCATATTGGGGGATCAGGATGCTGTTTTTCCTGGACTAATTCCTTTCATACTTAAAAGATATCAGAGCTTTTCATGTTCCTTTAGCAAGTAGGCAGTCACTGTTGCATGATTTTTTTTTTTCCTCCCGGTACTTAAGTCTTGAGCTTTCATGTAGACTGAGGTTCTAAGAATTTCTTATTACTGTAAATTAATTCCAGCTCATTAAATAGATTGGGGCATGGGCAGAGGAAAGATGGTTCTTGAAAGAATAGAGCATCACCTGTTTGCAGGCAGCACACTCATCAGTCACTAAAATTTCTTGGCCATATGGGGAGAGGACTAAATAACTTCCAAGGTGCTTTCCAGTGCTGATATTCTGTAATTCTGTCTTTTAGAGGAGTGGTGTCATATGCTGGAGAGACAGCTACATTTGGAGTATAAGGAAATCTGAAATATAATCATGTCCCTAGACACAGGCTGTGGGAAATTTAGGCAAGGTATTTGTCCCCTCAATTTTAGTTTCCTAATTTGTAAAGGGAGGGGGAGATAGTAAACCTAGTAATACATATTGTAGTATAATTGAGGCCATCAATTCAGATATTTATAAAGTGTCTAATAAACAAATGACTATATCAGCTACTGTGCTCCAGTTCTTATTTCAGGACTCTTCCTTCCATTTTCCGTTCTAACATTCTCTCTGTTAAACCCTGTCTCTTGGCAGTTTTATGTTTTTGTGAGAGTAAGATAGAGAAGAAGTATGGCTGAATAGATAGCTGTCCCCAGTGTCAAGAAGACCTGAATTCAAATTCCAGGTTTTATTCTTATTGACTATGTGGCCATGGATAATCATTTCACCACTCAGTGCCCTATTGTTATTTATACCCTCTCATTCCCCAAAGTCATAGTTGCAGATATTTTCTTACTTCTTCAAGAACTTTCAAATCTATATGTATTATAACACATAATTTATCTCCATGGGAAAACTCGGGCTCATCCAAGAGCTCTTGCTATTCCCTTTCTTCATGCCACAAGATTTCTTTGCACTATTATGCACTTTTTCCCTCTTCTTCTGTCTCAGAAATATCTTTTGTCTTCACTACAGTACATATTTCTATTTATACAATATTAAAGTTAACCTTTCTCACCCTCTTCAATGCCTTAGTCTAGTATTCATCCTATCTTCCTCTTGTATCTTCTATCTCCACATTTTCACTGATTCCTTCCCACCAATCTATAAATATACTAAGAACTCTCCATTGTTTTAAAGCTTTCCCTTGACCTTTTTACCCCATCTAACTATTACACCATGTCTCTAAACATCAATCAATGAATCCATAAACATTTATATAGCTCTACCCCCCCCATATTTCTCATATCTTCACTATTTCGCCAACCATAATTCCTTCAATCCCTTGAAATGTGTATTCCACCCCATGCTACCCCTTTCCATTAAAATTGCTACTTCAGTGATCACCAATGACTTTGTGTTAATTCCAGTATTCTGGGTTTTTTTTAAGTTCTATTCCTCCCTGTACTCTGTGCAGTATTTGTCACTGATAAAAAAATATATATATATATTCTTTCTCCCTTGATTTTTGAAGGCATAACTTGGTGTTCCACTGATAACTCCATTTATTTCCTTCAGTACTTCTTTATTTCTTATCATCCCTTAAGTAGGATTTTCTCTAAAATTCTGTCCTTGACTCCCTTCCAAACTTTCTGTCTCTCTCTATTCAACTATCTCAATCTTTCTGTCTATTTGTTCTATCTTGTCTCTCTGTCTCTTCCTGTTTCTCTAGCTCTATCTCTGTCTGTCTCTGCATAGGCTTATCAGGGAGCTCAACTATAGCTATTTAATCTAAAGCATTCTCTGAAAGGAATCTCCATATAACATACAAGTGGTCATAGAGCTTCTGCTTAAAGAACTCCAAAGTATTCCTGAGACATGCCATCCATTTTGGGACATTTCTTTTTGTTTGCAAGCTTTTTTTTATGATGCCCGACTAAATGTGCCTCTTTGCAACATCAACCAGGTTCTAATAGTCCGCCCTCTGGATCCACACAAAAGTTCTAGCTTCCTACCTGGCAATCTTTAAAGCACTTGAAGACAGGTATCATTTTCCCCAAATTATCTTTCCAATAGGCCAATTCCTAGTTCCTTCAAGCAGTCATCACAGGACTTAATGCCCTTGACTACCATAATTCATTTTCATGAATTATTATTTACTAGTTACTATTTATGAGTACTAATTACTAGTAATGAATTACTAGCCCTTCCTCAATTTAGCCATGCCCCTATAAATGGTGGCACAAAAAAGGTAATACATAATCCAAATTTAAAGTAAAGTAATGGAGCTATCACTTTCATATTCCTGAAAGACAGCCTTCTTTTAAAGCATTCGATTTATTGGTTTCCAAATTGCACTGTTGATTCATATTGAGCCTGCAGCCCAGAAAAAAAAAATCCTTTTGACCTTTTTAGACTATCTGCTGTCTAACCACACTGTTATACTGGTAAAGTTCATTTTTTGAACCAAAGTGTAACATTCTTCCCTATACAACTGGATCTTTGTTTATTTAGCCTAACATTATCCTGACTGTCAAGATTAATTTGGATTTTTATTTTGTGATTTAATGTGGCAGCTATTACTCCCAGATTTCTGAATTAGTTCTATTTCAGAAAAAATCTCAAAGTTTTGCATGTCAAATCCATACCTGAGTATGATGCTCTCTATCTCCTTCCCTGCTGTCAACAAGTCATCATCAAGCTTCAACTAGAGGCTTCATCTCCACTTCTGGGTAAGTCATTATTTCCAATTTACCCATTCTATTATAATAGTTATTGTCTAAATCCTTACTTAAAGACAGTTATTTCATAAAACCTTCTCTTACTCCTTCAGAAGCCAAAGACTGTTGGAATGGGAACTGTTGGAATACACGGGAGCTACCTGCCAGTGGGTTTTGGAGGTCAGTTGCTGTTCTCTGACCTCTCTGACCAAGAGGCCGTTGTGTTGTTTGACCTCCCTCCTCTTCCCTCTGCCTCTAATTTATCTCATTCCCAGTGTGCAACACCTATGTCAGCAAAGGCTACCTTGCAACTCCTTCAGATGTTATGATCCACAGCTGTGGAGGCTCTTGGAGCATTGACCTGTGCTTAGCAATTCCTTGTTTTTGCTGTTATTTCCCCCCCATAGAATGGTTCACACACTAAGGAATGCAAGCAGCACTATCACTTCTGGATGGTTGTAGCAAGTGTTGATCGAGGCAAACTTTCAAATGGAGAAGAGGACTATAGTCATAACAGGCATTTAAGTCTCTCATCAGTCTCCTGGCTCGGCCTTTTGATATGTTGGCCCATTTAATTACCCCCACTACCCGGGCTCTTCTTCCTTTCCTTCCCTGCGGGTTACCAAAGGAACTTTGGAAGGATCCTTCTCATGAACAGCTCTGGTTCTTCTTGTAATTCTTATGCTTCTTATTATACCCCACATTCAGGCACCATAACCATGAATTCCAACAAAAGACTTTTTTTCCATCTAAACTCATATACCATCATGTTTGTTGTTTCCCCATTGATATATATCATTTTGTATTTCAGTTGTCCAAACATAAAATTTAGTCTTCTTAATGCCAACTTTGGTATAGTACAGTAGTATCATACTGTTAAATAATATTGATATAGGGACACTAAATCATGCATAAGAATCAGTATAAGCTATATGGTGACTTAGAAAACCATGTATTAATATTACCTGTGTTTTATTATATTTTTATTTATTTTGAGAAAGTTTTTCCAATTATATTTTAATATAGTTCTGACTGTAGTATGGAGTGTTACACTAAGGCAGGCCTTGTGACAACTATGGTAAAATGGATGAAAACCAGATAGATGGATTTTGAGTCATCTAGGTTGATGACTTAGACTCAAATCTAATTTTTGACACATTTTCTCTGTGGGTCTTTAGACAAGTTATTTCATCTTTTATCCCAAAGGATAGAAAGTTCTGAACAGATGTTAATTTTGTTGTTTTTATTCAATTGGTACAGTCATATATGACTCTTTATGATACCATTTGGGTTTTTCTTGGAAAAAAATATGGGAGTAGTTTCTCATGTCTTTCACCAGTTCATTTTACATTCACCAGTTTATAAGTAAACTGAGGCAAAGAGGATTAGGTCATTTGCTAAAAATCACACAACCATTTGAGGTCAAATTTGAATTCAGGTCTTCCTAACTCCAGGCCTGGTGCTCTATTCATTGTACTATCTAGCTGACCTCCAAATGCTAATAAATCTCGATAACTAGGGTAGCCTCATCTGAAGATAACTATCATCACTGATCCCAGCAAAAATGACAAATGATCCTACTCTGAATGTCATACAGTTTCCATTGATCAGTGGAAAGCCATGTTCCCAAAAGAACCAAAAATCTGCAGGTATCAAAGAGGAAAGGCAGGAATGCATATGTAATGTCAGTTATAGCATATTCACAAGAAGTAATGTAAAAAAATCATCAAAAGTAGTCAAAGCATACAAAGGATATGAACAAATCATTCTCCAAAAAAAGTACAATCAGCAACCATATGAAAGATTGCTCCTAATCACTAATAAGAGGAGAAATGCAAATTAGAATAACTCAGAGGTTTTACCTCACACCCAATAAATTTGCAAAAATGATAGAGATATAAATAGACAATGCTGAAAGAGCTTCACAGAGATAGGCCTGCAAATATACTGGTGATGAGGCTATGAAATTGGTCCAACCCTTCTGGAAAACAATTTGGAAGGAATCAAAAAATAAGCAATGAAACTATTCATAGCCTTTGACCTAGAGATGCTACTGTAAGACATATACTCTAAGGAGGTCACACATATATAAAAAAGAATATGTAATGTCAGTATAGTAGAAATTTTCATAGTAGTTTAAAAATGTATAAAAATATGGTGTCTATACATTGATAAGGGAACTGGCTTATTTACTATACCTTTGATAAGAGAAGCCTAAATAACCACCTCCTACTGGATTTTTCATCTTGGTCTTAATACCTCTGTTCAAATTGTCCCCCAAACCTGGAATTGACAGAGATTGACAGAATCTCTAGTGTCTTTATAATGTTCAAGTCAAGTACTGCTTCCTGAAGAAATTCTTTCTTTATTCCCCCATACCTGTTACTGTATTTTGTATTTGTATTTTTATTTTTACTGATATTTGCTCACAATGATTCTCTTGAGAAACGGTAAGCTCCTGGAAATCAAGGATTGAGTTGTTTTGGTCTTTGTGGGCTTAGTAACTTTTCTGGAACTAGTGGGCACTGAAATGATTATTAAATGATAACTATTTGAATCTAATGATATTGTTCTGTAAGAAATGGCAAACATTGTAGAAAACTATTTTTGTATGTATATTGAAAATTAAAAAAAACTATTGTTAATAAAAGAAATGATAAATATGAAGGATTCTGAGAAACATAGGACATTTTGAGAACCTTTGATGAACCTTCAATAAAGCAAGAGTTAGGGATAACAGGAGATTTGAGTGTTATATTCAGACTAAGCTATGACATATTAAACGAGTCTGCAGGACATATACTCTCCATGAAAAATTTCTGGAAGTCTGTAGAAAAGAATTACAAAGGATACATGGTTTTCCAGTTGTATACATGAAACAGGACCCATACCCATGGGAAAAATGTGCATCTTAGAGGTAGAATTTCTTTTTTGTAGGTGTCATATTTCCCTGATGAACTATAATTTCTATAGATGTGCAAAGTATGCCTTATACTTGACATGGTTTGACCTACATATTAGAAAGTCCATTTTATCTGCTTATGGAGAATAGACTGGAGGAAAAAAAAAAAGATTTGAAGGAGGGAAATCGATAATAGGATACCACTGCCTTATAGACAAGAAGTGATGAGACTCTTAAGAAATCCCCCAAAGGGGTCACAAAGAGACAGTCATTGTGTTCTATCACATATAGCTTCACTATCAGGATCTAGCTAATTATAATGGCGGCAGCAGCAGCATCATCATCATCATCACTTTTCTTTATATAGAACTTGACTTCCAAAGTGCTTTACACATTTTATTTCTTTTGATCTTCACAATAACTCTCAGAAGTGAATACTAGAATAATATGTAGTATAGTATATAAAAGTAATAGTATTTACTTTCTCCATTTAACAGATAAATAAACTGGGACCGATAAAATTAAGTGATTTGTTGATGATCACCTAGAGCAGGACTTCTTGAACTTTTTCCATTCGGTTTTTATGTCTCAAACCTGAGTTAAGGTATTTCTGGAAGCTTTCATTCATGCACAGTACACCATGTGCATGTTGTGTGTTCAGAACCAAGGCTGCAGTGAAATTACACAATGCAACATGGGTAAACACGATCAGAAACACTTTAGATTCATGACACATCTGATTTTGAATTAATTCTTGGTCACTGCATTCAGAAACATTTCACTGTTGCCAAAATTTTTGTGACCCCCACAATTCAGTTATGTGATGCCTTATGGGAGCATGACATTCATTTTAAGAAGCTTTGACTTAGATAATAAGTGTCTGAAACAGTATCAGACTTACAAATCTGATACTTGGTCTACAACGATATCTAAATATCTATTGTCTTTAACTATTCACATGTATGAATCATATCTTATCTCTAGAAAAGACTGTTTCCCCACTATCTCTCAAAACTACTACGTATCTTTCAATTCTATTCAATAAAAAATTAATAAGTTCCTGTCAGATATGAGGCACTAGTTTTATATTAGCAGATATTAATAATCAGTCTACAGATTCTTCTCCTACAAACTACATATTTGTTTGTAAATGACAAGCAAATCTTCCTGAATCACTTGGCATGGGATGTCTGTAGATTCCAGTGATCTGTGTAATTTCATCTTTGGATGGAGAGAGGCGTGAGAAGAAAGCAGATAGGGAAATTGTCTATGGCCAGCTTTTGCCTGGGTCTTTCCAGAAATATATGAGCTCCAATAGCATCCATGGCCAATCTTAGAAGAACCCTGAAGGGTCTGGATACTTCTGAAAGCTGCCAAGGGGAACAGATGTTCATTGTCAGAGACCATCTCACTATGGTGAAATGGAAATATGTCTAGTGGCTAAAATCTGAGGAGCAGAAGGTGTGGGGGTGGAGGGGCATGTTTAAGATGCAAAATGATACACTGTGTCGAGGAGAAATCAACATATTCATTATGGCCTCATTTCAGAAATTAATGTAAAACATTCAGCTTACCTCCCCTGTGAAGGACATTCCCTGACAGACAGAAACATTTGTCTCCCCTCTCCACTAATAACAATAGCTGACATTTCTGTCGTACTTTAAGGTTACCAACAGGACTTCATTTGGTCTTCACAACAACACTGGGAGGTAGGAATTGCCTGTATTATTTATAAATGAGGAAACTGAGGTTTAGAGCAATGGCACAGCACAGTGGAAAGAATGCTGGATTTTAAGAATGAGGTCTTCTGGGTAAATCTCTATTACTTATTAACTACATGACTTTAGACATAAATTCACTTGCCTAAAGTCATGGCTGGGTAGCACAATGGACAGAATGCCAAGAAATCAGGAAGACCCATCTTCATAAATTCAAATCTGACCTCAGACACTTAAAAGCTGTGTGACCCTGGACAAGTCACTTTACTCTGTTTGCCTCACTTTCCTAGTCTGTAAAATGAGCTGGAGAAGCAAATGGCAAACCATTCCACTAGCTTTGTTAAAAGAACCCCAAGTAGGGTAATAGAGAGTTTGATATAATGGGAAAATGACTAACCACCACCAACATTCTCTTCTCTAGGTCTCAGATTTGCCATTTGTCAAATAAGTGAACCAGTGTCCCTAGTCTCTAAGATCTTTTGGGACTAAGATCCAGAAAGTGACTTGCTGAGCTAGTGAAAGTCAGAGAAAGCATTCAAAATCAAATCTTCCTAATTTCAAATCCAGAGCTGTATTGTGCCAGCTAGGGGGCATGGTGGATTGAATAGGGGCTGTGGAATCAGGAAAATGTGATCAGATCCAGCCTCAGATGCTAACAAGCTGTATGACCCTGGACATTTCTATTTACCTTATGTTTTTTACATATAAAATGAAGACCATAATGATATCTACTTCCTATCACTGGGAAAATCAAATGGAATATTTTAAAGTACTTAACACAATGACTGGCACATAAATGCTTAATAAAGGCTTGTTTCTTTCCTTCCTATTCTACTCTATGCCTTTTCTCTATACATAACAAAAAGAAGATCTACCATCTGTCTTGTGATCAAAATAAGACAAAGGAATTGGGCATGGACAGAGCGAACCTCAAAAGATCTGAGCTTAAGGATATGTTCCTTATTCAGGTAGTACTAACATGCTCTATCTCTTTTCTTCCTTTACAGACATTGTGACATTTAGGAGACTGTAATGAAGCCTGTTTAGGATCTCTGAATACAACAGCTAGAGTTGGAGTCAGGAAGACCTGAATTCAAATTCTACTTTAGATACTAGCTATGACACCTTAAAGAAGTCACTTCATTCTGATTGCCTTAGTTTCCTCACAGGTGAAATGAACTGGAGAAGGAAATGGCAAAGCACTCTACTATCTTGCCCAAGAAAATCTCAAATGGGGTCACTAAGAATCAGAAATGAATGAAAAGAACTTACACATTCAACAGTGAAGGGCTACAACCCACTGGGCTTCGGGATCTTGAGGCTGCAATATAGCAGGGAGCATGTATAATTAGCTTATATTTTTAAAAGAAATTCAGGCTTGTAGCCAAATCAGTCAGAAGAACCCACAAATTCCCTCTCTCTAGCACTAGCTTAAAGTCACAGGCATATGTGCTTTAATGTCAATTGTCATACAAAAGAAGGATTTAAAAACACTTCTCTGTCCAGAGTGAATATCTCCTTTAAAGTCCCCATGATACTCAATTCTGTATTCACAAAAAGCTCAAAACAGTAGATGGTAGCAGGGATGATCCCTGAATTCAGAGAGTGTGCCAGGACACAGGCTACCCAACATAGCCTTCAGGAAGTAGATATAAAAATTTGAGAGGAAAACATAAGAGGTAGATGGTACTTGAATGAGCACTTTTCTTGGAGCTGTGGGATCTGAGTTGAAGATCTATCTCATATGTTAACCATTAGTGTGTTCTTGAATAAGTAACTTAATTCTGACCCTCAGTTTCTTCATCTACAGGCTAGGATGTGATTTAACCAGAATGCAATTCCTCTCATCAGGATGCTACTGCCTTCACCAATGCAAACCAGACCTATAAAACTTTTTAGATCTTAGAGAACAGTCTAAGGAGCAGAGAAATTAAGTATTTTTTTTTTGTACAAGGTCTCACAGCTAATAATTATACCCAGATCTTCCTTACTGTAGAAACTGGGCTCTTTCTACCACAACTCACTCTTCAATTTGCAAAATGATCAGAGTGGTCCTTCCCCAGCATCCCTTGCAATGTGCTTGGGAAGAAACTATTTTGCAAACCCAAGCACCATAGAAATGCCCACCATTATCATTTAATTGGAAAAGGACAGACACATGCACTACTGCCCATTTACCATTCTACTCAATGGGACAGCATGGGGAATCCTACCTATCTGGGCTAAAGGATAAGCTAGGGCTATCATTCTTAGAACATGGCTCCTAATCTCAGCTCTAGCCCAAGGATTATTTTATGAGTCCCCAGAGAAGAAATTTCCTCATCAGCAAAGAGAGGATAAAAATTACACAGCATGAAAGTCAGATGGGGACACAATAAGTTCACATATATAAAAAATAATTGTAAAAGTAAAATACATTAATATCTGACTGGAATTGCTAGAATACATTCCAATGAATCCTAGTAAATTAAATTAACACCCACACAAAACAATTTAGGAAAGTAGGAAACAGGTTTATCATCAAAAAGGGGAAAACTCCTATAAAATCATTATTTTTTTCATCTTACATTTTACATATGTAAAGATATGAGGCTAAATTACTTGCTCATGGTCACATAGCTTTGAGATTAGAAATAGGACATAAAGCTAAGTCTCTGAGAACAGCAGTTTCTCTAACACAATGTATTGCTGCTCATTCATCATCATTTGACTTTCAAATCTGATACACTTTTCCATTGCCAAAATAAACCCAATGATCCATCAAGATTTTGGACTGATGCTCCAGTGAGTACGCTAGGTAAGTTTTCAGTCCTTCATGCCATATCCTAGAGGCATTTTCCAAAAGCCTAGCTGTCTACATGCAGAGAAGAATTGCTTTAGGGGAAAAAAAAAAAAACAACTTATGGGTATTTGTGACTAATAGGTACTTGTTATGGCTGTTATTGTTGTGTTGTTGTTGCTAAGCCATTTCTTTTTTTTTTTTTTTTTTATTTAATAGCCTTTTATTTACAGGATATATACATGGGTAACTTTACAGCATTAACAATTGCCAAACCTCTTGTTCCAATTTTTCACCTCTTACCCCTCCCCAACCCCTCCCCTAGATGGCAGGATGACCAGTAGATGTTAAATATATTAAAATATAAATTAGATACACAATAAGTATACCTGACCAAAACGTTATTTTGCTGTAGAAAAAGGATCAGACTCTGAAATATTGTACAATTAGCTTGTGAAGGAAATCAAAAATGCAGGTGTGCATAAATATAGGGATTGGGAATTCAATGTAATGGTTTTTAGTCATCTCCCAGAGTTCTTTTTCTGGGCATGTTGCTAAGCCATTTCAGTGTGACTGATTCTTCATTACCCCATTTAGAGTTTTCTTATCAAAGATACTAAAACAATTTGTCATTTCCTCCTCCAGCTCATTTTATATATGAGGGAACTGAGAAAACAGGGTTAAATAGCTTGCCCAAGATCCCACAAACACTAAGTGTCGGGAGGTCAGACATGAACTCAGAAAGATGAGTTTTCCTGACTGCAGACCTGGAGTTCTATCCACCATGCCACCTGGCTGCCCCTGTATCCTACCACTAGAGGATGGGGTCAATTTTTATATTCTCACTTTTTTTTTCACTTGAGATGTCTCTAGCTCACTGTAGCAACTTTAAGATCTACAAAGATCTCAAGAATCAATTCCAAAATATCCACCCTCTCAAGAAAGAGAAAAGATGAATAGCTGACTGTTGATTCTCCCAGAAAAAAATTTTCTGGGATTCACCACAGTCATTCTCACAAGGGATTCACACAAGAGTCATACACCAAGTAAAAGAAAAGGGAAAGAAATGGTATCACCATGGATGTAGAAAAATATTTTGACCTGTCAATATCAATACCAATTTCAATTTTTAAAAAATGAACCTTGATGATGATCATATGTCTGTTGTTGTTCAATTGTGTCCAATTCTTCATGACCCATTTGGAGATTTCTTGGCCAAGATAATGAAATGATTTTTCATTTCCTTCTCCAGCTCATTTTATAGATGAGGAAAATGAGATGAACAGACTTGCCTAGGATCACACATCAAGTGAATGTCTGAATATGGATTTGAATTCAGGTCTTTTTTTACTGGCAAAGACTTATCCATTCTTATCTTACTATCTGTGGGACCCTGAGCAAGCTATTTAATCCTGTTTGCTTCAGTTTTCTCATGTATAAAATGAGCTGGAGAAAAAACTGATAAATCATTTTAGTATCTTTGATTAAAAAAAACTAGCCACTCAATCATATAGTGACTAATCTTAACAACCACCAGTGTCAAAAGAATTTGGGAACTTCTTTTAAAATGCTGTATACTATGATACCCAACGGGAATACTTAAAGAAAGCAGCTGTTAGGACACTGGTCTATGTTTATATTTGTCTGTGTACCTTCCATTCTGGATGATAGCTCCCATAATAACACAGAGAGGGTGTTCTGTGGTCTTCACATAGCTCTGGTTATCTGTGCTTCCTGACATTCTGAAGACAACTTCACTATAGGGCACATTATAAATAATGGCAGTATTTGATGAAACCTGGGAAGTCTCCAATAATGTCCCTGAAATTAGCTCTGTTTGAATCAACTGGACCAGTGGAATTATAGCATCCTGCCTGCTGTAACTTCATGTTTCTTTGATATCCCAAGACTACTTTGGGCAGTAGATAACCTCATGCTGGCCCACTCTTCCTGCTGATTTGAAGTCTGAACTCTACTAGCTCAGTTTCATAAAATATGAACCTTGCTTGTAACACTGATATCTCTGAACTTATAGGGCCAGATGACTATTCTCAGGTGATTCAAAATTAACAAAGAAGGACCCCAGAGAATCCAAAAGTTGCCTACAACAAAACTATTATCAGAGTTTTGGGGCTACTATCATGGTCACTCCTTAACATTGCAAGGATTGGCTCAGATGCCATCTCTTATACAAGGCTTTTCTCGGTGATTACAGCAGCTAAAGTACTCTCTATTCTATATATTTATTTTGCGGATACTATATAATCATTTACCTATGTAAGCATTGTTTCTTAGAATGTAAGTTCTTAGTAATGTAAATTTCTTAGAATGCAATTTCATTAACTTTCCAAAATCTCATTATTTCATTTGAACAATCGTGTAAGATATAAATTAGATGGTGTTTACCTTCCATATCTGTCTCTGAGGAGCTCTTTCATTGTGGACAGAATCAACTATCTTGTTTGGGAACATTTAATACTTGTGCTGATCAGAAAAGGCCTAAAGTAGCTCTAGCAAAATCTAGCAAAAATCAATAGGGATTTGGTGGTTAGGTATATTCTCTCACTACTGGTACTAATAATTAATATTTCTATATCATTCTAAGGTTTGCAAAAATCTTTGCATATAATCTTATTTGATCCTCATCATAAGCTATAAAAGTAGGTGCTACATCAATCCCATTTTGCAGATGAGGAAACTGTGGCTAAGAAAGGTGAAGTGAATTAACCAGCATCTTACAACTAGTAAAATCGGAGGTAAGTTCTGTATTCAGATCTTTCTTTTATTAGTTCTAATGTTCTGTATCTTATTTCCACTTAGCTGCTTTATACCTAGTGAGTATAACCCTCTTAGTAGTTTTAACTTAATGGACACTATTGCTGACCAGATGCAGAGGGTAATGGGAAGGCACTCTGAATTATTGTCTCCATCTACGGCTAAATGGCAGTAAGTGACACATGTCTCCTCAGGATGGGCTTATTTTATGGACCTCCTACCAAGGAGATCACTGTGGTAAAAGAGGTAGGGAGAAAGGAAGAAAAAACTCTGAGTATGTAACAAAAGTAATCAGCCTGTCTCACAGGGCCATTGTGCAAAAGCCTTTTGTCAACTATATAATGCACTAGTTTAATATCAGTTATTATTTATTATTATTGCCATTATAAAGATTACAGAATCTTAGGTCCTATAAAAATTCTATTTTTAAGCTTTTATTGTCCGCATTCTGGCTACCTAGGAATGTCCCTCCCACTCTCAACAATATTCCTATGGAACTAACTTCCCCCTGTAATGTTATTTCACCTAATATCATGTTTTCACAGAACCAATTAACCACGTTAGCTAAAGGTATTCCTGAATATATAATACATACCTCATAAAAAGTACTATGTGGAAAAATCCATCTCTTTTTAAAGATCTTATTTTTAATTGATGCAGCCTATTGAATCCATATTCCCAAGGGCAAATCATGGGGGATGGTAACAGAGGCAAATCATTTTTCCTTTTGGGGAAAAGAATGAGGTGCAAATCATGAAATAAGTTAGTTGAATAGTAATGAGGATGCTGTGCTTGATAAGGTCAGTGTTCATGTTTGTTTCTCAAATCAAGGGCCTAAGAAGGGCCTCTTAGATGGAGAAGTCAGGGACCCTACTCCATGAAAGGAGGCAGCTGCCATTGATAGGATCAGAGCATGCCTTTTGCAACTTATCCAGACAGTTACAGTTGGCTCCAGCACACCTTCCCAATAATGTAATTTCATGTTTTCAAAGTGTTTTTCTTTTTCTACAGTAGTACATTGTTCTTCCTTATCCTCCCATGTCCAAATCCCAACTGAACCCATTACATCCTATCTGTTATGCATCCACAAACTTAAGCCCTAATCCAAGAACAGAATAACTCCTTAAATCTTACCAATAAATCCTAATTTCAAAAATCCATTGTTTAAATGTGTGCAATGAGTGGCTACAGTAGAATGAATAGAGAGAAACTTCCTGACTCCTTGAAAATTCATTTGCACTAGAATCACATTATCAATTTTGCCTAAGTTATAAGGATTTTATTTTCCTTTTTTCCTCTAATGATTTTAGGGGGTAATAAATAAATAATATTCATTTAAAAATTAAATTATTTTTAATTAAAAGAATCATGATTTCCCCCCTTTTTAAAGTTGGAAGAGACTTCAGATAAAATATGTCAATCCTTACTTTTTTCCCCCATATCTAGAAAAACTGATCTATAATAATGAAGATCTGGCTTGATTCAGTGAGAAAAATACTAGCTACAGAATCAAAGGACTAGATTTCCATTCCCCATCCTGCAACTTATAAATAGTATCTATGTAATTTTAGGCCAGTCATTAACCTTGCAGTTTCTTTTTTCTCTAAAATGAAGGGATTAAACTAGAGGGACTTTGAGGTGTTTTGGCTCTAAGTACATAATCATACATTTCTCTGAGAGTATGGTAGCATTTCTAGTCTTCCCAAAATCTCAACTCAGAGCTGACATCTTCCAAACCACGAAAGTCCAGAGGGAAAAAAAATCAATATTTATAAATGTTTTAAAGTTTGCAAAGTGCTCTATAACAATACCTAGGTGGGTACCTAACATCCCACTATTCACATTTTATAGACAAGGAAACAGGAGCACAGAAAGGGTGATTGTATTACCTAGAGTCATATTACTAGTAAATGCCCAAGGTGGGATTTGAACTCAAATCCAAGGCTAGAGTTCTATGCATTTCACTGAGCTGTATAATGATGATGATGGATTAAAAAGGCAACTAGCCATCTTCATACAGGAAAGATGACACATTAATTAATCAGCAAACTATCTACAATAGACACAAGAAGAAGGGTATGATGATTCTTATTATCAACCACATTGCCAAGAATAAGAGGAGGGAGGAGGTCTAGACCTGGGGGTTTCCATTGTGGATCACAGTGTACAGAACAGGCAGAACATGGCTTGCTGCCTGACTAGCAATGGCTTGTGCTGACATCAGAGTCCCTGTCCCCAACTCAAAGAAGCAAAGATGAGTCACTAAGGACACAGACTTATGGGATACAATGACTCAGGTTCAGAAGAGTCATTCTTTTGATCACAATTGCCATTCATCTACAGGCTAAGTGGCCATAAGTGATCTGAAAAGTCTTGAGGGGATTTTTTTCCTTTTCAAACCACAAATTGAATGCACTTTAGGGAGAAGCATTTTGAAAAAATGCCAGCTCACCCATTTCCTCCAAGACTTCACATTCCTTTTGACAAAGCCAGACTTACTCAGAGCAGCCAAGAACCATGAGACCCACATAAAGTACAGCTGAAGTCAGTCTGTTCTGGTATATAAAAATAAAGGGTCTACAGAAAAACCTCAAATCTCCTCACACCCTAGAATACAGGAGAAGCCACAAAAGACAAGAATCAGTAATCTCAGCTGGACATCTCCAGTTACCCAGGAGGTTTCTAAAAGCTGCTTTTCCTTCTCATCAACCTTCAAATAAAGGCACACATACATACACACACATATATATCAGCATATAAACACTAGCATGGACTTACACTTTCACATACATACACAAGTACTCGGTATATAGACATTGACATATTCTCTCTCACATGCACATATACATATACTGTCCCATTATCACCTATATATTCATATGAAGGCACATACAGAAAGGATCAGAGATTTAGAACTGAGAGGAATTTCAAGGGCAATCCTCATGTTGTACAGACAAGAAAACAAAAATTCAGAGACAAAGTTAAAGTGATTTGTTCAATGTCACAGTATAGTGACTGACAGAACTGAATGATACTTTGTAGATCACCCAGTCCAATCTCTGCATTTCATATATGAAGGAACTGAGCCCAGAAAAGTTAGTGACTTGCCCAGAATCATATAAGAATTAGGCAGAACAGCTGGAATTTTAAACCATTGAAATGTCTACCACATGATCACATGTTATATAGATCATGTCATTTATTTCTCTTTGCCTTCAGATAACTGTCTAAGATAATAAAGCTACAGAACAGATGCTGTATATATATATATATATATATATATATATATATACATATATATAATATATGAGTGTGTTACACATATACACACATATATATTCACTTAAAAGCACAAATATACATGCAATATTCCCATGTATATGCACAATCACTCATAGTCCCACTACTTTTTTTTCTCCCCCATTGAGGGATTGAAGAATGATATTACACTTCTGATTTAATTAGTGTAGAACATAGACTCCAAGGTAAGGAACTGCCCTCTGCCAATAAAGGTCAGCATCTGTTCTGTAGCTTTATTATCTTAGACAGTTATCTGGAGGCAAAGAGAAATAAAGTGACTTGCCAAGGATCATGTAGTATGTCAAGGAAGAGATCTTAACCCAGGTCCTCCTGACACCAAAGAAAAAGTTCTATGGACTCCCTTCCATTGCTTCTTCAGTTCCACCCCCACAAACCAAAGAGAAGAAGCTGGTGTTTGCAGGTACTTATTGGGCTAAACGCAGCACCCCTCACCCCAATTGCCATCCAGAAATAATGAGCTTTTTTTGCGTGAAGAAAATGGTCGATAAGGATGAAGAAAGCACACCACTGACAAATAGTCCAGAAAGTGAAATTCGAAGCAGCTAATTAGGCTATGAGGGAAAGCTGTGCAGCTTCCTTAAGTCATCATTAACCATAAGCAAGAAAGTGATTGAGGACTCATGGAGCTATTTCCCAATGTATTTTGCTGCCCACACACAACTCTTTAGGTTGCTTATGGCAGAAGAACTGATAATTATCTTGTGTGCTCCCAAAGCCCCAATAGGAAGCTCCAGCAGTGGCTGTAGGACCATGCTCCTCTGCAAAATTGAGAGCAGAAGAAATGGAGCCCCAAGGCAAGAAAAAAGTTCATTCCCCTACTTCTTGGAAGCATCAAGGGGAATGTAAAGGGTGTCAATGGAAAATGGCTTGCAATTAAATATAGTGTACTACCCCCTACCACCTCTCTGTAGTAGCTTTCCAACCCATCAGAACTATAAGGGAAGCAGTGTCAACCTACACTCCTTTTTAAGCATGAACTCTTTCTCCTCCCTGGTTGAGAGAATTCTCTTGTACCAAAGTATCAGGCTACAAATTGAACTGAATTCAATTACTTAATCTAACAATCCAGGGTACAAATGACCCAAAGTCCCATTTGCTGTCATTGTCTTACAAAACCTCCAGACATTTCTTGATTTATTAGAAGCATGAGTTGTAGGGGGTGCTCAAGGAGTAAGGAGGTGGGAACCCAGCCCTTATTCAGAAAGTAAGTGAAGGGGAAAGAGCAGTGGCTTGAAAGTTAAGGCCAGGATCAAGAAAAAATCCCTCTGGTCTAGGAAAAAGCATTAAATGGTCAGCATTTAATGTCAGGAGGCCTGGTTTGTAATTTGGGCTCTGCCATTGTGAAATTTTGGCATGTCAGCAAGGAAGGAAGGAAGGAAGGAAGGAAGGAAGGAAGGAAGGAAGGGAGGGAGGAAGGAGAAAGGGAGGGAGGAAGGGAGTAGGGGAAAAAGGTTATTTTGCATAATAAAAAAAGAAAAAAAATTGATGGGAGATGGACTCTCTGATCTCTTAGTTGCTTTCAACATTAAAACCTATGATCATGTGAACTTCCAACAGAGCCCAGGTAATTCTCAATTTGCAGCTGTTCCTATAGTGAGGGGGTGAGGCTGGCCCCTGCTGGTGAAAGCAAAGCTTAAGGAGAAAGATGTGCATTTCTATTACTCCTGGCTTCCCTGGCCCAATTAAAAAGCAATTGGGAGTTGACTAATAGAATTTCTTTTATAGCCCTCCCTCATTGTTAGAAAGTAACCAGCACTAAAGGAGAACTGTCAGATACCAAAAAATAATTAAAATACCTCCCTTGTGTCTATATTTTTAACCTGCATTTCTTCATGATTGACTCCCACAGTTTCAGGAGTGATGGAGAAAACTGCAAGCATAGAGAATGAGGACAGTTGGGTTTCCCTGTATTTCATGACTTCAAATTTAACATTCCCAGTGGATGAAGTGAAATCTCTCCAGGGAAACACCCACACAGATTAGCAGCCTTTGTAGCAAGGAATACAGAGACATCTGGTAACATCACAAGGGCCCCCTTCCCAGTGTCGCTTTTGAAAGAGCCTCTACAGACCTCAGCAGAAGCCTAGGTTCTCAGGCCTCTCTCAAACACAGTCAATGAATCTTCTGACTGCTATACTTGGCTCTACTTGTTATTAACAGGTTGGTTTGGCTCCATCCCTGAAGACTGGGCCACTTTCTGGCGACATTCAAATCTTTCTGAGGTCTCCAAAGGGAGATGCAGTTCCCTCTTTTTTTTTTTTTTTTTTTTTTTCTCTGCTATTGATATTTATTCTGATCTTTGATTCTCTGCCCTCCTCTCTTAGGCCTTCAACTTGGGAGAGGTTTAACTAATGATGTCTAAGGCCATCATTATAGTGGTCTTCAACTTATTAGCAAGAGTAAGGCAATATACTACTATGACATTAAACTATTTTAAGATCATTATTTTCATGAAGTAAATTGTCACTAGTTGAAGCCTTTTGATCCTCCTTTCATTACAGATTTCTCTTGCATCCATTCTATGTGGACCCTTGACTTTGAATAAGCCTTTCTGAACTCAAGCCATGTTTTTTTTTTTGTTGTTTGTTTTTTGTTTTTTTGTTTTTTTGTTTTTTTGCCAGGGTTCCCTTCTACAACTCTGTGTAGTTTTAACCTGGGGCTCTGTTTTAGCAATTCTTTCTTTGATTCCTGGAAAGAAGCATGGTGCTTGGGTCATCAACCACTTCCATTTCAACAATAAATCTTTTTTTAATAGCTTATTATGTGCCAAGGACTTGTATGTATCACAACAATCTTATTCCAAAAAGAAAATCATACTCAAAATGAAATCATATTGTCACGGGAAAGGCAACAAAGCTTGTTGACTCTCACCCAATAATGTCCAGTATAATACTTCATCTTCCCCCCTCATTGGCTTGGGATCACTAATCAAAACAGTGATTCAGATCTTATCAAGGGTTTCTCCATACTATGGTTTAATTTTTAGGAAAAGAAACTCACGTAGGTATTTGGAGTTACTTAACAATAGCAATGGGTGGAAAAGAAACCTATGTTCTTTAAATCAAGCCTTTACCAATGAAATAATGGGAAGGAGGGAAGCGAAGAGAGAACATGGAACTTTTGCAGCTCCCTTAACAATGCTTTAAATTTTTTTCCCTGGCATTTTCTTCCAAGCACAGGTATCACTGAACCAATTAAGTAATTAAAGCCGAAACCACTAAACTTAAGTGGGGCTGAGTGCCTAATGAGGGAACAGCATCCTTAGCCAAGGAAAGATGAAATCTAGCAAAGAAGGTGGGCAGTCTTAGAGCTAAGATATCTGGGTTCAGATCCAAATAGTAATATTTGTTCATTTTATGAATTTCTTCATTGATAACGTTAGAATAATAATACTCATGCTATTTAGTTCACAGAGATGAAGTACTTGCAGACTGTAAAACACTAGTTAGATATAAGCTGTTGATTATAAATTCCTCTTCTTGATTGCAATCTCTTTGAGGGCAAGATCTGTCTTCCCTCACTTTGTATTTTTGGAGCTTAGCCCAGTACCTGGAACATAATTTCCACTTAATAAATGTTTTTTGATGAATTGATTGAGATTTTCATTACCATTATCATCCCCAGCAGTCTCCAGACTAACAGAGCTCCCAGGGAAGGAAGATTAGTCAATACAAATAGATATTTATAAGGTACTTTGAAGGCTGCAAAGTGTGTATACATATATTATCTCATCTCCTCATCAAAATAATCTTAAGAAGTAGTCACATCATGGCTATATCTTTTGTTTTTAGAAAAGGAAATTGAGGTGTAGCTATTAAATGACTTGATTTTATTTCAGAGCTGATAAATGTCACAGGCAAGTTTGAACTCAAGGCTTCCTGAGTCAAAGTTCGAATCACATTTGCCTGTTTCACACTGCCTGTGGTGGATTTTATAACCTGGGAGAGACAAAGAACACCCATACAAATAACCTCAGTGCAAAATAATACAACATAACTATATAGAATGGGGAAGAATAAAGTGTGATACGCAATCTGAGTGAGAGAAAGGCTACCAAGAGGATCCTGGATGTGAGATAAAATGTCCTGTTGAGTTTTCAAAGGACTCTTTTCCATTTGGTTTCTTTCTCTTTTTAAATAAATCATTTTATTTTCAAAGCAAGTGCACAGATAATTTTCAACATTCATCCTTACAAAACCTTGTGTTACAAATCTTTCCCTCTCTTCCCCCTACCTCCTCTCCTAGTTAGCAAGTAATCCAATATATGTTAAACATGTGCAATTCTTCTATACACATTTCTACAATTATCATGCTGCACAAAGAAAAATCAGATCAAAAAGGGAAAAAGAAAAGGAGAAAGAAAACAAAATTCAAACAAACAACAAAAAGAGTGAAAATACTATGTTGTGATCCACACTCAGTTCTCAATTTGGTTTCTTTGCTTGTTTGCATTTCATGCTGCTCTCAGTGTTGCCCTGTTCTCTAAATGGGACTTTCTGATTATATTTCTGGTTATATGATGAAGAAACTGAAATCAGCAATGGTGGCAAGTATGTGACTTTCATTTCTGACCTGTATACTAAGACCTGTTTCCCCAGGGGATCAAAAGCAATAGAAGAAAGCCCAAAGAACCCAATTCCAATACCAAAAGCTCAACATAGTTCTTTTCTTTTTAGAACTAGAAGGTAACAGTTAATCTAGTACAAACTACTCATTTTGCAAATGATGTAGCCAACTCTTGAAGTGAAGGGACTTACCTGAGGCCCCAATGATAGGAAATGAGTCAGAATTCAAACCTAAATCTTTGATTAAAAACCAAGTAAACAATTTCACTCCACTTCAGATAATGTTAAAGTTGCAAATATTCTAAACTTGGGTCTTAAGGAGGAAATTAACACAGGAGCACAATTTTAATCACATTGAACAGAAGTAATGCCTTCTGGATTTTAAGAAAATAAAATCTTCTTCTCTCTTCTCTCCTATAGTACCAGGTTTGGACGGCAGGCAATTAAAATACTTAATAAATGTTTATTGACTAATTGATTGGTCTGTTGGTTTCAAGACGAGGGAAAATTATAATGACCTCTTTTCACCAAGCTGTTTAGAAAGTTTTTAGTCTCCATCCCGCCCCCCAACATGTACCAAGAATTCAGATGGCCTTTGATGTATATAACATAAGTTATCTCATGTTTTGGTTCCTAGGCTACCAAAATCACTAAATAACATTCAGTAAGTGAATGTCACAGCTTACAGTGAATTTGGAATCACATGAACTGTTTGGAATCTCAGTTGTGCTACCTACCATTTGCATGACTTTGGGAAATAATTAATGTCACTAAGAGGAATTTACTCATGTCTAAAATGAAAGAGCTAATCTCATTCATTGTCCCTTCCAGGTGATGCAAATCTATCATCCCATGATCTTGTGATCTTTAACAATCCTTCATCCATAGCTCTTCCAGATTCATGCGTTGTTTTCTAGGCCTAAAAGGAGTCATTGTCAGCTTAATGAGAAGGACAGCAAAATAGTTACATTTGTAAGGACAAGGAAGAAGAAAAAGAGGGAAAGAAAAAGGTGGAGGAGGAGGCGGAGGAAGAAGAAGAAAAGGAGGAGAATGAGGAGGAGGAGGAGGAGGAGGAAGAGAAGACTGTTTTATAATCCTTTCCAGAACCATAATGAAATGCCACTTTGGGGCACTCTCATGTCTCATCCCTCTAAATATCCAAGAGTGTTATGAAATCTTTTGCTTTTTACATCAAAGTACAGTCTAGATGAGATCAACTGAAAATTATCCCAGTCCTCAGAAAGGCTATTAGGTCATCCAGTCTGGTTATATAAACAAGTCCTGAGCCCATTTTTTGTGCCTAACTAAAATTAGAATATAGAATGGTAGGCCTAGAAGAGACCTTAGAAATCATTGAATCTCCCCTCACCTTTATTTAATAAATGAGGAAATTGAGCTACAGAAAATTTAAGGGACTTTTTCAAGGTTATATGCAGCAGGAGAAAAAACCTAGGTCTCTTGCACCCTAGCGTTTGCTGGATCCAAACATTGATTAATGCATTGTTAGTCTGGAGAAGAATCTCTGCTAAGAAGTTGTTGGGCTTTGGCCTTGAATAGCTCCCCCCAGCATTTTTACTGATAACTTGGATGAAGGTGTAGATGATATATTTGACAAATTCATGAATTATATAAAGCTGAAATGGACAGTCCAAATGCTTCAGATGACAGAGTTGGGATCTCAAAGGAACTTGACAGGCTAGAATAATAGCGTAAATTTAATAAGATGACATTAAATGGGAATGAATATAAAGTCATATGCTTAGGTTCAAAAAATCAATTCCACAAGTACAGTGTAGGAGAGTAATGGCAAGACTATTGCTTTGGGAGGGGGGAGGAGAGAAGATTGCTAAAGATTTTAAAGGACTGCAAGTCAAATATGATTTAATACAACAAGAGATTTTTAAAGTACTCATAGGCTGCACTAATAGAAAAAATATTATCCAAAATATGAAAAGTGATGGTTGTTCTTTGTTCTGATTAGACTCCATCTGGACCATTGTCTTCAGTTGTGGGCACTACATTATAGAAGGAACATTATCTGGAAACCATCCAAGGGGTAACCAGAATAGAGAGGGGACTTAAACCATGACATGCAAGGATTGGTTTCAAGAATTGTAGATGAGTAGCATGAAAAAGAGAGGAAATTAGGTCTTCACATATTTGAATGTCTATTCCATAAAATAGGGATGCAACTTGTTTTATCTTGCCCTCAAGAGAAGAATTAAGAGTCTTTGGTAGTCTTATGTAATCAATTAATCCTGTTTGAAATCTCAGAGGCCAACTCTGTAAAAGGTTCTGAACCTTTTTTTTTTTTTTTAATGGACCCTTTTGGTAATCATTTGATGCCTGATTCCCTTCTCCAAATTATGTTTTTAAATACATAAAATAATGTAAAGGGCTGAAACTCTGAAAAGGAGTACTTGAATAAGCAGAGCATTTAAGGCTAATTACCTATTTGATGTGAGATAACGGCTCTATATACATATATTTAGATGAGATGGTGATGTGATAGCTCTCCTCACCACTGGTGTTTGCTGAATATTTGGTGGTGAGGTAATCATAGGCAAAGATTGGAGGGATGAGGGAGAGAAGTCAGAGTCACTTGGCTGCAGGATGAGGAGGAGAGAGGCTGGAGACTCTGGACTCCAGAACCCAGGATATATCTTTGGCAAGCAGCATGGCAGCTTGCCTACCTCTTTCACTTCTCCCCCTAAAGACCAAGAACTTTGATTGATCCTGACTCTGACTAATCCTGAGGCCCTCCAGGGAGCTAGGCCAGACATTATAAAATAAAATTCATAAGATTACAAAGGAAATAGATCAGACTGAAATACAGTTATTCACTTTTTAAGTTCTCAGACCCCAGATTAAGAAGCTTCGATCTACCTAACCTGTCCTTGGATAAATAAATACACAGCATATCTGTTCTATGGGCATTCAGTCTCTACTCAAGTGAGGAAAAAGTCACCCTACCCACCCACCCCCAAAAAAAAAGGAGATTCAATTGAATTCAAATGAAAAATTTCCAGGTTATTGGAACTGTCTAAAAATAGAATGATTTTCCTCAACAGTTACTGGGTTTTTCATTACTGTAAATCTTCAAATAAAGACTAAATGTCTACCAGGTAGTATCATAAAGAGGTAAGTGCTCTACTTTTTGAACTAGGTATCCTTTTACATCCTTTTATCTTATCTCAGTACCTCTGAATTCCTCCTTTGGAGGAATGAAAGCACATTCCTACCTAATATCTTTTCTTAAGGACGTCATATCTAAAAGGACAGGGCAGGAAGACTTAAGGAAATCATATAAAGTTGATTAAAAGAAATTGAAGATTTATACACAAATATTTTTAATTGTGACACCTTAAATTGTTACCTGTTGCTACAGATTCAAGATCAATGGTTCAGAAGAGAAGAAAATTGAGTCTCATTAATTTGTATCCTGTTCAAATAAGTTATGTTTCCTACTTCTGCAATTATTTTTTTGAACCCAAGGGTGGGATTTTATATTTATCCCAACTGAAAGTCTTACTGAGATATTTTATTTCATTTGAGTTGGTTTTTTTATGTATAATTTTACTTGAAAGAAAAGCTTTACAAGGTGGGGAGAAATGTGACATGCTAATTAAAAGACTTTTATATCCCATGCAGACAATTTGGATTTGGGAATGTGGACATTTGGATTATACTCCCAGGCTTGTGTGCCACCATGGGGAGAAAAAATACCTTGACTTCTTTATATCTCATTTTCTCCTTAGGTAGAGCATTCTCATCACCCACAAAATAGATTAAAAAAAACTGCCCTCCCTAATTCATATTAAAAACATAAAATAAAATGAGATGATACTGTGTATATCTTTAAGATGCCTCCCATAAGATTGTTTTATGTGAAACTGTTTCATAAAAAGGACCCCCTGAGTCCTTAAGTAACTAAGACCTCTTGGACGGGGTTCAACCTGACCATTCCTTGGATAGAAATAAGCTCTACAAGAAACAATGTAGCAAGGAAATTCCCGTGTATATGGAACATATAGACTGGTTTGAACAATAAAAATGCTACATGATCACAGGGGGCTATTGTTATTGTTAGTGTTAGTGTGCTTATTATTCCTGGTGCTGCTGTATTACAGTCTCTTAGCAAGATGAACCAGGGAATAATAGAAACAGTAGTTAACACGTCAAAATCACTAAGGGTTTGGGAGCCAATAAGAATAGAATAATGCATCAAACAGAGCCTTTGGGGCAGAGCAGTTTTATATGGCAATTTTACAGGTTGATTTGGCCCATTCTCAAAAGATAGTTGCTTATCAGTCTCCACTGATATTAGGGTTTCTTAACCTGAGTCAGAATGTTTTTCCCATGGATTTTATTATACTCAACTCTGCACAGCATAAATTAATACTTTACCCCTCTTGTCTTATCCTTGTCAGAGTCGGAAAAAGGCAGATCAATAAAAACATATTTCCAGGACTACTTCAAAAATAGACTCCAAGGAATTCCCTGCCTGCCTCAATGTACCTATTTGAAAACCAGGATATTATGACCCAACCAGGTCAGGGATGCTTAATGATGGCATGATAGCCAGGAGACATGGGTTCCAATTCTAATATTTAATATAACTCTGGAACAATGGGGAAAGTACTTTGTATGTTCCTAGGAAAGTTAATTGAGAACTGGAAGAAGTATAATCCATGTAATCCAGCACCCTTATTTTACAGGTAAGAAAAATTCAGCCCAGAGACAGTAAATGACTTACCCAGCATCACATGGGTAGTAAGAATCACAGCAACTCATAAAAATGTCTCTTGTTACGTGGCAAATGTTTTAAGGTTGTAAGAGAAGTGTGCTCTATTTCTTCCATCAGCCCTTGGACCTATTTTTTTTATCTTACCTACCAAGTTAGAAGGCTACAATCTAAACTCCCCAAGACACTGATCAACTACAATGAGGTCTAATTTAACAGTAGTTGAAAAGAAAACTGAAAGAAAATGAAGCTGTCTCTGACTGTGTGTCTTAAAGGAAATTGCTTTTAGATCGCAAGAGTAGAACACTTCCAAATGAGATGCCCTGGGAAAGATTCCTTGGTGGGATGTAAGGCAGTCAGGTCAGGAAGGGGGAAAAAAGTTGTTGTCTGAGATATTTGTCTCTTCAGTCTGTTCGGTAAATAACATTAGCAATGGAGACGGGCTTGACAAAGCTGGGGAAAGCAGCAAACAATAAATCAGGATAAATAAAGCATGCTAGGCAAGCAAGCTGAGCATCACAGCCAAAACCCCCATGGTCATTCAGGATTCTTCCAGAGCTTCTAAGGGCAGAACCATCCCCCAAAGTAAAAGCAAAGCCAAGATGGGCTTCTGACATGGTGAAGAAGTAGAGATGAAGGAATCAAGCAGATATGGCTGGTCAAAGGCTAGAGCATCAAGTCAAATCGAGGAAAGGGGGCAAAATCCATAGAGAGACTGAGTACTCATAACAGGTATGGGGTAAAGGAATGTGACATTGAAAGAGATGGTAATCTTCACCTCCTAAAAACACACTCATTCCTCAAGCCACCAGCCTAGGCCCTGCTCTCTGACTTTAATCAACTGCATGAGCTCCACTTGAGACATACCACTGGCAGAGACAACTTCTTGCCAAAATTATAATTATAGCCTTGGGACTAATTAAGCCTAAAATTTTCTTACTTCTCAGTACTCCTGTTCTATAGCTGGCAAATTCCTACAACCTAATGCTCTAATCCCTATGATTCAGAATTTATGACTTCTTTTTTCCCCTTTTACCTTTTCCAAAATTCTCAACCCATGAAACAAGCATTTATTAAGGGATTACTGTGTTCCACTCACTGTGTTGAGTGTTTTGGGATACAAATACAAATTCAATCAACTTATTAAATAACTACTTATATTTTCTTATAATAACTTATTATATGACTACTATGTGCCCAGCAATGTGGTGGGAATAATCCAGTTCAATATCTGTTTCAGTACCTATATTCTTAACTTATTCCCTTCTATTGAGAATGAATGTTTGAATAAGTGAATGAGTGAATGAATGGATGAAGTAAAAAGGCATTTGTGAGAAACTTTCTATTTTCCAAGCACTGTGCCTGCTGGAATCTGGAGTGTTTCCTAGAGTTTCAAGGTAGTAGCATGGAAGAAGATATAAGATGGAGAATTTGGAGCCATGGACTCTGGAAAATTTTCTCAAAGTTTGTGAAAGGAACTTAGGTGAAAGATCTGTGACTACTGCTTTTGGGACACTTTGATAGGAAGATTTGCACACTAATGCCATAGCCCAAAAATACTCCTCCTAACAAGATTGAAAGATATATAGGCCGAGAGAATCTGAAGAATCTTGTGGAGATACTGCCATTTTCCTGTAATCATGCAAAAAGTATCATGGAGTTCTTTATGGAGAGGTTTTTATCTCATTCACTAACAGTGATTGATCATGGCCAATGTCCCAGACTTGAGAGTCTACAAGCTACTCACAAACTGACTCATCACAAGGATCATATATATATATATATCATAGTTCTGATGGACCTGGCCATCCTCAGCAACGAGATCAACCAAATCATTTCTAATGGAGCAGTAATGAACTGAACCAGCTACGCCCAGAGAAAGAACTCTGGGAGATGACTAAAAACCATTACATTGAATTCCCAATCCCTATATTTATGCCCACCTGCATTTTTGATTTCCTTCACAAGCTAATTGTACAATATTTCAGAGTCTGATTCTTTTTATACAGCAAAATAATGTTTTGGTCATGTATACTTATTGTGTATCTAATTTATATTTTAATGTATTTAACATCTATTGGTCATCCTGCCATCTAGGGGAGGGGGTGGGGGTAAGAGGTGAAAAATTGGAACAAGAGGTTTGGCAATTGTTAATGCTGTAAAGTTACCCAGGCATATAACCTGTAAATAAAAGGCTATTTAAAAAAAAAAAAAAACAAGGATCATATATTTTTAAAAAGAGGAGACAGCCCCAGAAATTGAGCATGGTATCTTCTCAGAAAGAGATTTGAGATTCAAGGTAGAGCAGGGATGGTAGCTGTTTTCAAGAATTTGAAAGACTGCTATGTAAAGAAGGGATTAAGTGTAATCTCAGAGGAAAAAATAAAGATCAATAGGTGAAAACTACAATGATGATATTGTGAGCTTAATGTCAAGGAAAAATATCCTAACAACTAATATGCTCCAAATGGAAGGTGGACTCAATTGAGAGTTGGTTAAATTGCAGGATAGCAGAGTGGATCAAAAACCAGAATCCTACAATGTGTTGTTTACAACAGACACATTTGAAGCAGAGAGATGCATACAGAAATAAGGTGAAAGGCTGGAGCAGAATCTATTATGCTTTAGCTGAAATTAAAAAAAAAAAAAAGCAATGGTAACAATTCTGATCTTAGAAGAAGCAAAAGCAAAAATAGATCCAAGTAAAAGAAATAAGTAGGAAAACTGTATCTTGCTAAAAGGTATCATAGTTATTGAAAAAATACCAACATTAAATGTGTATGCAACAAGTGGTATACCATCCACATTCTTAAAGGGAAGTTAAATGACTTACAGGAAGAGACAGACAACAAAACTATACTAGTGGAGGACCTCAAATGTCCCCTCTCAGAACTTGATAAATCCTACCAAAAAATAAACAAGGGAGAAACTAAGGAGGCAAATAGAATATTAGAAAAATTAAATATGACAGATCTTTAGAGAAGACTGAATGGGAATACAAATGAAGATATAGATCAATGAATTGGGCATGCAAATTAATGGAGAAAAAAATTAGAAAACGATCAAATTAAAAATCTCCAATTCAGCACCAAATTGGAAATTCTGAAAATCAAAAGCAAGATTAATAAAATTGAAAGTTAAAAAATTATTGAGCTAATAAACCTAGGATCTGGTTTTATGAAAAAAAAAAAAACTAAAAGATAGTTCAACCATTAGTTAATTTGATTTTTTTAAAGAAAAAACTAAATATCCAATAATAAAAATGAAAAGTAAAGAGGACTTTGAAGTGATCATTAGGAACTATTTTACCCAATTATATGCCAATAAATCTGACAATCTGAGTGAAATCAATGAATATTAATGAAAATACAAATTACCTAGATTAGTGGATCAGGAAATAGAATGCCTAAATAACCCCATCTTAGGAAAAAAAGAATTGAAAAATGCATTAATTAACTCCCTAGTTCAGGAAAAAAAAATGTCCAGGACCACATAGTTCTCACAAATGAATTCAACCAAACATTTAAAAAACAATTAATTCTAATATCATATAAACAGTTTGGAAAAATAAGTGAAGGGGTTCTACCAAACTCCTTTTGTTATACAAATATGGTGCTGATACCTACATCTGGAAAACTTAAAACAAAGAAAGAACATTATACACCAATCTCCCCAATGAATATCAATTCAATGTTAAACAAATGTTGAACAAAATACTAGCAAGGCATTTGCAGCAATATATCTCAAGTAATATACATTATGACCAGATGGGATTTATGTAAGAATGCAGGATTGGTTCAATATTAGGAAAACTATAAACATAATTAACCACATCAATAACAAAAGCAACAGAAATCATATGAATACTCAATAGATACTGAAAAAGCTTTTGACTAATTCCAGCACACATTCCTTTTACAGAACATGGGAATAAAAGGGGCATTCCTTAAAGTGATAAACTGAATCATCAAAAGTCATTAGCACCCATTATCTATAATGAAGGAAAGTTAGAAGTCTTCCCAATAAGATAATGGGTGAAGCAAGAATGCCCATTATCATTATTATTCTACATAGAACTAGAAATGTTAACTATATCAATAAAAGAAGAAAAAGAAATTGAAGGAATTAGACAAGGGAATGAGGAAACAAAACTATCACTCTGCAGATGATGGGATGGTATAATTAGAAGATCCTATAGAAACAACTAAAAAACAATCTGAAATATTTAGCAAGTCTAGCAAACTTGCAGAATATAGAGAAAATCCATATAAATTATAAGTAATTATTTTTATAACCAGCAAAGCCCAGAACAAGAAATAGAAAAAAGAAATTCCATTTAAAATAACTATAAATAATATAAAATCCTTGGGAGCCCGCCTACCAAGATAAACCCAGCAACTTTAGAAGCACAGTTACAAAACATTTTTCATGCCACTAAAATTAGATTTAAACAAATGGAAAAAAGATCAATTGCTCATGGGTAGGCTGAGATTATATAAGAAAAATGACAATTCTGGCTAAATTAATCCATTTATCCGGTGCCATGCCAATCTGTGAAAAAAAAATTATGAATCTAGAAAAAAAATAATCTTGAACAAATATAATATCAAGGGAATTTCTGAAAAAAAATGCAAAGGAAGGTGACTTAGCTGTATCATACCTAAAACAACATCATAAAGTGATAATCAAAACCATTTGGTCCTGTCTAAGAAATAAAGTGACAGATCTGTGGAATATATTGGTACAAAAGACACAGTAGTCAATGACTATAATACTCTACTCTTTGGTATATACAAAAATTCCAGCTTCTTGGATATGAACTCACTATTTGATAAATTGCTGGCAAAACTGGAAAATAGTATGGCAGAAACTAGGCATAGACCAATACTTCACATCCCATACTAAGATAAGGTTGAAATGGGTACATGATTTTGATATAAAGGATGATACTATAAGAAAATCAGAAGAGCAAAGGAATAGTTTATCTGTCAGATATTTGGGAGAGAAAATAAAAACTCTTCAATCTGGCATTTAAAGCACTCCATAGACTACCTAATCTAACATTCCCATTCTTATTTCACTTTACTCTCCCTTTAAACACTCTATAATTTGTTTTGAGGGAGGAGGAGAACTAGACTGCTGGTTATTCACCAAACTCAACAAACCACCTTCTTTCTCTAGTTTCACATAAGCTAGGACCTATGCTATAATATATCACCTCATCCTTTCATTTTTCATAATTTTTTTTTCTTAATGGCTCAGCTAAAGGGCCAACTCCTTTGTGAAATCTTGCATGATCTTGTTAATTATAAATCATCTCTTCCTCTCAAATTATCTAGTAGCACTTTGTCTAGACCTTTCATTTTTCTTTATCATAAATTATATCATATCATATTTATTTATATCCATTGTTATATCTCCCTCTAGAATGGAAGTTCTCATCATTGTATACTCAATATGTAACAAGTGTTTAGATGTAGTAGATATTTAAGAAATGTTCATTGAATTGAATTCTCTTCAATCTGAATAGATTAAAGACAAAGAAAGAGAATCAAGTTGACAATTTCTATTCTCCCAGATTCCTGTTATTTGTTCTAAGGTATTCTACACATCAAGTTATAAGATATAGTAAGGAAAGCATAATCCAAACCATGGAATACTCAACAAGCTCACTTATCATGAATGCTTCAAACAGAATAGATTAATTTGTTGCTGGATCATATCAGTTGTGTCTAATTCTTTGTGACCCCATTTGTGGTTTTCTTGGTAAAATTATAAGAATGATTTCTCATGTTCTTCTCCAACTCATTTTACAGATAAGAAACTGGGGCAAAAAAAATAATGGTTAAGTGACTTGTACAGTATCACACAGCTAGTAAGTATGGTGAAGGTATTCATTGGGTATTTAAACTTCATATTCACTGTTCTCCTTTACCACACTCCCAGGAAGAGGGTCTAGATCCCAGCTTCTTAAACTGTGACTTGTGACCCCATTTGGGCTTTTGTAACTGAATGTGGGAGTCATGAAATAAAGATTTATTATTATTAAATGTTTGATTTGTATACCTATTTTATATATCTATAGATCTGAGTTATGTAAAAATTTCTCAGATGAAAAGGAATCACAAGTAGAAAAAGTTGAAGAATACCTGGACCAACTAATATCCTAAGAGAACAAGTAAATGTTCTCAGGCCATATTTAACCTTTCCTAAAGGTAAAAAAATTACCTAAAAGTCCTGTAGATGAGAAATGTTGTTCAAGAAGCTAAAACCTCTTTCATACAGGCAGTCAAAGTCAGTTATATTTGAATTCAGTGCCCTGGACTGCAAGTCTAGTACTCTTTTTAAAGCATTCTGCTCTTACTCTGTGCCAAACACCCTCCTCCAACTCTTACTCCCAGACTTCCTTTCAGTCTTCTTGGATTGGGGAAAAGCTAAGCAAATTTAGAGGAGATCAATGTTTACAAGGCCATTGTAAGTGTGCAAAAAAAGCTAATATATGCTCATTAAAGTTATTGAGAGCCTGTCAGAAAGCACAAAGATTCATTTTTAATCCCCCAGTATTTTCCCTGCCATTTACAATTTTGCATCAGAGAAACTAATTGATCCATACAAACTAGAAAAGCCAGAGCGCTGCTCTCAGCCAATAAAGCAGCGTGCATCTCCCCAATTGCCCTGTCCAATAGCATCAGGTCACTGAGATGCTGTGGATGCTGGGCCTCTTTATGAGGCTTTGTTAACTGAACAGAAGCTGCTGAGACATCAGTGAAGCATGAATAACAGCAGTTCCACCTATAAAGGTTATTTAACAAGATGCTCAGGAACTTTATGAAAGTGTATCATCATAAAATTACCAACAGCCCTCCACAAGACAGCTTTGCCTCTGGTCTAAATGACAACAGAGATGAGACCTCTCACTTTGAGCACCCAGACAGGCCATCTAATGATGGCAGCAGCAGCTGCTAATATTGTACAAAGGATGCTGCTGTGATGGGTCCCTGATCCTATAGATTCTGTTTTCTATCAAACTCAGTTAGGAAATATCTAAGAAGCCAATCCTTCAGGGCCCAGAATAAGACACTCCTAATAACCTTAAGAAAAAAAAAATCAGGCTAGCTTCCACAAACACCATTGTTTTAAAGAAATTATTTTGGATTTGTGTAAAAATAATATTTCCCCATTGGTTCCCTTGCCACTGTAGAGATGCTATGTTTTCATGGAAAATAGTTCAGCTCCTATATAAAAGAGACATATAAAGAAACAATGAAAAAATGAAATATACACTTCTAAACTGAAAAATGATCTAGTGAAAAGAATAGTGGGCCTGGACTATGCAAGACCCAATTTTAAACAGAGCCTTGGATCCTGACTAGCTACTAAGTGAGGCACCCTTTAACAGTGGAGTATTCAGGACTTTTAATTTCTTGTCATGCCAGCTTTTCCCTATAACCCATTTTATATCATTGAAAACTTCACAAAACTTTAATCTTATTCTAACCAGATGCAAATGTAATTGGAAAATATTTAACAAAAAATGAAAAAATATACTGATTTGAGGTTTTCTAAAACCAATGTGTACCACAAAGATCTGTTTCTTTTGAGTTTGATGACACTGAGTTCCATGACCTAACTCAGTTTCCTCTTCTCTAAAATGGGGTTAAAGTGTTCTAATGTATAGAAAGTAGTTTCCAGACTTTAAAAATTGTACATGATAGATTTTCAGTTTCATGTGCAATCATATTTTTTAATTATACTATGTTATGGAAATGCATGCTTTGTTCCATATATAAAAAATAAAATATTTAAAAATATATATTTTTAAAAGATGATCAAATAGAAAGTAAATCCAAATGGCCTTTGCACAGATATTAATAATATCTTATAAGTATACAGTAATTTACAGCTCCTGTCTGCTAACCAAATTGTCTGATGTCTAGAATACATTGATAGCAGGGCTATGGTGTTTTATCAAAGCCAGAGTATCACCACTTGGAGTGGAAGGGGACAAGATGCCCATTTTATATAAAAGCAGATTTTAGTCCATGATAACTATGTCTTCTGGTCTCCTGCTGGCCCTATACTGAAATGCCACTAAAAACTTTCTTTCCCTTCCCATTTCCTGGCACCCATTTTTGTCAATCACCATACTTCCCCTTATTTTTCAAGTCCTCTTGTGTCTAAGCAATCTATTGGAGGTTAGAAAGTTAGAGCTTTAGTAGTTCATATTCTTACCTTAGGAGCTAAATACTAATCCTCCACAGAAAAGAAAGATCTCTCTCAGTGAATACTCTCCTTCTTCTATACCCACTCAAACCCTGGGTTTTTTAAAACAATTTGCTATATCTTCCAAATTAAAAAAAAAAATCCATGATCATAAGATTCAATGGGTAATACTCTGTTCTCAAGTTGCATTGAATTAGAATTACGTGTATTCAAGATGGCACCTATAGAGAATGTTATAGAGAGTAGAACCCCTTCCTTTGCTTAGAATCAGGAAAACTGATTTCAATCCCACCATTGATATCTGATAGCTATATGACATGGAGGAAGGAAGTCTTTTGCCTTTTCTAAGATATAAACAATACTTTAAGACCATAAGTTGTACATAGGTACTAGAGTCTACATCCTTTCCTTCAGGAGAATGAAAACTTCTTGAGGACCATTTTTTAAAATGTTAATTTCATTTTTCTATCCCCACCGCCTTGTGCCTAGTATACTATAAATCCTTAAGTTTGGTAGAATGAAATTCTAAAGTGTTGACCTCATTGGATCATCATAGAAATGATTGTGAAAGAGGCAGATGCAATACGTTAAAGAAAAAATGTTGTGGACATTTAGTGATTTATTTATATTATCATAATGCTAATATATAGTATGCAGAACTTCTCATTTCTTATGTTAGCTTTCTCTGGACTCTATAACATCTCATTAATAGCAGACAAATTATAATAGGTCCCAGTTAATTTTAATTTCAATGAGACTTTTTCATTGATTTCTGAAAAATGCAAGGGTTAAATAGTACCATTTTTCAGTTATTCAGTTCACTTAACACCCTTCTCTCCCAGCTAGAAAAGTCACATGGAGATACTTTCTCAGATTGAGAATATAGATCCATATCACCCCTTAAATTGTAGGTGTGAATAAATCTGTTACAACAAGAAAAATACTCAAATACTGTTTAAGGCAACCAGGCCATTTCAAAACAATCATAATAGAAGAAATGAAGCTATATCTGAGAGTCTTTATTAGTAAAGACTAGGCTTTTATTGGAAAACTGACTCCCTCCTCCACCCCCACACAGGAGGTAGCAAGCAAAACCACATGCTGGATGTAATGGAAGTATTGAAGACTCCCAGAAGAGGGAAAGGCCTGAACACACACACTGTTCTCCAGGCTTTTTTTTTTTCTACTGGCTATCATGTTAGAAAAGACAGAATTGGAAAACCCAGGCAATGTGACCTCACTCTTCTCATGAGTCTTAACCAGGTTTATCCCTTTCTCCCTTTCCAATCAAAGCTGTTTCAAAGCAAAACAGCTGTATCCAGTATAAATATGTACCAACAATAATAATGGTCTTTTCCTCTCAAGTTCCCTGATTAATGCTCAGTTATTTGTGTTGTTTTGTAGTTGATGAATCATTTCAGTCCAACTCTCTGTGACCTCATTTAGGGTTTTCTTGGCAGAAATACTAGAGTGATTTGCCTATTTTTTTTCTCCAGCTCATTTTGCAATAGAGGAAACTGAGACAAGCAGGGGAAGTAGCTTGTCTGAGGACACACAGCTAATAAATATCTCTGATAGATTTGAACTCAGGTCCTCCTGAGCCCAGTCCCAGTACTCTATTCACTGTGTCACCCTGCTGCCTCCAATTATTTATAATATATTTCATCTCGGATCAGCCAGAATTTTATTTTATAGTAATCACAAAATATAATTATCCCTTTTAATACAGTTGATATATTATAAACAAGCAATAGGTTATTGAAATGCAAATACAGGTGGAAGAAGATGATAATAATAGCTAACATTTATACAGCTTTTAATATATGCTGGGTACTGTTCTAAGCACTTTACAATTATTATGTCATTTCATCTCCCAACAACCTGGACGTACCATTATTATCCCCATTTTACAGATAAGGAAATTGAAATAAACAGGGTAAAGTGACTTGCTCAGGATCACATAACTAGTAAGTGTTGGAGACTGCATTTGAATCAGATCTTCCTGACTCCAGGTCTGGTGTTCTATTCAGAAGAAGGGGGAGAAGAAGAAGAAAGAGGAGAAGGAGGAGGAGGAGGAGGAGAAAGAGGAGAAGGAGGAGGGAGAGGAGGAGGAAGAAGAGGAAGAGGAGAAATAGGCTGGTTCAATTGGTAGTATGCCACTTTGACTAGGGAAATGTGTGTAAAAACTATTACTATTTTGGGAAGAATAATATTGGGAAGAACTTTCAGAGACAGGATTTTTAGTGTATTCTAAGTTTGGATGGCAATTTAGGTGTGATGAAATGAGCTTTTTCAGTATGAGTTGAATAAGATGCCGATATTCCAACTAATCTCAAATTATGTGACTGGGGTGTTCGTATTCAAAGAAAGAAAATCTATAGCACTAATTCAAGTTGCATGAATTATCTGCATGAAGCTACAACAAGTAAAGATCAGTTTTGTCTTTCTCTAACAAGCCATCATATATTTATGACTAATATCTGATTTATCATTCCAAGAGTTGACATATACCCAGTTATTTTTGTCTTCTCGTACTACTGAGTCAAATCAGTTCAAGAAAGATTTACTAGAATTTCTTGGTAGATACATGATACTAGGTAAGCACTGATCACTAAATTTAGGATGTGCAACTTGAAAATCTATGATTTTATGGAAGCCCCCAAAAGATCAGGTGTTTGTCCATATAGAAAGATAGTGACACAGTTGTGATTTTGATTCCAGTCCATTGAAAATCAATCCAGTGCTACATTGTTTTCAATACTCCCTTTATAAAAAAAATATTCCCCAACCATTTATCCATAAAATTATTGCTAGGACCATAGGATTAGAATTAAATGTGACCTTGGAAGCCATTGATTCCAATTTTCTCATTTTATATATGAGGAACTTGAAATTCAGAGAGATTGTAATTTTCCCAATTTCACATAGCTACTTTATGTTGCAGGATTTGAACACAAATATTCCTGACATTAAATCTGCTTCTTCTGACAGTTTATTTCTCATTCTTGTAGTATATAAATTTTGCCCTATGCTTCCCGGGATTCCCCTTTACAAAATTATAGGTTTCCAGTTTTTTAAAAAATGGTACATTCTAGTTTTATCAGTGAGAAAAGTCTAAACCATATTAGTACGTTAGGATAGCAGAATAAGAAATGGTCAAAGTTCTCTTTAGCTGATACTCTGTATAAGACATGCTTAGATGGAAGCATTATCACATCTGTTTGGGTATTTCTTCTGTTGCAAAATGCAACCTATAAATCTGCTACATAATTTTATCATATGAGATTCTCACCCAAGTAATTCTGAAAATTCTCTAATGAGGAGCTATCCAAGGTCTAGAGATTTTTCTTTTTTCTGATAAGATATTTAAGAAAATTCTAAGCTAATCAAGAAAACCATTAAATGATGATATGAGATGGATTTCTAAGCAATGGCCCAGAAAAGTGATGATATGTTCCCCAGCTAGGAGAGCTAGGTGTTCATGTAATACTTTGTAGAAAAGACATTAGACCTCATAGCAAGTTGACTAAACAATGGCACTATACCTTCATCACCACCATTACTCCCACTTTGCCTTTCTTGATGATTAGTTATAAATCAAGGTAATTCTCTGAGATCTGACACCTGCTATGTAGATGCCCTCATTTCCTATAGCCTTCCAAGGAACCTTTGGGGACATCTTGCTTTCTGTCTATTCCTAATTCTGTCAAAATACACTTTAGGTCCCTCAAATTATGAAGAGTGTAAAAACTTCAAGTAACTCAAAAATAGAAATGAAATTAAAATAATTCCAATGGTTTCACCAGCTCCAGGGGATGAGTTTCATGGTGAGTAAGTAAAAGCACATTTTGAAAAACAAGGCCAGGCAAATAAAGTACTTATTAGACATCTCAGAGTGTCAACCTCCACATGTCCCTGATAGGGAGGGAAGCCTGGAACTTAAATTCAATCATCTAAATATGTCCCCAAAACCATGCTCCAAGTTTTCCTCTGTTTTTAATGAAAGATAGACAAGGAATGTTGATGCCTCAAGGTGGAAAAGTCCCATTCCGGTGGGCATTGAACACGGGAGATAAACTTTTTTAATTTATAGGAGCAACTATTTCTTGCCCAATGAGTTGAAAAATTGGGCCCCAGTGGGGAACAGTGGCCTTTGATAATTATATTGTAATTGCTCATTACTTTATTTTTAACCTGTGGGAATAACCTTCCAGAGTCATTGAGCCCAAATCTTTAAATTGAATCTTTAATAGAAAATCATTGTTGGGTTCTCCTGGAGAGGAGGGCCAGAAGAGTCAATCAAAGTGCTAACAGGGACAAGAGACTACGTACTGAATAATGCTCAGTATCAGTATGACTCATTTTATATACTAGATTGCTCTTTAAAAAGATCGAAAGGTTTATTTCAATATTTCAAGGTTGAAAATCCATTTTTTAAAAAAAGACATACATATGACAGGATAATGCAAAAAGAAAGTTTATGGGAAAGCTTCTCCCTTAAAAGAAATTGGATCACTGCTCCTGATCCCTATATTTGTCAGTCTAATTCAACATAGGTTTTTGTATTAAAGTTTGCTTAAAATATGATATACTTTGTCTGTCTCTATCAGCACAGTTGTGGAAGGATGACAGAAGCACAGTAGGAGAGGTAACATCTGTATATAATCATAAATCCTGAGCATAAAGATGAAGCTTGTCATTCCAACCTCCTGATCCTTTTGGAGACTGAAGCTTTTGACTTCTTGTCTCCACTGTCCTTTTGCTTTATTTTTAGGATTTCCCTTATTATAATATCCCACCTTGAGTTACTGGTTCCAGCAATTTTTTTTTTTTTGGTATGACAGCTACTAGGATGGCATCTCTACTACTTGAATTATAGCGATGCCTTCCAGACACTTGGCTCTGGCTTTACCATTCCCCCCATTACCTGAAACATGCTATTTGTATTCTCCCAGTTAATACTGAGAGATTGAACAAATAGAATATCTTCAAAGCTCTTAGCATGCTTCCTGACATATCATAGACATTATATAAATACTTATTCTTTTCTCTTTCCTCCCCTGAGATAAAAGGATGTTGACTCACCTAGACTCTTTGACTATATTCTTTCCCTCCTCTTCTTTAGATTGTTATTGAACAGAGGTCTATAGACCCAAGGATGAGTTTAAACAATATATCCTAGGGACATAATCAAGAGTTTTACTTTTTGAAACCATAGAATCTACATATCACACATCACAGAATCCATATTTCATAAAATTTTATGTAACCAATGCTAGAATGAGATCATTATAGATGTCACAGATATGAAGAAAGTACCTTCTTTAAATACATGCTGGAGAAGCTATAAATTGACCCAAACTATCTGGGTATCAATCCAAAATTATGCAAGAAATGTATTTAAAAATTCATATCCCATAATATATCTTCTTCTTATGCATTCCAAATCAAAGGACCAATATTTCATAGCAGTACTTTTGTGGTAGCAAAGGACAATATTTTAATGGATGTTCTTTTTTTTTATAGTACATATTAGGACAAAGTGAGTGCTTATGAATGGTGGTATAGTTAAAAAATACATTACCATTGTTTTAGGCGTTCCATTAAATTGGATTTATTTCTTACCATAGCAGATTCATGGAGAATAGAAAAATATTTCCCTAAATTGCTGTTATAAAGTAAAAAAATAAATGGCATAAATAAAAAATTAATGATAAAAATGATCTCTTAAGTGTTTAGGAATGAATGAATATATGATCTTTACGTATGACCAATGAGAAATATGATGTTAATCTGGGAATTTGATATTGAGAATATTTGGCTGACCAGACCAAAGCTTCTCCAGAGTGCAATAGGGACTTGCCATCCTGACATTGAGTAACCCTAACTTTTTACACCTCTTTCAGGTAGAGAAGTAGCAACTGTGACCTGAACTGAGAAATCTGATAATTGGATCAGGAAAGAAGAAGGAGCACATTTTGGTACCAAAAAAAAAAAAAAAAAATCAGTGATCTGAGATTCTAAGCACCTCAGTATGTAGGAATAAGAGTGACACTGAGGATTTGAGGAAGTAACAATCTCCCTGTCTTAATTTCTTCATTGTTTCATGCAAGAGAGAGTATAGCTGAAGTTCAAATTCCCTTCTATTTCTACCTGAAAATCTAAGACAAAGGCTTGTATCCTTTGGGTCCTAGGAGATGATCAGACTTTGCAAAACCTACACAGCCCCCTTAAACATATGATACCTCTAATCACCTACATTTTCATTTAAGATATTTTATAGATGAACTTCTCATATTCCCTAAAAAGGAAGCATTTTTTCCTCATTTGGAAGACTAAGGAAGTAAATGCTACAACTTTTAAAAAGTCCTAGCTATGTTGTGGGGATGAAGATTCTGTCAAAATTAGTACCAAAAGTCTTTTGTCCTAAGCACAACTTAGAGCATTATTAGCCTGGAGGAAGAATGGAGAAAGACAGATGTCTGACCCTATTTTAGTCCTAAATAGGTCAACCTGAGTTCAAATTCTATCTTTTTTTCCCCTAAAACTATTGGGGTTAAGTGACATGCCCAGGGTCATACAACTAGGACATGTTAAGTGTCTGAGTTCAGATTTGAACTCAGGTCCTCCTGACTTCAGGGCTAGCGCTCTATCCACTATGCCATCTACAGGCCCCTTCATCTTTGTTTTAAGATCTCACACACTAGGCATCCACTGTTGAACAGATCTAATTTTTTTCTCTGTCTTTTTTCAGGCACCTAAACAGAGCTTTCCTCTCCCTCTGTACTTTTCCCCAGAGTGAACATCTCAAGTTTTCCCCAAAGGTGGTCATATGATATGGCTTATATCCCCATTCCCATCTTTGTCCCTTTCTCTCTAATTTGTCAACGTCCTTCCTAGAATATGTGCAGATGTGATCTGATGAAGAATGTAACAGGACAATTAGCTTTTCATTCGTGGAACTGATGCCTCTTTAAATGAATGTAGCCTAAGATAAGGAATATAAGTATGACTCTCTACAATGAATTCCAAGTCTGCTGACCTATTTGTTGCAGAACAAAGAATATCCACAGGAAAAATTTAAAGTTATACATTTATCAATGTAAAAGAAGTCCAAGGCAAATCAGTTTAGGAAACAATTAACGAATGTCTCCGCTGTGCCATATGCTGAATTGGACACTGGGAATACAACAATGATGACAACAACAATATCAATAACTACAGAAAAATTAAACAGCCTGGATCTTCATGCACCTTACGTTTTACCAGGAAGATCCACATCAACTCATCAGCCATAAAACAGAGATAAGTATCCTCTAACTTACTGAATTGGGACATGAGTTCCAGGTTGGCCTATCATCCAATGATAATAATTGATGAAAATCTCCCCCTGCTCTAAAGCTTTGTTCTGCTGGAATGCTGATTCACTCTTTGAGAGCAAAATCAAATTTTACACTGAATTGTACTTAAAGACAAGTTCAGTAAGACAGGTCAAAATAACCTCATGAACAAAATGACTAGTCTCCCCAAAAAACCAATCCACTTTTGATGACCAGTTTCCAAGGGGCCTCTTTAGGGAAATTGGATTTCTGCCCCAGGTCTTGGCAGATTTGGTGAGCTCACCCATTGTCAGCAGACTGAGAATGTTTACTGCAGTAGAGGCTTTAAATGGCCTGCCCCATCTGACCCTTATTGAACCAGTATTCTGCAGTAAGTTTCCTTGCTGGCATCCTAGAGTGAGATAAGTGGGGATTTAAATGGGAAGAGAGCAGCAGAGTCTTGTCCCGGGCTTATTTATGTGTCCCTCCATTAGGGGAAAGAGTGAGTTGTATGAGAAAAAAACCCTGATGGTAAAAGTTAATGCTGAAATCTAGCTCTGGCATCAGGAAATGAAATGGCATCTAATCAGAGTGCCTCCTAAAAGCTAAGGTATGTCCAATAGCTTCTGGTTTAAAAAAAAAAAAAAAGAATGGTGGAGTTGGATAATGGGAATTTTATTGGACAAATAAAATGGTGTACAATAAAGAAAACATCACCAGTGCCAAGAGATAAGAAAAAATATCACTGCATGAAGAGGCAAGACTTTTACTTTTTAACAATGTATTTTATTCATTATTGGTATTATTCTTCAAGTGGTTGTTATTGTTTGTCCTTTGTTCTGGAAAAGGACCATGACATCAAGGAAATGATGCTATGACATGCAAATGGATTGGGTTTAAGTGAAAGAGAGTCTATGCAAGGTCACCTGCCTCACTTTCCCCTCCAGAGTCTTCTGGGTCCAGTGGCAAGATATAAATCAAGATGACTGGAGATAATCCTGGGTAAAATGAGAGACCTTAGTCTTTTAAGCTAAGGTCTTCAACAGGCCTCAATTTGAGTGAGATCACACCCATTCGGTGCTTAAAGCTAGATAAGAATTGAAGCAAAAAAATCTCCTTTTTCACCAGATGCAAAAAAAAAAAAAAAAAAAAAAATCTAAATAAATTAATCTGGAAGAGGAAGACCTTCAGGGTTTCTGACCAAAGCATTTTAAATGATTGCTATTTAAGTTTACTCTCTTCACAAAGACTCACTAGAGTCTTTCAGAACAGATATTTCATAGAAGTAAAGAATAGACAATATCTTATCTGCAATGATTATATAGTCCCTTCCTTTGCCTCTAGGGAGAAAACTCACTTCAATAAAGTATTGGCAGGGAAACAGATTTCAGAACTAACTTAAACTAATATAGTGTCAATGAGATTTGGAGTCAGAGAAACTGAATTCAGGTCCTCAATTCTTTATTTAAGACTTGAATAGACTTAGGCAAGTTGTAGAATTTGGGGGGGGGGGCCTTCATTTGCTCATCTGTTACATAACAAGGATGGATTATGTGATTTCAAAGTTCTTTTCCAGCTTTAAAGCTAAAGAACTCATTCTAATGGAAAAAAAAAAAAAAAACATTTTCTTATTCTTGGTACCATGGACACCCCATGGGTAGCTCTGTACCCAAGTTCAAATTCTATATGTGATGTTGCCACAGTGACAATGGCCAAACTATTTCTCTGCTTGGGGCATTAATTCCTCCCCTGAGAAAAGAACTTGATATCTATGACAGGCTTTTATTGTTCAGGCCTACCAGCTCTTCATGACTCCATTTGAGGTTTACTTGGCAGAGACCCACGAATTCTATGTACCTAGTGGCCCTCAGGGACCCCTGCAGTTCAAAACTCTAAAAAAAAAGTAAAGTAATAGAGAGCTAGATTTCAGGGATCTGAGTTCAAATGTTACTTTGGCCAGTTACCACATGGGCAATCTACAGAAAGTCATTTATCTTTTCTAGTTTGGGCCTTTTTTTCCAGCTTTAAAATGAAGAGGTTAACATATGAATGAAGATTCCTTCTGGCTTAAAAAGTATGATTCCATGGCCATTCCTTTCCTGTAAAATGAACCATTGGGACTACATTATCTTTAAAAGTTCTTCTTGACTGTAACATTCAATGTCTCTCTGAGGCACATCTTCTGGTTTTCTAGTGACATGCATTCCCCTTTACCTTCTCCCATGACTAATAACATCCACATTCACAACATAGACACAACATATAATTTGGAATCTCCAAAAACTCTGGATGATCATTTCCAATTCACAGTCATTTATTTTGAGCGAAGAAATTGGACCTGGACTTTAAGAATGATTTGTTTTTTTCTTTACTTGCAACCTGATCTTGGGGGAAATCTCAGAAAAATTTCAAAGCACATGAAACCTCTCTTTAGGGTTTTATAGGAGTTGGAGGGATGGCAGGTAAATAGGAATAGATACTATAAACTTCTAGTCTGTCTTTTTATGGGGCTCTATTGTTGCACTAATATTTGAACCCTATATTTGGTCACCATATAAACATTGAAATCCTGCCATCATACACATATACACAGTCTGTCTGGCCAGCATTTTGCTTCAAAATTGACTCAGCTTTGGACCTCTTGTATTCATTCCCCAGTATTTCTTCCTGACACTTAATATTTAGTTTCCTCCCCAACCTTGGCCTGCATCCACAGCTCTGGGCAGCCCCAGATCCTTTAACCACCTGATCTAGTTCAGAACCTGCCTCAGGCAAGACAAAAATAAGTATTTACTGGCTTGTGGAAGAGATGGTGACAGGGGAACTGAGAGGATGAGAATTGAACTTGGAATTAGAGGTGGTGCCCTTAATAGGGGGATCTGGAGTGGGTCTGTGGCCTTACAATTGTTCAAAGAGAAATTCAAAATGTATTCTTACATTGCTGAGAATATATATATATATATATATATATATATATATATACACACACAAACACACACACACACACATTATGTTTGCCACTGACCTTTAAATTGATCATGAGAAAACTTTGCTCCCTTCCCTGATTCAATAAAACTTAAAATCAACAAAAATTTCCTTTTGTCCTCTTATACACTACAGCCCACTGGGGGCTGAAGGCTGAAGATTCCTGCCCTCAAGGCATTTGCATTTCAATTGACTGAAGGCAATATGTATTCCATTGTATGAGAATGAGACTATTGGATCTGGAAGAAAACTTTCATTAAGGGAATACAGTCAGACTTCATGAAGAAGGTGGTACCTGAGCTTACAAACTAAGAGAGACAAGATGAAGTAAAAACATTTAAACAAAAAAACTAGGCATGGGGTGTGAGAGGTTAAAAGCCTGCTATGATGTAGTATATTAGTTAAAGGAAAACATCAGACATCCAGTGCAGATCTTCTAGAGCAATTCTTTTTTGACACCTTCAGTGAAACATTCTATGTGTTCAATGGTCTCCAGTGATTATTCTTCTAACCATTAATTTTGATGATGGCAAACACAGGTTTTGGAAAACTTCTCTGCCTCCTGGTATCAGGCTGCCCCACTTCCCTACCCTTCTCCAAACACTCTCTTTTGGAGGAGACAGGGATTACTTGGAGTAACCTTAGCTGATGGGTTTCAGACATCCAATACTAGAGGGACATGTCGGATTGGTATGATGGAAGACAGATGCTGAACTTTAAGTAAGGAAGACGAATTCAAATCCTGCCTTGGACACTTATTGGCTGTGTAACTTTGAACAAGCTAAACCTTTAATGCTCTGCCAGAGTGAAGTGTACACTGCAGAGAGAAAATATAGGGTCATAGCATTAACTTTCTTGAGCTTAGAGGTCACCCAACCTAATGCCCTTCATTTCCAAATGAGGCAATGGAGGCCTCAAGAGAATGACTTGTCAAAAGCCACAATAATAGTCATCTCCAAAGTTGCCAGAAATAAGCCTAATAGTCAGGCAAATACCCCTAAAGGTCGTTATCTTTCTTCACTAGGTAATCTCAAGTAATTTTTTACTTGATGAAAAAAGAAGGAAACAAAAGGTTAGGACTGATTGACATTATTTGGATCCATAGGATGTTACATCCTTGAAGACAGAGATTGTTTCTTTTTGTTTGTTTGTTTGTGTTTTGTTTTTTTTTTGTTTGTTTCCCCAGTGATGACACGTAGCAGGTGCTTAATAAATGTTAATTGATTGGTTTGTTAATGGACAGCTAGAAGTCCATTTGGAAGTCACCCATTCCAATCCTCTCATTTTACAGATAAGAAAATTGAGGCTCAGTCAATGACGTGTCCAAAGTAAGTAATGGCAGAACCAGGATTTAAGGCCAAATTCTCCAAATCAATATCCTACATTCTTTCCCTTTAATTCATGCAGAAATTCAAGAATGGTGGCTTAGAATAAAATAGAAAGGTCTCTTCTCATCCCCCCCAAATTGTTGGGAAGACCAAGTTGAATGAAAAAAAAGAACTTTGTAAGTAACCTGGCCATTTTGTTTCATTCTTCTATAGACTAGTGATGCTTTTGTCCATCTATGCTTATGCTTAGAGGGGATCTTATCACAGAATCATCTGATTGCCTTATGTGAGCTGCAGCTATCCCCCATCTTTTTCCAGGTCTGCCCAGTGTCTATTTTCTGAATCTAGCTGCCATGCTAAACAAGCATATTCTTCTGGCAAATAAAAGAGCTATGACTTTATATTTTTGTGGGCTCTATTACATTTCCAGTGCTATGATACCCCTATCATAGAGTATAAAGGAGCATAATACTGGTTCCCCCATCCTCCAGAAGTTCATGATTTGGCGGCAGTAACAAGTTTGAGAAAGTGAAGCAATCAGATCAAATGTGAAGGCACAATCATAGAGGCAGCATGGAGGAGGCAGATTCATATTGAAGTAAAAGAGCCTTGGATTCAAATCCTGAGTCTGATGCGTACTGATGATGTGGCCATTATGGGCAAACCACTTAACATCCCAAGGTGCTAAGCTAAAGGTATCACACACTGCATACAGAAAACATCAGGCAAAACTTAAAAGCCCTCAGGAATAAGGTTAAACTACAAACGGGAACTTTTAACATAATGAATAAAACTACATTACAATATAAATAATTGGGAGTTCATGATTTTCTAAATCATTTTGCTACCCTTATGAACTGCTATCTAAGTTTGACAGAACTCTTCTAATCAGTTCTTTAAGGCTATGAATTGAAGAAGATAATCATGATCGTGATCATAGTCACAGCATTCATATAGTATTTTAAGCTTCGAGAAGCACTCATCTTTTCCTCAAAAGGCAGATGCTATCATCACCCCCATTTTATAGATAAGAAAACTGAAGCAGAAGTTAATCGACTTGCATAGGATCATACATATTTGAGGTAACATTTGGACACTTTTGAGTTCAGGCCCACTCTAATATTTAGCTGTCTGCCTGCAGAAGTGATTGAGATTTCTTCACCAGGAGTTCTGTCACACTTTAGCATTCACAGATCTGGACACCCAACAATTAGTCCTGTGCCAGCCTTCCCCTGTTGCCTGAATTTATCCTGAAATGGTATCACACGAATCATCTTTCTTGGCACCAAATAAATTCCTGTCCCAAACATCAAGTCATTCCAGTTATCCCAGACTCAGCACTGGAGAGTCTGGGATTGTTAAGGAACCTGAATACCCTGCCACAGCAGTCTGCTCAGTCATTTAAATAGGATTTTCTCTTTTAGAAACTGCTGCAAATCTTGCTTCTTCTAATAATATTGTGTGTTCTGTCAAGGAACATGACCTTCTCTGAACAGCCGTGGTCTGAGTCTTATGGGTCTCAAGACAGCTTGCTCTGTTTTATACAACAGGGATCCTAATGTGATGATGAGGGTCGAGAGGAGAGCCTATGATACTATTGAGAGAACTGGGTTTAAAATTTGAACTAGACTTAAACGTCTGGCACAGAGTGAGAGACACAGAGAGACAGAGAAAGAGAATAAGACATAGAGACATAGGGAGATAGGGAGTAAGAAAGAAATGAAACAAAGAGACAGAGAGATAGGGACAGAAAGATAGCCAATATATATGAAGAGTTTGTGACACTATGACAGAGTCAAGCTGGCAAGATATTCCCTGTCCTCAAGAAATTTACATTCAAGTTGGGGAAGAACTTAGAAAAGAAAGAGAATAATAGAATAGAGAAGAGGAGATCCACAGAATGGCTTGTGAGAAGACATCTGGGAAGTGCCTTGAAAGCCTAGACTCCCCAAGAAGATGAGATGAAAGCTTACCTGTCACTGCTAGGGTCATGGTGGGTTAGGGGTTCAACTTTTTAATGGTGTGCCAATAATTACAGTGAAAGAGCTCGTAAAAGTAAAGTCTCCTCAGTCCATTTTTGTTTTAAACAGGGAACCATCAAAGATTATGAGTAAGGATAAGAGCTGACCTTTAGAAAGAACATTTTAGCAGCTATATGGACAATGGATTTGAGATAAGAAAACCATTACAGCTTAATGCAATAATCTAAGTGTGGCTTCCTGGCACCCAGTAAGTATATGACAGATACATGTTTACTATGGAGCACACATTGAAGGACAGCATGATGCTAAAAATCAAAGGACGTGTCTATATAAGTGGCTCCCAGGGATCACTTGAGCTCCACCCACCTTCTGATGTACTGTCTATTAAGGAGGTCACATATTTTTCAATTCTACAATATTAAAAATCCCTTCCTCCCTTTAATGCCCCTTGTAGCATAACTGATAGCCCTTCATCAGTTGTGTTACTTCCACATAAAAAACATGATTACATCCATAATTTTTTTTAATGTTTTAGATGTATTTTCTCTGCTGATTTTTTTCCAACAATCTAACTGGGGAGTTAGAAAAGCAATCATGATCTCTACTAACAAAGTGAAGGTTCAAGGAATTCAAAAACTATGTTCAAGATAACTGAAAGTAACAGTGATCTATTTTGATCAGATCCAACCCTAAAACTCATCTAATGATTTCTGATGCTAGAAACCATCTCCTAATTTTTAATTGCATGATTTTCCTATTGTCTCACACTGCCTTTTGCTATTTTCTTCTGGTTCCCATAGACAGAGTACCAGTGTTACTTGCTTTTAGATTTTTCCTTTCCCACAAAGAACAGGAATAGTTCCATTGTCTCTATAGAGGACAGATTTGACTTAATAAAGCCATGAATGAAGAACTAATGAGTTCTCTATTGTTATAATCAAGAGCCCTCATGGAAATGCCTGTTAAAAGAAAAAGAAAAAAGTGAATGTCATCCAAACTCTCTTTAAGAATGATCCAAAACATGACAGCAAGGAAATGTACAACAGAAAATAAATTAACTCTCCTCTAACTGTCCTCCAAAGAGGATAGATGGGCTGGAGTAGCATACATCATCCTAAACTAAATATAACTTGTACCCATTTACAAGAAAAATATATCTCAGGTGTAATATAAAATGATAACATTTAACATTCTTTATGCTCACCTGGACATCATTTTGGCAAGTGAGTCAGCTAAGCCCCATGGGAGAAAGATTATATGTATCTATTTAGAAACAAACTTGTCTAAATTTATGAGATGTGTTGGGTGACTTTAAGGGATTCTACAATTTTGTGAAATAAAAAAAATAAATAAAACCTTTTCCTATATATGTAAAATTCTTGTGGGAAAAAAAAATGGACCTGATATTACAGAAGACCATAGACACAACTATTTAAAATTTAATTAAATAAACTAATGGAAACCAAGTTCAGAATGACTTTTCCCCATGGCAAAAAAAGCAAAACATTTGCATTTTTGATAGATCATCTATATATGATATCTAGGTCAGTCATGGCCATCCCTTAAAGAAGACCGTATATTGGCCTTATTAACCAATTTATTCCCAAATATAGTACCCCTCACTTGACAAAATCCTGCAGGAATTAGTGACCTGCAACCCCTTCCACTCACCCCACTCAGTGAAAAAGGTAAACCAGACACTGAAATGAAACAATAAATCTCTACCCTCTTAACTCTCCAGAGAAAAGGTGATCCCTTTTTACAAAGTAGAAAAACGAGGAGGATAACAAATCTAATCAACAAAAATCTCAAGTCTGATGGTGTAATATTAAATGTCCATGGTGTCCCACCTCCACAAAAATAGAGGGGAGGAGAGTTTTCTCATAGATGTTGGGGGTTGGGCAATAGATGATAAAAGGTTATTATAAATGCAATGTAATTGAAAGGATGTGTCAGGAACCATATTCCATCTTCAGTTTTGTCCAGGACAAGTCCTGTGGAATTAGATTTGAATCTCAACCCATCCTTTGCATAGGAAGAGGAATCTTGCCTCTCAAGCAACCTGTGTGATCTTGGGCAAGAAACCATTAAGTTCCCTTGACTTAAGTTTTCTCATTTTTTTTTTTTTGGAGGAAGGAAGATTTTCTCATTTGATATTTTTTGGGAGAGGATGGGGCACTTGGTTGTTACAAACACATTGCATCCTATTCCTTTTTATTTTGTTCTTCCTATTTATATTGCTAGTCCTTACATAATTTGTTTTTTTTTTTCTTTTTCCTGGTTCTACCTACTTTGCTTTGAATCAATGCATATGTCTTCCTAGATAGTCTCTCTAACCAGGCCCTGTTCAAAAATGTTCTGAGTTCTTTCCCAAATGGCCCCTTTCTATTAGGAAATTTCTGGCTTGCTTGATCCATTCTCAGACTGTTCAAGCATTAAAAACAGAAGAAAAAAACAAGAGGCAATGATGAAGAATATTCATTTTTCCCACTGAGGAAGGCTTTGAAGTTTCATAGAAAATCACTTTTTAAATAGTTTCTTCAAATAAAAAGAAAACAAAAAAAACCCTTTTAATAATATTTTTAACACTGTACTTTAAAGATTGCAAAGGATTTTTATATACAGTTATCCCTTCCACATTATGGGGATTAGAGATGCCAAGCCACTGTAATCTGAAAAATCTACATAATTTTTGGTCCTATATACCAGACAAGTCTGAATTATTGTGGTATTAAAAATAAGATATGTTGATATTATGCAATGCCATACATATTTCATGCATTTCTGAGTTTCTAAACTTTTTATGTATCATCTGATGGCCTTTGCATGTGATCTGCAGCTTCCACAAAACTCCTCCAAATTTTCTATTTAATTTCTTATGTCAACTTATGATATATCAGAACCCCAATGGGGAAAGCCATGATATGGAAGGTTTAACAACTATATATTGTCTCACAATGATTGTGTGACAAAAGGAAATATCATTGCTGTTGTTGCCATTTTATATATGAGAAAATATGCAGACAGAAGTTGTTACATGTCCAGGGTCATACAGTTAGTAGGAGACTGAGGCTAGATTTAAACTCAGATCTTCAGTTTTTTTTAAGAGAATAGACTCAATGGTTTGTGAAGACCCTTCTACTTCCAAGATCAATGATCCCATAATTTCAAGTTTCAGGTCATCCAACATTTTGACATTCTTTTAAAATTGGAATTCTGAATTTACTAAACATCAAGTATGATAAATATTTCTATACACTAAATAGAACAGAAAAGGAGGATTACACATCAGACTAAATCCCCTTTTATATGGAGCTTACTTTTCTTTTTAAAGTATATACCAAAACTTGAAAAGCTTTGTTAGGAGAGATTTGTTTTTCTTTTCCTATTGTTGTTGTTCTTCACCATCACAACACCTTTTCTGAGGTGGAGGATGAAGGAAGAGAAAATAGATTTGTATTAATTTTTTTCTATAATTAGAGAGATAGTAGAGGGGCACTGTGGATGAAAAGTTTCACATGACCTTTAAGATGAGTTTACTGTATTATTCATCTTGTTTTACTTCTCTACAAGAAATCTCTCTAAGCAGGAGAAATTTATAAATACTTGTAAGGAAAACCCCCAATCATGGCAATAAAACTTTACAAAACAAAGCATATAATAAAGTCAGTGTGTTTTTAAAGCTGTCCTGCTTGTCACTTTTTCCTATTGGACCTTTGTCCCCTACTAAGGGTTTCTGAACTTTGAAAAAATGCATTTCAATATAACTTATTTCTTTTGTAACCCAATGGATTTACCTTATGCATTTAAAAGCATTAGCCAGAGAAGGGATTCACTGGCTTCAATACTCTGCCAGAAAGAGTCTAGAACACTAAAAATGTTACCAACTCCCATTCTACAATCTATTTTCCCCTTTCATTCCCTACAGTTGCATCCACCTTTAGTATACTCATCCATCTATCCAGCAACCATCAGGCCATTTGCAAGGCATTTAAGTTACAATATCAAGGGACAAAAAGAAAATCTTTACTTCATATTATGTGTTGATTCCTGAGTGTCTTGTGCCATTTCAACTACTTATTCTTCTTCAATCAACTTTAAGATTTTGGGCCATGGATTATAATTAATTCCAGCATTTAAATGCTATCTGAAAATTCTTCAGTTCTCACTTTGATAAGAATTTATTTAGCGTACTGCGGTTTGTTCCTGGAATTGTGTGAATTGTATCTAGCATACTTTCCAAAAAGATAAACAGCAAAAGCAGCAAACCTAGGTGAATGGGATCCCCAGTCCTCTTTTTAAAGAAAACTTCCCATCAAACCAGCAGTCCCCTTTGCTCACTGAATGCACAGCATCGGTCCAGCAGCAATTTTGTTACTCACAGAAAAATCTCTTCTTGTAGGTCTATAGACCAAGGTGTCCTCTGAAGAGGAATGCTAGCTTTGGAGGTAGAAAAGAGCAGGTCCACAAAGCAGCTAGATGGTATAGTGACTGGAGTCCTAATTGAACTGAGGAAGATCTGATCCCAAATCATGTCTTATCATCTAATAGATATGTGATGCTAGACAAATCTCAGTTTCATCATCTGTTAAATGAGGACTAAAATAGCAATTGCTTCATAGGTCATAACAAGGATCAAATGAGATCGCATGTAAAAAGTATTTTATAAAACATAGAAATAAAATATCACTACTACTGCTATTATGTTTACTAACTACTACTAATATTAACTATTTTACTTACTACTGCTGCTGCTGCTACAACTACTATTTCTACTACTATATGTGACTCCTACTCTACTACTATTACTATTACTGCTACTGCTGCTGCTGCTACAACTACTACTACTACAATTATCACAGCTTTAGGAAGAAATGATCCTGAGACAGAGCACCCAAGAGACTTAACTCCATGCAAACATGGAAAGCCTCCTGGGAATCTGTCACCCATCCATCGTTCAGCATTAATTTCTATGTGCAGAAAAATAGATGGACCCTCCCTGGAGGAAGAAGCAAAGAGCTTGTGAAGTGTTAAAAATGGAGATGTCTATCTCTGCTTGAAAGGAATTCCTCTGTACATATCCAGATTAGAATATGGGAACCTTGATCTCCCAAATTGAAAGAAGGAGATAAATATAAGTCTTTGCTTTCTTTTTTTTTTTAACTTCATTTTTGCAGTGCTGCCGTGAATAGCCCAGAAGAGATCCATAATGAGTAGGCCAGCTTGTCTCTTCTGTCTTATCACCATATGTGGCTTAATAAAATTCTTTTATGCCCCTAAGCTTTGATATGCAGATACCTTGCTCTCACTGGCAGGTATTAATTGAGCAAGACCCTTTCTAAAAGAGTTAATGAAATACAGTGATGCCTGATATAAAGGCAGCCCAACTCCCTTTTTTTTCCCACAGTCCTCTTTTTAAAGAGAACTTCCCATCAAATCAGCAGTCCCCATTGCTCACTGAATGCACACCTCTGTCCAGCAGCAGTTTTGGTACTCACAGAAAAATCTGTTCTTGTGGGTCTACAGACCAAGGTGTGCTCTGAAGAGGAGCACTAGCTTTGGAGGTGGAAAAGAACAGATCCTAACCCAGCAAGCCTCTCATTCCCTCTGAGCATCCAGTTGTGAAATGAGAGGGATTATTATAAGGATGAAATTTTTAAAAAACAGAGAGAAGATGCTCTGTGAGCCTAAAATGTATGATATGAAAGACTGATATTGCCTTTTGTGAGGTCTCATAGAATAGTGGATAGAGGGCCTGTACCAAACTCAGGAATACCTAGATTTAAGCCATCCCTTTTATTTCTAGCTACTATGAAAACTGGGCAAGTGGTCTAACCCCTCTGTGCCACAAGCAACTTTCTGTGACTATAAATTCTAGGGAAGTTGTCAACATGTGACTCTGGGGGATGCCTATGGCACCGAGACATTAAGTTGCATGTCTACCTTCATAAAGTCAATCACTGATGGGACTTAAACTGTGGTCCTTCAGCTAGGGAATTAGGTGGTGAAGTGGATAGAGTGCTGGGTCTGCTGCCAAAAAGAGCTGAATTCAGTTCTAGGTTCAGATATTTACTAGATGTCAACCTGGGCAAGCAGCCTGCCTCAGTTTTCTCAACTGTAATGTGGAAATAATAATAGCACCTACTTGCCAGGATTGTTATAAAGATGAAATGAAATATGTGTAAACATCTTTGCATAGGGCTTGGTACATAGTAGGCCTTTAATAAATGGTCATTCTCTTTCCCTTCCCTCCTGATCCCCAAGGTTTCCCAGTTTCTTCATCTACTATGTCTTACCATCTCATAAACTTTCTTAATTCAACCCCCCTCAAGGATGGATCTGAGGCTCATAGATATGGAACTTGTAGGGACCTTAGAAGTCATCCCTCTTATTCTTCTTCCTCTTTGTTCAGATGAGGAAACAAGTCTAGTGGGATTAATGATCCTGTACTTGGAGCTGGAGGAGCATACTTAAGAGATGATCAGGTTCATTCCTTTCATTTTACTTATGAGACCCTGAGAAGATAACTGCCCTGCCCAGTTATGAAGCTCCTAACTGTCAAAGGTGGGATTGGCAGACAAGTCTTTTTTTACTCAGAATCTAGGACTTCTTCCCTCCCTCTTTCCTTCTCTTCCTCTCTCCCTCTCTCCTAATCTCCCTCTTTCTCTCCCTCCTTCTTCCCCTCCCTTTTTCTCTCTTTCTCTTCTCAGTCTCTCTCTGTGTATGTTTCTGTGTCTGACACTGTGTCTCTGTCTCTCTTTGTGCATGGGTCTCTTCCTGTCTCCCTGTCTCCCTCAATCCCTCTGTCTCCTGTCTCTGATCTGTCTTTGTGTCTTTGTCTTTCTCAATCTCTCTCTCTTTCTCTCTCTCTCTCTCTCTCTCGTATATCTTTCTCTTTCTGTCTCTCTGAATCGCTTTATCTCTCTGTGTGTGCATGTGTGTCTCTTTGTCGGTCTGTCTGCCTGTCTCTCTCTGTATCTGCCACATATACACAACATATGTGTATGTGTATGCACAGGATAGGTTGTAGTGACATTTTACCCACTGGGCAGCAGACACTGTCATATATTCCTTTCCCAAAGACAATCAAGAAGATTCAGCTGAGTACTACAGAGCCGCTCTTGAAATGAGCCAGGAACCCCAAGCTCCCAAGTAGACTCTTTCCACTTAAACCAAATATAGATCTCCTAACCTAAATATCTCTCCAGAAATCAACTTTGAGATGGTCAGATTATTGGGGAACTAAGTCCTCTGATTTGTTCACATTAAAAGGAGAGGGAGTGGCTATCAACCAGGGCTACTCAGCTATGACATGGATATCAATATCAGAGCATCTCAAAGACTGCTAGACTTAAAGGCAAAGGATGTGGCTTCAAATCCTACTTAAAAGCTGTGTGACCCTAAATCACTTAACTTTCACTTATCTGGACAATGAGTGAATTGGATGAGAAGATTTTTCTGGTCCCTACTAAAAATAAATCTAGGCTAGTCTAGGTATTATTAACCTAAAATCTCTCATATAGCTAGATTTATAAATTGATTTATATTTGTGATATATATGTGTTATATATAAATAACAGATATATAATTTTATATTAGCATAGAAATTTACATTTAAATACATATATATTTTATGTGTCTTTGAATGAAGTTATGTTTGACAAATATGATGGTATTAACAAGCATTGTAAGTGTGGCCATGCCAAATGACAGTGAGACTAGCTAAAGAACAAAATATCATGATTCTAGAACTGAAAGGGATCTCAGAGATGATCTAATCTTACCTTTCTATTTTACCAAAAAAGAACCTGATGCCCAGGGAGGCCAGCAAATTTCCTTAAGATCATAGAGATAATAAGCATCTAAGGTAGGATTTGAACTTAGATCCTCTGACTCCAAAGCCAGGATGGAGAGAATGAATAAGCAAATTAGTTCAGTAAACATGAAACCAGAAAAGAGAAAAATTAAAAGAATTTATAAGCTCAAATGTAAGGGTTGCTAGGTGGTGCAAGCCTGGAATCAGTAAGATTCATCTTCCTGAGTTCAAATCTTAGATACTTACTAGCTGTGTGAACCTCGATAAATCATTGCATCCTGTTTGCCTCAGTTTCCACATCTGTACAATAGGCTGGAGCAGGAAATGGCCAACCACTCAAGGATCTTTGCCAAGAAAAGGCCAAATAGGGTTCCAAAGAATTAGATATGACTGAATAACAACAACCCTATTTGTGAGGGTCTGAGATAGTGTCAAGTGAATCTACAAGTTAATATCAGGGACTAGTTAAAAAGCTAGGTCTCTGGAGCTTTTCATCTTACAAGCATGGAGAGATTCAGAGAAAGAGTTGTTCTGAAAATGCATTTTATGTTGGAGCAACAAAGATTTCTCTATTCTCTTCTAGTTTCTAGGGAATGCTCTTTTTTCCCTCTGGCCTGACTGTCTCCCTATAAAGATGCTCTGGGAGAGTAACTTTCTCAATTCAAAAAGCACAAAGAGAATTGTAAATGAATTAATGGTTCCTCATCTCTTCTTTATTAATATTACCATCCTCCAAGAACTTAAAAAGTGTCCTGAACATAGGAATCCTAACAAGAGTCATTACCTTCAGTGGATACTTACTGATTACTTATTGTCTGGTTAGTTTAGTTCATCAGAGCTAATATGTTAAATCCCTCATGCAGCAGTCTGAGGCTTACATTATTTTTGCACAAACAGATCCTTCAGAAATACTTGTTTAATTCTTGCTCATGACAATAGTGACAATGATGAGCATGAAAGTGCTGATGTAAGTCACAGATATCATCCTCATTCATTTCCCTTACAAAGCAGAATGATATTAAAGGAAAAACACTGGATTTGGAGTCAGAAAAATCTAAGTTTCAATCCCATTTTGCTATTTAAGTGTCAATACTTTATCACTTTGGACAAGTGACTTTCCCTTTTGACCTAAAGTTTTTCAAGTGTAAAATGAGGTAGAATGAATGATAGTTCAGATTGATTCTAGCTCACCATCCTATTATTCTTATGATTATATTTAATCCCAAATGGCAATGAGGAAAATAAAGGGTCTAAACTAGGGATTCTTAAAACTCCTTTATGTCAAAGATCTGTTGGCAGCTTGATGACACTCATGTGTAACTTCTAAGAATGTTGTGTGGTATCTACATTCATAGACAAAACATTAAACTCAGAAGCTAATGAAAATAAGACATATTTTTCTCCTCTTTCCAAAGGAATGAATTCTCTGAATTTTATTCATGTACCTCCTTGGGAGTTGGTAGATCCTAGGTTAAGAACCTTTGGTCAATATTAAAGGTACTAAGTCGAGAAAAGACAGATAAAGGTCACCTGGAATGATGAAATGATTGCTGGTCCTGGAGGATTGATTAGTCCTACAAATTGGACTAAAAGTTCTGTTCTAATACTAACTATGTGACCTTTGGCAAGTCAAGGAACTTATCTGAATTTCAGCTTCCTCTTCAGCAAATCCCATCTTATATCTCTTGCACAAGAGTATTCTATCAGCCTTAAAGTGCTATAGAGTGACAGTTATGTCTATAACTAATAATAATGCTAGGATCCAGATAACAAAGACAAAATAGGGCAATGTAAAGAGATTAATCTTAACTTTCTAGTGGCCCAGTGACCAATCTTTCAAACTGATTGAATTAACTAATAATCTAGATGGAAACGATCCTTTTAAAATCTTACAAATAATAACAATAATGTGATCTGACATGTATATGATGGTTTAAATTTTGCAAGCATTTTCATTATATTATATGGTCTTTAGGGCATCCTTGTAAATTAGATATCACAGATATCATTAGCACCATTTTATAAATGCAGAAACTAAGCTCTGAATGTTTGAAAGAATAGTAGGTTTAGAGTCAGGAGGGACCTTAAATATCATCTAAGTCAATGCCCTCATTTCACAGATGAGCAAAATGTGACAGAGAGGTAAAGTGACTTTGTTTTGGAGACACAAGTGGTATGGAAATATAGAAAATATAGGCAATAGATTTGAAACTGGGTCTTCCTAAATTCAAACCCAATATTCTAACTATTTTGACATGCTGAGTCTCTAGGCACAATTAATTTCCTGTGGTCACAGGCTTAGTAAGGCCTTAGGGTGAAATTTAAAGCACTCCCTCCTTCTTCCTCACTCCCAACTCTAGGAGAACACAATGGTCAGGTGGAGGCTGGACCAAAGCAAAACACTGAATTTAAAGAGAGAAGGAACAAGTCACTTAACATTCTTGGACCTCATTTCCTTGTGTGAAAATGAGAAGGTTGGAGGAGATAATCATTAAGTTCCCCCCCAGATCTATGCTATGGAATGGCTTTTCTATTACAACAATAAAGTCTCTAAGAAACAGATCCACATTAAGCCTTTGCCCCAGGAGCATTATCAGGTTATTGAATGGGAGGTATAGCAGTCACTCTCATTTGTTGCACATCAAGAAACAAATTATGGATCACACACACTTGCCCATCATATGTTTATGGCTCCTGTTGGTGCCAAAAAAAAAAAGCCAGGCTAAATATGGCATGTGGGATCTTCTGAATGGTACTTGGGCTGTGATCTTGATGTATGTGACTTCATTCTAGCACCCTGGGGGAGAGAAAGCCAAAAGGCAGGAAAATGAGAGAGTTCAGGGCTTCTCTAAATTGTTTTTCTGTGTTCCTCCAACATGCTCAAACAAGCACTGATTGCAGAGGTTTGGAGGACATTTTTGAGGAGCTGTTCCATGTCCACTTTATCCAAATGAATTCTCCTCCTAGATGCTGTATTAAAATAAAAGCTGTTGCCACTTGTGAAGCTCATTTTTTTCTCTCCCCTATGCCCTTTCCTCGGTGTCAGAGCTAACTGGCATGCTGCTTCCAAGTGGTACCATAGCCAGAACAGTAGACTTGAAGTCAGAAAGACCTGAGTTCAAATTTCATCCCAGACACTAACTGTATGATCTTAGCTAAGTCACTTACATCACTCTCCTTATCTCAGTTTCTTTAATTATATAATATGGAGAAAATTACAATATTTGCCTCAAAAGGTTATCATGAGGATAAAATGAGATAAAATTTGGAAAGCACTTAGTCTGGCACATTATCACCACCAACTGCCCACTACTTATTTGTTGCATGTAAAATGGTGAATGTATCACAACTAATTCATAAAAATCAACTTCCCAAACTGAGGATACACTTGGTATCCAAGCATACAGTATGTAACACACTCAGCCCGCAGTTCTGATAACAATCAGTTTCAGTTAACATATGCAATGATCAATATTAGTTACATAATTCATATATATATTTCACACTATCTATGGTGGATTCCAAAATATTTGCATATAAATGATATATTTGCAGGCATATGCTTTTGTTTGATGGATGATATTTTGAAATAAACTTTTCAAATTAAAATGATATATTTTTCAAATTAAAAGAAATAGTTTTTTTTCTCCATTGAAGAAACTGGAGCAAAAATATAAGAAATATATTATTTTTCAAATTAAAAGAAAAACTCTCACTTGAAACATACCAGTATTGATATTTCTTCTTTTAATTCCAATGTGTGCTTTTTTATTTGTTTTGTTTTGCTTGTTTGTTGTCTTAGCCTGTGATTATATTGTACAGACCTTCTTTTGAGGCAAATCTTCTCAGAACTGTGGGTAGTGACCCAATGCATGCTCTCATAATTGAATGGGGCAGTAGCAAAATTATGATTTATTATCAGTAAAGGTTTAATTATATACCTATATACCTATTGTCATGTAAAAATTCCTTAGGTGAAAATGAGTCACAAGTGGCAAGAGTTTAAGAAGCCCTTCTCTAGAGAATTCCCTCTTATTAATGCCAATGGACTGATGTTCTGACAGTTTCTACTCTCAAAACTTGAATAATCGTCCAAGGTCACATTGGTGGGTGTTGTCAGGGGGAGGATTTTAAGCCTGATTTTTCTATCTTCAATGGCAATAGTTTTCTCTCCATGGCCAGTCCATCACTCTTACTACACTGATCATCCATTTCATTAATGTTATAGATCAATGTTTATGTTAATATTATTACATGTTCTCTAAATTTGGGGTAATAAAACTCTTCCTAATTTACTCTAAGGGTCACAGGGTCACATTTGAAGCTGAAAGGGGCTATAGAAGTTATCTAATTCAATTTATTCATTTTATCAATGAGAAAATTGAGTCCCAAAGAAATGCAATGACTTGATTAAGCCCATACAAGGAGAAGCAATTCCAAATTCAGTATTCTTTCTGTATGAAGCTGCTTTTCTGACACAAAATTACTGGTCTGTTAATAGGACCATGCTTGAAATCTTTTCATTTTAAGAAAAAGTACAAAAATCGCATGAACTTGGCCTTCAAGGTCATGTTCACAGCATGATGAGAAAATCAAGTAGGATGTTAATAGTTCCTTTTTTAAAAATGTCTTTACTGATATTCATTTATGAATATGAAGAGCATTCTAAATTTGCTTCTATCAAATGACTTTATCTTTGAAAAATCTGTTATCACTTTAGTCTCCATGAGAGAACAAATAAACAAAAAAACAAAAAATACCATTCACACAGTTGATCAGTTGTAACCTTAGTTGACTCCAAGAACCACATCCATCTGGAACCTCCTCTCTGTGTTGTCTCCCCTGTAAGAATGTAAGCTCCTTGAGAACAAGGGTAGTCTTGCTTTTCTAAGTTTATGCACAGGGCTTAGCAGAGAACTTCCTGCAGAGTAAAGTCTTAATGGATTATTTTTCATTCATGCATGCATTTATGATTCATTCATCCCTATAAATATCTCTTGCTTTAACTTAGGTTTCTTCCCTTGCCGATACTCAGCACAGTGTCACAGAGTACTTATGCTTCTATTCGATTAATTTATTTAAAATAAGGAAGATGGTAGGGACAGTTAGTTGGCCCAATGGATAGAGTGCCAAGGCTTTTGGAATCAGGAAGACTCACCTTCTCAGTTCAAATTTGGCCTCAGACACTTACTAGTTATATGATCCTGAGCAAATAAATTAACTCTTTTTGCCTCAGTTTCCTTATCGTCAAAAGAGCTAGGAGAAGGAAATAGCAAACCATTCCAGAATCTCTGTCCCTTTCAAAATAACCCCAAATGGAGTCATGAAGACTGAAATGACTGAATAACAATAGAATATTGCACTGGGAAAGGATATAGAAGCTCAGATGCTATTGTTGACCTTCTGGAATAATCTCTATTGCCCCCTTCAAAATCCAGATTTTGGAACCTAGAACTCTATGCTGGTCAAACTCCATTTGAGATATGTTGTTCATTGATGATTGCCACATTTTTAGCATATCATAAATAAGTTAAAATGTGAATAAATAAACTATAATACTAAGTGGAATGGAGATCATGTCATGTAATGAATGGTGGAAAGAAACTACAGATATTCGAGCTTGAAAAGAGATCTAGAGACCATGATAGTATTCTTCCAGTATTTGAAGTATGGTCTTGTGATGAATAGATTAGGTTTGCTCTGTTTGGATTCAGAATGAGCACCAAGAGCAAGGTGTAGAAATTGCAAAGTGGCAGTTTTAGGATCCATAAAAGGAGAAGTTTTCTAACAATGAGAAATACTTAAGAATGAAATGTTCTAAACAATTCTTTGGAAGTAGTGAGGTCCCCGTCTCTGGGTTCTCTTAACAGAGACCAAATAACTCTTTATCAGAGGTATTGCAGTAGGCATTCCTACTCAGGAAGGATTTGAACAAGACAAAGTCTAAAATCTCTGCCAAGGCTGCAGTTCTATGATTCTATGAACAACAAAGTTCCATCTGCATTCCAAGAAGTTATTAAGAAAAATTACTTTGCAACTTGGACTTGAACTAGATTATCTCAGCAACGCACACTGAATTCTTGACTAACTCAGCTCTTGTGCCGTAATGTGATAACTGTCTTTCCTTTGATCTATGCTCAGAAATAAATGGTGTGTAAATCAGGAGAGAGTTGTCTCTCTATTGTCTCACTATTTATTCTGGCATTGACTCCATAGGAAACTCTGATGCTGTATTTACAGCCGAATTAAAATTAAAAAAAAAATCTTTAGGGGGCAAACATCATTCAAAGGTACAACTTCAGAATTACAAATTTGCTCATATTACATAAGCTTACCCCTCAGAGTAATCAAATACAAAGTCCAAACCTCTTGCTATGTGTTTGAATATTTGATTTCCCTTTTTTAATGAGATACTTATGCGAGAGACCCTAATAATATCAAGGTAACATATGTTATGAGAGGAAGAAGGAAAGAAGAAAATCTCAATGATTAATTAAAATATATGTGTGTGTATCTATATACACAAATATAGGTCATTTCCCCCATATTTACATAATAATTATTTGAATTAGCATTTTTGCTCTTCAACACTCATTTCAAAAGAACTAATTCACTATATACTACATAGTTAAAGCTCAGCAGCCCCATTTTTGAGAGAAGGAGGGCTGAGTCATTTGCAGAACTTAATATCAATAATAATGTTTCTAGCCTCAAATGCCTGCATATAAATACACAGTAAATTCTCAGTAAAGTGAACTTGAAATTTGAATGCAACAAACTAAATGCATCTTAGCTACAACCAATGGTTTGAAAGGTCATTGCCTCATGACTTGAACACAACAATTTTATGCCCATGCATAAAATTGCATGGGCCATGCATATTATTCTTCCAGTATTTGAAGTATGGTCTTGTGATGAATAGATTAGGTTTGCTCTGTTTGGATTCAGAATGAGCACCAAGAGCAAGGTGTAGAAATTGCAAAGTGGCATGTGCCATGCAGGCACATGCATTTAATATCCTCCATCTCTTTTCCTTTCCATTGCTAAACTTCTTGAAGAAAGGCATGTATATTTAGGCTCTTACCTCTTTTGCATTCACTTTCTCCTAAACTCCTTCTAATGTATCTCCCAAACCTTTTTTGGTTTTTTGGTTTGGGACTTTTAAAGCTATTTTCTCCAAAGTTACCCATGACTGCCTAGTCATCATATCCAAAGACCTTTAAAAAAATCCTTATTGTTCTTCACTCCTTTGAATCGTGTGGCACCACTGACTTTTTCCACTGCAATGATACTAAATATAATCATTTTTGTTGCATGTTGATCCCTGTCCCGTACTGAACATGGTATTTTGTACATAATAAATAAATAAACATCAGTTGGGGAATTGAATTGAATTAAAAGTAGCATAACATATCAGTTAAAAGGAATGAGATCATAACATAGTAAGATCATTAACAATAATCATTTAATAAGTGGAATTTCATTAGCTAGAGAAAAGAGGGAAGAATAATAAAGTAAATTTTGGTGAAGGTCATTGAAGGGAAAAGCTGAAAAATAAATTGGAGTTGGAGGACATTCTGGTCCCCCCATCAGTACATAAAACTGTATTATGAATTGTATAACAGAAGTAGGCAGTGAGTTAGTAGACAATAGTCCTGGTGGACTTGAACATTTCAGGTTGCTCCAGAGGCCTTTTCTAAAGTATAGCACAGCTAGGAAATTACTAATTTGCTCCAATGATAATTTCATCTTTTAAAAAGTAGAGGAAGTTCCAAGGTGAGTTGTTGATTTGGAATTTACTATAACTATTTGGAAGTAACTAGTTGCTGAAATGATACTTATGGGAACCATGGAAGAAAATGGTCATGCCATTTTAGGGGTTATGATTGGTAAAAGAGAAAAAGAAAAGGATCACACAAGAGTTTTCACAAATATAAAGCGCTCAGAGACAAGATAGCTGGGATCCCCAAACCTTAAGACTATAAAAGGGTAGTCAAGTGGAGAAGAATCATTGGTGTATTTATTCTCAAAGGAATCCTAACAACACAAACACAAATCATTCTAATACAGAAGAAATAAAGGGTGGGGGAGGGAGCTGTCTAAAGAGACTGATGCAATTACATCGGGAACTACTCATCTATCAAATAATATTCTAATAAGACACAAATAGAAAATGGAAGCAAAGGCAGATGAGTGAGGGTGAATTCAAAGGAAAAGCATGATGCTCTAAGAACAGACTCATAAATACTAAAGCTCAAATAAGCTGACTGGTGATGAATGCTAAGGATAGTAAATGCATATATAGTTTTAGCTAGGGTAGAGGAATGAAGAATATTAAAACAAGAGATAGTAATACTCCTTAGGGTGGAAGACCTGTCACAGTGTATAACAGAGAGAAGCCAGATCCACTCAAATCCAATTTTGGTCCTGTTTTCTCACCCATGGAGAATGATGCTTACATAAGGCCTCTACAACAAATATAGTTCCCATAGAATTGAAGATCAAAATCAGTGAAGAGAGACAACAAAATTTTCTATAATGCATTTAGAGCAACAGGAACGGATGAACTATTCAAAGAAATGAAGCATATAATTGGTGGGCTGCTCATGTTAATCATTGAAAAATGATAGTGAATGGGAGAGGTGTGACATGAAAGGAGAAATATAAATGTTCCATCATTTTTTTTAAATAGTAGGAAAACACATTCATTAAATTAAAGGCTAGTGAGCCTGACTTTTATTCCAGGCAAAATTCTAGAATGCAATATGAAAAGAATGACTTATGAGAACTTAGAAAAAGAAAAAGGAAAAAAAAACTGAGCCAAGAAAGATTCATTAAAAATAAGTCATTTCATGGAGCAGGCCACTTGGGGAGGCTGAGGCTGCTGGATCTTTAGATTTAGGAATTCTGAGCTTGTGTGGGGTGAAGCCAAGTGGGTATTATTCATATTAAGTCCTGCACTAATATGGCAAAGTCTTGAGAGTAGAGGACTGCCAGGCTGCTGAGGAAGGATGAGTATCTTAATTTGGAAAACAAAGCAAATTAATGCTTTCACACTGAACAACTTTGGGATTGGGCCCATGAGTCTTGCCCTTCCAATCTTTTGGGGAGTACCAGAAAACCTATTTTATAAGAAGAAGGAGGAGATGAAGAAGGAAAAGGAAGAGGAGGAGGAGGAGGAGGAAGAGAAAGAAGAGGAGGAGGAGGAAGAGATGAAGAGGAGGAGGAGGAGAAAGAGAAGGAGGAGGAGAAAGAGAAGGAGAAGGAGGAAGACGACGAGGAGGAGGAGGAGAAAGAGGAGGAGGAAGAGTAGAAAGAAGAGGAGGAGGAAGAGGAGAAGGAGGAGGAGAAAGAGGAGGAGGAGGAGGAGGAGGAGGAGGAAGAGGAGGAGGAGGAGGAGGAGGAGGAGAAGAAGAAGAAGAAGAAGAAGAAGAAGAAGAAGAAGAGGAGGAGGAGGAGGAGAAGGAAGAGGAAGAAGAAGAAGAGGAAGAAGAAGAAGAAGAAGAAGAAGGAGAAGAAGAAGAAGAAAAAGAAGAACAAGAAGAACAAGAAGAAGAACAAGAAGAACAAGAACAAGAACAACAAAAAGAAGAAGAAGAAGAAGAGGAGGAGGAGGAGGAGGAGGAGGAGGAAGAGGAGGAGGAGAAGAAAGAGAAGAAGGAAGAATGGGAGGAGGGGATGAGAATGAGGAGGAGAGAGAGAGAGAGAGAGAGAGAGAGAGAGAGAGAGAGAGAGAGAGAGAAGAGGAGGAGCAAGGGGAGGAAAACAAGAAGAACAACAAACAAACAAACAACAATAACAACAAGAAAGAAGAAAAGGAAGTCATTTTATATCACATTTTCTTTAACCTAGGTTCTGTGAACTTTTAAAATGTTTGTAATTATTTCAATATAGTTAGTTTTCTTTATATCTCTGTATTTTTATGAGTTTAAAACTATTAAAGTAGGCTCAATCATAGTTCCAAAGGAGTCTATGAGTCAAAAAAAAAAAAAGGTTCAAAACTATTGTTACAGAGTGAAATCATATACTTTTGCAATGAAGTTACCTGTGTGATAAATTAAGGAACTCCATGTATCTACTATACTTTGATTGAAATAGGCATTTAACCAAATTTCTCATAAAATTCTGAATCTAAAAAGACTGAAAAAATGTCGGCAAGATGATAGAAAAGTCAAGTGTACTCAGAATTAGTTGAAAAACCAGAAGAAAACATGAGTGATTAGTAGATAAATGTCAATATGGCAGCACATCTTTACTGAAGCATCATAGAACTCTGTCATTGGTCTTATTTTTAACCTTATTTCTCAGTGATTTGGATGAAAATGAAGGTGTGCACATTTGCCAGATTTCTAGTTGACACAAAACTTGTTAATATACTGACTGTTACAATCAGGATGCCAAGGAGCTCTTGATATGGCCAAAATAATGGACCAAATATAATCAAATGAAGTATATGTAAAGATCTGCATTTTGGTTTAAAAAATCAACTACAGGGGCAGATAGTTGGTGCAGTAGATAGAGAACCAGCCCTGAAGCCCTGAGTTCAAATCTGACTTCAGATATTTAACACTTCCTAGCTATGTGACCTTGAGCAAGTCACTTAACCCCAATTGCCTCAGCCAAAAAAAAAAAAAAAATCAACTATAAAAATAACAACAGAATGGAGAACACGAACATATATATTAATTCATATCGGGGAGATGGGGAGACAATGTTATGTAGGGGTAGTAATGCTGAATTTTAAGGCAGGAGACCTAAGTTCCAATCCTGACTATATTACTTCTTTTTTTGTTGTTGTTACGCCTTGGTCTTCATTTCTTCATCTATATTATGGGCATTTCATTCTTATGTCCTTATTATTGTTGTTCTTCTTTCATTCTTATGAACAGGACTCAAGAGTATAAGAATATGGAAAAATACAATTTAAACATATCAATAACAGTATCAGCAATGAAGAATTACAACAGTTCTGAAGTCCATTGCTCTAATTAGTCTCACATTTAGAGTATTGTACACAATTCTGGCAGTGTTTTAGAAAGGATATACCATCCTAGAGAACTGTCAAGGAAAAGGTGACTACAATGACAAAAGGACTAGAACCCATACTACATAAGTTAAAGGCACTAGGTGTGTTGAGATGGATGAGAAAAGGCTTGGTGGGGCCATGAACAGCTGTCTTCAAACATGTCTGAAAGTGCATTAATGTGTCATATGTGCTCAAGGTAGTTTTGTTTGGAAAAATCCTCCTAACAGAACTTTCTAGAAGTTGAGATCACAACCATGAGAAATAATGAATTCCCCATCACTGAAGAAGTTAAGCAAAGAATAGGTGACTACTCAAAGGAGATGCTGCAGAAGGAACTTTTGCTCAAGCAGAGGTTCAAGACCTTAGGGAGGAACTTGAGAGGATAAGAATGGATAACGTCTTAGGAATTGGAACTGCCAAAACTGTCTCCAGGAAATAGGAAATTATTTCCCTCAAGGTCTCAAAGGACATGATGGATGTGTATATACCAGGGAGGATATAGAAGTAATCCTTGGTCAAACAGGGGTTGGAACAAACGATGCTTTGGGTACGTTTGTGTCCTTGTGCTTTATTTAAAGGCAGTCTCCAATCTAAGTGAGGTAGCTGAACTTATTCTCACTGATGTTTTTATTGCTGTCTTCTCCTCTAATCAAGAGAAAATAATCTTTTGATCACCACTACTGATTAGCTATTACCTTACAGCATGGCACAGCTTTCTTCAGAAACCTTATCCTTAAACTAACAGGTGCATTTTTTCAATTCATGCAGTTTCCTAATCTCCTCCTTAGTCATATAGAACTATTTGCTGTGATGATATCCAGCAGTACCACATTCCAAAGGTTGATTAATTATATGTTGCCAAAATAAGGGATTTCCATTTATCTCCTCATTTTATTCAGCGCCTTTTAATTTCATCAAGGGCCCTCTTGTTGAGGAAATTATGGATGGTGGCAAATTTATTTCACATGATCCAATGTAAGCCAGGTGTCTAGGGGTTCCCAGTGGAAGAAGCAACCAGATTGGAATAGAGTCAAGAAATTAGTGCAAGCTGACTCAACATTCTGAAAAGTAAATGGGACACTCTGGAGTGAGCAAGCTCCTTAGAAAAGTTGTATCCACTCTTCCATGGACGCTATAAATAAACAAAGTCTAGGTTCACTCTATACCATAGGATGTTTCAACTAGGTTTGCCCTGAAATAAGCATTTTAATTCTTGAGGTTTTTGAATAGGTGCCCTGATATATAATCATGCACTGCACCTTGCTATCAAACTCAGGAGAATTTGATAAGAAAGAACTGTTTCAAAAAAAGTGCTCTGTTGTTAGAGGATAAAAAGGTCATCCTAATGGGGGGAAACAATCCATATGTTGGCTGAAAACTCTTTCTAATATCCTATTTAGGATCATAGAATTAGAGGCATAGAGCATTCAAACAAGAAACAACCAATGATCTAATATAAGCCTCTTTTAAAGATAAAGAAAATAAGATAAGAAATGACTTCTCCATGGCCACACAGAAAAACCCTTTTCCCCTTATACCTTATATTACCTTATGCCTTATACCTTATTCCCTTATATACACAAATTGCTTAGAAATTTCACCTTTTCTTTCTTATCATCAAAGTCTGGTGGGAAAAAAAATAAGAATTTTGGATTTCAAGGAGCAATATCCAAATCCCATCTCAGCCATTTATTATCTTGTGCAAGTCACTTTACCTTTGGGCTGCCATGTCTTCATTTAAAAAAAAAAAAAAGCAGATCACTGGATGATCTTTCAGGTTTCTTCTAACTTTAGATTTTATGAACTAGGATTAAGAAAAACTTAACTATATCTTGGGGCTAAAAAAATACCTTTATTGTAACTAGCCATTACTATGATCACTATTATATTAATTTAAACTTAAAGCTTATTGTTAGCAATACAATGTTATTATGTAGCTATCAATATTATTTCCAGGTGACATCATAATAAAACTGAGCTTCCCAGAGGTTACCAGATCTATGATCATTTTGTGCATTAAGAGATTGTGACAAGGGCAGCTAGGTGGTGCAGTGTATAGAGCACCAGCCCTGAAATCAGGAAGACCTGAGTTCAAATGTGATCTCAGACATTTAACACTTCCTAGCTGTGTGACCCTGGGCAAAACCCCAACTGCCTCAGGTGGGAAAAAAAGAGATTGTGACATAAAGAAAAGAGATGAAAAGAGCTTTGAGTCAAGGGATGTGGGTTTAAATTCTGCCACAAAAACATACTTACCAGTTGCATAATTATGCATAACTACTCAGAGCTTTATTTCCCTTATCTGTAAAATGGGGATAATAATACTTGCCCTGGTTTGTGAGAAGGAAAGGGTTTGGTCAACATTAAAATGCTCCATGAACAATGAAAAATATAATAGTGAGAAGGTCTTGTTATTACTTGTGTGATCTTTGATCAATCCCTTAACTTTATTGACACTCAGCTATTATTCAGTAAAATAAGAGGGTGGGACAGTATTTGATCTTTGAGATCCTTTCCAATTCTATGATCCTATAAATCAATTAACAAAACATTATTCAAGGACCTTCTCAGAACAAAGTATTGTACTAGGTGTGGTACAAAGCCCAAAAAACCCTTGAAACAGTCTCTGTCCTCAAGGGACCTACATTCTACCTTAGAAACAGTATGTGTGTGTGTGTATTTACATATGTTTGTATATGTACATATGTGTATATATTTGTATGTATATTTGTGTATATATGATGTATATATATTTATAAATATATACTCATATCTATACACAAATATATAAAACACCACCATCATATACATATTTGCACATGTGTATATCTGTGTGTATTTATGTAAATATACATTGAATAAATAATAGAAGGTCATTTTCACAGAACAGAAGGTAAGGCTTCATCTAAAAGGTGTCATTCGAAAGAGTTTTGAAAGCAACAAAGGATTCTCAGAGTAGGTGAGGTGGCAGTCATTCCCAGCGTGGAGGCCAGCCAGTACAAAGGCACAGGGACTTCAGAGAAGGAGTGTCATGGATGAAAATTATCAAGAAGCCAGTTTGGCTGGATCATGAAGTGAGAGAAGGGATTCAATGTATAACTGTTCTGGAGAGGTAGGGTGGATTCATATGGTTAAAGGCTCTAAAAACCAACTAGTTTATAAGAGTGGAAGCCAGGATTTCAATTCACTTCAGCAGGCATTTAATGACCATATACTATCTGCCAGATAGCGTGTTATGCAGAAGGGGACACAAAGATCATAATTAAAAAGTTCCTGCCCTTGAGAATTGCATATCCTCCCAATGAGGGAAAGGAAGGAAACAACACAATAAGGATAAGAAGAGAGGAATAGAACACCCAACTAAACACATGTTTTAATGCATACACAGACACACACACATCCTCTGTTTGCTTTATGCTATCAATGGCACCAGATGGATTAAGTTCCTCCAAGTGGCTCTGATTTAGGAAAAAGTGGATGCTGCATTGGTAGAAGAGGCAGCTTCAGCCTTGTTGCCACTTTGGCTTACATACTCCAGGAAGCAAGATGGGCTGTCAGCCAGGGTTGATACAAGGGCCAATGACATGAAACCATTCAGCAGGATGGTGGCGAGGGACCCTCTCTGCAGATGAAATGGAAAGTTGACTAGATGAACTAGTGTCAGTATTCCAGATTTTTTTGGCATCTTGTGAGTTCCATTTCTTTCAACATTCACTCTTGTAAAACCTTGTGTTCCAATTTTTTCTATCTCACTCCATCATCCCTCTCCTAGACAGCTAGTAATACAATATAAATTAAGCAGGTGCAATTCTTCTAAACATATTTCTTTTTTTTTCTTTTTCTTTCCCCTCCTGAGGCAATTGGGATTAAGTGAATTGCCCAGGATCACACAGTTAGGAAGTGTTAAGTGTCTGAGAACAGATTTGAACTGAGATTCTCCTGATTTCAGGGCTGGTGCTCTATCCACTGCACCACCTAATTGCCCCCTTCTAAATATATTTCTATATTTATCACACCACACAAGAAAATTCAGATCAAAAAGGAAATAAATGAGAAAGAACAAAATGAAGCAAGCAAACAACAACAAAGATGAAAATACTATAGTGTAATCCACATTCAATACTCATAATCCTGTCTCTGGATGCAGATGTGTGAGTTCAAAAAAAATTTTTTTAGCATTAACCTTGTAACCACCAAATTGGCCTGAAAATCCCTTGGCACATGTTGGAGAGATGCAGTGAGGATTATGGAAAGAATGGAAGGTATAGAAGGAACAGAAGAGGTCTGGTAACGACAAAAGAGAAACCATCAAAGAGTTAAATATGACAGAAGATACTGCTTGGTGTTTAGCCTTTGTTCAGTGAAAGGAAAATGTAAAATGGCTAATTAGGCAGCCTGGCAAAGAAACTGTTTCTTTTCCAATGAGGACCATATTGTCCTAGTTGCTGTAAGTTACAGGATTCTGTTCTAATCATTTTATGACTCTTTACTTCTCAGAATTTCCTTTTTAGTGTGGGAATAAATTTCCTTTTCTCTACAGGATTTATTTTTATACATTGGGTATGTTTTCTTACTTACTGTACATGAACATATAAACACACACAAACACACGTCACTCACCCTTGTTAGGAAAAACAAAACAAAAACAAAGCTAGACTGGAGTCCATTACCATTTCTATAATTACCAATTTTGTAAGCAGTATTTTTCTCAGGAATCCTAGGTGGGAACAGGGGTAGGGGAGAAGGAAGCACCAAGCAGTGATTTTTCTCAGGAATCCTAGGTGGGAACAAGTATAGAGGGAGAAGGAAACGTCATCAATCTGTTTCTTCTATGAAGAAGCCAGACAGTCCCAGAATGATATATCCATGGCAAATAGTAATGACAGGCAAAGGACAGAGATTCAAGCAGAATGCCAGCTCCTGCGACTTGTTGTGTCTAGGTATCAGCAGAGGAAAATGGGAGCAGGAGAAAATACAAATCCAAAGGATGAAAGATATTATCAGGGAAAAGTTCACAAAAAAAGGTGGCCCCCTCTTTACTGAGTTCTGAAGAAAGACATGGATTCTAAAACATGGTAATAAGGAAGAGAAAGTTAATTCCTGGCATAGGAATGTTTTATTCAGGTAAATGGAGAAAAGAGATTAAAATCTGACTTTCAGTCCACTGGTCATTCCATTATACTATCTCCTTCCCTCTTTGAGTTCTGAAGCAGTGTATGCTCCATCAGAAATCAAAATAAACGACACTGCATTTTATAATTAGCTACAACTTGACAAATTAATTAGCACAACAGCACAGTGCGTTCCCTGGATCAGTGCTTACTATATTTCACTTGGAGAACACACATAGCAAATTATAGATGTGTTATTTAAAAGGACTGATGCAATTGGATTGAATTTTTAAGAAGCCCATTTTTCCCTTTTTCTATTTCTGTAATGAAACTGCACAGTCCAGATGGTTGAGAAAACTAAATGCAATCTAAATATACTATCCAAAGTTGCTCAACTGACAAGGGTCACAAAAGTTGACAAAAATTGTTTATATTCTATTTCTGGATGGGCCAACCTTCTGAAAAAGTCAAACAAAATTCAAGAAAGACCTGAAAAAAGGATGAAAAAGTTCTAGTTATTTTCAGAATATTAGTACCTAGCAAGCACTTTACAAATATTCTCTCATTTTATCTTTACAAGATTCCTTGGAAGCAGGTGCTTTTATTCTCATTTTTATATATGAGGAAATAAAAGCAGACAGAGGTGAGGTGACTTGCTCAAGATCACGTGGATAGTAAGAGTTTTGATGAGAATTTGAGGCTTCCAAACTCTGTTTAACACCTGATAAACTATACCCCTTACCTGCCTCGGAATCAGCACAGAACCAACACAGGAAGTAATATAAGGAAAAGGAGGATTTGTCCCAGGGAGCCCACTTCGTGGGGCCATGTTTCTTCCCTATAGCCACTCAGAGTCATCTGTTGGCCTGGAATTGCTCAGTTGAAAGAATTCCTTCCTTCCTTCCTTCCTTTGAGAACGAAGGACAAACAGCTTTCCCCATGAATTCTTATGGATCCCAACTGTTAGATTGTCAATAGTACGGGGTATCTCTTGCCCTGACACCATATCCTGACCACAAGGACCCTGTCCTCTATGTTGTTCTATCTTAAATATTCGTTTTGCATCAACTCAAAGAAATCTTTCATTGTGGCTTTGGTTATTGTACTGGGATAATGGTGGCAATCTCCACTCATACCCTTTACCTTAAAGGATTGGACTTTTAAATGCAAATCCTAGCTTTCCAAAGCTGACTCCTCATTGTGGTTGCCCAAACATTAAAAAAGAAAAAAAGAAAAAAAGAAAGAACAAGGAAACAATGATTCTAAAGATATCTAAGGGAGTCACTAGATTTACAAGGGAGGCAAAGTGAATGTCATAGCAGGGAGGGACCTTAAAGGCCATACAATCCAGCCTACTCATTTTGAACAGATAAAATAAAGTAAACTATGCAATGGTGGTTGTTTAGTTCAGTTTCCTTAATCTAACTGGGGAAATATTTAAAGTATAAGTGCCAGCCTCCCCTAGCCCCATTTTCACCCCATTCCCCCACCCCAATCTCAAATATTTTTTGAGACAACTGCTATATAGGAAAAAAAAGCCATTGAATTTGGATTCTAAAAGCCTGACCAAGGCATTAAATGCTCCTTTATCAGTTTCTTTATTTATGTACTTGAACTACTTTCTTAATAGAACTGTTGTATAAACTCTTTGGCAAATATAAATCAAAAGCTTCACATAAAAGTCAACTTTTATTAACATATAAGATAATACCTATTAAGCACTTTGAAAACTATAATAGTCTTTCTGAATGCTAGCTATTATTTTTAGTCCATCAAATTTTAATCTGCAGGAAAATCAGCTTTTCATCCAAATGATACTAACTTCCATTTATAGTCTTAAAGCAATAGCATCAAACTCAAATACAAGTTAAACCATATGTAAGCATTCCCTAAAAGTTACATACTGATTTAGGAGACCACATATTAACAATATCTATGTTATATTGTATTTTTATTAATATTTCACAATTATATTGTTAACTGGTTAAGACTATAGGAATTATTGGGAATACTGACAAGTAAGTGGGGATTAGGGGGATCCATTAGTTGCTTCTGAGAGTATTCAAAGGACTTTGCCCATCCAATCTTATTCGGATCTTACAACACTCAACTTATAACCTTGCCCACTCTTGAAATTTTATCATCATCATCATCATCATCATCATCATCATCATTTCAATGAGGCATTAAACGAAGATGTTCAGAGAGTCCTTGTGGACTCTCTTGTGGACCAGTTGATAGCTGGGATCAGGGAAAAGATTTGACATTAGCTTTATTCTTCAAATATATGCACATATAGAACCTCATCACAGCCCTATGGAATAGACACTATTATCCTCATAGAAGAAACTGAGGCTCTGAGAGATAAAAGGTTAAATGACTAATCCAAAGGCCTATAGCCAATAAGCATCAGATAGAACATTCAAATCTAGGCTTTCGTGACATTAGAGCAACTACTCACAACTTCGATAAAAATACCTATCTATGTAATTTTAAGTTTTGCAAAGTACTTTACATCTGTGATCTCATTTGAGATTCACAACAATCGTTATTAATTACTGATAATTGATTATTAATAAATTTTATTATATGCCATTTCATTCTATATTACAATTAATCATTTTAATTAATAACAATAAAATATTATTATTATTCTCACTTTGTAGTCAAGGAAATGGAGGTTGGCCAACTGATTTGTCCAGGATCACACATTATATCTGGACTCAAACTCATGTCTTCCTGATCCAAGTCCACCAACTCTAATAAGACACTTAGTCATTGACAACTGCTTGAAAGGAAGATAGAATGAATGGTTATTAATAAATGTTAATGATTTTGGAGGAAAATGTCTAGTGGAGCACTTCAAGTATTTAATCTTATCCCTCTACTTTTAAACATTTTTCTCAATGACTTATATATAGGCAAAACATTGTATATTTATAAATTGTATAGATGACATAAACCTTGAAGGAGAACTTCATATACTGGAAGGCAGAATTGAGATTCAAAAATATCTCAATGTGGCTAGAAAAGTCCACCAAATCTAACTTTAAAAAAAGTAATATAGATACATAATAAAATCCTTCACTTTGATTCTTAAAAAGTAACTGAACAAGTACAAGATAAGAAATATAGATAGGAAAATTAGAAAATTTTACATAATTTTTTAAAAAGGACCTAGTAGGTTCCTAATAGATTGCCAATTCACCATGATTCAATGATGTGAAAATTATGTAAACTGTGTCCCCTTTAACCTTTGGGGGGCCCTGAAACTGTTTCCCTTTTAATATGTGGGAGAAGGGTGATTTGGGGTCTCAAGCTCTCCCCTGGGAAAAGAACACCTTCACCCTTCCCCCATAGATTAAAGGAGACACAATTCAGGGTGCCCCCAAAGGTTAAAGGGGACACAATTTACATCAACATGGGTGGAGGAACATGTCAATGAAGGGTTTTTAAAATGGGGAATGAGGAAGTTAAGAATCCAATTGTAGTCTTTCTGAATCAAAACATATCTTAGTAAAATTCCTAATTCTAGTAGTCACATTTTAGAAAATATATTGACAAACTAGAGCATGTTTAGAGGTAGTCAACCAGAATAGTGAGGGAATAAAAACTATGCCAAAAATAGACAACTGGAGGGAGTGGGGATATTCAGCCTGGAAAAGAGAAAATTTAGTGAGGAAATATTATGGTTCATTTGTTATTGTACGATTGTTTTCAGTCATGGCCAATCTCATGACACCATCTTTTCTTTGCAAAGATATTGAAATGGTTTGCCATTTCCTTCTTCAGGTCATTTTACATATGAGGAAATTTGAGCCAGTCAAGTGATTTGCCCCTGGTCACACAAATAATAAATATCTGAAGTTATAGTTGAACTCAAATCTTCTTGACTCCAAGTCCTGTACTCTATCTACTGTACCAAATAGCTGCCCCATCTGGTATATAATAAGTACTTATGAAATGCTCATTGATTGATCTCAAGACTGAGGCTAGGGCAGTCAATACAAGTCACAAAGCAGGAGGGAAGAGGCATAATGATCAAATGTGGCTGCGTATAGGCAATCTCTGGATATAGACTAGATACTCTGGAAGCTCCCAACTGAAATAGTCCTCTCTATGGCCTAATTATAAATTAAGACTACATGTTAGAAAACTTCACCTAACTTTCAACATGTTTTTTGTCAGTGGGTTTAAGGCACCCCTTATATTATTCCTTGAAGATAGTGTAGAGGTTCAAAAAGGAGAACGCAAAAGGTTGGGGATGCACACTGGTATTACAAGGTATCTCAAAAGAATTTGCAGGCTTGAATCCATCAAGTCAAAGGGGCAAACTTTATTGGGATTGTAACACTAACTGAAGCTAGCTAAATTCCAACAAGATTTAGCAAAGAATAAGGAGCAAGAAGACAAATTTATAGGAAAAAACAGAGATCTGGTTCTTCATGTCATTAACATGCTAACTTTATGGGTCAGAGGTAGAACTGAGAAGTAGTCTGGTATGCACCTCGCCATTTGTCTCAGAAATTCTGTTATTACTGACCACCAGATTATTATCTGTCAGTCAACAAAGTTTCTAGGACGATACTATAGTATTTCTAGAGTCAGAAGACTTTAGGATCATTGACAAACAGATTGTTAGAACAATAGCTCTTCTAAAGTCTGGGATCCTTATTTAGGATTACTGCTATATTTCCCCTAAAAGCTGTACCTTATAAATGGTGCTTATCTTTTATTTTTGCTTCTATATGTATACCCAAGTGTTTAGCACAATACCTGACATACAATGCTTAATAAATATTAGGTGACTGAGTTTCTGAAGTAAAATTGATGCAGAGTAAAATAGGTCAAAATAAATTTGTAAGTTCCTCCTATTCATGCTTGGGACAGCAGACTCTCCTTCCTTAATTGACAATTGAAGCTTGTGTAAAATAAAATGAAATTAGAGACTACATTTTAAGGACAACAATTGCTTTTTAATGGCTCAATCACCTCCATGTCTGAATTGTCTCTCTACAATTAGAGAGACAAATTGCATAAACTCCTTGAGGGTAGGGTCCAAAATGCTTTTGTTTGTATACCTAGCTATTAGTACAGTGACTAGCAATCATAAGCAAATAGCATTACTTGTTAATTGGTTAACTGATCCATTAAGAGGCCTGTGATTTAGTTTCAAAGCCAATGCAACAGGAAAGTATAATTTTCTTCAAATATGTGAAAGATTGGTATGTGGATGAGTGGTGAAATTTGTCTACTTGGCCTAAAGAGCCAGAATAAAGAGTAAGGGGTAAAAGTTGCCGAGATAGATTTTAGCTTGATATAGGAAACAACTTCATAGACATTTGGATCAGCCCCACCTAGAATAAATTGCCTCAAGAGGGAGGGAGCTCCTCATCACTTGCAGGCTTCAGGAGAAAATGGATGGCCACTTGGTTTTGTAGAGGGGAAACCTGTTCTGGTATTTTCCAATGCTGAGATAGATTCTTGCTTCTTCAGCTGGATCCCTTTTAAGGTTAACATTCACTAAGATTGTAAACGCATTATTTTTCTCTCAAACAATTATGATGTATCCATTGCTTGAGACTTTACTTGAGCATTTACTCTTACGCATTCTGAAATTTAACTACCTCTAATAGCTGCTGGGAAGCAAAAGGCCATTTTTTTCAAAATAGATGGAATGATGGGAATTAACTGAAGGACCACTGAGGTAGACCATTGTGCTTTGTAATATTTCAAGATACCAAAACATTCTTTTCAAACCTTAGTCTACATAATTAAGAAACACTCACTGCCTTAATGCTCTGTTTACATTGAGAGGCATCAAGTGGGTTGGCTAAAATTCAATCAGAAATCTGGCTACATAGGAGAAGGAGTGAAACTCATCTGATATATGATCACTGGTTAAAAAAGCATCCTAGGTATCACAAAGCATAAAGATCATAATCATAATCCTGAAAGGAACCTTAGAGAGTCAATCTAGTTTATCCTCATCGTTGTTGAGCTCAACAATAGAAGGATCAGTTTAGCTAAATTAGAAGAGTCCCATCATAGGAATATTCACTGCATGGTGAACTAGAGGGCCATTTCAGAAACTTTTTAGCTAGTTCCAGAGGGCATGTAGTTTTCATTGTCTAAAAGAAGGCTATGCCATTTAAAGGTCTGATCCTTGAAGTGAAAATTTCTTTACATTATGTTGGTAGATAAAACCTAGTAATAGCATAAGGCCTAGATTTTTCTGGGGAAAACAATGAATTTCTTATATCTAGCCAGGTTCCATGGCAAGAGAAATACATTTATTAACAAATTTGAGAATACACAAACTTGCAGATTTATTATGAGGAGTAGGAGAGAAAGAAAGAGAGGGGAAAGAAAAAGAGAAAGGAAAAAGGAGAGAAAGAGGGAGAAGGAAAAGGAGAAAAAGAGAGAGGGACAAGGAGAGGGAGAGGGAGAAAGAACATAAAATTGGTATATACAGCTTCTAAGAAGGTAAAGATTTTATCTGAGAGAAAACTAGACTAAGAGAAGTATGCATGTCTTTGGTTTTCCCAAAACAGCCACCCCTGAGTTCTCCTCAGTGAGTTATTCTGTCCTAATTTTCACACAGACTAGGTCCTCAGACCTTTCTGTAGCACTGACAGTTTGAGAAGTTACTTCTTCTCCTAGAATATAAAATGCTATGTGGTGAATCCAATTTCCATTTGGGTACTGGGGTCACTGAACTATTGCAACTGCCAGCAACTCTGTATATGTATATGGACAGATGGGGGACAAGCCTGTCAGGAGTGAAGTAGATTTTTTTTTACTTCAGAATAAATGTCAGGTTTTAGGCAAATTATCATTCCATTCAGTCTTTCTGGGAATGATAGATCCTTAAAGAAGAAATCTTGACTTTACTGATTGCCATCTATGTTCTCTCCCAACTGACAAGAATTGGTTATCTTGACTTTAGAAACAATGTGACCCATAGGTCTAGCCTTGCCACAGCTGAATAGCAAGCATCTCTGAAAGTTGTAGAGATGTTTTTACTAATTGATCTCCACACAGTTATAAACAGGATGGTCATCTTATCACTCTCTGGAAAAGTTGAATATAGTCACCAATCCCCCCCTATTTCCTTCTACCTCACCTTTTTTTCTTCATTTGTTTGGGACAGCCAATTTTCATATTCTAAAATTTTATAGTTTTACATATACTTCCCATGCATTCATATCACAATCAATAATGCCCTCATATAATTAAACCCTTTCTCATAGTGCCAAAAAATGTTAGGAAAAATTAACCAAGACAATTAATACTTTGTCAGTCATTGAAAATACTTTCTTGTATTCTGCAACATCTTTAGAAAAAGAAAGTAGGTCTGATTTAGCATCTGTTTTCTGGGGGCAATAATAGGCTATTGAAATAAATCAGAGTTTGATATAGTTGGAGCACCTGGGTTCTAAATACTAATTCTTCTATGGAACTTGCTATATTTCTCAGCAAGTAATTTAATTTCCCCAAGTCTTAATTTTCTCACTTGTAAAGTTATTGGGTTGGATTTCATTATTTGTAAAGTTTTTCCCCCAGTTCTAATCCTATGATTCTTCCTCTTTAATGTGGCTTTTATATACATTGTTGTTTAATGGTTAATATAGTTTTGCTAGTTCTGCCTACAAACAAGCAACACATCTTCCAAAGTTTATTCCCTCCTAGCCCCCAAATTCTTCATGTTCATCATGTGTTAAGGAATGATAAAATTCATGTATCAGAGTCTGTACCCCAATCATATGTCTATCCTCACTTTTTTTTTTATTTTGTTTTCACAATGTTGAATTTAAAGTGTTGATTTTAATATTTCATCAAATTCATTTAATTTTATATCTCAAAAGTCTGAACTTTGGAATGCCACACCTTTCTACATCTATAAAATGGAAAGGTTGATACTGATGGTCACAAATCCTAATGAGTTAGCTGCTCCTAGAACAAAGGCAAGAGTAGATTCCTTCTAGTTTTCCACTAACTAACTGAAGATCAGACTAGAATGAAAAGGCCATCAAAAGGCCTTTAGTCTCCAAGGGAAACATTAATTCTGTGGAAATGTGAGGTGAATAATATCCACATTGCCGGCTACTGTTTATGACCTGTAACCTATATGACTAGCTGTTCTGGCTCTTGGTGCTTCTTTAATGAGCTCTCCACAATATCCACTCCTTGGAGAGTGACCTGTCACAGCCCAAGAAGGTGCTGATTAGGACCTGATCACCTCATCTAAGATAGGCATGTTTTCATAAGAAACAGTTCTCTTTCTAAACCCAATTTTTTTTTTTTTGCCTGTATGTGCAATTCTTTAAATGATTCCATAGGAATTATTTTTTGAACTGTCCATGGTTCTGAGAAAAATAGTAAACCTGAAAGTGAGATGAGAAGAGAGATGAAGTCAGAGAATGGATAAGAGTGAGATAAGAAGGGAGATGCCATGAATTATAAGCTTTGAGTTAGGACACAAGTTCATATGGCAATTGGGGATAGGTGACTTGCCGAGGATCACATAGATAATAAGTATCTGGGGCTGGATGTGAATTCATGCCCTCCTAACTCTAAGGACAGTGCTCTATCCTCTGTGCTACCTAGCTGCTCTAGCTCATAGATTTTAAAGAAGGAAGGTCTAGAGGTTATTTAATAAAGCCTTTTCCTAAAAATAAAAACATGTCCAAAGAAATGTTCTTATAAAAGGATCAGTGATTAGGAGTTCAAATTGACCTTCAAAGTTTCCAGTCGAATCCTTTATTTAAAAAGTAATAAATAAATAAATAAATAAATTGAGGCCCAGAGAGGTTAACTAGCTTCCTTAAAAGGACACAGGTTGTAAGGAACAGAACTTGGATGCAGGGATCTGATGGGATTCAGGGAGATCCAGATATAGGATTCTCTTCACTGTCCCAACTTGCTTCAGTGTGACCGGAAGGGATTTGGGAGATTATCTCATTTTATAGACAAAAACAAACAAACAAACAAACAAACAAACAAAAAAAAAAAAAAAAAAAAAAAAAAAAAAACAAGGATCATGGTGAAGTGATCTCCCATGATCAAACAGCAGATAAAAAATATAGCAGAGACTTCACCAAATTTCTCATAACTCCCAATCAAACATTCTTTCCCTTCTATTTTCCCAGGAAAAGAGTCTGTATTGTGTGAGCAAGAGTGTCAGGTATTTGTGGCAAATGTCTGTGAGACAGGATAAAATACAATGATGTTGATCCTATCACCTCCTTAAGCCACTTGTCAATATTCAGGTCGCTTTACATTGTTGTCTCTGTAAATTTATAAGATTTTTTTTTTTGATAGCAGTGAGAAGAGAATTGGGAGGGAGAAGCAAGTTTAGCTATTGTCTCTGTGCCGCTTCCTTTCATCCCTACTATTTACTTGAAGGGATACTGTGTGATGGTGACAACTTAGATAAGGTCCCTATCTACAGATTCTTTAAAGCTCATGGAGTTAAGTGGCAACCTATTGTGAACATCAGTGACATCAATCAATCTATGTGTTGCCTATCAGTGATATGGAGCCATTCCTGTTGCAGTAGAGGGATGAGGTGGCTCTCAGTACAAGTTGATTAAATGACCTTGGAGAAATTTATAAAAATGGAGAACTTCATTTTACAAAATGATGTTCTAAAATCTGCATTTTTGTCCAAAGCTTTTTGATCTTGTTTTTTAGGAATCTTAATGGCACAATGGATAGAATACCACATATAAATTCAAATTCAAATTCTTACTTAGATAATCCTAAACTGTGGGACCCTAATCACATCACTCAACCTCACTCTGAATCAGTTTCCTCATCTATAAACTGTTTTTAAAGATAATACCTAATTTCACAATGTGCACTAGTCACAACGTGGACAAAATATTTTTTGGCTATTATCTAAGCATGTCATCTCCAGGCATGACAGTCCCATAAGAGTTCAATTCTTACAACTATGATACTAGATACAGAGCTACAAGGGACCTTAGAAATCATCTAGTTCAGGTCTTTCATTTTACAAATGACAAAATTGAAGCTCAGCGAGGCAAGAGACTTCCTAAGGTCAGACAGGTAGCAAGTGACAGGACCAGGATTTAAATCTTGGTCCTCTCACTACCAATTTACTTTCATCTATTGAGTCACATTTTCATAATATAGATTCATTCATTCAGAAACAATTTATGTCTATTTGAAGGTACTATCTTATGTCCTAGGGGGAAAATAATGATACAGTTCTTCCACTCTAAGATTACAATCTAACAGCATGTTATAGGATATATAAGATATATAGAAAGAAAAAAAGCATTTTGCTCTAAAGTATTTCAAAACCTGGTCTCTTCTTATATTTACAATCTCATATACATGAATTCCCTTCCCGCACTCTACTGTCCAACTGAAGTAGCCTTCTCTCTGTTCCTCAGACATGGAACTCCACATTTTAGCTCTGAGAATTGGCATTGGTCTTTCTCCATGTCTAGCATGTACTCACTCCTCCCTTCTACCTCACAAAATTGTTGGCATCCTTCAAGTCTCAGCTCAAGTACAAACTTCTACATGAAGTCTCTCCTCATCTCTCCCCAAATGCTTATGTTGTACCTCATTGTTTTTCCGTATTTATTTGGAAATGTTTATTTATTTCATATATGCTCATATGTGTGTATGTTGTCTTCCCTATTGAATGTAAGTACCTTGAGAGCAGAAATTGTTTCCTGGTATCTGTCACATAGTAGGTATTAATAAATGTTTGGCAATCAGTTGAAGTATAATGCAAATTATAGTATCTGTGCAAGAAGAGCACAAAACATTATGAAATGTCAATTACTTTGATTTTAGGTAGCACACAATTGATGCTTCAGGGTCAGTTAGCATTTTGGCACTGATGGCAAGGCAGAGTGGGTTGTGTTCATTGTAATTAATTAACACAGACACACACCTGCTATTCTGGAAAGCAACTTCCCTCTGACAAAATTTTTGCCCTAGAATGCTTTCTGTCTCTGTTTCTGTATATGTTTTTCTATATCTCCATTTCTATCACTATGTGTATGTGTGTATGTGGTTGTATGTGTATCTCTTATCCATCTGTTTTTCTCTCTCCCTCTCTCCCTTTCTCTATTTTACTTCTGTCTCTTCTCTCTACCTCTCTGTGTTTTTGTCCTTTGTCTGTTTGTCTCTCTGTCTTTTTTCTATCTTTCTTTCTCTCTGTCATCCTCTCTGTCTCTGTCTTTGTCTTCCTTTGTCTCTGTTTTTCTCTGTCTCTCTCCTTCCCCTTCTCTCTTCCTCTATGCCCGTCTGTATGTGTGTTTCTCTGAATCTTTGTGTCTATCTGTCACTTTCTCTAGTTTAAAAAAAAAGATTTTGGTAATTTGGAGATTGTCTATCATATAATGGCCAGAATAATCAGAGAAACTGAAACTATACTACACATGGATGGATCAATGGTACTGAAGTTATTTAAAACAGAGAAAAGAAGACTTAGGATTTCATACTAATAAAGAATTTGATTTATTCTAGTTACAGAGAGAGAGAGAGAGAGAGAGAGAGAGAGAGAGAGAGAGAGAGAGAGAGAGAGAGTAATGAATGAAGATACTAAAAATCCCTCCTTGTTTTGGGGGAGATGAGGAGGAAACTAGGTCAAGTTGTAGAAAGAATGATTTAACCATAATTGTAGTTGCTCAGTAAAAGTAAGCAACGATTTATTCCTCAAGGAGATCCATCTAAACATAACAGTTATGGTGAAGGAGAAAGGATACCAGTATTCCTGGTCTTATAATGGATAGAAGTTGCAAATAGAGATTTCATTTATATATATGGAAAAACAACTAACATATAGAACTATCCAAAGGCAGTAAGTTACCTGTCATTAAAAGTCCATACTTCATAAATATGAAGTTGTAAAAGACCAGTGCAACTCATCTCATTATACAGAGGATGGAAACAAGGATCCAGGAATGTCAAATGACTTTCTGAGTATACATAGGGCTGGGATTCCAATATAGGTCCTAGTGATGTTAAATCAAGAATTCTTTCTATTACATCAAAATATCCCATGAAAACCATTCAAAAGTGGTCATTCAACAGGAATAGCCTGATTTAGAGGTCATTGTCAAGGAATTCTCCTCTAAGATATATGAATTCTGAATTCCCTTCTAAATCTGAGATTCCGGTTCTAGAGCCATGATGTCAAACTCAAACAAGAATAGTGTCATCTAGACAAGAGGCTAAAAAAAAATTGCTTCAAGCCAGCTAAGATACAAGAGCAGGCCTAAAGTCTTCACAAGCCTAGTCAACTCCCTGTTAAAGAAAAAATTAGATCTGTGCGTGATGGTTATGGCCATCCTTATAACCAAAAGCAAAAATCCTTAGGGAGAGTAAAGAATTTCTTGCTCATGAAAACAAGTCTGAAGAAAACATTTTTTCCCATAACAGTTTTCAAAGAGTTTATTTTGTAAGAGTTGACTATAAGCTCTTGTAGTTTTGAAGCCCAGGAGATGAAAGGGGGAAAAAATTGTAGGGTAAGGAGTTTTTGAAAAGTATATCTGTCACTGGCACTCCATTCCAGACTCACAGCTAAGGATTAGGCGAGTATGTTGTAGGACTGAATCAATGACAATTTTGACTATAAAATCCATTTGCTTTAATACTAAAGCCTAAGATCTGAAATACCACATAACAGGTAAACTCTAAGGACAAGAGCTGGAAGATGAGGATAAACTAGAAGAAATGCAAGGGAAACTACTTCTCTGTGTGGTCATATAAGTCCAGAATTGACTGAAAAGACCCATGGACCACTATGACTATCCATTGTTATTTGTAATTAAATATTTCCCTATGATACTTTATTGTAAAGGGCTGAAACTCTGAGTAGGTGCACTGGGGTCAGACAACAGAGCACAAACGGCTAATTATTGATTGGACAATACTCTATTAGCATATGCTTGGAAAATGGCCCTTCCCACTATTCTGTGCTGGCTCGATTTTTTGACGTATACAGATAATTGTAAGAGGGATTAGGGGGTGGAGTAAGAAAAGCCAGGGTCACTTTGGCAGTAGACGAGGAGAAGGGAGGTCTTGGAGAGCTTGTGTCCATCCCCTTCACTTCAACCCCTAAAGACCAAAAATAAAGACCAAGGACTTTTGCTTATGCTGACTGTGGCTGATTCTAAGGCATCCTGGGTGCTAACTCGGTCTACATACTTTATAGCAAAACCATTTTTATTGAAGGTGTAGTAAATGTATTGTGCTATTTTCAGAAGAGAAATTTAAATGAAACAAAAAAGAACTTCAGACCTCTCAAAGAAGTAAACTGGAGATGGGAATATTCTACATAAAAAGACGAGGTTGTGACATCTAGAAACCAGTAGGGGCCAGCAATGAACCAAAGCCCTGATTCATTTCTAGCAATAAAAAGGTGAACGTTCTCCAGTCCCCATCTTATTATAGCACAAGCATTGGAAAATTTCAAGGACAACAGAAGTTCCAGAATAAAAGTATCAACTGTGTAACATTCATTTCTGAATGGCAATTGTCAGTCAATGAGCATTTATCAAGTGTCTCATATGTCAGGCATTGTGCTAAGCATTGGCTATACAAAGAAAGGCAAAAGACAGTCTTTTCTTTTGAAAAATTTACAGTCTAATGAGAAAGATAACATAAAAACAATTGTATTCAAAATAATTCAATACAAAATGAATTAGAGAGTGTGGTCATTTGTCCTTCTAGAAGACATCAGGACATCAGAAAGGTAATGCCATTACATGCGAGTGAATTGGATTTGAGTGAGGGAGAGTTGTGCATGATGACATTCTCCTCCAGAACCTTTTGGGTCCAATCACTAGATATAGATCAGGATAACTGAAGAAGTTAGAGATACTCAAGAGAAGGAAGGAACTAGCATTAAGGAGGATTAGGAAGGGCTTTTTCGTAAAAGATAAGAATTTAGCTGAGATTCAAAGGAAGCCAAGACATGGAGATCAGGAGGGAAAGACTTCCAGTCATGGAGGACAGCCAATGAAGATGACTGAAGTCTAGGGATGGCATATCTCTATAAGGAAAAGCAAGGAATTTGATGTCACTGGATTTAAACGTACGTGACAAAGGGGTTGGAGAAGATGTATAAAAAGATATAAAAAAACTGGAAAGAAGCCAGGTTTTCAAAGCATTTAAATGCCAATAAAACAATTTAAAATTTGATCCTAGAGAGGCTAAGGTAATGCTGGAGTTTACTAAATTGAAAGAGGGGATAAGATAGTCACATCTATGCTTTGGGAAGATTAATTCAAATAGATGAGCTGAGGATGGATTTGAGTAATGACAGATGTGAGTCACGGATGAGAAGCAGTAAGTTTTTGTAACAGTCCAGGTGTGATATGATAAGGTCCCATACCAGGGTGGTAGCAGTGTCAGTGGAGAGAAGAGAAAGTATCAAGAAATGGTATGAGAGTAAAATCAACAGGGCTTTGTAACAAATTGGAAATGACAGGTAAGAGAAAGTGAGTAATCAAGGATAACACCTACATTTATAAGCCTGAGAGAATGGTGGGGCACAGAAATAGGAAAGTTTGGAAAAGGAAAGGAAAAATAATGGGTTTTGTTTTGGATATGTTGAATTTAAGATGTCCACAAATGTAATCTCAGCTCTCTAACAGCAAATGTGTATGTTATATTGTCTTTGGCAACTACATATCAATATGTTTCAGAAAGGCCATTTTTATTTATTCATTTGCAAAAACCCTCCACAAAGCAGTAAGAGAAAGGTCTTATTGATTGCTGGCACTGAGTATGTTATTTAAAAGAACCTTATTTCTAGTACACTTATAGATTCTATGCAGTCTCACCTTTCTATGGGAATTTAGTATCAGCACAATTGGTATGGCTGATCAAATATCTGTAACTAATTCAAGGATATCTTGTTTGATTTTCTGTCTAAGGTTTATTTCACTTTTTTTCTCATTATCTAGGCACATTTTTCATGGCTATGTAAAAGAACAAGATGAGAGTCATAATTAACATTACATCTTCTTTAACCTTTGATACAGTCATTTCCTATCTTGCATTTAATCTTGTATTGGGCCAATGCACTCTGGCTTCTATTATCATGACAGAATCACTATAGGGAAAGAAAAGGAAGGGAATGATAAAAGGAAGGGCAGAAGTAGAAGATGAAGGGGAAATAAAGGGGGCTTGTTGATAGAAAGGAGAACAGATAGAGGGAGGTATTGGTCAGAAGCAAAACACTGGTAAGGAGGGTCATAGGAAAGGAGACAGAAAAGTAAAATAAAAAAAGGAGATAAAATAGAATAGAGGGAAATATACAGTAATCATAATTGTGAATGTGAATGGGATGAACTCTCCCATAAAGTGGAAGCAAATAACAGAGTGGATTAAAACCCCAAATTCTTCAATATATTGCTCACAAGAAACACACTTGAAGTGGTGAGATAACAAAATATATTATGCTTCAGCTTAAATAAGAAACAAACAGGGGTAGCAATTCTAATGTTAGACAAAGAAAAAGCAGAAATAAAAGAAATAAGGAAGAAAACAACATCTTGCTAAAAGGAATCATAGATAATGAAATAATATCAATACTACACATACATGCATCAAGTGACACAGCATCCAAATTCTTAGAGAAGTTAAGTGATGGCAACACTATACTAGTGGGGTCTTTAAAATTTGTCTCTCAGAACTATGTAAATCTAACCATGAAATAAACAAGAAATAAAGATGTGAATAGAATTTTAGAAAAATGAGATATGCTAAATTTCTGGAGAAAAATTTAATGGGGATGGAAAGGATTATAATTTTTCCTCAGCAGTACATGGAACCAACATAAAAACTGACCATGTATTAAGGGATAAAAACTCACAATCAAATGAAGAAAGGCAGAATATTAAATACATCTTTTCTCAAGATCATGGCATAATAAAATTATGTGTAATAAAGTGCTTATGGAAAGATAAACAAAATCTTAATTGGAAACTAAACAATCTAATACTAAAGAAGGAGTAGGTCAAATGACAAATCATTAGAAATCATTACTTCCATCAAGATGAACAAAAATAATGAGACAACATACCAAAACTTATGGGAGGAAGTCAAATCAGTTCTTAGGGGACATTTTACATCTCTGAATTCTTTTTTTTCTGAGGCAATTGGGGTTAAGTAACTTGCCAGGGTCACACAGTCACACAGCTAAGAAGTGTTAAGGTCTTCCTGACTTCAGAATTGGTGCTCTATCCACTGCACTACCTAGCTGCTCCATATCTCTGAATTCTTACATGAATGAAGTAAAGAGGAGATCAATGAATTGAATATATAAATTTTTAAAAAAGCTTAAAAAAAAACAAATTAAAAATCCCCAATTAAATGCCAAATTAGAAATTCTGAAAATCAAAGGAAAGATTAATGTAATTGAAATTAAGAGAACTATTGAACTTATACATAAAATTAAGAATTGGTTTTATGAAAAAAAAACTGATAAAATAAACTTTTGTTTAATTTTTTTAAAAAAAGAAAGGAAAATCAAATTACTAGTATCAAAAATGAAAAGGATGAATTCACCACTAATAAAGTTAACACAATAATTAGGAGCTACTTTTCCCATGAATATTTACCAAAATATAAATTTCCCCAAATAACAGAAGAAATCAAAAATTTAAATATCTCCATTTTAGAAAAAGAAATTAAATAAGCCATCAATGGACTACCTAAAAAACATCTCCAGGACCAGATAAATTTATATATGAATTATATCAAACATTTTAAAAACAATTAATTCTAATACTATATAAATTATTTGGAACAATAAGTGAAAGAGCCCAATCAAAAAAATTTTTATGACACAAATATTATGCTAATACCTAAATCAGAAAGAACATTATAGACCTATTTCCCTAATTAATACAATGAAAATTTTTAAAATAAAATATTAACAAAGATTATATAAATGTATAATGAAGATAATATACTAAACAGGTGAAATTTATACTAGGAATGCAGGTCTGGTTCAGTATTAGGAAAACTATCAGCATAATTTACTCTATCAATAACAAAAAAATCATATGATTATTGCAATAGATACAGAAAATTATGTTGATAAAAATAGCATCCATTATTAATACATAATTAAAAACACTAGAGAGTATAAGAATAATGGAGTTCTCCTTAAAATGATAAACAGTATCTATCTAAAACCATCAGTCAGCAGTGTATATCTATAACCTGAAAGAGGTGAAACAAACTGTGTCATATCACTGTTAATGTTCAGTATTGTACTGGAAATATTAGAGTTAGTAATAAAAGAAAAAGAAAAAATGAAGGAATTAGAATAGACAATGATGAAACAAAACAATCACTCCTTGCAGATAAAATGAAATGGTATACTTAGAAAATTCCAAAGAGCCAACTAAAAAAACTACTTGAAACAATTAGTATTACCACTACACACCTGTCAGATTGGCTAAGATGACAGGAAAAAATAAGGATGATTGTTGGAGGGGATGCGGGAAAACTGGGACATTGATGCATTGTTGGTGGAGTTGTGAACGAATCCAACCATTTTGGAGAGTAGTTTGGAACTATGCTCAAAAAGTTATCAAACTGTGCATACCCTTTGATCCAGCAGTGTTACTACTGGGATTATATCCCAAAGAGATTATAAAGAAGGGAAAGGGACCTGTATGTGCACGAATGTTTGTGGCAGCCCTTTTTGTAGTGGCTAAAAATTGGAAACTGAATGGATGTCCATCAGTTGGAGAAAGGTTGAATAAATTGTGGTATATGAAAATTATGGAATATTACTGTTCTGTAAGAAATGACCAACAGGATAATTTCAGAAAGGCCTGGAGAGACTTACATGAACTGATGCTGAGTGAAATGAGCAGGACCAGGAGATCATTATATACTTCAACAACAATACTATATGATGACCAGTTCTGATGGATCAGGCCCTCCTCAGCACCGAGATCAACCAAATCATTTCTAATGGAGCAGTAATGAACTGAACTAGCTATGCCCAGAAAAAGAACTCTGGGAGATGACTAAAAACCATTACATTGAATTCCCAATCCCTATATTTATGCACACCTGCATTTTTGATTTCCTTCACAAGCTAATTGTACAATATTTCAGAGTCTGATTCTTTTTCTACAGCAAAATAACGTTTTGGTCAGGTATACTTATTGTGTATCTAATTTATATTTTAATATATTTAACATCTACTAGTCATCCTGCCATCTAGGGGAGGGGGTGGGGGGGGTAACAGGTAAAAAATTGGAACAAGAGGTTTGGCAATTGTTAATGCTGTAAAGTTACCCATGTATATATCCTGTAAATAAAAGGCTATTAAATAAAAAAAAAAGAAAAAGAAAAAAGAAAAAGAAAAAAAAAACAATTAGTAACTTTAGTCAAGTTGCAATATATAAAATAGAACCATATAAACCATCAGCATTTATATATATACCATCAAGGCCCAGAAACAAGAAAGAGAAAGAGAAACTTTATTTATAACAATTGTAGACAATATAAAATATTTATGAGTCTACCTGCCAAGACAAAACCAGGAGCTATATAAACACAATTACAAAACATTTTTCACACAAATAAAATCAGATTTAAACAATCAAAAAAAAATCAATAGTTCAATTAGACTGAGCTAATATAATAAAAATGACAATTCTGTTTAAATTAATTTACTTATATAGTACCATATCAATCATACTACCAAAACTTATTTTATAGAGATGGAAAAAGTTACCAAATTTGTCTGGAAGAACCTAAGATCAAGGAAAATAATGAAAAAAATGTAAAGCAAATTGGCGTAGCTATGCCATATTTAAAATTATATTATAAAGAGTCAATCATCAATACTATTTGGTATTTAAAAATAGAGCAGTGGATAAATGGAATAGGTTAGTTACACAAGACAAAATAGTAAGTAAATATAGTAATTATTTGATGAACCCCAGAATTCCAGCTTTTGGGACAAGAACTCACTATTTGACAAAATCTGGAAAACAGTATGGTAGAAATTAGGCATAGGCCTGCATCTCATACTCTATATCAAGATGAGGCCAAAATTAGTAAATGATTTAGACATAAAATAAAATAGAAAACAGGAAATAAGTTACCAGTTAAAACTATGGAGAAGGGGAAAATGTGTGACCAAATAAGGCTTAGAAAGTATTATGAAATGCACATTGGATATTTTTATTACATTTAATTAAAAAGGTTATGCACAAATAAAACCAATGCAACCAAAATTAGAAGAAAAACAAAACTGGGAGACAATCTTATGGCAAGTATCCCTGATAAAGACCTAATTTCTGAAGTATATAGATAATATAATCAAATTTATTTTTAAAAATGCAAGTCATTACCTAATTGATAAATGGTAAAAGGATATTAAGCAGTTTTCAGATAAAAAAATTAAAATTATCTATAATTAAATGAAAAAATGCTCTAAAATTACTACTGATTAGAGAAATATAAATTAAAACAACTCTGAGGTACCACTTCACACCTATCAGATTGACTAATATAACAGAAAGAAAAATGATAAATATTGGAGATGTTAGAAAATTGGAATACTAATATTTTTGGTTAACTTGTGAACTAGTCCATCCATTCTGAAAAGCACTTTGGAACTATGCCCAAAGGGCTGAATAACTGTATACCCTTTGATCCAGCAGTGCCAATACTTGGTCTAGATCTCAAAAAGCTCATAAAAGAGGGAAAAGAAGGAAAAGAAGACATGTGTACAAAAATATTTATAGCAGCTCTTTTCATGGAGACAAAGTATTGGGAATGAAAGGGACACCCATCAATTGAGGAATGGCTGAAAAAGTTATGGTATATTAATATAATGAAATACTGTTTTTTTTTTTCCTATAAGAAATGATGAGCAGACTGATTTCAGAAAAACAAACAAACTGGAAAGACTTATATGCACTGATTCTGAGAAAAGTGAGCAGAACCAGGAAAACAGTGTCCAGAGTAACAGCAACATTATATGGTGATAAACTATAAGAGACTTAGCTCTTCTCAGCAAAACACTAAACTAAAACAATAAAGACTCATCATGGAAATATAGAGAAATAATTATAAAGTCCAAATGTAGATTAAAGCCTATAATTTTCACTTTTTTGTGTTGTTTTTTCTTTATCATATTTTTCCCTTTTGCTCTCTTTCATCTTTCACAACATAAGTGATGTGGAAATAAGTGACATGATTGTACATATATAATCTATATCTGATTGCTTGCTGTCTTGGGAAAGGAGGAGGTAAGGGAGTGAGAGAGAAAAATTAGGAACTATGGGATTCTGGGAAGACAGCAGAGTAGGTCAGAAAATTCCAAGCTCTCCAGATTTCCCCCACAACAAAAAAAATTGCACCTCAGGGTGAATATAAACTGGTGAAAAACAAATAATGCTTGGAACAGAACAGGGGTTCTCTTGGGACAACCCAAAGAAAGGTTCCAGTTTAGTGTGTGAAGTATAAACTCCTCCAGGCTGTCCCCATAGAAAGAACAAGCTAGGAACTGTGATATTAGTTGGGTTCCAGGAGAGCCTCAGCCTGAACCACAAAAACTTTTACCTCCAGGGAGTCAGGAGTCTGAGTCCAGGAAGACTGAGGGAACCTCTGCTGAATAGGAACATCAGTCCCAACTGTGCTACTGAGACTGGCTGGGGAAGAGATGGGACCTGGGCAAGAAAATAACAGCATACCTGGTGAGAACAGAAGCCATGGAGAGGGACTCTGCTGGGTGGGGGCACATATAAGAGAATGGAACTTATGGTTTGGGGTTCAAGACAGAGAGGAGAGCTGAAGTGAAGTCAGAGGTACCATCCCTTCAACCTCAGGATTAGAAGTGATTACACTAATTATTTCTCATTTTTAAAAATTGAGCAGGCAAAGAAAAAAGGATCCAAACGTAGAAACTATGGAAATAGGAAAGACCAAGGTTAATTTTGAGAAAAACAATGAAGTAAAAAAAAAAAAAAAAGCCTTTCCCACCCCAAAGAGTAATTTTTATTAATTATTTAAATACACACACACACACACACACACACACATACACACACACACACACACACACACACACACACACACTGATTTATACATGTTGGGAGAGAAAAATCAGAGCAAAAAGAAAAAAAAACATGAGAGAGGAAAAAAAAACAGAAAAAAGTAGTGAACATAGTATGTGTTGATTTGTGTTCAGCCTTTTTGGTTCTTTTTCTGATTGCAGATGATATTTTTTGTCCAAAGTCTATTGGGATTTCTTCGCATCACTGAACCACTGAGAAGAACCAAGTCTTTCATAGTTGATCATTGCACATTCTTGTTGTTACTGTGTACAATGTAGTCCTGCTTCTGCTTGTTTCACTCAGCATCAGTTTATATAAATCTTTCCAGGCCTTTCTAAAATCAGCTTGTTTGTCATTTTTTATAGAACAATAATATTCCATTACCTTCATATACCACAACTTGTTCAGCCATTCCCCAATTGATGGTCAATTACTCATTTTCCACTTCTTTGCTACCACAAAAAGAGCCACTAGAAACATTTATGCAAAAATGGGTCTTTTCCCTCCTTTATGATTTCCTTGTGATAACGGCACTACAGGTCAAAAGGTATGAACAATTTTATAGTCCTTTAGGCATAGTTCCAAATTGTTCTCCAGAATGGGTTGATCATTTCACAACCCCAGCAACAATGAATTAATGTCTCAATCCAAACAATAATGTTAAATGGCTATCTTCCCAGAAATAATTTATAGAAAATTTCAAAAAAGCCTTTAAAAGTAAAATGAGAGAAAATGAAGTTTTTTTTTTAAAAAAAAGAACCATCCAAGAAAAACAAGAAGATTATGAAAAGAAAGTCAACTAACTAGAAAAAGAGATCCACAGTCTTCTCTAATTGCTAAAGTTAACATTTCCAGTATGATATTGAATTAGTGGTGACAAAAGGTAACCTTGTTTCACCCCTGATCTTATTAAGAATGCTTCTATTTTATCCCCACTACATCTAATGCCTACTCATGGTTTTAAATAGGTGAGATCCACAGTCTTAAAGAAGAAAATGATTCTTTAGAAATTAGAATTGGTCAAGGGAATGTCAGTAAAGCTATAAAAAAAATCAAGAAATAACAAAACAAAATATTTTAAAATGAAAAAATGGAAGAGAATGTAAAACATCTTAGAAGAAAAACAACAAATGGGAGAAAATATCAAGAAGACAAACATAAAAATAATTAAACTACCTGAATGTTGTAACCAAAAAAATAAAAATAAAACTTTGACACAATATTACAAGAAATAATTTTAAAATACCCTGAAAGGATAGAACAAGAGGGGAAAGTAGAAATAGAAAAAAAACTCACCAATCATCATCTCAAAGAGATCTTACAGAAAATTTTACAAGAAATAAAAAATGCAGATATACTGGAGCTCCAATTAGAATTGTACAGGACTTGTCAACAGTTACAATAAAAGACTGCAGGTCCTGGAATATTATATATTGACAATCAAAATAAAATGGATCTATGGCCAAAAATATCATATCTAGCAAAATTAAGAATAACATTGAACCAAAAATGGACATTTAATGAACACATAGATTTTGGTTAGAATTTTGTTTCAACCAAACTTGAACTCAATATAAAATTTAACATATCAGAGCTCATATCAAAGAATAATTTCAAGGGACTCAACAAGGACAAACTGTTTTTGTTTTACATGTGAGAATACAAACCATATGTCTAATATTGACATCAGTAATTAGGTAGTTGAAAAGAAAGATTGGGGCAGAGATGAATATGATCTGATTTGAAAAAGAAATATTGTCCAGGAAAAGGTAAAAATATTAATTATGCCATATAAATGAGGTGCACATGAAAACCAGACACAGAGGCATTAGATAGGGAAGGAGGGCTCATAATAGTGTGTGTATGTGTACACATTTATATGTATATGTGTATATGTACACATAATACATAACACACACACACATATATATACATATATATATATATATGTGTATATATATATATATATATATATATATATATCATGAAGGGTATAGCACCCTCCAAAATCTACAAAGAAATATACAGGTAGGGAGTAGGATAAGGTGGGATATAGAAACGTGTATAGATTTATGGTAGTGGAGAAAAAAGTATATAGATTAATGGGGAAGGGATAAAGACAGAAGAAATGTGTCAGGGGAGAAGATAGAGGAGGGATCTATAGATGAGGGAGATTAAGTAATAGCAAGATAAGTCAAGGACTAAAACTAATGTAGAAGAATTATCAAAGATAGGAAATAAGATATAAATATAGATATCGAAACATATACACTAACAAGGATTAGGAATAGAATTTTTATTAGAAAAAAATAGGGCTAATAATCATTGATTTCAGACAAGTCAAACTTAAAGACAATCAAGAAAGATATCTGTATTATATGTCAACCATATTAATATTGTTTCAAATGGATGTCTACATATATGTCAATGCATGTGTATATATTGATGTATTCATGGAGGTATATATATATACAGATAATAGGTTGGGGGATGAATATAAATGTGTGTGAATATACATAAATATAACTATGCTTAACTGCAGGATGGCTGGGGAGAGTGGGGGAATGAAAGAAGGTAAAAGAATAAAGTAAAAAATATACAGAAGAGAAAAAAAGAATAATTTACAAGGAAACAAAAAATGAAGTCATAAATATAATGTCCTTTATTATTATATATGCTTTCTTAAAGTGAAATTTTCTTGTTACATATATTGAATCCTCCCTGATATTCTACTGGATATATGCCAATATTGGGGGGTGAGGTCTTTCTTTTTTATTTTCTTTTTTCTGTCTTTTTCCATTTTTTCTTAATTTGTAGTTAGTCTTAAATAAATAAATATATTTTGAAAAATTGGGGACTCTAAATCTTACAAAAATGAATATTGAAATTATCTTTACATATAATTGACAAACAAATATTAAGTGAAAAAATGTATTCAGCACTAGATCCCTAATATTGTACTAAGCACTGGGATACAAAAAGAAGAAATCAATCATTATTCCCAAGAATATATATCCCAAGGACAGTTTTGCATAATGTCATCCAGCTAGTAAGCAGAAGATGAATATCATACAGCTCTAAATTAATTATTCTTCATACTATGTCTCACTAAATTGGAATAGATCTGGTGTATTTGTTTGGGGGTGGGTTGCTATTCTTCCCTTTCTAAGAAGCAAAGAGATAAATATCAAAAAGTTAAAATATTTTGTCAAGCAATTTCTCTGTTTAAAACAATATTATTTATAGATATTCTGTGGTAACTATTCTTCCCATCCAGTTCCATTTTATTGATACTATCACAGTGTTGGCAACTTCTTAGTACAAAAGACAAATTTTTGATTTTCACAAGAATTGACAAATGGATGATATAATATTCATTACTTCTTATTAAATTCTAGTTCATAAGGAAAAACATTGGAAACATTTTATCTAAGATTTTTGACACTAATTTTTAAGAGTTAACCGACTTCATTTTCAATAAATGAAAGCTTTTCTCTGAGGAAGTTATGCTGCATATTTACAACATAGCTCCTAGCAAATTCATCTGGATGATCATTGTAATCTTCAAGATTGTAGAGTAACTCCAAAAAACTTTGACAATTTCATTATTTATCAGAATATATAGTGGTAGGGAGCTTTGTGGATTACTGATAAAAAGTAAACAGAATCAATTTCCATCTGATCTTTATAAAAATTACCACAAAGAACTGAAATGCCTTAAGGGACATTCATTTGACATGACATGACATCAGACCTTAGGGGTCATGAATAATTGTATCAATAATATCATCTGATAACAGGTGGTCTGAAGTAAATTTTGGCAATCCTTTGTCTTTTTCCTCATGAAAATTCAAATGGCATATTCTTTCAAGGCTTCTCTTATTCTAGAATATGGAATCTTTATCCTAGAATCTGAAAGCATGGTATTGATGTAAGCTTTTCCAGGCTATATAGTAACTGGCATGTCTGTAGATAATGTGAAAAGAATATGTCCTGTTGAGAAGAGTTTTCTGACTATTTGTTATAGAAATTATAGTTAGAAGCTATTGCTTTTTTCCACTCTTCAATAAAGTATGGTTTCACTGGATATGATTTTCCTTTAGGTTATCATAAAATGTCCAGTGTGCTTCAAATGAGGCATTTTTAGGACTTTTACTGTTATATATAAAACAAAATTCCCAATATTATTTAACACATTTCCCAAATGGCAACATTGACAGTAGTTCTAACAACAACACTTATTTTGCCTGGCTGCTGATTCCATTTATGAAATGTAAATCTCTTAAATGACAGGTGTATGGATAGTGGATGGAAGAGAGAGGGCCAATTGACCAAGCAATAAATAAACATTTAGTAAGCCCTCAGACTCTAGGTTAGTTGTTAGTAATACTTTAAAAGGTAAAATGTACTTTAAAATATATTTCAAGTTGTTCAAATGCCTTAGTATTAAACACAATAGAAATAGTAAGGGATCCTACTATATCAAATCATTGGGGTCCACAGACTTTCTCAGGAACAAAAGATCATTCAATTCTTGTTCTTCTTTTTTGCTTGTTGTGAACTAGGATTCTGAAGTACTCTACCTCAGAATCCAGGATAGTGCCTGAAAATCATCAAACTTCATAGTATATCCCAACACACTCATCTAAAGAACAAGTCAGCCTAAGTTCTAAAGGGAAATCCACATTTATAGAATCATCAAATTTCAGAAATGGAAGAGACCTTAGAGCTAATCTAGTCTAACCCCTACTTTAAGTGTGAATCTCTCACTCAATTACTTAATGGTAGAGATCAAGACATAGCCCATAGAATTGTACAGGTCAAAGAGAATCACAGCATCATCTCTCAAACGTGTCCTTTGTCAGTTATCAGCAACCATTCAAAGAACCAAGTAGGCTTCAAAATAAGTGAAGTTTATTCCTGCAATCTAGTATAATCTAAAAAGAAAAGTACTTTGGAAATCACTGAGATATAAAACACAGCAACCCAAGAGGTATAAAACACTCAAATAGGACCAAATTATGACATTGTATCATAGAATACAAACAGAAGCATGAAAAGGGAGGGACTTAGAGCCATTTGAGATGAGTTTGAATCCTGTTTCTAAAGTACAGAACTCAATAGAGGCTTTGTGAAGCTCGTATAAGATAATATGAGAAAAACATTTCATAAACATTAAGACATTATATAGATGTCAGCCATTATCAAAGTCCATAACATAAATTCTCTTATTACTGTCCTCTGCTTCTACATCACCCTTGGTATAATAAACTAGGTATCCAAATCCCTGATGGCCCAAGTGACATCGCCAGTGACTACGAGTTGTGTGTGAGGAAAAAAGATTGCATTTTAGCAGAATGATATCAGGTAAGTTCCAAGTAAATATGTTTTGACAGCCATTCAACCCTCCAGGCATGGTAAAGGGGAATGACCCAAGTATGGTTCTCCCTTGGGAATCAGCCTCAGATGATAGTTCCAAAAGCATTCTGTTTTAGTCTACCCATAGAGGTATAGAGTCAGAAATGGTCCTGAGGGCCTGCCAGCTGCCCCTAACATTCTGCCTTTCCATCTAATTACCAGGTCAGCTGAGCTCCTAAGGAGGGCTGATGAAATAGCATAAGGTGGGGATGACTATAGGCTATGTATGACCTACCTCCACTATATATTCAACTTCACATTTAATTTGATCTCAGGCAAATTCATAGCTCTATTAAATTCAATATACACCCCTTTAGAACTGTACTTCTGTATTATAAATAACCAACTACTTGGTTTTTGACCACTTTTACAAGAACATACTTTTTTTTAAAACAATTTGTCCTTGCAAGAAGTTCCTCTGTGTTGAGTACCTAATTTAACATCCCAATCAAAGATCTGTAAAACAGTGTTTCTCTTCTCTTCATGTATCACAAAACTGAGCCTTCTTTAAAAAAAATCATAAAGATCTGTCCGCCTAACTGTCTTTGACATCCCTGATTAGGCCTATTTTAACTGGCTCAATTCTAGTCCTTTTCCAAGGCCAGGAAGAGCTTAAAGTCTTATAGAACCAATAAAGGTATGTGATTGGAAAAGGGTGAAAACAAAGTATTTTAATGAGCTTTCATGGTTCTAGGGATATTGCTTTCTTGCTTTTACTGGGTCACTTCATTCCCATATTACCTAAAGATGAACAAATATCTGGCCTCTTGTTGCTTAGTGTCTGGAATCCTTACCATAAATCACCTATAATGTCAATGGCATCCTGACTCTTTAGAGAAGACTTGGGGGAAAGCCCATGGTTGGTTCTCCTCTAGGAATTTACATGGTTAACTACTGCAACAGTTTTTGTTTGTTTGTTTGTTTTTTGCTGAGGCAGTTAGGGTTAAGTGACTTGCCCAGGGTCATACTGTTAGAAAGTGTTAAGTGTCAAGAGGTCACATTTGAACTCAGGTCCTCCCAACTTCAGGGTTAGTGCTCTATACTGCAACAGTTTTAATGTTAAATTCGACTATATGGAATGCTATTGTTCTATAAGAAATGGTCAGCAAATAATTTCAGAAAGGCCTGGAGAAATGCTGAGTGAAGTGAAAAGAACGAGGAAAACATTGTACACAGCAACAACAGGATTCTGTGATGATCAATTCTGACAGACGTGGCTCTTTTCAGCAATGAGGTGATTCAGGCTAATTCCAATAGATTTGTGATAGAGAAAGCCATCTGCATGCAGAAAGAGGACTAAGGGGAATGAATGTGGATCACAGCATAATGTTTTCACCTTCTTGTTATTGTTTGCTTGCTTTTTGTTTTCTTCATCTTTTTATTTTTGATCTGATTTTTCTTGTGCAGCAAGATAAGTGAGGAAATATGTATAGAACAATTGCACATGTTTTACATATATTGGATTACTTGCTGTTTAGAGAGGAGTTGAAGGGATGGGGGGAAGAAAAAATTTAAAACATGAAGTTTTACAAGGGTGAATGTTAAAAACTATGCAAATATTTTGAAAATAAAAGGCTAAAAAAAATATTCAAACACATGGGTAATGTCAGCAAAAGGGCTACCATGTAAATGATCCCTCTAGTGGTCATTGTAGAAAACAGTAAAATCCAAGAGAGGCAACATGTTGTAGTAGATGGATATCTAGTCAATGTCAGAAAGACATGAGTTCAAGTCTCACTTCTGATAGATATTGGCTGTATTGCCTTTGACAAATCATTTTATATCTTAGTACCACAAGCATAATATTTAAGATTATAGAGCTGCATATCAAGTACCCAGGTGCTTTGCTAGAGGCAACATTTCATTTTTTCACTTGGAAATTTTCATTTCCATTTGAAAATTCACATTTTTATTGGAAATTCCTTATATCAGTAAGTCGCAGGTGAATACCAAAAAAGGCAGGGTAGTTTTATGGGAAGCATTAAAAACTCTCCAATTATTAATTCAATTCAATTGAACTAATATGAACAAACATCTGTTAAGCTAGGTGCTCTATGCTGAAGACATAAGCTATTAAGGATTCAAAAATGAATAAAACATAGACCTTATTCTCAAAATCTTCATTATCTATCCATATTGAGATAAAAATGAAGGAAGGTTTTCAGCTAAGTATGATAAAGGTAGGGCAATTCAGACAAAGTGTTCTGTAATTTTTTTGAGAGAAAAATCCATTTCAGCCAAGATATCAGGGGAAATTTCAAGAAGATGAAGAATCTAAGTTGGCCTCGGGCTTTCTCTTCTTCTTGTAGATTTTTCAGATTAATATAGTCGCATTTACTAAAGAATAAATGGGTCATAGTAACAGGGGTGAAACCTGAAACTGTGTCTCCTTTAATCTGTAAAAGAAGGATGATTGGGGTCTCAGGCTCTTCCCTGGGAAAGATCACAACTACCATTAACCTCATCATTTGCACCTCATGGATAGATTTCGTTTTTAAAGACTTCAGAGACTGTCAATTCCCTTATTTTATATATAAGAAGGTGGAGACGCAAAAGGGTTAAGAAAACTATTGGCAATAGAGACAGTAAGTTCATGAAGCAAGATTTAAATGCAGACCCTCTATCCACTAGGTCATGCTACTTAGAAATATCAATTAAATTGAAAATTTCAATGACCAACAACTGGAACATTGACATTGCACCAGTAGTCATACTCTTTAAGAAAAGTCATTTGTTTATTTATCAGTCAACAAATGTTTATTAAGTGCCTACTATGTGTAAGGCACTATGCTAAATGCTTTGAATACAAAAAGAGACAAAAAAAAAAATCCTTTATCCTCAAAGAGCTCAAAATTTAATGGAAGAGACAACAAACACATATACAAATGAGTTATATTCAGGATGAAAAGGAAGTAATTAAAAGAAGGAGGGTCCCAGGATTAAGAGGCTGGGGAAGACCTCCTATAGAAGATGAGATTTTAGTTGGACTTTGAAAGTAGTCAAGAAAACCACTAGGCAGAGATTGAGGGAAGGCATTCCAGGTATAAGGTAATATCAGTAAAAAAAAAAAAATTCCTGGATACTCTCTTTGGAAGGATCCCTCCCCAAAGTCAGGCAAAACTATATCAACCCAGGTGGTTGAAATTCTTCCATATAGCTGAGTATGGAGTTCTTTAAACATGCAAACAAATGATTGACTTTTAAGCTAATTAGCTGTTAGGGCTCAACGCCAATTGATCTTAGTTAAGCACACAAGAAGCATCCCCTTAAGTGTTTAAAAATACAAGACTTCAGTTCATCATCAAAGGAGGCCCACCCACTGAACACATAAGAATCTAAATAAATCACCATCCAAAACCAAGACAGCTCTGCAACCTCCAGGGCCAGTGAATGTGGGTAATCCTTAGTAATAACCCACATTATAATACACCAGAATGAGACTGAGCCAAGTCTAGTACCAGTTAAATATACTCCAAGCCAGGCACACATTATTAAAACATGAGCTTAAAATCACTTATTCTGCATTAGCGTGATTAACGATGTTGGCCCTTTATGAGGACGTTGCTGCAGCCCTGAGAAATGATGCAATTACTTTCTTTGAATAGGAAAGTTAAGAGACTTGTTACCAAAGGGTGCTGGGTACAGTCTTATAGTTAATTAGGACTTTTTTTTTGTTGGAGCTGCTACATTATTGCCACCCCTCAATACAGTTTCTAAACCCAACACTCTCCCCACGTTTTTTTTTTTCTCTTATGAAACAAATTACAAAATGTGAAAGCAATCAAGGCTCCTTGTTAATTAGAAATCAGCAGTTGTTGCTGGTGATGGGGTAAATGGTCACCTTAGCCTTAGACCCTGTCTTTGATTTGTTCCTAAGCATTCATATCTTAGAAATGTAATGGATGTAACTAAAACACATCAGACAGGGTTTTGAGGGAGAAGAATGTCTTTTAATCAGAAGTGGAGGATGAAATTACAAATGTAATTAGGTAAAAACACCTTTAAAGTCACCGTGTAAGAAATTCATTGTGAGAGCAAGAGTCTTCGATGTATGCTAGAAAGAATTTCAGTACTTCTATCTTTAATAGTGGCCAAAGTTGGGGTGGAATGAGAGAATGAATTTTTCATTTTCTACCTGACTGTAACTTCCTGGAAAGTCCACTATTATTGTCTTATCATAATGAAAAACATAATGTTTTGACCAATAAATATGATTTCATTCCTCTTCTGTAGTAATGCTTTCTTTGTCAAAAAAAAAAAAGTTTGTTTTGGAGTTGACAAGCTCTGGATTTTGATTGGATCATTATGAACTGTAGTCACCTCCAGATGCAAAGAAAGAAGTTGAGTTATTTTCAAACTTGATTAGATCAAAATTTCAGTTTTGTGTGCACATGTTCCACATAGTTGTCATTTGCATCTATATAGATGTTCTTGAAAGTGTCCCTGGAGCCATAACTAATGCTACCATAATTAATGTAATCATAACTAGACTTTTTCTTGGTGATCTCCTAAGATTCTGCCTCTGTGCATCTCTGTGCAGCTGATTCCCAGATCCATTTATCCAGGTCTATTTTCCCTTCTGAATTCCAGTTGTACATTACCAAATAACTGCTTCTTGAACAAAATGGATATCTAAAACTCAACACAACGAAACAGAATTTATTATTTTTACCTACCAACCTGCTTCCTCTTTACAACTTTCCTAAGACTGTCAAAGGTACCACTGTCTTTCTTGTCAGCCAGGCTCAAAGTTCAATGCCATCCTAACTCTTCACTTGCCTTTAGCCCACATATCCAATCTGTTGTCCAACTTTTAGTTAGGCTATATCTGCCTTCACAAAAATCAATCATATATGTCCTCTTCTCTCCATTTACACAGCAAGCATTCCAGTTCAGATCTTCATTCCATCTCACTGGACTATTGAAATAGCTTATTAATTGATCTCTTTGCCTCAAGTCTGTACCTACTCCAGTCCACCCTCTTCTCAACTGCCAAAATGAAGTCACTAAAGTTCAGATCTTACCATGTTACACCTTTCCCACTCACCCTTATCCCACTTAAGAAATCCTAGTAACTCCTGATTAATTTCAAGTTTTAACAGGCAGCTCTCCATTTGGCATTTAAAGCTCTTTATAACCTGACTCAATTCTAATTTTCTAGTATTCTTACATTACGTTTTATTTCTTTTCATACTCTCAGTAATCCAGTTAGATCAATTTATTTATTGTTCTTCCCATCAGATACTCAACCTCTCATCTCTGTAGCTTGTACTAAATATTCACCATGCCAAAAAACAATCTGTTACTGTCACTTTCGTCTAAAGGTCTTGGCTTCCCTCAACACTCAGCTCAAACCAATCTTCAGGCTCTCCTTACTCTCCTTCCCACCTCATCCACTACTGCCTCCCTTCAGATATTATTTCCTTCTATTCTACATGTATTTTATAGATACATACTTGTTTGCAAGTTTGTCTCTCTCAGTAGAATGTTAACTCCTTGAAGGTAGGAACTATTTTTGCCTTTTTTGCTATCCCCAACATTTAGAATAATTCCCGGCACATGAAAAACACTGAATAAACGCTTATTAACCTAAGATGGTGACTTAGTTTTGCCCAAGTCTTTATGTCATCCAGAAGTCACAGCTTTCAATTAGCCTTTCTTGTATACAACATTGAATTGCTGTCCACATGGTCCCAGCCCCTGTCTTTTCTTAGTGTGTACTTTCAACTCAAACATTATAAAGGCAAGGACTAGACCAAAATAGTAAAAAAAAACAAAACAAAACAAAAAACAAAAACAAGAATATCAATTTTTTTCAAAAACATATAAATTATTCATTGAAATTTGTACTTCATTTATTGTGAAAGATATAGGGAGAAAGAGGAAGTGATGTAGAGATAGGGGCAAACAGAGACCCCAAAAATAGGAAAAAGTAGGAGAGAAAAAGATAATTTTAAGGGGTTAGAGCAGATAATTTTTTGCAGCTTTTGCCTTTTGGGTGATTTTATGATATTTTCTGAGTTTGGTGTGGAGGGCCTTAGGCACATGTGCAAAGATACGCTAATAAGATCTTAATCATTCACTATGACTGATCTTCTATATGCTATTAGACCTCATACTTTTTACTGATACAAACTCTACTACCTTCCAAATCTAGTTGAAATCTCACCTCTTTTGAATACTTCTCTTGTGTTTAAATCCTTTTGTATTTCATAGGTTCCGAGAAAAATGTGCAAAAAAAAAAACTTGGAGACCTTCTAATCCAACAAACGTCCCTCATCTTAGAGAGGAGGAAACTGATATTCCCAAAGTCAACTCAGTCATAAATAGCAGTCTGGATTTTATTACAGGTCTTCTGAACTCCATGATTTTTCCTTTTCACCATATTGCCACAACACATGCCTGCTTTAAACAAATAACAACTTAATATATGTTGCTGCATTCTTTATTTGAACTGCATATTTTAGCACTTTATTATATTGAAACATAATCTGTTATACTGGGCAATACCAGCTTATTTTCTGACTGTTGGTTGCTCTTTGATTCCCCTCTCCAAATGAAGTGGGCACTGCTAAGACCAAGGATCTTCATGGATTTAGTCTCAGCATAGCAAAAGACTTGGGATACAGGCACTAGGGAATGGAAATTTGAGCTCCATAAGATTGCTTTGCGTGCCCAGAAGAAAATTTCATCTAAGAATATTATAAAAACTAGCAAGTATATTTCTGAATCCCTGCCCATGATCTTGAAAATGGGAAAATTGTTCAAGGCCAGAAAAAGAACAAACCAGACCAATTTTTAACTTATAGGGCAGTAGATTTGACTTCGAATTTTGCTAAAATTTTTATTATATATATATATATAAATGTAAATATAAATATAAAATATTTTATATTTCATACATATATATTAAAGGAATGTGGTTGAGCATTTAAAGAGAAATCAGAACAAAATTTACATGGACTCCCCAAAATAGCCCATGCCGGACTAACCCCATTTCTTTTTTTTTTTTTGACAAAATAGAAATACTGATAGATCATAGGGATTATTTCTATTTTAACAAACAATTCAAAAAAGGCATAATGTGTGTGGTGTGAGTTAAATGATGGTTAGTAGGTGAATTTGGAACTGAATAAGTGATCTAATCAAAATGTCATATTAATGAAAATATGTCAGATCTATAGTAAAAATTCCAAGTGATTTGGACATTTCATTATGTTTTTCAATATTTTTCTTTATGAATTAGATGAAAGGCAAAATAGGATACTTCATAAATTTTCAGATAACACAAAGTTCCAAGAAACTAGCTAAAATATATTGGGTGACAGTGAACAACTAGAAAAATCTTGACAACTGGAACAATGGGATGACTTGAATAAGACATTTAGTAGCAATAAATGCCTTAAACTTGGCTACCCAAAGTACTCAGCATGGCAAAGAGAGGCTAACCAATAGAATATGAGTTCCTTGAAGACATGAACTGTTTTTTTTTTTTAATCTCTCTTTGTATCCCCAGTGTTTAGCACAATACTTAACACAAAGTAGGCATTTTATCAATGACTGCTGAATTGTTGAAGATCTGAGAATTTAAGTGAACTTTGGGAACTATTTGGTAAATCAACAATGCAATTCAGTAATGGTCAGGCAATTGATGCTATCCTTGGCTATATTGAAAGGTATAAGATTCAAAAGGTTTTAGAGGGCTGTATTCTGGGTATCACATTATTTTAAAAAAGAAACAAACTAGTATATATGATATGCATCCTTCAAATGCATATCTATTGAACTCCAGCTCATCGTTCAAAGCCCATTTTAAATATTATTTCTTCATGAAGGTTTTACTGGTCGCTCTAAACTAGAAGTGGAGCACAGGTGCTATTTAGGGAAAAGAGCAGTGATTTAGATTCAGACGTACTGGGTTCAAATACCATCTATTTTATTTAGTTATTTTTTTCCATAACTATATAAAGGGTCAGTGAGATAATATTAATTCTAAGATTCTTTCAGCTTTAATCCAAATAAATGACCTTTAAACTATTGTAGCCTTTCTTGATACTACTGATAAACCATAAAGTCTTGTAATAAAATTAGTTAGCATTTAGATAGCCCTTTAAGATTTACAGAGAACTTTTTTTGAGCCTCACACAATCCGAGGAGGTAAAAAAATATTATTATCCTCATTATATAGATGAGGAAACTGAATTTGAAAGAGTTTAAGAATCTAAATAGGGTCACAGAGATATTAAGTATATAAAGCAGGTATCAAATTCCAAGTATTCTGGAATTCAAGTCCTGTGCTCTAACAATTGTGCCGGCCAATTGCCTCAGTGGTGAGGCTTATGGGCAGAACTCCCCCTTCTCCTCCCCCCAACATAGTTTGTAAGCTTTTTTATTGCTCCTCATGATATCAATATTGACACCTCCTTATAATTGAGACTCAAACTGTCAGTTGCATTCTGAATGAACAAACTTGGTTTTTGTGAGATTGTGTCTATAGCCCTTTATCCTTAGAAGAGTCTTATACATAACAAAAATCATGCCTGTTGGGTCTAAAAGCAGATGTTCTTTTCCTTCCCAAGATTATCTTCCATCAATTTCATAGTCCCTCTTTACAAAAATACAAATAGATCTCTACACTCAGAAAATCACAAATTAATATTACTTCTGTTGTATTTTTTAAATTTTTCTTAAATGGTTTCCAATTACATTTTTTCTTATCTTTATTTTTTTTCATTTTAAACTTAACCACAAAATAGAAGAAAAAAAAACATTGCCATGTGCACAACAGAACATGAGATAATTTAAAATAAAAAGCAATAAACTTCTATGTCAAGAAAGTCTATATAATAATTACTAGACATTATGTTCAGAGCTTTGTTTTTAGAATCACATTGTACACAGCTCTACACCAGTCTTTCTTTCAAATTATCCAATTACTGATGACAATTTTAGACATACAGTTCACATCTTCATGTGTAAAAAGTAAATCGTTTTTTTTTCTTATTGAGTCTTTTTCAATTAGTCTCTGGTGTTTATATTTCTCTTGGATCTTGTATGTCAAATTTTTATTAAGTTCAGGTCTTTTTGCAACAAAATTCTGAAAGTCTGAGAATTTGTAAATATCCATTTTTTTTCTTTCAGGTTTTGACTGGATATAATATTTTTTGTCCACAATTCCAGTTCTTTTGCTCTTCATTATGCAGCGTTCCAAAACATATAGTCTTTTAATGTAGTCACTGCTAGGTCTTATATAATTTTAATTTTATTTTTGATTGATTTTTTTTTTTTGCTACTCATACTTTCTCCTTCACCTGAAAAGTTCAGAATTTGGCTATGATCCTCCTGTTGGTTTTTATCATGGGATCTCTTTCAGGTGATCATTGATGGACTTTTTCTTTTATTTCTACTGTCTCCTCTTGTTTTAACACTTCAGGACAATTTTCTTTATTCTATTGTTTCAAAATTCTTTATTATTGTAGTTTTCAGGTACTCAAATTATTCTTATGTTTTGTCTTCTTGATCTGTTCTGTTGATTGGCTGTTTTTGTTGTAAGATATCTTACATTCTCTTCAATTTTTTCATTCTTTATATTTTGTATTATTATGTCTTATTTTTTTTATAATGTCACCAGTTTCCCCTTACCTAAGTCTGATTTTCCAGGTGGTGTTTTCTTCCTTAAGATTCTGGATCTCCTTTTCCATTTGATAATTTATCCTCAATCTTTCTCACTTTGTTTTTTTAATCTTTTTTGAGTTTTTCTATGAATTCTTTTTGGGCAGGTGACCATTTAATATTATTCTTTGGATATGAGAGGCTTGGCATCTTCTTCTGAAGATGAACATGAGTCTTCTATATTCCCATAGTAACTTTCCGTGGTTACTCTTTCTCCTTTGCTGTTCTTTTTTAAAATAGCATTTGTTATGGTAATCACCTCTAGTCCTGACATGTGAAAGATGATGTTCTAATCTCAGGTTCTCCTCCACTTCTCCCCTCTGATTAGAAACAAAACAAGAATTCTGCCCTCCTCTAAGTTGGACCTGTTGTTCCTTACCAGCAAAGGTTTCCTCAGTCTTCCCCTTCTCAGATACCTGACTTTTCCTGGAAGTAAAATGTCCTATGGGTGATAGAAAGGTTACCTTCCACTCAGCTAATCCCAGGACTACCATTTGTTCTTTTAGCAAATATAGCCTGGAGGTGTTTATACTTCACCCTGGTCAAACCTCCATCCTACTAAATTTCTTCTTGTTCTACCCCAACTCTTACTTTTACTACAACATTTGTAGTGCTATTTTCTCTTGTTTGTGGGAGTAATCTGGAAAGGTTGGAAATTTTCCACCATCTTCCCAGAATCCTCCTGTCCCACTTTCTTTTGCAGCTTTTACACATGTTCTGATGTTCAACCAGTTTGTTGGGTAGAACAAATGTGTTGGTAAAAATACACACCAATATATCAGCACTGGGACCTATAACAGTGCCTGTGTCCTGCTCTCTATTTAACCCCAAATGCCTCAGGAAGGGAGATACCTCATGCTTCATGCTTCTTCAAACAAGAATGCCTTCTACTTTATAGCTATCTGCTCTGACTTAAGATATCCCTCAAGGGAGAATTTTTCTCCTTTATAAGGGATACCATTCCATTCCTTTATGTTTCTGTTAGTTGTTTTCCTACATAAAACATACAATTTCCTCTTTGTAACTTAGTTCTTCTTACCAGAGCCAAACAGAGAAAGTCTATTCTTTTCTACAAGACAGCCGTTTTGAGTACTTGAAAGCTACTATCAACTCCCTAGCTAAGGCTTTGCTTCTGGAAAAAAAAAACCTTCCCGTTTCCATTTTCTTTACCTCTTATAGAAAGAATTTAAGACCTTTCACTAAGTTGATCTCTTTTGGGCACTTTGCAGCTTCATAATAGTCTTCCTGAAATTCTGGGTCCAGAAATGTAGAGAATATCCTAATTATAATATAATTATGGCGGGTAGAGCAGAGCCATCACCATTATACAGACTAAGTTGTGGATAATAAACTTTGCTTAATGTAGCCCAAACTATCAAATAATCTTTCTTGACTCCTATATCACAATACTGACTTACCACCAAATCTTTTTCATATGGAGAACTCTTGCCATCTCTTTTTTATATAAAAGCATTCAAAATGACTTCCACTTCTTAGGGTCAAAAAAATTAAAGCACAGAGAAGCTTACCTGTTAAGCTAAGTCAGCAGTGGAATCAAAGATCAAACCTCAGCCTGTTCATCAAAGTTCAGTGTATTTATGCAGTTTCGAAGGACTACATGTGACCATTAGAGAACCATGAGCTCTTTTGTGTCATGAGAATTGCTCAGAACAAAAGCTTACATTGGCAATAGAAGCCATATTTCAACAGGAGATGAAGTAATTCCTATTCCCAGCATCTGTTAATCATTCAAGATCCTTCTAGACGTAAAAGGCTATAGAATGAAAGGTATTATTAATGGATCTCTATATGCTGTGAGGAAATTCTGAATAGCAATCCTCCTTCTAAACAATACCTGCTCCTGTGAGTTAATTTCCTTCCATTATTTTAAATTCTTCAAGTGCTAGAGAAGTCATGTAGGTTGTTTTCTCGAATAGTCACTTAGCTGACAAGCATTTTCTAATTGACAGAACATTCTGAATAGACAGATTTAGGGGGGTATAAAGATTGTGCAATTTTCCACGCATAGCAAGAAATTAAGAATACTAAGATGCTAAGATTTCAAAAAAGTTATAAATTATACCTTGAAATCTGAATTCCATTTATGGTGAGAGATAAAGAGGGATGGAAAGTAAGGGAAGCAGAGATAGAGACAGAGAATAGAATGGGAAGTAAAGAGAGAAAGGGTCGAGGGAGGGAGACAAGAGGACAGGAAAGGGTAAAGAAAAAAGAGGTGGCCGAAAGAGAAAGGGGAGCTGAGGAATGCTTTTTTGAGGACTGCAATACTATAAGGGAAGCTACCTATGATTGAGGAGACAACATGCCTTCCTTATGCCAAAACTTACATTAAAGTGATTATTGAACCAAGAAGTGAAATTTCAGGCTCAGTCCCACCATGGCTGAAGTGTCTTTCATATTTTTTTTAATAAATGAGGTCTTCAATATAAAGCTAAAAGCAACACCAGGGATGTATGTTGTCAGTAACTCAAAATAGCACTGCCAGGTTTAGCAAATATAATTCAGCAACAACCATGGCTCATGATGGAACCTTCAACTCAGGCAAAATATAGAGCAGGACTGCTTCATCAGCAAACTCTATAACTGCACTGCCCTTACAACCCAACCCAAAGACAGCTTGGCAATTAAAGCACAAATCCCATGATATAAGCAACATGTTAATCACCTTCTCTTTTAATATCACGTGTTGCACTTTTATCCTGATGATGTCCCATCACATGTTGCATTTTTATCTTGCTGAAGTCCCTCCACCAATAGAAGCTTTGAGAAGCTAATGAGCCATTCAGGATGGCTCAGTTTCAACTGTCTTCAAATTTCATGAAGTGAGATAATATGACTGAAGAGTGAGTGTACACTGAGCCACTCAGAGCCCTGATAAGGTGTTAATAAACCCTAGCAAATTCTGATTAGAGCTGTCTTGTTACATAGAGTGTTGCATTTTCCACAGACAGCAGAACTGGTAAATTAAACCTTGGAAGGTGCTAAATTTGGATTTGATCACCTAAATGGGCAGTGAAAAGTGAAAGAAAAGCATCATTAAATCTCTTCAGCCCTAAGTGAAATCTCCCCCCAATCCCCAACCCCAAGCTAAGGAATCTCTGGGTTCCCAAGGCCTTTCTTTTGATTTAGTCTGGATGTTATATAACTGAAGTCTATGCAAATCCCTTGGACTTTTTCTGTTGTAAACACAACAGCCCTCTGGACTAAGCAAAGCACCATAAGAGATAGCTTTCAATTAATTATGATTTATCAGAGTAGCCATGGAGAGGTTAAGAGTTGAATCATTGGTTCTAGTCATATGAAAAGATGCTCCAAGTCATTATTAATCAGAGAAATGCAAATTAAGACAACTCTAAGATACCACTACACACCTGTCAGATTGGCTAAGATGACAGGAAAAAATTAATGATGATTGTTGGAGGGGATGCGGGAAAACTGGGACATTGATGCATTGTTGGTGGAGTTGTGAACGAATCCAACCATTTTGGAGAGTAGTTTGGAACTATGCTCAAAAAGTTATCAAACTGTGCATACCCTTTGATCCAGCAGTGTTACTACTGGGATTATATCCCAAAGAGATTATAAAGAAGGGAAAGGGACCTGTATGTGCACGAATGTTTGTGGCAGCCCTTTTTGTAGTGGCTAAAAACTGGAAACTGAATGGATGTCCATCAGTTGGAGAATGGCTGAATAAATTGTGGTATATGAATATTATGGAATATTACTGTTCTGTAAGAAATGACCAACAGGATGATTTCAGAAAGGCCTGGAGAGACTTACACGAACTGATGCTGAGTGAAATGAGCAGGACCAGGAGATCATTATATACTTCAACAACAATACTATATGATGACCAGTTCTGATGGACCAGGCCATCCTCAGCAACGAGATCAACCAAATCATTTCTAATGGAGCAGTAATGAACTGAACTAGCTATGCCCAGAAAAAGAACTCTGGGAGATGACTAAAAACCATTACATTGAATTCCCAATCTCTATATTTATGCACACCTGCATTTTTGATTTCCTTCACAAGCTAATTGTACAATATTTCAGAGTCTGATTCTTTTTCTACAGCAAAATAACGTTTTGCAGGTATACTTATTGTGTATCTAATTTATATTTTAATATATTTAACATCTACTGGTCATCCTGCCATCTAGGGGAGGGGGTGAGGGGGGTAAGAGGTGAAAAATTGGAACAAGAGGTTTGACAATTGTTAATGCTGTAAAGTTACCCATGTATATATCCTGTAAATAAAAGGCTATTAAATAAAAAAAGAAAAAAAAAGAGTTGAATCATTGGAGAAAATATCCAAATGAAAGAGAACATAGCTCCATTTGAGTATGTATAGAGGATGAGATTAATATGAATAATTAAGAGCCCTAGCTGATATATGAACTTTAGAGAATGTATGTAATATTCTATTTAGGCACATAGATAAATTGTAGAATCCATAATTACATAGACCATGATTAGGACAATCAATGGTTCTGCCCATCTTAAAGGATTTGGTACCAACTGAAACTAAATGATGCAAAATTATGATAATCAAGCTTGACTCTAAAGAAATATGGGAAGGCATCTTCACCTTAATTAATCAATAAGCATTTGTTAAGTCCCTACTGTTTGTAAAATCAACAAAAACAAAAAATTAAACAACTGCTATTTTCAAGGAATTTATATTCAAAAAAAATTTTTGGAGGGGTGGGGATAGAAAAGGACTTTGAATTAGGACATGGCACATAAAGTTAGACTTTTTCACTGTGTTGATTAATTCTCCTGGAAAGTTTGGCTGTTGTTGTTTGTCTCTATTTTTTTCTTTTTCATATAAAGAAAATTCTCCTGTGAGAGAAGGGGAAAGGGAATGGATATATTGGTAACTGTATAGAAAAAAGATAAAATATTAATAAAATTTATTTAATTAAAAATAGACTATTTCCTCAGGTATCAAGTTCCTTTAAGGATTTTTTATCAACTTGTTACTCATAATGTATTGAATGTCTTAAAACTTTTTGAATTTTCAGAATGAATATACCTAAAAGACCTGTTTTATAACTACTTGCTTTTTTAATGAAATGAAAGAAAGAAAAGAAAGATAAGTTAGTAAATGAAGATAAAGATGTGGGTTCAAATTATACATGAAGTACAGTTACTAAGACCAAAAAATGTTACTAGATAATTTTTGGAGGAAGTGAAGGAATCAAGAATGACACACTAACTGGATAAACCTCAGAAGATGGTGCTGGAGTAAATAAATAGCCAACAGGTGACATGGTATTGACAGACTAAATTGGACAGGAATAGGGGAGCTTCTGGTTTAATAGTTTGACTAATGGATTTGAGAGAGTGATGGTGGTGAGTTGTTTGGGATAGAGTGAACTGTGTGAAAACATAAGATAAATGTGCAAGTTGACTTGATAAAACAGACCTGTGGGAAAACATGATAGAGGTTAGTCATAAGAATTCTGCTTCTAGTGTGAAATTGGGGAGAAAAAAAAAAACTCAAATTGAGATAGTTTACAAATGTTGAACCTGATGAGCAAATTATTCTACTGTTACATAGGACTGGGAATGGATCTCACTTTCTGGTTTGATGGAATCCTGGAAGTAGAAGACCTTTATGTAGAAATGGAGAAATTTCTCAGGTTTTGGCGCAATGTTACACATACTCACATATACACACAAACACACACACACACACACACATACACGCACACACATAGCTACATATATACATATATCTAGCTGGGAATGTTTAACCTCCAAACAATTAAATCAGTTTATCAATCCAAAATATAAAATGTGGTAATTAGTTATTCTTCTCCAGGCAACTCTTGGGTAAGCAAATTCTTGCTTGCCAATTATTTGCCAATTAAAAATCTTCTTTTGAAATAAAGTAAATTCTGTGGCCTTCTATCACTAACTTTCTCCATCAGGATTCATCAAATATTCAACAGGACTTCCTCTGTCTATTCCAGTGACTCTTCCTTTAACCCCTTTCATTGTAGCATGTCTTCTCATCTAAATAATCCCACTGAAGAGGTAAAAAGGAAATCTAGATCTAGTTCTCATCACCAAAATAGCCCAGTATAGAACCCACTAGACTGGTTCAGATTTGAACCTAATGGCTCAATTGTGGTGCATTTCTTTATTCTGAAACTTATGGTTTTTGATCTCTTATACCTTTGGAGCTGCCTTCTTCATGTTGCTCTAAGTAAGAGGATAATGTCAGAGTCTAACTTGGTTTCAGGACTCAGTTAAGCAGTTAAGTTAAGTTAATCCTTTAAGCACAGTGAAACTTTTTTTTTAAATATGAAGTCCCAAAAGCTCAACAATCATTCGTCATTGACTCTTTTCCATGTCATCTCTTTAGCTCTTCTAATGACCTTATCCTTAATCCTGACCTATGATACAGATTCCTTTTGTCATTCCACACTGTAGATTTTGGACCATCTCTCTATTCTCCCAGCTCAGATGCAGTCACATACAGACTTGTAAAGGACCCTGGTGGTCATCTAAACTCACCAGTCCTGAGCGGGAATCTTTACTACAAAATCCCAAACGAGCATTTATTCAGTCTTTGCAGGTAGATGTCTAGGGAAAGGAATCTGGCCACTTCTGCTCTGGGGCAGCTCTGACTATTAAGTTGTTTTGGTTTTGTTTATTTGTTTTCCCTTATATCAAGCTGAAATCTTTCTGGCTGGAATATTCTTCCACTGTTTACCCTCTGGAGCCAAGCAGAACTAATTCCTTCCAGGGGATGGGAATTGTGCATTAAGCCCCAAGTTCTGAAATAATTTATTTTGGGGAGTGTAAGTGGGGAGTTGTATAGGACTCATCAATCCTAGGGGCAGCAAAGTGGTTCAGTGGATAGACTCATCTTCCTGAATTCAAATCTGACCTGAGACCTTTCCTAATTGTAGGACCCTAGGCAAATCACTTAATCCTGTAAGCCTCAGCTTTCTCACCTGTAAAATGAGCTAGAGAAAGAAATTGAAAACTACCACAGTATCTCTGCCAAGAAAACCTCAAATGGGGTCACTAAAAGTCAGACATAAGGAAAGCAAATGAACAACAATGAAATTCCTCACGAGGCTTGAGTGCATTCTGTTCAATAAGCAACAGAGAAACAAATCATGGATTATCTCAATGTTCACCATGTTCTAAAATGAAATCCTTCCATAAAAAAAACCCTGTTTTTACTTAAGATATTTATTAAAATGTTCAAAGAGTTTAGTCAAATGTCTCCATCTTTATGGGCTTCTTCCTGCCTCCAAGGAGTTAAATGCTTTCTACAAAGACAAGGAATAAGGCTAGAAGCATTAGAGGTCTCTGTTACAGTGCCTTTGACACTGGCATACACTTTAGTTTAATTAAAACAGGGCCTTTGATGAGCATTCAGGGAGAGGTAATGCTTAAATGGTGTCATTCAAGGACACCCTTGTTTCCCAAGAAGGCAATCTGCCTTACCCCAGTTAGAACAACAGTGCTGCTGAAACCTAGTGTCTTTGCCCAGGCATGAGTGACTGTGTGGCAAGAGCTCACTTGCAGCCCATGCTGAACAGCCAGCAGTGGCAGGAGGAAAGCTACTTTAGCAATGACAATTCCCATTTTGATAGAACTGGAAGGATTACAAATTGCTTTTCTTGCAACTACCCTGTGAGGTAATAGCACAATTATCATTACCCTCATTTTTCAGATGAGGTAACTGAGGCACAGAGATTTGCTCAGGACCACCAAAAGCATAAGTGTAAATCCAGGATTCACTCAGTACTTGGTACCCTCTACCATACCGCCTTTTAATCAAAGTTAGTAATTAAAGGAAAAGGAATATATGAGTAGAAGGGCTAAAGTCACCCTGTGGGTCATTCTTCCATTAATTCAATAATGGAAAACTGAACAAAAACTCTGTATTAGACACTGAGGGAGTACAGGGTATATAGTAACGAGTACAAGATTTGGAACTAGAACTTGAGCACTATTAAGTACCACTTTCGGTGATCTTTGGAAACACCTTGTCTGGAACATAGAAGATGCTTAATAACTGCTTATGGAATTAATTTATCCCTCAGCACTTAGCACAGTGCCTAAAGCTTTGTAGTTCCTTAATGTTTCATGACTGCTGACTTATTGAGATGTATATTTATAATAGTATTTACTATTATGATGCAGAAGACACGTTATAGGTTGAGGAAAGATATTTAGTAGATGGCAAGATCTTTCAGAAATTCTTGTTTGCAGATGACATTATGCTAATTGTATCAAATTCCAAGACATTGTGAAGGAAGCCTGAAGAAATCAATAATCATTCAAAGTAATTTAGTTTGTTCATCCACACAGAAAAGACCAAATGGATGAAGAGATGTACCTTAAGGCATCCATCCAAATGTGTGTTGAAATATAGTGTGCATGTGTGTATATATGTATATGTATATATAGACAAATATAGACTATTATATATAATATTATTATTGTTGTATGTAAATATATACATCACACAAACTACAGAATTTCATCAAAAAATTAAATCATAAAACAACAGACAACTCAGAGATCTTATAATCTAACTTTATTTCATATGTAACGTTATGTTTCTTTTGACCTTTAATGTTGCTGAAGTCAAAATGAGGGCATATTTATACCTTTGGAGAAGGAAAACAAGGCTCATAGAAGCAAACAAAGTTAACATCACTGTGGATTTTATATTCCTCATGTATTCAATATGGGATTTGAATTGATTGTTATTACCTTTAAGCATCCTTTCAGTATTGAATCTATGATCCTGCTTGGAAAATTTTAAAGCAAATGCTGTGTCTGTTCTCATTAGTTTAAAATTGAATCAAATAAAAATGATTATTCATAGTATTTTATGATGAATTCAGGAGAGGGAAAAAAAAACAAAGTATTCCCAGAATTTTGAATGGAAAATTATAACTAATGAGCAACTTCATTCCTTTCCATGCTACATAAATATCAACTAGAATCCATTATGGCATGACATGGGAATCAAAAAAAAAAATTGTATATTTAAGCCTGGAAGGCACCAGACACATTATTTAATTCAACTCTCTCACTGAGAGATGAGAAAACTGAAGTCCATAGAAAAGGATTAACTTCCCCAAAGGCACACATTTGTTAACCTACAGAACCAGGATAACTGTAATCATAACCAGAGAATATTTACCATGAAGTACTTTTCTCTTCTTACAAAGACTGGTTTTCATTTCTAAGAGAAGAAGATAGAAGAGCTTATAGTCAAAAGAAGGTTTAATATAGGGTTGCAGAGGAAAGATATTATATAGTTTTTTTAAATAGGTAATCAGTTCAACAGGTCAGGAAATTGTCCCACTGTTATCTCCAAGGCAAAGGAGACCTGACTCCTTTTGTCCCAGACTGCACCTGGTCTGTGATTGCCTTTGCAGATGCTGTGATGACTGCAGCATGGGGCAGCAGTGAAATGTGAGCAGCATCATAAGCAGCCCCTGAACTCTTACTAAAGTTACTCAACACCCTGGATTCCTGCCTGGAGAACAATGTAATTAAGAGCCCCTTTCTTCCTCTACTTCCCACAGTATCCAAGAGACTTTATCAATGTCCTGATGTTAGCGATTTTCTTTTCCTGGTGAAAGCATGCCCAGAAAGATCCAAGACCAGCTGGTATCTCTATTTATTTCCTTTTGAGCACGTCTTCATTCCAGAGCCTGAACTCCACATCTTACTGGAGTATGACAGGCTTTTAAGAGATGCATCTATTTGGGAGAGTTTGCAGTCCAAATACAAAAAGCCAGGCTGCAAAACTGACCTGTTATGTCTCAGCTGTTTTTCTGAGGTTTTTCATTAATATTCAAAATGTCCATTATTGAAGTATTTTTTTTTCTTAATGTAAAACTGACAGTGTAGGATATATATCACCAAGTGGCTTCCAAAAAAAAAAAAAATGAGGGGGAACTACCCAAGCACCTGAAAAGACCTTTTTCTTATCTTAATTTTATTATAGAAACAAGGAACCATAATCCAGGTGCTTCTAGATAAATGACAATTGTTTTCAAAGATCAGATACTACAAGAAAAAGCACTTGATCCTGTTAAGAGTCTCTAGAAAAGAAAGCAAAGGAATCATGGTGATTCCACCAAGTGAATGCAGTGAGAACAGCATGGTCTACTTTAAATAACAATGGGTCTGGGGTATAAACTCTTGACAGCAAGTCACCAAGTTGAGTTTGTCTCTCATAACTATATTAGGATAAATAAGGCACTAGTCCAGGTGCTAACAAATGATCGTGAGCATGTACTGTTTCCTTGAAAGTGAATAGGTACAATAGAAAAACTATGGATATTGAGTTAGAGGATATGGATTCACATTTTTATTCTGTCACTTACCACTTGTGTCAATCAGTCAACAAGCTTTTATTATACAGTGGCATTATGCCAATGTTGAGCATTGGCCAAGTCACTTAACTTTGCTATGCCTTTGTTTCCTAATATTTAAAATATTAAAATTAAAATTAAAAGGTACTTGCACTGGACTTTAAAATCCATTCCCTTGGGGCAGCTAGGTGGTGCAGTGGATAGAGCACCAACCTTGAAGTCAGGAGGATCTGAGTTCAAATATGGCCTAAAACACTTAACATTCCCTAGCTGTATGACCCTGGGCAAGTCACTCAACCCCAATTGCTGCAGCAAAAATAAATAAATAAATAAATAAATAAAATCCATTCCAGCTCTGTATGATCTCAGTTTAACTCTTTATTTATTTACAAAAAGGTTGTGTTTTACTTGAAGTCACATTAGTTAAGTGAGTCCTATGGCATGAAGTCTAGCACTTTTTCTAATTGTACCCCATTGGCTCTCTAAAATGTGACTTTCACCTCGTTCTTGACTCCCCCTTCTTATTCCTTAACTCTTCTCTATCTAACCCATATGCTCCGTCTCTGTCTTTCTCTGCCAAGGAATATTCAAACAGAATAAAAGGGCAGAGGTATGTCTTCAGGATTCCTGATGGGCTGGTTCTCAAATGCAACAGCTCCATTTTACAGGGTCTATCACTACTCTATTTCAATATTATTCACCCATAACAGAGAATACCTTATTCTTCTTGCCATACTTTGCTGGTCCCAAAACTCAGTTTCTCAGAATTCCCACTGTTCTTTCTTGAGATAACAAAGATGCTTGAACTGATTACGAAACTAAGCCTGTCATGCTCTTAAACATCCTAAATCAGTACATCTGTCTCCAGCTTATCCAATTATCTTTCTGGAGTCTGAAAGGCCAGTCAGGAAAATTCTAAAAGCGTTAAGAATCCAATGGCTTTCTTGGTTTCCTTTCCAGAGTTTCTTGGGATCATAGTGGTTCTATTCTTTGTACTTCTAGCAGTAGCATGATGTCTGGCACATAATAATTATGTCATAAATGTTTGTTGATTAGCTGATTGATTTCAGACTATATCAAGGGGAATTTTCAACCCCTTGCCATTATATCACAATAATTTTGCTTTGGGGCATAGTCAAAGCCAATCAACTATAAGTAATCAGTGTTGTGCATGCCAAATATATAGCCAGGCTGTGTGTGTGTGTGTGTGTGTGTGTGTGTGTGTGTGTGTGTATAATTGTCCCAAAGATCATCTTTAACTTCATAGAGGTTGATATAATACTCCAAGAGTTGAGTTTAGTGCTTGGGGGGAAGCTAGGTGATATAGTATATACAGTATTGGGTCTGTTATCAGGCAGACCTGAGTTCAAATCCAACCTCAAAATCTTATTAACTGTATAACATTATTCAGATCATGTAACATGTTTGCCTCAGTTTCCTCAACTGGAAAATATAAATTGTAATAGCAGCTATCTCACAGAGTAGTTATGAATATCAGATAATATATTATTTGTAAAGCACTTAGCACAGTAGTTGCTTAATAAATGCCTGTTACTTCTTTCTTTTCTTCCTTTCATTTCAGAAATTCATACACAGATGTAATCATAGATTCTCAATGTATTCCATCTGAATGGAACTGGATCAGAAACTGGAAGGAACCTGAGTCCATAAGATCCAACATGTTCATTTTAAGAAAACCGAGATTCAAAGAAATTTAGTGATTTTTCCAGGGCCATGCACCTAATGATTGTCTAAGGGCAAATCCAAATTGAAGTATCTCTGGCTCTTAAGTTCAATGCTCTAGCCACCTCACTGCTTTGTTTAGAAATAACAAGGTGACTGAATGCATTTTCACTTTTCATTAAGCTCTCTGTTATAAGGAGTTTGAGTGAGAGGCAAATGCAGAGGGACTATCTATATGTGTATTTCCCAACTCTCATCATTATGTCTCATTTGTGTTGGCAATTTCATTTGTGGAAGGGCATTAAAAAAGAAAGCATAAAACATAACCAACTATTCCAGTAAATGAGATAGATTCTGGCTAACAACTTTGATCAGAAAGCAGATTAAGAGGCCAGGACTTATACCAAAGATGTCCAATCAAAGAATAATTTATATACATATAATATGCACTCCACTTTGATTAGGATATGGTGTAAGAGAGAATGTTTGGAGCAAAAATAAGATGTATTCATCACAATGTGTCAATCCTCTCTGTCTTTGGTTGGGTTTTTTTTTATTCTCCATCAGCTGGGACCCAAAGTTTCATTTATCTCACAGCTGAGAAGCTGAGGCAGGCAGGATTTTGGCTGAGATACCTGAAATGGGAACTAGGATGGAAGCACTGACTTGTTCAAATGAAATGTTCCCTCCAAAAGATAGTACTCTGGCCTAATTTTGCACTGAAGACAGGTGAATATCATCACTTCATAATTATATAAGGCTCAACAAGCATTAACTAATGATCAATCTATTAATCAATGAGAATTTATTTATTAAAAAAACAATACCTATTCTGTAACAAGCTCTGTGCTAGACTCTGACAACAAAGATAAAAGTAAAATTTATATGGCCTTCAAGAGGATTACAATCTATTTTAGAGAGACAGCATGTACATTTGTAATTATATTCTAGATTGATACAATCAATCAGTCAAGGTTTATTAAGTGCCTTTTCTGTCCCAGAGAGACAGCCTGGTGTAGTTATGTATAAGATATGAGATAGACCTTTGTCTTAGGAACATTTGGGTTCAAGTCCTCTCTCTCACATTTTGTGTCATACTTGACAAGTCTGACCACTTAGTATTCTAGAAAACACTCTGAGTATAAGTTTCAGATAAGATGATAATCTTTATTGTTAGAAAGAATTTCCTCAACTGGGAACTCCCAATAGTTGTAAAATCATAGCTCCAGTCTCCTGTCTCTTGCTTTTATAATGTTTCAGGAACTGTCCTGGGTTCTGAACATGTAAGGCTCAAAATGCAACAACCTCTGCCCTCAAAGTATTTAACACACCTTGGGGGGATGATGTGGGTAGGGGGAAGGAGCTTTACTTTTACTTACTTTTTACTTTACAGTGAGGGAGTGGATGTTAAAATAGTTGAGTCAACATATCCCAGGGAATACAAAAAGTGGTATTCTCTTGTTCTATCTGTGAAGGACAGCTAGTTTAAAGATACAGAGAAGGAAGGAGGGAATATCATGTAGGATGATCAATAAAATATTCAATTTGACTCGACTATAGAATGTGTGAAGAAGAATTATACAAAATATTTGAAAACCTAGGTTGGGGGACAGATTTGAAGACTTTAAATGACTTCCATAGAGAATAGGAAGCAACTTGGAAGGTAAAGTTTTGGAAAAAGAGATTTTTCCAATACACAAGAGACTATTTTTGGGAAAAATCAAGGAGTGGAGAAAGAAAAAAGGCCAGCAAATGAGAGAGACTCTAAAAATAAAAGAACTCCAATTGTTCATGATCAAGTCACTTTTGAGCTTTATTTTTCTCACATGTCAGACTAGGGAGATGGACTACATGGTTTCTCAAACTGTAAAACCTGATGTCAGGACCTCCACAATTCTCAGTTTCCTAAACATCAAAATGGGACAAATATGTCCACTATGTATCTCATAAAGTTGTTCTGAAGAAAGGGCTAGTAAATTGCAAAATGTTACACAAATATGAATTTTTAAAAAAAACAGTATTTTATTTTTCCAAATACACGTAAAGAGTTTTCAACATTCATTTTTGTTCAATTTTGTGTTCCACTCTGTCTAAAGGGCTATCAAAGTGTACATACCCTTTGATCCAGCAATGTCTCTCCTGGGCCTGTATACCAAAGATCATAAAAACAGAAAGGGATCTACATGTGCAAAAATGTTTGCAGCAGCCCTTTTTGTAGTGCCAAGAAACAAAAAGCTGAGTGGATGCCCATCTGTTGGAGAATGGCCGAATCAGTTATGGTATATGAATGATATGGAACATTATTGTTCTATAAGAAATGATCAGCAGGATGATTTCAGAGAGGCCTGGATAGACTTACATAAACTGATGCAAAATGAAATGAGTAGAATCAAGAGAACGTTGTTCATAGCAGCAATAAGATTATATGATGATCAGTTTGATGGATGTAGCTCTTCTCAACAGTGAGGTGATTTAAGCCAGTTCAAATTGTCTTGTGATGAAGACAGCCATCTGTGATGACCACGTATTTTAAAATCAGCCTGAGTCAGGAATTCAGGTTAAGGGAAAAATCTTCAATCTTTATTCTCAGTAGAGGTGAAGAAGGATCAGAGGTAAAGGGGGTTCAGAGGTAAAGGGAGATTAGCAATGTCAGCGGCTGAGTCAAGAAGCCAGCCAGACCAGAAGCCACCAGTCTCGAAGCTAGCCTTCTCTCCGCACCTCTCTTCCTGTCCCTCTGCCTCTACCCACCAAAATCATCATCTCCTATACAACACATCAGGACTTGCACAAAGCATATATATTAATAGAGTATGGTCCAATTACTATTTAGCCTCACGTGCTTGGGACCTCAGTGCATCAATTCAAGCTTCAGCCCATTACAGCCATCTACACCTAGAGAGAGAGAGGATTATGGGGCCTGAATGTGGATCATAACATAGTCTCTTCACATTTTTTGTTGTTGTTTGCTTGTATTTTATTTTCTATCTCATTTTTTAGCCTTTTGATCTAATTTTTCTTGTGCAGCATGATAATTGTGGAAATATGTACAGAAGAACTGTACATGTTTAACATATATTGGATTACTTGCTGTCTAGGGGAGGAGATGGGGGTAAGGGAGAAAAAATTTGGAACACAAAATTTTGTAAGGGTGAATGTTGAAATTATCTATGCATATGTTTTGAAAATAAAAAGCTTTAATAAAAAATTCAAAATTAATCACCTTTATAATGTCACAGCCAATAGTTCTAAGCCTCTGTTTTCCAAGGCAGAAAACTTAGTGTTCTATAGTCTGAAATGTTAGAATTTTTTTTTAATTTAATTGAGCCTAACATTTTTGTTTCACTTTTCATTTACTGTTGATGCTGAAACCAAACTCCAAATACAGCCTCAAACTATCAAAAGAAATGGTGATTTTGGCCTCTCAAGGGAAGACAACTCCTCCCCTCATAAAATTGTTGAGAACTATGACAGTGAAATTCAAAAATCGTATTCATGAGAAGAAAAAATGAACAGATTTATGACCTTTCATAACACTCTAAACATGTTTCTTGGGCTGCTGGATTTATATGAACTTGCAAACTAATTAAGACCTTATTGGTATTAAGCAAGATCAATTAAGACCTTATCTAAGAATTATTTATTGAATTCCTGTTGTGTGACAGGACTTGAATGAGAGTCAAATGACCTCAGTTCAAAAGCAAACTCTGTTACTTACTAATTGTTTGATACTGGGCAAATGTCTTAATTTTTTAGTTCTCTATTTCCTCTTACAAACAATACAGTTAGCATTGAGGATCTCTAAGATCTATTATAGTCCAAAATTTATGATTCCATTATGCTTGAACAAAATGGAGAGGAATTTTACAGAGGAAACAAGAGGATATTCTCCCTGCTCACAAAGATTGTATAGAGATCATATAGAATAAAAAAAAAAATTGTCATCAAGGCTCTAACTTCTAAAATATGGAGAAATCATTCTGACGCATCTTGAGTTTTAGGAAGACGAATTTCAGGGAAGGAAACTGGTTCATTGAATTGAAAACTCAACTTTCTACCACATTGTCAAACCCCCAACATGATGGTGAAAAGTGACAGGGCAGGGAAAAGTGGCTCTACTGAGGATTCATTAGGACTTTGAGGATCTTGGAAGGTATGACATAAAGTCAAGATGCAGAATCAGACAGGTGAAAGTCACAAGACTCTTCTGGTCAGTATTTTGTGCAGTTCTCGGCATCATGTTAGGACAGTATCTTCAAACTGTAATTCTTTTGAGAGGAAGGTAACTAAAATAATAAGAGGACTAGAATTGTTGAAATAAAAAGGGGAAATTGAAAAAAGTGGGGAAGAGGAAAATTGGTTTGGAAAAAACAAAAATGACTTAGGAGAATTAGGATATTCATGATCAAATGAATATTTCTTGTGGAAGATGAAAAGTCTCTTCCTAATTAGCTGATGATTTGGTTCTCATTCACTCAAGTCTAGGGGTTGTTAAAAAGTCAAAAAATCCATGGTTATCTCTAGACAATTTTCACACACCAGGAAGTACCTCATAGTCATAATAAAGTAAAAAAAAAAAATCTCAATCAAAGCTTGGAGGCTGTCTGCTCACTACTATTAACTTTGGCACACCCAGAGGCTTGGGGTGCCTGGATAATAGAAACTACTGATATGTTAAGGCAGAGAAAAGTAACTTGTTTGGAGTATAACCCAGTGGAAGTTTCCTCCTAGTCCCACACCAAGAAATAAGATTAGATAGAATAACAAAGAGACTAAAGCAGTCAGATTAGCCCCTTATTCAGAAAAAGCAAATTACAAAATCAGCAAGACACAAAGACAGCAGCAGGAGTTTGGAGATGTGAAAAATAAGACCAGCTAGAGAAATGTAGCTTTGCAGAATGGCAGAAAAGGGTAAAATGTTCTAATGTAATGCTTAGGATCAAGTCAAAATCCAAAGTATTTTAAAATCCAGATTGTGATTCTAACTCTAGTCTCAGAGAAGAAGTAGACCAATTAATACTTCCTTCCATTCCCAACATAGTTAGGGAGATGTTCACTTTCTCTCTGACCCAGATGGATTAGGGTAAACTGAACTGCCCCTCTTGACTCTTAAGATTTATCATCAAGGGTAATATATGTCAAGGATGTGACATCACTGGTAATTCACATTTATATAGCATTTTATGATTTATAAAATGGAGTATTCCTGACACCCACTCTAAATGCTAGTCAGTGTAAACATCATTATTTCTATTTTAGACATGAATATACTGCATCTAAGACAGGCTAGTTGACTCATCCCTTGTCCATCTTCTTAAAAATTCTAGATAAAAGTTGCAAACACAGATCTCCAGTGTCTAAATTCAGCATCTCACCCTGCTTTTCATGGGCTTTTCAATGGGATTCTAAAGAGATCCAAAGGGTTAGCTCAAAGGATTGAGATAATATGCTCCCCAACTATTGACTATTGACATAATTTGCTTAGTTGGTGCCTAACTGATATTTATTGACTCTAGCTTCACCAATGTCCTTTAACCTTTATCTATCTGAGCTGTTGACTTTTCATCATTCATGGAGTCACTATTTGGCAAATCCTCAACTAGCAAGGGCACCATCCTGACTCTGAGACAGGACACAGTTTGAAAAAAAGTGGAGAAAAATGAATTTTCACAGCTGAATATTATCACTCAAGAGACATGCATGAGAATTGAAATACAAACAAGGCCAGGTCCCCAAGGGAGACACAGGAAACAGAGATGGTCCACTCTAGCTAATACTGCTTGACATATATGGAGCAAAGAATAGATCACACCAGCAAACAATATGGTAGAAGTAAAATCTCCAAATTCTTGAACTTGAATATAGATCATAAAAAGAAAGTGATAATAAGAAGCCTTGCTGTAGGGAAATGGGTGATGAGAGATTAGTTTGGCCAGAAACTTCCTATGGAAAAGATCATATTGATTACAAATTATAGTTATTGCCTTAAACCTTTTTTTATGTCCCAAGTTCTTAGCATAATGCCTGGAACATACTAGGTGCTTAATAAATATTTCTTTACTATGACTGTGACTATAAAGGAGGCAGTAGGTAGAAGGCAAAGTACATGAAGATGGATATAATTTGTTTCTCCAAACTTTTGAAGTTTAGAAAGCACTTTTCTTAGAATTGTAAAAAGAATCACATTATTTAGAACTAGATGGGACCTTAGCATTTGTCTAGTCCAATGACCTTATTTACAGATTAAGAAATTAAAGGCAGAGAAATTCAGGGCTTGTCCAAGCTTAGTGAAGTAATAAGTAACAGAACAAGAATATGAATTCAAATCCATGTAGGAGGGACAAGAAACACATATGTGAATATGTATTACACATTTCACTATCACCCTAATTCCTCTCATGGACACTTTGTAAAGAAATCAAGCCATTTATGTTGGTGAATCCTTAAAAAATAATCAGTACATCCTAGTGAGACAACTGGTTTTGGGTGGCCACAACAAAAAGCTAGGTATTTCAAACTAATGAGAACATAACAAACTAATCTTTAAGCACTCCAATCATGACTATGTCAGATAAACATAAATGGGTTGATAGAGTTCTCTGGAGAAAGTGCTATGCTGAGCTCATGGATATTCAGTAGCTACTTTATATATCCTATCTACATAGCTTCTTTCCACCTTTGAGTGAAGAGGTCTTTTCTAACGATCCTCTATTAAGTCTCATTTTTCCAGATGAGGAAGCTGAAATTTAGAAAAACTAAGTAAATTGTCTGGGGAAACATTACTTTTACTTCTGAGACTCAAACCCTGATTTCTTGACTTTAAAGCCAGAAAATTTTGTTTTTTCCCTACTAGATGATGCTAAAAGTGATAGTTTATTATGTCTTCTATAAAAAGCCAAGGAATTCAATTCAATATAATAAATATGTTTAGGGTCCTTATTATGACCAAGTTGTTTTTTTTTTTTAGATGGTAACAGTGAGGATGATGCAAACAAAATGGAAAGGAACTGCAAGGACAAATCATTTACCCAAGGGTGACCTCCACAAAGTTTATCTGTGGCTTTATTTATTCATTTAACCTGAGATATTCCTTCCCTGAGCATTCTATAAACTCCCCAGGCCTCCCCAAACCTGCTGATCTTTAATCATATTTTGTGTCTAAAGACAGGCAAGTGTTTAGAATGTGCCCATGCAGAGATGGCCTCTTGGAGGTTTCCCTGTCTCTGGTCTTAACAAAGGTGTACTTGAGCTTTCATGGGCCATCTCCCAGTGAAATTTCCAAGTATTGATTTTTTTTCCAGCTGAGAGGTTAGAACAGAATTGCGATCTCATCACCTGTCTTCCCCAAAGGTCTGGGAAATGGTTACAACTCAAAGGATTTGCTTAGTAAAGCATTGGAAACAATTTGGTGGTCAGACTAATCGATCCCATTCTTGGCTTTTTTTTCCCCCCTCTAATTCTTTCTCATTTCTTTCTAAGTGCACCACTGACTACTTATTGCAAGAGTGCAATTGCTCAGAGTGGAACTTTCTAAGATTGAAAATTCTTCTTCAAAAGAGGAAGATTTACTATCAGAAGCAAATAATTTTCTAGGGTCAAAAGAATGGGTTAAAATTTAATTTTTTTTCTTGGTAATGCTACTTCTTAATCTCTCATTTATTTTCCCCACAAGATTCTGTTATCTGGATGTTGTCAGAACACCTAATTTTGAATGTGGTCTGTGCTATTTACTCACTTGGTCACAGTGAACGAGTAAAACAACCATGGAATAACTAAATTTCCTAGAAAAACCAATTCAACCACCTCATTGTATATATGCAAAAACTGAGACTTCAAAACATTAAATGACCAGCTGCTCAAGGTTGAACAGGTAGAATGGTACACATTAGAATCAAAATCTTAACCTAGATTTTACAGGTCCAGATCTCTGGAATACCGATTTTGTTGTGCAGAGACAACTAATAGTACAGTGGTCAATGTGCTGAATTTGGAGTCAGAAAGATTTGACTCTCTTCAGACGCATTAATTATGTAATCCTAGGCAAGTAACTGAACCTGTTTAACTCAATTTCTTCCACTGTAAATTGAGAATAATATTAACTGACTTCTCTATTGTATTGTAAGGATCAAATGAAGTGATATTTGTAAAAAGTAGCTAGCACAAAACCTGGAACATATAAGGGAATGAGTATTTATTCCCATCTCTTCCCCTGTGTTTATGGATATTCATGTCACTCTGAGAATGCTCTTCTATTATAAGAAGTTATACATCTAATATTTATTCTCACAGTTTTTCCTTGTTTTAAGTCTTCTAATCTGAATTTGAAGTTTGAATCCCATCTCCATTATTTGCTACCTTTGTTTCTTGGGTTAGTCCCTTCTACTATGTGGGCCTTACTTTCCTTTTCTTTAAAAAAAAAAAAGGGGGGGGGGTGAGAGTGGACATTATGAAGATTTCAAATTGTCCAATCTGCAAGAAAAAACTTCTGTGGCAGAGCTCTAAGCTCAGAGCATTTTTAAATGATGCCCTCTAATAAAGTAGACCTCAGATCTGAGATGCCTCCTTGCTCCAGGACCTTTGTTTTATCACGCTTAATAAATGAATAATACATATAAAGCAAACCCAAAATACAGAATCTTATTGGTTAATAGATATTACCCTTAACCCTCTAGGAAGGTATGCACAAAACATAGAACTCCTTTGGTTGACAAACAACTAAAAACATGTCTTGACCTTTCAGGGGTCCAACTAAGTTGAAAAGCACATTTATAAACAGAACTGACCAAAAGATGGAGAAAAAAAAAATCCACATAGGCTGATAGTATTATAGAAAGATAGGCCACAGGGCAGCAACCAGGGTCATTCATTGGCCACCTTTTGCATATTGAACATTAGAGGAATAACAAGGGATAGAGAGGCAACAAAAATAGCTGAGAGGTTTTTCATGTTGATTGAGTCATCTCTACAACACTGCTCTTGGTCACCATAACAAGGAAAAACAAGGGTGGAGATATTCCATCTGGCTTCTTTTGATTAACAAATGAATCTAGAATCTGAAGTTTATAGCTCTGAGGCCTACTATCAGAACTTATAATGATAAATTGTTAAATATATAAAAGTATAAATAAGTATATGATAAATATAATGATAAAATGATAAATAACATTGGTGTCCAATTAATCATCTATCACAATATTCAATTTCTTTACCTTCTCCATCTTCCACACAGCTACTAATAGCATCATCCTAAAACACAAATTTAATCATGTTATACTCATATTCAAGCATCTACAATTCTCCCAAAAGCTTCTAGGACAAAACAGAAAATTGGATCAGAATTTAAAGCCCTTCACAATCTGGCTCCCACCTACCTTTTTAGTCTTGTTTCATAATGCTCATCTTCACATTTGTTTTTTTCTGTTCCAATAAAACTAGCTTACTTGCTACTCCCATCTCTAGTCTCTATGCCTTTATCCAAGATGTCCCCTCCATGTCTAAAAGGAAACTTCCTCCTCTCTTCCACTTCTTTGAATCTCAAATCCTTTTCAAAATGCCATTTAATTGCTTACTTCCTACACAAAGCATTTTTTGATCCCCTTAATTCTTTTCACTCAAATTTCTTGGAATATATGTGTGTGTGTGTCTCTGGATCTCCCACCCCCCAATCACCAAAAAATGCATTTTTTTGAGAGCAAAGACAGTTTTATTTTTTAATAATAAAATTTTACATTTTTCCAATTAACAGCATTAATTTTCTCTTTTGTAACCCCATAAAGAAAGGGGAAAAATATGCAAACCTTTGTAACAAAAATATCTAGTCAACAAAAACAAACCCCCACACTGGCTTTATCCAATAATGCATCTTTTTTTTTCCTATAAGGCATAACATTAGTGCTATATCCTACATATGGTTTTTCATCTCAGCCAGGTGTGTGCTCTCTCTCCTCTCTCCTCTTTCCTCTCTCCCTCTCTCCCTCTCTCCCCATTTCCTCCTCTTCCCTTTCCCTCTCCCCTCTCCCCTTCTTCCCTCTCCTCCTCTTCTCTCTCCTCCCTTCCCCTCTTCCTTCTCCCCTCTTCCCTCTCCCTTCTTCCCTTTCCCCTTCTCTCTCTCTCTCTCTCTCTCTCTCTCTCTCTCTCTCTCTTTCATTTTATTATTTTATCTCTCTCTCATTTTATTATTTTATTTTGCTGAAAGTTTGCTTGTAATTTGTCATACCCATGTTGTAAGTCCCAGGTAAAATATAAGATCTCTGAGGGCAACCATTATTGTCCTTTCTTTTAGTTGTTCTTTGGTTTGTTTTTTGTTTTCTGTACCTCACTCATAATAGATGGTTTAGGTGTGCCAAACTCAATTAAATACAGTCCACCCCAGCATAAAGTCCTGTATACTCACTCCTTTTTTTTTTTCAGAAATGCTTTTGTAAACCTGATAACCTTTCTTAGAGTATCTTAATGGAATTGAGTGAGAAAGGGTCAATATTTTTTTTAAAGTATGGCATTTGTTCTTCTGACTTCCAAATAGATGGGGAAGAGAAAAGAGAAAGGGGAGGAACAGAGTATAGAACTAAAAATAAACTAAGTTTGAATTAAACTAAATATTAAGAGCAAGTTACCACTGCCTTTAAATAGCAAGTTTTCCTAAAAGAGGCCCTTCTACCTTTAATTCCTATAAGAAATGACATTAGCTGAGTGAACAGGATTAAATGGGTTCCACTCTCCCAAGTTTTAAAATGCTATTTTGGTTTCTAGATGTAAATTTGTGAGTTCACTTATTTAGATCCTCTCGTTTTTGAGACGAGCAAAATATTGCCCCAAAAGGTTAATTGAACTTGACTGAAGTCATCTAAGAAAACAAATGTCAGAGCTGAGATTCCACCCCTGGTCCTTGGATTTCAAATGCAAGGGTCTATAAAATCTACCTATAAATAAGCAAATTGGCAAAAAAATCTTAATACCTCCTAATTAAAGATTATGCATGTATATGTGTGTGTGTGTGTGTGTGTGTGTGTGTGTGTGTGTGTGTGTGCGTGCTTATGAATGGAAGAATGATAAACTTATCCATGGAACAAGAGAGAAGGAAAAATTGAATTTGATTCAAAGATTTGATATTACAATAAAGAGTAGGCCAAAACTGATGATAGTAGACCAAGATTTCATCTCATATTTGCTCATTTGACCATTCTCTCTCCCCCTCCCTGACTTTGGAAAATTCCCCACAATTATCCTTTTTCACCTGTCCTGATAGAGTCTAATAACAGATTCCTCAGAGTTAAATTAATTTGTTTTCATTTAATTTTTAATATAGTATGCATCATAGAAAAGAGAACCCAGCACATGAAATAAGATCTCTTGTAAAGGGTTCTGTACCCACATTTCTCATCTACAGCACAGCCTAAGGAAAACAGAATTCCCCAGTAAGTGAGTCCAGTCACTTCTAGTAACCCACATAGCCTGTATCAATACCACGGACAAAATCACAGTTGATGGAAAAGAGCAGCCTCATGAATTACTTAGTCTTGCTTTGGCAAATGGCATGGGGTGGGGGGTGGCTGATTACCCTCTGAAACAAGGTTCTGAAAGGGATTTTCTGAAGTCAAACTCATTTTCCCTGCTCCAAAGGTTGAATGCTGAACCAGAGCTTAGGAAAGAAAGGGAGGGCAAACGGGCTGTCTCCTGCCCTCCTTTGTACTCTCCTTGCCTGATCATCTGTGATTTGAAAAGGTAATTTAGTAGTGAGTTTTCATTTGGCATTTATCCCAGCCAATACATGGGCTCAGGGTACTTAGACTAGATCAAATAGAGAGTACAAGGTGAAGGGGGAAAAAGGAGAAGAAGATGCCAAAGGAAATGATTCAGAGAAGAAAAGTAATTTGACTTTTCATACTGCTGGTTTGGAATCCATAGAATTATTGAATCAGAGAATATTAAGATGGGGGAAAAGTCCTTAGGGCTCTTTTCCCATAACTAACTCCTTGTACAGAGAAGGAAACTGAGGCTAAGGGAGAGCAAATGACAGATTCCTGAAGGGATTTCACAATTAATGAATAGTAGAAGGAGAAAGCTAAACAATCTCTTTTAAAAAATTATTGTTGACCATTCTGCATATAATCATAGAAAAGAACCATAGAAGTCTAGTCAAACTTCCATTTTAGCTTCAGCTTAAAGGATCTTTTTTCCATTTTTTTGTACAAATAAATTCTAGTGGAAGTGGCCACCTGAACAACATCTTTTCCCAAAGCAATTCTTAGAATCCACTTCTTAGAATCCTCCCTGATGAGGGCAGCCTTTTACACTAACATTTTCATTTTAACCCCCAGAGTTGGAAAGAATTCCATTGGACATTTGTACAAATGTTTCTTGGAGTGGGGGGGGGGGAGAATATATATATCAGTATTAGTTACCTCAATATCAAGATCAATAAAAACAGATATATGTAGAATATACACATTGTTTCAACATATCTAGTGAATGATCATCTAGCCTTTTCTTCAAGATCTTTAATAAGGGAGGTCCTACTATTTCTCAAGGTAGCCAATTCTGATAGTTCTGTCAAGAAAAGCTTTTGCGCCTGTTTTTTCTGTCATGAAGCTGGCATTTGTTTCTCTGCAATTCCTACCCAATAATCACATTTCTACCCTTTGAAGCCAAGTTTTTAAAAATCTCATCCCCATTCCATAAGAACCCTTTGCATACTCTGAAGTCATTTGTAGAATTGTCCAATAATTCTCTTTAGTCTACTCAAACTCTTTAATTCAACTAATTCTTATGTTATTGATTCTAGAGCTTTCACCTCCTTAGTTCCCTTTGTTAAAAAATCTCTAGCTTATCAACATCATCCATATCACTTTCAATCACTTATCACTCTTACTTCTTAAAGTAATCTGCTTGAATTTAGCTCATTCTAGCACAATGGGATCATTATCTCATTTTTTTTTTTTTGAAACTGTGACTCCCTTAATACAATCTAAATTTGCATTATTTTTCTTGGTTGTCTTATCCCATTGTTGGTGCACTGAGTTTGTAATCCACTAAACCTCCAGATTTTTTTTTTCAGATGAAGTGCTCATTAGTCATGTATCTGTCATATTATACTTGTGAAGTAGATTTTTTTTAAACCTACGTATAGGATCTTACATTTATCCTTATTACATTCCAGCTCATTAGATTCAGTTTGATGTTCTTGCCTATCCAGAACCTTTGGAACATGTCATTCCATGTGTTAGCTCTTCTCTCCATGTTTTTATCATCTGCAAATTTGATAAATATGTCACTTATGAATTTAGCCAAGTAACTGATAAAAATGTTAAATTGTACTGGGCAAAGTTCGTTTCCCTCTATTTAGGAAGAAACCACACAAGGGATTAATTCAAGTTTCAACTTGTATTACTTTTTTTCAATTGACAGTGTTAGAAGATTTAGCTTTTGTACCTAAATCCCTTGATCACAGTAAGACAGGAGGGTCTGCTAATGAACCCCTTAACTGAGTTACAAGTCAGAATGATCATTCTTTTTTTCATCACTTCCAGCTAAAATAATCACTTTACAACTTTCCCAATAATTTGAATTCTAAGCATTAATCTTTTTCCCCCTGAGGCAATTGGGGCTAAATGATTTGCCCAGGGTCACACAGCTAGGAAGTATTAAGTGTCCGAGGCCACATTTGAACTCTGGTCCTCCTGACTTCAGGGCTGGTGCTCTATCCACTGTGCCATCTGGCTGCCCCCTAAGCATTAATCTTTATGGAATTCGAGATTTACAATTTTCATGGTATTGCAAATATGGTGCAAATCTTCAGTTTCAACTTTATTAAATCATGGTTACCCTATCATCAAAACAATAATCATTAAGCATCCCCCCAAAAAATAAACCTGTCTCCCACCAAACTTTGCAATTTCTGTCAAAATGTATCCTTTTATTTCTTTGCATCTCATGCCCATCCACCTCCACAAGCCAGTCTCTTACCAGATTTATGTGAAATCGGAGCATCATAGATTTATAATTGGAAATTACATTGTTATCAATATAATCCAAAGGTTCCTAACCAGATTCTACAGACCCACTTCACCCCCATGATTTATATGGATATAGTCCAGGGGATCCATGAATTTGTCTTCTTAAAGATTTTTAGAATTGTATTCATGTTCAATATAATTGTTCTGCTTTATGAACCAAAGCATTTTCTTTTGTGCATTTAAAAATGCTATTTTGAGAAGACATTCATAGGCTTCACCAAACTGCCAAAGAGATATCTGAGAGGCACAATAATGTTAAGACTCCCTGGACTAATCCAATGCTTCATTTTATAGTTGGGGGGAAATAAGGCCTTGAAATGCTAAGCAATCTGTCCATAGTACCACAGGTAAAAAGTTATAGGAATTAAATGAAATCAAGAAATTCTTGATTCCAAATCCAGACCCTGTTTATTGAATCACATTTGTAATCCCTCTTTGAAAACAGAAGTTCCCTGAGAGTAGGAACTTATTCCATTTGGTATTGTTATTTTGTATAAGTTTTGTTTTAGTTTTATTTCCCCAGGATCTAGCTTAGTGATCATGTTTACTAGTTGCTTAATGTATTAGATTGAATTTAGTTGAGTTGAATTAAATAAAATCAGCCTAGAGGTTGCTGAAGGTCCATGTGGAGCCTGAAGACATATCAGGGTTTTCAAAGAGACATTGCCTGGGAAGCATGCCTCAGGGAATGCCTTTGTAACCAGGGCCTGGGAGGTGAGTCAATGATTTAGACTTTGGATTACTAGGGCTTTGCAATATCAGCATTCCTGGACAGCTGGGCAGATTGCCTGAAGGGGTAAATCAGGTTCTGTACAGAAAGGTTTCTGGGCTTCTTTCTCTGTCTCAAATTGAGAAAAAGTTGATTAACCAGAAGTAGAAATATTATGTCAGCAGGATAGGCTGGTGAGAGCATCAAAGCTGGAAGGCATTCTTTGAAAGGATTTAGCCAACAGGCTTCATTTTACACAGGAAGAAGTTAAGACCCAGAGATTAACATTAAGAGAGGGAAAAGTTGTTAGAAAGTTTAACACTTTGCAAAAATCATAGGGTCAAAGAAACAGGCTTATGAGTGACTAGCCAACTTTCTAGACAAAGAAGGCCCTAAAATACCAACCCACTTGCACTCTGTTTATTGACAGAAAACTATTCTGATTGCTCATAAACTTAGACTTGAAGATGGCCTTAAAGGTCACCAAGTCTCATTCCTTCATTTTATATATGAGACAATAGAGAACTAGAAAGGGAATCAATTTGTCCAAAACCATTACAAGTAGAAGTGACACAGCTAGAAATAGAACTTGACTCCTCTGACCCAAAAGACAACATTCTTTTTACTCCCATAGTTCTTCTACAATCCAAAATGTCATTAGGTTTGAATTTGGTTCTTTGGTTTAGATTCTTCAAAAATCCAAAATGTGACCAAATTTGGTTGGGTTGAACCTTCGATTTTTTAATATATTTTCTGTTTGTTTATGTGTTTTTCATCAATGACTTTTATGTGGCTTGACAAGTTCTGGAGTCAATCAAATAGACATATAGGAGATCACTGACATTTTAACTGTTCAGAAAGTCTTTCAAGCTATAAAGTAGAGAGACAAAATGATGATACAAGGAGGATATTTTTCCACATTCTATGGCACACAAAGAAAGGTCCCACTCCACTTCTGTCTGATGCCCTTGAAACATAAAGAAAATTATTACTTTGTCAGGAGAGCAATGGTCAATAGGAAACTATCCTTGAGCTTCCTGTCGTTGTTTACACTTGAAATTCTTCTGGGTCAATTTCATTGCTTCTGTTAGGGAAGATGAGCCCATTCACATTTCTTAATGCTTACCTTAGAATAAAGATAGGCTGATGGGATGATGCAATTTACATGCAGCCTGGAGAGAGATACAGAGAAAAGCTAGGATCTATAGATTTTGAATTTATTTTGCTTATAATTTCATTTGAATTATCACAGACCTCATTGCTTTTTCCATTCATTCCTTTTTTATTGTATTTTTAAAAATTTATTCATTTATTTTTAACACACATTTCTTTATGAATCATTCTGGGAGAGAAAATCAGAGAGATTTTTAAAAAAATTAAAAAAAGTAAGTTAACATAGCATGTATTGATTTACATTCAGTCTACTTAGTTCTTTTTGTGGATGCAGATGTCATTTTCTGTCCAAAGTCTATTGGGATTGCGTTGGATCACTGAACCATTGAAAAGAACCAAGTCTTTCATAGTTGTTCATTGCACATCCTTGCTATTGTTGTGTACAATGCATTCCTCTGCCTATTTCTCTCAGCATCAGTTCATATAAATCATTCTAGGCCTTTCTGAAATCAAAATATTATTGTTTTATAAAAATGATGAACAAACTTTCTAAAATCAGTTTGTTCTTCATTTTTATAGAACAATAATATTCCATTGCCTTCATATGCTACAATTTATTCAGCCATTCCCCAATTGATGAGCATCTACTCATTTTTCAACTCATTGCTACCACAAAAAGAGCAGCTACATTTTTGCACATGTGGGTCCTTTTCCTTCCTTTATGATTTCCTTGGGATACAGACCCAGTGATTTGCCAAATCCCAGTTTCCCAAACCCAAACTTGAAATCCCCAAATCATCTACTCAACTTTCACCACTGGTAAAAATGTTTGGTACTGAGGCTAAAAGACAAAGCAAACAAAAACTAGCCACCGACCTCAAGGAGCATACATAACACTGCGGGGATGTTTCATGCAATAAAAATGTATACATGTAATAATTTGAAAAAAGAAAAGATTGTAACAACAGAGATCAGGGAGTCAGGAAGGGCTTCACATAGAGTATGTAATAGATACAAAAATGTGAAGAAATGTGGGGTTTCTAGAGGAACAGGTTGGGGTGGGGTAACATAATGCTGAACAAGAAGATACTAATTTGCCTACAACATAGGGTGCATGAAAGGAAGTAACATTAACCTTACCTGGAGCACAAATGTAAAAAGCATTAGGAACTTGATTTAAGAAAAAAAGAACTGATATGTCCACAAAGCATACTATAGAGAAAAGCAGAAGATCAAAACTGGAAGAGATGAATCAGATAAACTTTGAATTTTATCCTGGAGGCATCAGGGATCCCTTGAAGTTTCTTGAGCAGAGGACAAACATTCTAAGATTTGGGATTTTAAAAAGAGATTTTGGCAGCTATTTAGGGAAGAGGGAAGGAAGAGAGTAAATTCCAGAACCAGGTGAAAAGTAAGGAGACTTTGGGCTAGTGTGGTAGCTATGCAACTCAGTGGCCCACTTTAATAAACTGCCTTCTAATATCATCTTTAGTGAAATGGTAGACATTCACAGAGAGTTTTATGGCTTGCAAACCATTTTACATATATTTCCCCATTTGCTTTTCACAAGAACCCTGGAAGGCAAGTGCTATTATTATCCCCATTTCAGGATAAGGTAACTGACTCTAAGCTACCTGCTCAGCATCAGAATTTGAGGCAATAACTGATCTCAGGTGTTCTGACTCCCGGTCCAGCATTGAGCCTTTTCTAAATAGGCAGGAAATTTCTTAGAGGGCTTAAATCCCACATCTTGGAGGCTTATCCGTGTTCAACTAACACCTGTTGATCACTTCGTTGAGTCATAGAGAGGTGCCCCAATATAGCAGTTCCACAGATAATCCTATTGGCAATACCTTGGGTATGACAATACCCCCGCATCTCATAGTAAATCTTGGTCCCTGCACTTTGAATTGTTATAATGTCCTAAAAGACATTTAGCCAGTCTCCTGCATGGAAAGCCAGGCCTACTCCTTTCTGGTAATTATTCCAGATTTATAAAGATGCCAAGAGTTATTCTAGAGAAACATAGTAAGACTCAACCCTACTTTTATTTGCCACATTCAGTCTGATTCTTAATTTCTACTGGGTGCTATGTAAGGAACACCTCTGTATCTCTGTCTTTGTCTCTCTGTCCCTGCCTGTCTCTTTGTCTGTCTCTCTACCTCTCTGTTTATCTGTGCCTCTGTCTTTCTCTGTGTCTCTCTCTGTGTCCCTCTGTCTCTCTGTCTCTGTTATCCCCCTTTCCTTCCTCCTCTTCTCCCCTACCCCATACCCTGGAGAAAATGAACCACTGCCATAGAGCTCCCAACAGTGAAGTTCTATGTCTTTCTCTAACAACACTTTACTGTTCTATCCTTAACAAGTTGTGGGTGGAGAGTAAAGGGGGAGGGTAAAGGGGAGAGAGGCATAGAGAATCACTAAAGTAGCAATCTTGCACAAGCAATTAATAAAGTATCTTCTTTAATATGATTCTAAAATTTCCCCAGAGTCACATTTAAAAGTACACAATTATCAGCCCACAGTCTGATAAAGTAATACTTATACCTTTAATAATTCTCAATAAAAAGCATATCTGGCTAAGAAACTGTTTAATTAAAAGATGACAATTAAATTAAAAGAAAAAAGGAAAAAGGAAAACTGATAACAAAATAAATGCCCTCCACTAAAAATTTCTTAAATTCTCTCTTAGAATTCAATATCCTTGTTTAGCATGCAAATGAATTCCATCATTAAACATATCTGAAGAAAGAACAACTGTATTTTGACTAATTTCATGATTTCTTGTTTAAAGAGCAGCTGACATATCTCAAAGATCTTTCAGAAACCTGCTATTAACCAATAATTTTGATTCTCTCCCACTTTCTCTAAGAATTTTATTTATTTATCTGCCTGTGTCTATTTATTTGTTAGTTTTACAATCTGGAAGACAAGGAAATAGGGCATCATTTCTTAAGAGCCTAGTGGTTGTTAATTCTCTGAGGTCACCATCATCTCAGGTGCTACCATTAGCTATCTAGGAAGTTATAGGATTCAAGGATAATATATTTGGAATAAGAAGAGCTCATGGGATCATAAATCTAGAGCTAGAAAGGTCCTCAGGGGCCATCTGGTCCAGCTTCTTCATTATACAGGAGCAGAAATGTTAAATGATTTGATCAGAGCCATACAGAAAGTAAATGGCAGAGGCAAGACTCCCACCCATAATCTCTACTATCAAATCCAGCATTTTATGAGTGTGGGTCACTGTCAGTTATCAGTCATATTTCCTATTCCAGAGCTTGGGTGCATCATGAAGGAAGAGATTGGAAAAGGAGCAAAAGAAGGTCAAGAAGTAGAATTATTCCTACACAGAAAAAGACCATTTCACCAGACATTCCATATGGCAGGAACAGCTGCTTGAGGTCATAACATAATGGATGATTTCTTACATCTTCTTCTCATAGCATTTTGTCTAGAATATAAACCAGGATACCGATTGTTGTATGATATCTCAGCAGATTTAGCTAATTTTCTGTGGAATACTTTAAGTCTTTCCCAACTTGTTAAATTTAAAGTGTCACTTTCCTGAAGGGGAAAAATTCAATATTTGCTTTTTGTTTTGGGTTTTTTGGTGGGGAAGGAGGGTTAATGAGGCAGAGAGTTAGGATATTCCTGGATGCCATATTCTGATTTTTTAAAAAATAAAATCACAGAATCATAATATTTAGAGGTTTTAAAAAAAAACATCTGGGATAACTACATGGTACAGTGGATAGAGTGCTGGGCTTGGAGTCAGAAAGACTCATCTTCCTGAGTTCAAATCTAGCCTCAGACAGTTACTAGCTATATTACCATGATTAAGTCATTTAACCCTATTTGTCTTAATTTCCTCATCTATAAAATGAGCTGGCGAAAGAAATAGCAAAATCACTCCAGTATTTTTGCCAAGAAAACCCCAAATAGGGTCACAAAAGTTGGACATGACAATTGATCACCAATGATAAAATAGGTCATCCACCACTTATATAATTATTTGGCAAGTTGAGTCTTCTGAACAAGGCGAAAATATGTTCTACGACATCATTGATAACATTCGTCTTCCTTAGGTTCTAAATCTTCCTCTGAAACCTTAGTAGATTCTCAATCCCAAAAGTAGCTAGCACAAGTACAGCAAAGTGCCTTTTAAAATGGCAAACCCAGAACTGAACACAGATGTGTTCTGGCCAGAAGGAAGTAGAGTAGGATACATTGAATCAAAGAATCAGAATGGGCATCAGGACCCCTAGTACAGTCCCTACTGAGAACATGAAGACTTTGGACAACAGCACTGACAGATGAATATTCAACAACACTATGCATACCTCCTCATGAAGGATTCACTAAATAGCAAAGCAGCTAGGAATAGTTCAAATTGTTTTGAAGTCTTTCCATATGTTGAGTAATACCTAGTTCCCTGTAAGTTTACATCATTTGATACTAATTCTGCCCTCTGGAGCTAAGTAATATAAATTTTATCCTTCTCCCATATAATGTTCCTTGATGCGATTTAAAGCAGACATAATATTCCCATAGTCTTCTCTTTCCCAGTTCAATCTTCCATAAGTTCTTCATCCTACCTTCATATTAAATTGTTTCAAATGCTTTCCCCATATTTTTTTTACCTTCCTTTCATCACATTCTATCTTGTTAATGCCCTTCCTGAAACGTAATGTTCAAAACTAGACACCTACAGGTCAGTCCTGATTATTATATAATAATAATTTTTCCCAAATAAATAATACATTTTTATAATAATAAAATTTCCTAAAGTGGTTGCATATATTCACATTCACATCCACTCTGAAGTTACATTATGTAAAATGTGGGTAGTGATTCTAACCCAATAGAAATATAGGATGCAAATTTGAATAATGCAAGCATTTCAGTGGATTCTTTATTCAAAATAATTGGTATCTAACTATATTTTATATGCCTGTAGGTGGCTTTAGGCCTGCAGTCAAGAGAAACCAAATTCAAATCTGGCCTGAGACCCTATTTGCTTCAATCCACTGGAGAAGCAAATGGTAATCCATTATAGTATCTTTATCAAGAAAAGCCCACCGACAGTACTATTATGCTTTGACCCACTAGATCACAAAGAGTTAGACACAACTCAATGATTGAACAACAATGCTATATTCCAGATGTGCTCTGTCCAGGGCACACATATTAGGACATGATTATTTCTTCCCTTGTCAAAAATATCTACTTATCAACACAATCTGAAATTGTGTTCACTTTTTTAAAATGACAGACAACAGAATAATGTTGATTAATAATATCTGCAATAAAGTAAAATTCTCAGACAAAAGGATCTCAAAATTCGCTTCGGATCTCAAAAAAAATTTGAATGAAAGGCTCTTTCATTCTCTTAGTACTAGTGTGGGCTTTAGAAAGGAACACATTATCAAACATTGGAAATTTTGCTATTTCCCAAATGATTACCATCACAGATAAGAACAAAGCTCATCATCTGTTAGTTCTGAAGTTTTATGCATGTCAACAAAATTATTTGGTTTCAAAATAAGAAGAAAAATTGAATTCAGAAAGCCACATATGTTGTAATAATTCATTTACCAGGAAGTAGAATGGTATAATGAATTCAATATAGTCTCAGAGTCAGAAGGATCCAGGTTCAGTCCCACCTCTGACATACACGAACTATGTAATCCTGGGCAAGATATACTCTCGATGTTTTAACTCTCGTATAACTTGTTCAGAAAAACCATGATCTGAATGTATAGAGAATAATCCCTCTTTTAGGAGTTCCCAATGCAGATAAAATCATATTCACAGTACCTTTCCCTATAATTTACTAATAGAACTAAATAAAATGCAACAGATATAGATTGCCATGGTAGAACACAGTAGGATTAATGCAAACAGTCAGAAGGAAATGGAGGTCATTTATTCCAAACTGAAGTGTGAATTTTCTTTCACAGGTAATCATGGCATCTTTGAATGCCTCAAAGATGGTAAATTCACTACTTTCAAGATAATTAACCTAACTGAACTACACCCAAGAGTTCACCTCCTCAATCTCCTATGCCCAAACTGGATTGTAGTTAAATAAAAATTCAGAATTTATTGTTCTTTCTTTGTAACCTTAAAGATGTCCCATCCTCCTACCAGTGCTTTTACACTGATATAATTTCTCAAACTCCATTATAACCCTCAGATTTTTCTATTTTTTACCATGAAGTCTCCTTCTCTTTCTTACCTCACCCTCGCCTCTCATTTCTTTCATTGTAAAATCATTGAGCGTTATTATTATGTTCTATACCAAAAGTGCAACTTTAGTCCCTGATATGGTCTGGGCAAAATACTGCTACTAAAATTCCAGCTCTCCTGGAGACTGTCCCTTGATTTGAAAAGACTCAACAATTTTTTTCAAAGCTCTATGTGATTGAAATAGTAAGTCCACTTTATTTGTTCTTCCCAAAATATGTCCTTATTCTTTGTACTTAATATCTATAATATAATCACAAAACAGTAAAGCTGGAGGGAACTCTTTAAGGTTTCCAGTCTAAACTGTTCATTACATATTACAAAAAGAGTACTATTTATAGATTAGATTAATACATTAGATCAAGATGTGTTTAAGTCTCTGGGCATCTTTTAGGTCTGTCCACTTCAACTGTTGCTATCAATTATGAATCTTATGTAAGTCCCACACCTATGCACCTATTTCTAGAACCTAATTGGATAGTGTGATATAAACAAAAGAAATCTTTAATTGGCTTTGTGACAAAGAAGAAAATAATACACAACCATTCAGAGTGCTGGGGAAAACCAGTGAGGTTATGGTCAAAGGGTGAACTATGAAAGCTTGATTCACATGCAATGGTAAAACAGGCACATAGTCTGAAAATAGAACAAAACACAGAAATGGGAAATAAATCAAAATTTCAAAAAAAGAGAGAACCTGTGACCTAAGCAAACCAAAGTGATATATTATTTTGGTTTGTTTTGGAATTGGATGGCAAGTAGGACAAGAAGAATGATCAGAAAGCATAGAATCATAGACTTAGAACCAGGAGGGATGTTGAAGGCCATTTAGTTCAACCCTTGCATTTTGCTGATGAGAAACCAGGATCCCCGAGAAGGTGATTTATCCAAGACCACATGGGTGGAAAGTGGAAAATGGATTCCAAAGCCTGTGCTCTTTCCACATCCTTTTTTCATGTAATGAGCCTTCTCAATGATCTAACTAAAAGGCTAACACCACAGATACCAGGATTCTAATGGGATAAATCAAGACTCAGAGAAGATCTCTCTTGTCTCATAAAGCTCTTTGGGAGAAGAATAGGAGGAGTGAAAACTCTCTGAGCAAGGGTTATCTTTCAATATCTTCCAGTGAAATCTCCTGCTTGGGATTTCAGTTTTTATAGAGGTGAACCTGTGCCTGAATGTCCAAAGGCTATGTCAGAATAGTCCACTTGTGGACAGATCCTACCTAGATGGAAATACTTCAGATGTGGACCTGCTCATGGGAAATTTATCATCTCAGGACCAGCCTAATAATGTTCAAAGAAGCTTAAATATTTGAACACTAGGTAATTCAATGTTTTAGACATAGAAATTCTTGAGGAAAAAAAATCTAAGATATGAAGAATTTATGATCTGGGTCAGCAGAAGGAGCACCCACATCCCCCAAAATTAATCTTTTTAGTTTTAGAGTATCTTTCCTAAGAAACTGGTTTTTACCTATTCTCAAAAGGCTATAAAACTGTGCATATCCTTCGTTCTAGCAATGTCTCTACTGGGTCTGTATCCCAAAGAGAATATATAAAATTTTTCTATAAGAAATGATATGTAGGTTGATTTTAGAAAAGCCTGGAAACACTTACATCAATTGATACTGAGTGAAGTGAGCAAAAACCAAGAGAACATTTTATACAGTAACCACAAGATTGTAATAAATTTGGCTCTTTTCAACAATATGGTGAGCCAAGGCAATTCCAATAAATCAGATGGAAAGTGTTATCCACACCTAATGAGAGAATCAGGGAAACTGAGAATTAAAGCATAACATTTTCTTCTTCTTTGCTGTTATTTGTTTGCTTTTTTTTTCCTTTCTTGTGTTTTCCTCTTTTGAGCTGATTATGGAAATACATTTAAAAGAGTTGCCCATGTTTAACCTATATTAGATTACTTGTTGTCTTGGGGAAGGGGAAGAAGGGTAAAGAGGGAGAAAATTTTGGAACAAAGGATTTTATAAAAGTGAATGTTGAAAACTATCTTTTCATGTATTTGGAAAAATGAAATATCATTGGAAAAAAAGAAACTGCTTTTATCTTTAATACCCAAATCTCTTTCTACTCTCAAAGTTCAAGTATTCATCACCTCTTTAAAATAGTCTAATAATTATTCTCATTTCCAATTTCTGCTTTTTTCTAATCCAGTCACACTACTCCTTTGCTCAAGAATCATCAGAGACTTCCTATTACCTCTAGATTGAAAGACAAATTAATTTTTTGTCATATAAATCCATTAACAATACATTTGCAGCCTAGATTTCCAAGCTTATTTCGCATTATTTTTCCACAGATACTATACACATTCTCTTTAGCTTGATGGTCTATGAAATTGTATTCCCATCATTGTACTTTTGGACAGGCTTCCCTACAAATATGGAAGGACTTTTTACTCCCCTCCATCTTTTGAAATTTTTAGATTTCTTTAACATTCAACTCAGGTACTACCTCTTTGGGGACAACTTTCCTGATGCCCTTAGTTGTTAGCTATCTGACCTTCCTCAAATTACTTTGTAGTCATTTATCTCTGTACTTGTATCCTCCTAAATAAATTCTAAGCTCTTTGATGATGGGCATTATTGCATTTTCCATTTTTCTTCACCCCATCATCTAGCACAGTTCCGTGAACATAATAGACCGTTCATAAATTTTTCTTGAATTGGATTCTTGTGTTTCAAATAGATGTGAGAGGAGCAGAATAATAATAGTTGGCATTAGTATAGTACTTTGCCAAATATCTTATCTACATTGTCAAATCTGGTTAGTTCTTGTGGCGACTCTATAAAACAGTAACTACAGGTATTATATACATTTTAGAAAAGAGAAAACCAAAATAAGTGATATAGTTACACAACAAGTATCAAAGAAAAGATTTGAACCTATCCATGTGACTAGGTCCCTGTAGAAGCTGTCTTCTCTACTTCTAAGATTCCTCTCCAACTAGTGCAGGAAATGATACCCATGTACTCTGAGGAAATTCAGGGAAGGATTATTCATTATTAGGTTCCAGTTATATTCTGTCCTCCTCACACATCCATGGAAAGCAAGCTTTCAAAGAGGAAAGACTATCATTGTATCCTCAGCATTTGTCAGTGTTTTGTGCACAGTAAGGGCTGCTACCTCCTCATTTAATTAAATTTCATTGAATTCCTTCCTCTCTGGCATATAGACCTCTCTGGATGGCTCTGCCTTTGTAGGAGGTTGCGAAATCATAATACAGCTGCCATATCTTTACACGTTTTACACAGCACATGACTCACCATCAGAATTCACTATTAACAAATTACTTCATTCTTTGGAGAGCAACCCATGACATGTCCCCATGTGTGACATTCCATTTGCAAGATGCCCATGCATGCTGCTTGACCCTGGATTTCCTTTAACCATTATTATGACTGAAAAGAAGAAATCTTTGATGATCAATTCCCAATACCTAACCTAATTGATAAATCGAAAGAAGAATTTTTGATGAGCTGTGTGCAGGAATAGGTGATAAGTTCATCACCTATTCCTATACATGGCTCATCAAAAAGAATACAAAGGATACAAGAGGATACAAAGAACCATGGATAGGGTTATGATGAATTGGTCAACAACAAGACCATTTCTTATATTCCCAGAATCCCAGTGGTACACAGGAGCTTTATAACACAAGTGAAATAACAAAAACATAAGCATTTATAAACAAAAACAAAAACACGTGAAGTACTATAATGTAGGCAGCTAGATAGAATACTGGACTTGGAGTCAGGAAGACTCACCTTTCTGAGTTCAAATATAGCTTCAGACATTTACTAGCTGTGTGACCTTGGACACACAGTTTTGCCTCAGTTTCTTCATCTGAACTAGAGAAAAAATGATCTTTGTTCAAAAAAGAAAACCAAACAGAGCTGGACATGACTGAAACAGCTGAACAACAACAGCATTTGAAAGAAGGAATTAATCTTGTTCTGTTTGGTTCCAGAGGCCAGAAGTAGCTAGCAAGGAGTGGTATCGGAAGAAAAGTGGGTTTGCAATCAATATAAAGAAAACCTTGTTAATAAGGAGAGCTGTCTAAAAATCAAGCTTTGCAAACCTGAAAGTGCTATATAAATATGAGCACTTATTGGAATATAATCAATCCCCTCATCACTGAAGCAGTTCAGTCAGAAGCCACATGACCACATTAGAGCTGCAGGGCCATACCAATATAACTATCAAAGAATTGCTTTAGAGAGTCAGAAAAATCTCTTCAAAGGAAAAAAAAAACTGTCAAGATAAATAATGGGAATAAAATATGGGAAGGAAGGGAGCCCAGCAATATTACGTTTCAAGCTACATTACAAAACAGTAAATAATATGCCTAACCATGGGGCACAGTAGATAGAACACTAGACCCGAAATCAGTAGTTTAAATCTGGCATCACCTATTACTAGGTAACCAAAGGCAAGTCACTTAACATAAGCCTCAATTTCTTATCAAATAATAGGCATAATAATTAATAATAATATCTATTTTTGAACATTGGAGTGAGTATAAAGTGATTTTAAATTTGTAAAGTGTTTCACAAATGCAAAGTGCTATTTGTTATCAGTATTACTTTAAAATATAGAAAAGATTAAGAACACATGGATGAAGTTAGATCCACAACATATAGAAGCATATTAATATAGCAGAATAGAGCTCAATGAACCCAGTTACTCCAATCATTGCAATAAGAACTCATTCTTCAATAAAAATTTCTCATTAAACTAGTTTCAGTCTGGAAGAAATTAGGTTTACATCCACATTAACATATTATACCAAGATGAGCAAATAATTCTGTTTAAACAGCATCTCAGCATATTTACAAATCAACTATGATGTATATTGAAAATCATGAGATCATAAGCTCACAGTTTGGAGAGGGAAAAGAGTTCAGATACCATCTAATCTGATTCTTCATTCTACACATGAGAATCAGGATCTTGCATGGGTCATACAGCGAATGCCAATCTGACCCCAGTTCATTCTGACTACAGCCCTCTATCCAATAGGTTATGTTGCCTTTCTAGAAGTACAGGATAGGGAAGAGCAGGTTTCATGAACCTATATCAAGGATACTGTTTCCTGTGCAAGGAGTCCTGTGGACCCAGAAATCTGCCATTCAAATAATTGTATCTATTAGTGTTCCTTTTTTATTTGCTCTCTGAATGACAATGCTGTTATTTTAGATGGATCTTGAGAACCAAAAGAGACGCATTAAGGCTCTATTCCAAGATTCCAGCATAATCCTATATCCATGATTTCCACAATTCAAGGCTCATTAAGGAACACTAGGGCATCCATGTATGGCTACAGTAGCAATCACCTTCAATGATGTTCTCATCCTTATTCCTTCCTTTCTCTACACAATCAGACCTCTATCAAAAATATTCAGAGACTGGGTTACCCAACACCACATCAAATATGATTCATATTCTGAACTCTGCAATCTCCTTATCAACTCTGGTATCTCCAAAATCTAACAGGATTTACTTTAACCGGGGGCATTTGACAAATTAGCAGAGGCAGCAAGAAAGTCCAGATCTGCTCTAGGCTTAGACTGCCTGGCCTTAAAATCTCCAATACGCTCATTCAATCTTCCTCTCTATATATATTCTCTTTCTCTCTTGTTCTTTCTAAAGAAGTGCATCGTACTGTGCAGAGTGCCAGGACTCAAGTCAAGAGAACCACAAATCAAATTCTACTTCCTAGGATAGCTAGATGACCCCTAACAAATCATTTTATATCCCCCAAGCTCATTTTCTCCATCTGTAAAGACAATAATAAAAAAAAAATTAGAGTTGTGAAAAAAATTCAAAAAGATTAGATTTTGTAAACATTGGTTGGAAACCCTGTGGTAAATATATGAGTGGACATGGACAAGAATTGTAAAGGCTGAGAAGGCACGGATGAGTGTAATTTGAATCATTGGTGTCTGAAGAGAACTGGAAATCCTAGATTCATTTGAGAATATGAAACCTGAGAAACCGTGAGATATATAGCACAGTCCTATATCAATGAGAGCTATGCTATTGTCTTTTTTTAAAGTTTATTTGTATTTCTTTACCTATTCTTTCTGTTCCTTTTTTCTCATTATCTCTCCGTTTCCATTTACAGTTTGAAATAAAGAAATCCTGAGTTCAAATACAACTTTAAACATGTATTAGCTGTGTGACTCTGAACAATGCACCCAAGATCTGTTTGCCTCAGTTTCTTCAACTGTAAAGTGAGGATGATAATAGAACTAATTTCCCAGAATTATTGGTAGGATAAAATGAAATAATATTTGGAAAATACTTAGCACAATGCCTGACATATAGTAAATGCTTAATAAATTTGCATTTCTTTCTGTCTCTATCTCTGTCTGTCTTTCTATATCTCTATCTCTATATCTATTTATCTTTGTCTCTGTTTCTCTGTCTGTGTCTCTCATTCTCTGTCTCTCCCTCTCTCTTTCCCTTTCCCCTCCTCCTTCTCCTCCTCCTCCTCCTCCTTCTTTTTTTCTCTCTTTCACTCTTCCCCTCCCCTTTTCCTTCTCTCTCTCTCTCTCTCTCTCTCCCTCTCTTCCTTCCATACACATTTTAATTGTTCCTGAAACACTCAAATTTTAGATGCCATATTATACATCTCTGGCTCTACCATCAGGTTCATTGAACCTGAGACAAGTGAAATTGATCTTTTTTGTAATGTTAATGGATAGGCAACATGTTTAGAGGTGGATACAAAAGGGAAGGCACTGAAGACAAGAAAAAGAATAAATAAGAATAGTGAAGTGAACAAGTCATCCTGTGTAGCAGGTAACTGGCTTTTGACAGCTAATATATCACCCCATTTTCCCCCAATCTGGTTGAGACTCATTTACTTAACACTTCATTCTTACCAACTTCTAACTTTATAATTATACCAGAAATTTCAAAAAAAAAAAAAAAACAACTCAGCAGTAATTTACAGCTGTTCTGAACATCTGGAATCACTCCCTTCTTTCTCAGAAGTTTGTACTAAGAGAATGAACCTGAAATTCATTGCTTCTGTCAAGAGATCATCTCCCTAATTAAGTGTAGAGGATGGGAGCAGGGCATGTTGACCTAGTACAGAAGGAATAGATAGCTTAAGCATTTAAGTCCAGTTGGGGTAGTGGTATATAAACAATAAGTGTAATAAGTGAACCTATTTACACAGTGATAGCTCACATTTATCTACTATGTTGAGATTTACAAAAGGTTTTCTGACAATGACTCCATCAGAGAAGTAGTAGAGTTATTATTATGCAACATGGCATAGTAGGAAGCATGCTAGGTATGGAGACAGGAAATCCTAGATTTAATCTGACCTCAGACTCAAGCTGTGTGATCCTGGAAAAATTACTTACCCTCTCTGAGTCTCTGCTTCTTTCATCTACAAGAGTGGGACAAAAATCTCAACTGTAGCAACCATTTTTTCTTAGAGTTGTGAGATGCAAATGAGATAACACATGTAAAGATTTTTGCAAATCCCCAAATGCAATATAAATGTCAGTTATCGTTATCATCCAAAGGTGTCATTATCAATTACCATTGTCAGTATCATCACAGATACTTATTTGGAAAAAGACTCTGGAAAAGTCTTTGGAATTCTTGTAGCTTTGTTTTACCAATCTATAAAGGAGATTAATAATAGCTTCTTGTTTATATGACTGTTGTGATGACCAAATGAAATAATGTATGGACAATATCTACAAATCTTACAGAGCTCTATTCATTCTTATCCTGCCTTTGGATCAGCCTGTGGAACTACAACTAATTCTTTGGGTCTCAGTTTCCTTATCTGTAAAACATGACCACATAGCTCCTAAATTCTTTCCTGATGTTATCTAATGATATGTCATGATGCTGATTATTCTCATGACTTCCATAATGAAAGAGAGTCATAGGGTCATTTTGCCCTTACTGAAACTTCTTGTGACTTCTATATTTTTGTTAAGTATAGAATAAAGTGATATCCCAACCTTGCCTTGTTTCTACACATTACTCAATCAGTCCTTATCAGCACCAAGACACAAAGTCTATTTCTGGAAACCCTACTGTGTGCATTCCTGACATGAGATACTGTTTTGTTTTCATTATTATCGCTGTTGCAGTAGTTGTAAATTATTATTATCACCACCATCATCATCATTATTAGCAGCCAGATGGCACAGGAGAGACAGCACTGACCCTGGAGTCACAGAGATCTGAGTTCAAATATGGAATCAGACATGTGCTAGTTGTGTGACCCCAAACAAGTCACTTAGAGTCTTGGCCTCAGTTTCCTAATCCAAAAAATGAATTGGAGAAAAAAATGATACTTTGCCAAGAAAACCCTAAATGAGGTTGTGAAGAGTAGGGCACAATTGAAAATGAATGAACAAGTTATTATTATTGTTATATCACTATTTTATAATGAAAATCTGAAAAATGAAGGTTTCATGGCCAAGTAAACACCCAAGGAGGAAAATTAAGGTGTTATAATAGAAATAATACTACATTCCTATAGTATTCCTTCTTTTTCTTCTTGATCCTCATATCTCTTTGCCACTGATCCTCATCAATCTTATCTATACCCATATTTCCTTGTCTTAGTCTTATTTCAAAAATTTGTCACTTATAAGAAAGGGAAATTCATTAGTCCTTGGGACCTCTGAACTTCATGAGAAATTATCATTCCCCTGACACCTTCTTCCTTATACTATCTATACTTTTATGTAGATGGCAGTACTTCAAATGCCTTTCTATCTCCATTAAGTTATGTGCCAAAGATTCTTGTCCTATTCACAGTGAGCTACGGGTGGAAAATATCTCTCCAATTATCTTGCATGAGGAACCTTCTTGAAAAAAGATGAAGGATAATTATTATTTCAACTCTCTTTAGCAGGTACATGTAAGACAGCTGGAATGGTTATTTCCATCAGAAAAAGCAGCATATCACTGCAAGATCATAGGTTCAGTTCGAGGAAAAGTTTACACTTGCTTTAATCTAGTTCAAAATTGTAGTCCATAATCTTTAGGCTGAAGCCAAAATATGGTCGCAACAAGCACTGTCATAAGAGTGATGAATTTACCCAATACTGTTCCCACAAGCAATAAAAAAATGTAAGTTCCACAAACTGTTAGGAATTCTCAGCCCAAAAGTGGGGGGGGGGGAGGTAGCAGTGGAGAGTTTGATCGTTCTATCATCTGCCATCTATCTATCCCTATATCCATCTATCTACCCATACATTTAACTATTTATCCATCTGTCTTATCTATCTATCTATCCATCCAGCCAGCCACCTATCTATCCATCTATTTATCCATCTATTCCTCTATCCTGTCTATCCATCCAGCCATTCCTTCATCAATTCATCCATCCTGTCTATCTTTCTATCTATCCATCTATCTATCCATCTATCTCTCTTTCTCTATCTGTAATTATATTTCAACATAACATTTCCTTTGTAACCTTATTGTTTTATTTTATGCATTTAGAAATTATTATTCTGAGAAGAAGTACATAGATTTTACCAGATTACCAAAATGTCCAATACACACAAAATGGTTAAGAATTTTGTTGAACTATCTTGATTAGGGCATCATCTTCCTCTTTTAAAGTAATTAATTCCTCCTTTTTTCCTTCCTCCTTAAAAATACATTTATGAGATTATTTACACTTCATTTTTTGTTACATTCTACTCAACTCACATACAGGTTAGGAAAGTTAATTATTTTGGAGATTGGCAAAGAAAAACCCATAAGAAAAAAAGACTGTATGAAGAGGTGTTCCAAATCACTATTGATCAGATAAATGCAAATTAAGATAACTCTGAGATACCACTACACACCTGTCAGATTGGCTAAAATGATGGAAAAAGATAGTGACAAATGTTGGAGGAGATGTGGGAAAACTGGAATACTGATATATTGTTGGTGGAACTGTGAATGAATCTAACCATTCTGGAGAGCAATTTGGAACTATGCTCAAAAAGTTATCAAACTGTGCATACCCTTTGATCCAGCAGTGTTTCTACTGGGCTTATATCCCAAAGAAATATTAAAGAAGGGAAAGGGACCTGTATGTGCCAAAATGTTTGTGGCAGCCCTCTTTGTAGCGGCTAGATATTGGAAACTGAGTGATTACCCATAAATTGGAGAATGGCTGAATAAGCTGTGGTATATGAATGCTACTGAATATTATTGTTCTGTAAGAAACAACCAGCAGGATGATTTCAGAGGCCTGGAGAGACTTACATGAACTGATGCTAAGTGAAATGAGCAGAACCAAGAGAACACTGTACATGGCAACAACAAGACTATAAGATGATCAATTCTGATGGTCGTGGCTCTCTTCAACAATGAATTGATTCAGACCAGTCTCAGTTGTTCAGTAATAAAGAGAGCCATCTCAGGGAGAGAATTGTGGGAACTGAGTGTGGACTACAACATAGCATTTTCACTCTTTCTGATGTTTGCTTGCATTTTTGTTTTTCTTCTCCGTTTTTTTTTTCTTTTAAAATCCGATTTTTCTTGTGCAGCAAGATAACTATGGATAAGTATGCACATATTGGATTTAACACATATTTTAACATGTATGGGACTACCTGCCATCTAAGGGAGAGGGTGGAGGGAATGAGGGAAAAATCTGGAACAGAAGGTTTTGCAAGAGTCCATATTGAAAAATAACCCATGCATATGTTTTGTAAATAAAAAGCTATAATAAAAAAAGAAAGAAAAAATGATTGGTCTGAGATCATAAGACTGAAGCAATAGTAGTGTCTCAGTTTAAAACCACACTTTTATGCAGGTAGCTTAATAGCTCATTCTCTGAATAGCATTGCCTGAGAAGGCCAGCTGACAGCACACTGTGTGGGAAGTCCTTGTGTTGAGGGCCCACAGCAATCAATGTTACTTGTAACTTACCAGATTTAGTCAGGTAATCCCCAGCAGGGAGCCTTATGATGCTGCTTTAATTAAAATGTGATTTTTTTGGAAAGGTTTTCATGTTTTTCTCTTTTCTCTACAACAATTACCCTTGAAGTCTGTCTCTGAGGAAACTGGATGCCTCTATCATATGATATCTCTGCAGTTATAAGAGTTCAGATACAATATTCCCAAAATACATATATCCATTCCCCCTAATGCATACTTTCTCTGGCTATAACATAAATAAGAAATTGAGTTAAAAAATAAAATAATAATTAACTGTATATTGGCATTTATTTTCTTAGGTTAATAGATGTATATGGGAGCAAATATACTTCCCCTAGCTCATATTTTAGGTGTGGACATTTCATTTTCCCATCTTGCTGCTTGGCCTTTCAGAGTAAGAGAAAGTAATAGAAAGATCAATCTTTCTTTCTACCCTAAAACCTTTGTAGCCAGTCAACTCTATTTCCTTGCTTTAGAGGATGGGAGACACTTTGATGCTTCTCCAGACTATGGGAGTCATAAGCTTTTGACTGTTCCTTCTGCTTGAAACATACACTGCAACAGAAGAGCCCTAGACTAGTTAGAAGTGGAAGTCCTTTTATGGAGAGCTCCATTTAAAAATAATCAGGAATACTCATTTCAGTAGTTTGCAAATTAAGAGGTTCCTCAGCCTGGGATGGATTTGATTCATTGGTTCATTTATGAAACAAAGATTTACTGAATACCTACTATGTGCTCTATTGTATAAGTGGGCTCAAATACCCCAAAACTGAGCTGGGTAGATGAGACAAGGACTCATTTAATGCTGAAAGGAACTTCAGAGGTTGTCTAGTCCAAAGCTTCTTAAACTATGGCTTGCAGCCCTATAGGGCTCATATAACTTAATTTGGGGTTTGCAAAATTATGATTATTATAAGTACATGTTCAATTTGTACGCCTACATACCCAATATATATGTCTTATATACATGGAGTCTTATAAAAAATATATGGGGCAAAAATGGGGCATGAGAGGAAAAAGTTTAAGAAGCCCTGCTCTAGTAATCTAGAACATCCCCTTGACTCCTGTCCTTATATGGCTCTGGAATACCTTCCACAGAGTGCATTTTCTTTTACCCTTAAAGGTCAAATATAGTCAATCTAATGCCTCTTATGTATAATAGTAGTTCATATACTTGAAAATTTCCATCAAATCTTTCTAGTCAAAACATTGTAGTGGCGATAGCAATATTATACTAGCTGAGTCAGCTAGTAGAAAAAATAAATTTGTTTTGGTGAGTCCTAAAAAGCAGAACAAGAAATAATATGTGGCCATAATAAAGAGACAAATTCCTGTATGATGCCAGGAGAAATAAGTCATAACAATTAGATCCATCCAATAGTGAAATAGGTTTCTGAAAGCAATGAATTCCTCTTTACTAGAGGTCTCCAATGAATTTTACAGATGAAAAATTGAGGCAAACATGGTTAAGTGACTTGCCCACGGTCACCTAGTTACTAAGGATGTGAGACAGGAATTTGAACTCTTGAAAATGAGTCTTCCTGATTTCCAGTCCAGCACATCATCCATTGTAGTACCTAGCTGAACTACAAAAGCTTAAGTACACAAGAAATTGAAGAAAATGCACCTTCCTTAGGAGATGGCCAATATAGTTGTCTGATGCTTCAGAAAACTGAAATGAACTGGAAGGAAATTGAGGGTGTTATATTAAAATTAAAATTCAATAAGCTTAAATACCTACTATGTTTAAAGCATTATAAATGGACATTAACCCCCCCCCAAAAAAAAATAAGGAGTCATTTGCTGGATTAGTCAGGGCTTCTTAAACTTTTTCCACTCATGACTCCTTTTCATTTAAGAAATTTCTATGTGACTCTGGGTATAGAGGTATGTAAAATAGTTTAAAAATAAATAATTATTTTATTTTATATACATAGAATTTTACAATTTATTAAAGATGAAAGCAAATTTGCATACAAATGAGATGGATGTGCTTGTTTATTTTCATATAAAGAATTAATTTTTGGTGGAATATTTGATACCATTTACTGTCACCAAATTCAGTTATGTGACCCCATATGGAGTCTTGACCTACAGTTTGGATTAGATGATCTGTTCCTTTTGAGTACCTTCTAGTTTGACAAATTGCTTCTATTTTTCTAGGCAAATCCTGTGCTTTCGGACCAATAGAGGCTATTTTGTTTCTTCACTCTAGGAAAACAGGGGTTTAGCCCAGAAATGAAAAGATAGAAGCATAATTGTCTACTTTCCCAACTGGATCATCTAGTTACAGTTCTTCATTACCAGATTGAAAGGAAGACTTGAGTTCATTCCAGAAATGGGTGAGTTTGATTTGTAGATGAGCAGGGCCCAGATCACTTTCTTTATATGCAGACTATTTCCTTGGCTCTGACTTCATTAGTCCATCTGCTTTGGAAGACCAAGCCTGAAAGACACCTACTGAAATTTAATCTAATCTAATAAATTGTAGGTATTTCTAAAGAATAGCCTGGGAGAGGTTAATAGATAGCAAAAGCAATGCAGGGCAATTGAGGCCAAAAAAGGTAGGGTTATCCAAAAAAAAAAATAGAGTGATATACTAGCATTAAAAACATAGAGGTCAAGAAGGATGATGAATGAAAAAAATAGGATTCGATTTAGTGATTATGAGAGCATGAGTACTTTTTTAGAGAAATCAGTATCAACACGTTATGGACAGAAGACTGATTCTAAGAAACTAAAGAGAGCGAAATTTCCAATTTCCTTTTCCTATTGCTAGCTCAATTCCTTGAGGTGGCAAGGTGTGTGCTCTAACCATATTGGTATATAACTATGTACTACAGAGGAAAAAGTCACTGAAGCTGAAAAATGTTGAAAAATTGTGCAAAGAGGCATCAAAAAGGTTTGTCAACATGAATAAATGTTAGGGCTCCCAAAAACGATAAGAGATAGAGAGAAAAGAAAGACGCCATTGAGAAAGTTGAGTGATTGCCCCTTTATCTCTGTTCTCTGGTGGACCAGCTCCATTCCAAGATTTTCTCTGAGCCTTGATTTATGGTGTCTGCTTGCCTCCATATCCTGGCTATTATCCATGTAATACTGATTAAGTAGGGACTCTTCCTATGTAGAAAGCCAAGGCCTTGAGTGGCAATAGCATCATGATGGCCCATTTGGTGTGTGAAGTCCTTTGGATGTTATATGTGGTCCATAGAATTGGTTAGATTCAGTGCAAAGTGAGTAATTCCCTCCTGGCTCTACCTTATGACCTACAAATAGTTAAAGCCCTCATTGTTTAAGACCCTGCTGATCTACCTTGTCAGAGTCAAGTAAATGAAATGGATAGAAGAGAAATAGCCAAAATCTCAGATTGTCCTTACTCCAAGGGTCTCCTTCCTCATCTTGATATTGACCCCTATTTGTTAGACTGCCATGGGATCATCAGGGACCTCTATAACCACCTGGTGGCTAAGACTCAGAAATGGAGTTGAGGTCCTTCTCATACTAAGATGGGCAGGTGCAATTTTTTTATATGAGTGTAGATTTTATTGTATTGCATTTGTCCCTCATGTAGCTCAAGGAGCTGGCCCACTGTTCTGTTTTTGTCCCTATCTGGTGGAGCTCCTGGAGTCTTTCTCAGTTCTCAATCAAAAATTATGTATGAATTTGAAAGGAAGGAAAGAAAAAATGTTTCCCTGAGATAAGGGAAGCCCTTTCCCCCCTAACTTCCTCTCAAAAAAATGAAGCAACAGGTGACCCAGTTTTTTTGTTTTCTTTTTAATTCCTTGAATGACTGAGCCACGAGCTTGACTCCACATTATCTCCCTGTTCTTCACAGTTGCTATTATTGCAAATGATGCTTTCCTGATATCTCCCTTGTATACTAAAGCTATAGAGATGCTGCCCAAGAGTGCCAGTATCTTTCCCTGGATAATGATATCACAAAGATGTATGCTTTTTCTTTAGATACACTAGAACTAATTCCCTCTCTGGTTGTGTTATTGAATTTTAACCCTGCCAATACAAAGTTCTTCAATGTCCTACCTCGATTCCACCTCCATTTCCCAGGAAAACAGGAGTGCCAAGATTCCATTAGTCTTTCTAGGTCTTCATGGGAATTATGATGGCTATATCATGCTCCTGATCTACAGAAGAGCAGGAGATGACAATCTTGTATCCTGCTTACCTGGCCCTTTTCTTTTCTTTTCTTTTCTTTTCTTTTCTTTTCTTTTCTTTTTTTTGCTGAGGCAACTGGGGTCAAGTGACTTGCCCAGGGTCACACAGCCAGGAAGTGTTAAGTGTCTGAGGCCAAATTGAAACTCAGATCCTCCTGACTTCAGGGCTAGTGCTCACTCTATCCACTACATCAACTAGCTTCCCCCACCCCCTGCCCTTTTTTCCTTAATCCAAAATCCAGTGTCTCCCTCCACTTCATTCTGCCTTCCCTCAGTTCCTCTCTTTGTGGAATTTTCATGGTTGAAGATTTTTAGACAATAACATTTCTCCTGAAAATAAAGTTAAGTGACTGACCTGAAGAAAGTACATGCCAGTGTAAAAAGGGGTTGATTCTATATAACTTCCTAAAAATTAGATCTCAAAATTTATAGGTAATGAGGTCTTGTCACAAAATGTCTTCAAGTGAAGACATTATGAAACTCATTGGGATATTTTAGAGGAGATTCCTATATATGCAAGTTGAACCTGATGACCCCCATTCTTCTTTCTGATTCTGAGATTCTGTGATACTGGTTTTGTGATGTCTTTCATATGGAGAACTTCCCAGTGAGAAAACACCCTCTGTCAATGTATAGCAACACTTGTTGACAACTTAGTCTCAGGTAGTTGACTGAGGGCAGTGAGAGCTGATTTAACTTCTCGGGGGTCACACAACCAATATATCTGCCAAAGTAGGACCTAATCTCAGACCTTCCTAGCTCCAAGATTGTTTCTCTATCCATTACTATGCTGGTGCTCTATACCAATAGAGTATTATAAATATCAGTGCTTGTACAATTCAATACATGATAGGACTCTCAATTCCTTCATCTAAAAAATGGAGATGAGAATGGCATCTTTTTTTTTAAGATTATCATGAGAACCAAATGTGATCATTTGTAGAAACCATTCTGTAAACATTGTCTTCCATAAATATCACCTAATATTATTAGTGCCTCTGAATATGATAAACATTTCTAGCAAATCCCATTGGCTTATTCCATAGAAATAGTCCTCTACACACACTTGTTTGAATTTCCTCCATTTAATTTCCTTTCTTTATATATCCCTTTTTTAATGTTCTTTGATTCTTTTTTATTTGATTGGACCTCTTTGATCACTTTCAAAGCCCCCTTCAGATTTTCCTTTCCAGCCGCCTTCCATCTTTTAAAAAGGCACATGTCTGACCAGAATGCAAGAGATAGTCTATTTGATTCTGGTGGGTGTTGTTTTGATAATTTTATTTCTTCCAGTTGTCTTTGGGCTGCCCCCTGCTGCTACTGGCTTTCATCAGTTTCTGTCTCATTCACATTCTGACACCTCTTCTCTCTTCAAACTCCAGTTCCCTTCAAACTTCCCTAGCCCCATTGGTCCCTTAACTTTGTTCTCTTTTCTTCACAATCATCGTTGTGATCTACATTAATGGAATTCAAATATTCATTTTATTCTTCCTTTTATCGTCTTTCTCTTTTTTTCTTATGACCCTTTCTTAAGCAGGAGTTCTGATCAGAGCAGTTAGAGACTGAATGGTTTTTCCATAACCTGTATTTTCCTATTCTTGTTTATTTGCTTTAAAGTTTTTGTGTGTGTGTGCATCTGTGTTAGATTTTTTCCCTGCTTCCCTTTGTTAGTCAAAACATTCATTACTTTTTCTCCTACTATTCACTCATTCTAACAGGTGACCTGGAAGTCAAGAATGAAAGCAGTGAGGTGCAAAATCTTTTCTAAAGGAAAAGAAATAAAGAGTGTACACAATGGCAAGATATCTCTTCACTTGCCTCAATTTTGAACTGTTCACAAACTAAAGGTGAGCCCTCAAAAAATGGCATTGTGCCTTCTCTTCACGGGGATGCTATTTTCCTTCTGAACACATCATCTCATTAATCAGTGTAGTGTCTCTGAGAAATCAATTGGAATGGTCACTGATAGAGAGAAACAGGCTTAGTAGCAAACATACTATCTTTCTGGGACCGAATGGCTCTAAAATACCAATCAATTTTTGACTAGGACTAGTGACAGAAAAAGATACCTTGATATGTAGTCATAGATTTATAAATTCAAAATAAAAAATGAACTTAGAGACCATCTAGTTCCATTCTTTTTTTTATCAAATGAGGAAACTGAGGCCCCCAAAAATTGAATTATTTTTTCAAGGTTCCACAGGTGAGTGACAACCAACCATGGCACAGAAGAGAAGAGGGAGAGAATTAAAGGGAATCTGAGTCCTCAAAGGAATGGATTAACTATCAGTCCATTCCTTTAGATGGACTTTCTGAGGGAAATAGCAGTTCATGACTCCTAAAAGCAACAGCAAGGCTCCATAAGTGTTGAATTGTACAAGGAAACCTGTTACAAGGTCCAAGAGGAAGAGATGTGTGGTTGTTGAGAGTTTCAGAGGAGTTTCAAGATGCTCGGTCTTCCTGGATTATGTCCATAGAAAGTCAAAGAAAGAAACATTAAGCATGGCAATTCCTACACTCTGCTGCAGATTCACACAGGAATGAGTGACACCATTGGAGGGAAATGGTAAAAACATGAAAAGTATTTTTAAGGACTATAAAACTTAGAGCAAGGCTTGAAAAACATATAGGATATGAGCTTTGTTTTTACCTCACTTCCATTGTAAAAGTAGAACCTTGAAATTCAAAGGAGGCTATAAGGAAAATAAAGGCACAATTAGATTTCCTCTTGTATGGTTTTATGTGAGGACATGAATACAATCTCAAGAATTTACCAAGAGTTGATGGGATAGGATGCTGCAGAAGAAAATGATTTGATAGGAGTCACTGAATAGCACTATCAATTAAAAAGAGCTGCAGCTTTGGGAAGGTCAAAAACTAGAGGTGAGGCAAAGGAACCTAGCATCTCAGAGGTAAAAGGAAGATCAGAGATATCTAGACTAAGCCCTATCCAAATCATACATTTTATCTACAAATTCTCAATAAACGATTTCCTTCAGGTGCTAAGTGATGGGAAATTCAGTGTATTCTATTTTGGAGCAACTCTTGAGACAGCGTAGATTGTGCGTTACATGTTGTGTTTTGTTTTCCTTTTATTTTTGAAATGAAATCTGACACCCTTTAACTCACATCCAGTGGTAACAGCAGTGCTGTCATGGGCAAAGCAAAGGAAATCTCGTTCCTTTCTGGATGGCTTCCCTTTAAGTACCTGAACACAGCTATCATATCACCTCCTCCTATTCAGTCTTTTTTTCCTATAGGTTAAACTTGTCCAATGTCTTCTTAACCTTGGTTCCAGATTGTCAATCTACTTTAAAAATATGTCCTCTACACACACATATGTATAAATGTGTATACACATATATCTATGCATATATACCTATATGTACACACACACACACACACACACACACACATATATATGGGCTCTATAAGTGTGAGTGCACATGCATGTGTTGTGTGTGTGTGTGTGTGTGTGTGTGTGTACTCTGACAAAAGCTGAAATCAGCACAGCCTATAAAGTTATAGAGTTTAGAGAGAGCAAAGTCATGTTTAATTGTTCAATATATAGTTATTTTTAATAGTATGTTATGAACCTTGGTCCTGAAAAACCAACTCCATAAACTGTCCAGCATGGAGTCTGGTGAATCAGATGATCTCTTATCTTTTCAGTTCATAAAGGCGTTTAATGGCTTTTTGACTGAAAGCAAAAGTCGGAGAATTAGCCTGATGAGGTGATATGCTTCTCAACATCTAGATTATTTCCTAAATCCTCTATAAAACAAAGATGAAGTACTGAAATCCAGTAAAATAGTGAATTTGATAAATTGACCATTTTTATATTTATCTTCAGGTTTGGTATATAACAGGTACTTGAAAAGTACTTGCTACATAAATGAAAATTTCAAATTAAGTGCCTGTTACATTCAAAGATTTTATAAAAATCAAAATATTTGAATCTGAAAGACCCCTTAGCAGTTCAAATTTCCCATTCTACACATTACCTTTGTGCATTTCTTGAATCCCTATGTATACCACTGTCTCCATCCCAGCACCTATCCTGAACCCAAACATTTTCAAAATTCCTTCAAAGGAAAAATCTAAGAATAGCTTAAGGTAGTTTTCTTTTTCCTAAGAGTGTTTATCTTTCAATCAAATACACAATTCAAAATGGGGGAGGCATGGATATGCAGGAGATTAATGAACTCATTATGTCAGTATGACAGTAGCCAAAATAGTTACTGCAATCTATTATATTCAGTTCAGGGTGCCGTATTTTAACAAAGACTTTGTCAAACTGGAAGTTCATTCAGAAAAGGATGAACAAAACAGAGGGGAGATAGGATTCTTTTACATATGAAGATCATTTGACATAAATTGGTGTCATCAATTTGGAGATGAGAACAATAAGCTTAGGAAGAGGCATGATAACTGTATTTGTAAGATTGTAATGTTGAAGATAGACTGACTACACATTTATCCTTGGCTCAAATGTTTAAGGACTTGGAAAAAATATAGAATTTGAAGAGAGGCAAATCGTGGGTTTTTTGTAAAAAATAAATTCTAATAATTAAGAATTTTCAAAAAAGAATATGAAATCAGACGCCTCAGGAAGCAGTGAATTTGTTGTTGTTATTGTTGTTTGTTATTTTTTGTTTTATCACTGAAGGTCTTTTGGAAGTTGGAAGATCACTTGCCAGGAAATGTATAAAGGGGATGCTGTATCATATGCAATGGGGAAAAACTGGAAACTTTCCCAGTAAGATCTGGAGTGAAGCAAGGTTGCCTACTATCACCATTATTATTCAATATTTTGTTAGAAACATTAGCCTCCGCAATAAGAGTTGAGAAAGAGATTAAAGGAATCAGAGTAGACAATGAGGAAACCAAACTATCACTCTTTGCAGATGATATGATGGTATACTTAGAGAACCCCAGAGATTCTACTAAAAAGCTATTAGAAATAATTCATAACTTTAGCAACGTTGCAGATTATAAAATAAATCCCCATAAATCCTCCTCATTTTTATACATCACCAACAAAATCCAACAGCAAAAGATACAAAGAGAAAGTCCATTCAAAATAACTGTCGGCAGCATAAAATATTTGAGAATCTATCTACCAAAGGAAAGTCAGGAATTATATGAGCAAAATTACAAAAAACTTTCCACACAAAAAAAGTCAGACTTAAATAATTGGAAAAATATTAAGTGCTCTGGATAGGACGAGCGAATATAATAAAGATGACAATACTCCATAAACTTATCTATTTATTTACTGCTATACCAATCAGACTTCCAAGAAAATATTTTAAAGATCTAGAAAAAATAACAACAAAATTCATATGGAATAATAAAAGGTCTAGAATCTCAAAAGAACTAATGAAAAAAAATCAAATGAAGGTGGTCTAGCTGTACCTGATATAAAACTATATAATAAAGCAGCAGTCACCAAAACCATTTGGTATTGGCTAAGAAATAGATTAGTTGATCAGTGGAACAGGTTAGGTTCACAAGACAGAATAGTCAACTATAGCAATCTAGTGTTTGACAAACCCAAAGATCCTAACTTTTGGGATAAGAATTCATTATTTGACAAAAACTGCTGGGATAACTGGAAATTAGTATGGCAGAAATTAGGCATGGACCCACACTTAACACCGTATACCAAGATAAGATCAAAATGGGTCCATGATTTAGACATAAAGAACGAGATTATAAATAAATTGGAGGAACATAGGATAGTTTATCTCTCAGACTTGTGGAGGAGGAAGAAATTTGTGACCAAAGACGAACTAGAGACCATTATTGATCACAAAATAGAAAATTTTGATTACATCAAATTAAAAAGCTTCTGTACAAACAAAACTAATGCAAACAAGATTAGAAGGGAAGCAACAAACTGGGAAAACATCTTCACAGTTAAAGGTTCTGATAAAGGCCTCATTTCCAAAATATATAGAGAACTGACTCTAATTTATAAGAAACCAAGCCATTCTCCAATTGACAAATGGTCAAAGGATATGAACAGACAATTTTCAGATGATGAAATTGAAACTATTACCACTCATATGAAAGAGTGTTCCAAATCATTATTAATCAGAGAAATGCAAATTAAGACAACTCTGAGATACCACTACACACCTGTCAGATTGGCTAAGATGACAGGAAAAAATAATGATGATTGTTGGAGGGGATGCGGGAAAACTGGGACACTGATACATTGTTGGTGGAGTTGTGAACGAATCCAACCATTCTGGAGAGCAATCTGGAATTATGCCCAAAAAGTTATCAAACTGTGCATACCCTTTGACCCAGCAGTGCTACTACTGGGCTTATACCCCAAGGAGATACTAAAGAAGGGAAAGGGACCTGTATGTGCCAAAATGTTTGTGGCAGCCCTGTTTGTAGTGGCTAGAAACTGGAAAATGAATGGATGCCCATCAATTGGAGAATGGTTGGGTAAATTGTGGTATATGAATGTTATGGAATATTATTGTTCTGTAAGAAATGACCAGCAGGATGAATACAGAGAGGCTTGGAAAGACTTACATGAACTGATGCTAAGTGAAATGAGCAGAACCAGGAGATCATTATATACATCAACAACGATACTGTATGAAGATGTAATCTGATGGAAGTGGATTTCTTTGACAAAGAGACCTAATTCAGTTTCAATTGATCAATGATGGACAGAAGCAGCTACACCCAAAGAAAAAACACTGGGAAATGAATGTAAACTGTTTGCATTTTTGTTTTTCTTCCCAGGTTATTTTTACTTTCTGAATCCAATTCTCCCTGTGCAACAAGAAAACTGTTTGGTTCTGCACACATACATTATATCTAGGATATACTACGACATATTCAACATATATAGGACTGCTTGCCATTTAGGGGAGGGGGTAGAGGGTGGGAGGGAAAAATCAGAACAGAAGTGAGTGCAAGGGATAATGTTGTAAAAAAAAAATTACCCTGGCATGGGTTCTGTCAATAAAAAGTTATTAAAAAAATAAAGGGGATGCTGTATACATATGAATCACAAATATTCTGAAGTTCCTTTTAAGATGCCATGATTCTATAAAAGGGAGAATGAATGGGATGTAATGGCAGGACTTTAGGCACAATTATGATGGGAGACATTTATTTGATCTGGCCCTGTTCGATGCCCCTTAAATTACAACATTCATACCATGTTGACTCAGCTTATATGTGAAGATGATTTTGTTCATTGGAACATAGTGCCTGTTATTTAGTACCTGTTGATCTAAAGAGTTTTGAGTTCAACATTTGTTATACAGGAAGTTAGCAACCATCTTTACTGCCAGCTTCTATACATATTGCTTCCTAGTCTCCCCTCTTTCTAAGTTAGGGATGAGGTTTAGACCATCTTTTCTATTTTGCTGTGTTTCTTACCTCCACTTCTGATGGATTGAAAAGGGTTGACTTTGCCTCCTTCATCTTCAAATATTGTATAGAAGTTTGTGAGAAAAATAGAATATTTGGGAAATAGTCAGCAGACTCTCAATCAATTAATCAAGTCTAAACATCCATCCTGGATGGGGAACAGAAGTTGATGACTACTCTTTTTTTTTTTTTTGCAAAGAATTTGCCTTGGGTGTCTGGATCTTTGGCATTAGACTAGACTTTTTCAGCCTTGGATGATAATAGTTCTTCTTATTTTACAAGAGTTTTCAAAGCTATTTTATAGGAAACATGAATAGCATTAATTAAATGATCCCTAAAGTTCCATCTAATTTTAAATCCTATCATAATTAAGCCACATCAACATAATAAAAATAACAATACTACTTAATTCATAGATTTGTTGCTATAGTAATAGAATTAGTAAGGGATTACTTTATAGGCAAAATAATAAAAAAAATGAAAGAACAAAGGGTCTAAAATCTCAAAAGAAATCATGGAAACAACAAATATCAAAACCTATTTGGTACATTTTAAAATGAAAATTAGAATCTGAATACAGCTAAATCATACCTCCTCCCCTTTCCCAATCTAAACCAAATGTCCAAGATCCATCAACTAATCTTCAGATGGCAAGATTTCTTATCCCCACATTTCTGTAGATAAATCAATGAAAGACAATAAATAAGCAAGATTCATAAACAAATATCAAACTGTGCATACCCTTTGATCCAGCAGTGTTACTACTGGGCTTATATTCCAAAGAGATCATAAAGAAGGGAAAGGGACCTGTATGTGCATGAATGTTTGTGGCAGCCCTCTTTGTAGTGGCCAGAAACTGGAAACTGAGTGGATGCCCATCAGTTGGAGAATGGCTGAATAAATTGTGGTATATGAATATTATGGAATATTATTGTTCTGTAAGAAATGACCAACAGGATGATTTCAGAAAGGCCTGGAGAGACTTACACGAACTGATGCTGAGTGAAATGAGCAGGACCAGGAGATCATTATATACTTCAACAACAATACTATATGATGACCAGTTCTGATGGACCTGGCCATCCTCAGCAATGAGATCAACCAAATCATTTCCAATGGAGCAGTAATGAACTGAACCAGCTACGCCCAGAGAAAGAACTCTGGGAGATGACTAAAAACCATTACATTGAATTCCCAATCCCTATATTTATGCCCACCTGCATTTTTGATTTCCTTCACAAGCTAATTGTACAATATTTCAGAGTCTGATTCTTTTTGTACAGCAAAATAATGGTTTGGTCATGTATACTTATTATGTATCTAATTTATATTTTAATATATTTAACATCTACTGGTCATCCTGCCATCTGGGGGAGGGGATGGGGGATAAGAGGTGAAAAATTGGAACAAGAGGTTTGGCAATTGTTAATGCTGTAAAGTTACCCATAGATATAACCTGTAAATAAAAGGCTATTAAATAAAAAAAAAAAGATTCATAAACAAACAAAATAACCCAAACTTAAATGAATCCAACTTCCAAGAAGAATCACCCCTCCTGTTTTTGACCAGAATTGCTGATAAACTGAAAAATGGTTTGGCACAAAATGAATTTAAGCCAGAATTTCATACCATATTCCACAAAAATTCAAACAGTTATATCGACAAAACATAGAAAGTTGCATAATTAAAACAGAGATGAAAGAAAGGAAGCTTCAGATGTATGCTTAGCTGAAAAATATCTATAGAAAAGATTTTTTAAAAAATAAAAGTGCTATGTAAATGACCTCAGTTGCCTAATTTTTAAATAAGAAAGAAATGGCAAACCACTCCAATATCTTTGCCAAGAAAACTCTAAATGAAGTCCTGAAGAATCAGACATGACTGAGATGACTAAACAACTCTTAGAACAAAACAAAACAAAAAAAGAAAAGCAATTATCTTGCAGGCTAAGTTAAAAACAAATTCAAATCTTAAAAAAAGACAAAATTGAACATTTTGATTATGTAAAAACTAAAAGCTTTTTTTCTAAAACACAATCAATGCTGACAAATACTGTCAATTAAAAATGTTTATATCAACTCTCTCTGAAAAAAGTTTGATATTCATATGCAATAATTTTTCACAAATATATGACCAAGAGCAAGTTTACAAGAAATAAGTGGGAAAGATATGTAAAGTTTTCAGAAGTAAAAAAACATGAACCATAAGCAACTATACATGTGTGTTGCTTATGGTTCATGTTTTTTTACTGTGTGTATGTGTGTGTGTATATATATATATATATATATATATATATATATATATAATGTTTCAAGTTACTAAAAAATAAGATAATGAGTTCTAAAACATCTCTGAAGGTTAATCTAATACTTTTCAAAATGGCAAAGGTGATGAAAGACAGAAATAGGATATGGAATTTTAGAAACACAAATATGCTCTTGATGGAGTTGTGAATTGATCTTATTCTAGAAAACAATTTTCATTAATGTAAGAAAAGTCGTAAAATATGACTCAATACTTTGATTCCTAAATGTCTTTGCTAAATACATACTCCAAAGAGACAGGAGGAAAAGTATCATATGTAACAACAACAAATATATACATATACATATACATATTATATTTAAATAATTTTTGTAGTAAGAAACATTTAGGAAAAAAAACATGCACTTTTTGTGAAATGGCTGAATGAATTATGATATATTTATGCAATGAGATGTCATTTTTCCAAACAATGAAAATGAAGAAATCTGTAGAACACTAGAAGATTTGTACAAACTGATACAGCGAGACGAGCAAAACTAGGGACATAATAGACATAATTACAGTAAGAGAAATATAAATGGCACAAAAAATAGAGCCAAATTCAGATTAATTTCAGTAACTACACTTTTGTCTGGAAGACAGATAATGGAAAATATTTTCTCTTGATAGTATGATGTATCATGAGGGCCATTGAATCTTGATTGCTCTTATTTTCATATGAAGTCTTTTTTGATTTTGCTTTTAAATGCTTTCTTTTGATATATGGAAGAGCTTAGTAAAATGAGGCTCTGTTAGGAAATAATTTGTGTAAAAACTGAATGGGAATTAACATCAATATAAGATCATATTATCTTATTTTTTTCTTTATCTTCACAGCAGTCCCTGTGAGGTAGGTAGAGCAAAATTTGTTGTTGCAATTGGGCAGATGATGAAATCAAATCTCAGAAACCACATGATTTCGTCCAGATCACATGGCTAATCTGAGCTAAAATCACAGTAAATTGCCTGTTTTCCCCATCTCTTTCTTTTCATATGAACAATGCTCTAGGCCATGCAGGTGTGATCAAAAATATCAGTTTGGGAAATAGCCCACCTGGCACTTTTAGTTGTCCAGAAAGAAAAGAATTTTAACTTGACCCATCCATTTAATTTCAAGAACCAAACCAAAAGGGAAATGTTCCTTTATGTCAATAGTTTTCTTTTCTAGACAGGAAAATCTTTCTGGAAAGCAGGGCTTAAGACAAATGCTGTAAGTAAGGCAGAAGAAAATCTAAGAAAAGGGTGAAGCTTTTTTGCTCTAACTCAGTCACATCCAGCTGTGAGCTCTCTGACTTAATTCAAGGAAGTTATGCTAAACACAACCCTGCTGCCACAGATCCAATGGGCTGGGGGTGAGGACTAAAGGATTCTTCACTCTCCCCATTGGCAGTTCCCTGTAAGGAGCAGATGGGCTCAGAATTTAATGTTGCTTCTGAAAGATGAGAAACAACCCAACTCTTAATAATCCATGTCTAGAACAAATCTAATTGGCCAATGACAGAGGCTGGGCTGGGGTGCTATTCCTCTTCTAGCTTCTCAAGTGAACATCTGTTTTTCTCAAAGCTGTGAATGTCACGTCAAGATTTTCCAATTACACTCCTCTTGGTTTTATTTAGCATTAGTATATTGGAGGGATAATTAGTTTGGGAAGAAAATCTGTATTGTCTCCCACCACCCACCACCACCACCCCTCCTCCATAATAAAACAGGTTTCTAAACGTGCCTGACATAGAAGGAAGGTTTTTTTTTTTTTTTTAAGAGACAAATAGAAAGTGAAGGATGGAGCAGGAATGAAATACAGATTAATGACAGCAGCTGAGCAATAAAGACAGGAGGAGTTTACATTAGCATAGAGTATAGCATAAGAGAAACACATTGCAAATCTCTCATACACTGAGCCTCCTAATGAACATGGGCCTTTTCCACCAACATAACAGTGATGGAGAGGAAAATTAAAGACTGATTCCTACTAATGTGTTTCCTAATGATAAATCACTGGAGATGGGGGACCATCTGGAATTGCTACTTGAGTTGGGGTTGTCATGATGTTCTTGGGTCAGCAATTCCTGCTTTGCTAATTGATTTAACTGGTATCTTGTAATAGAGGGTGGTCTATTCACAGCTGGATGAATTCACCAACAAGCCCACCACAACACTTCAAAACCCTACGGCATTATAATGTCCCTGGGTTTTCTAGAATCACTGTAACTCAGAACTGAAGGAAACCTCAGGGGCTATCTATTTCAAAATGTACTTGGAAAAGAATTCCTTTATTCAAGACAAGATAAGATAGTATCATGAAAAGTAGGCTGAATGTGAAATTAGAGTCCTTGGTTTCAAATCTTGGTTCTGCAACTTGTTGATTATTGAGAAAATCACTGAAACTCAGTGAGCTCCAGTTCTTTCTATATAAAATTGAGGGCATTGAACTATGGTCTTGAAGATCCCCTTCAGTTCCAAATCTATGATCTCTGACCTCATCTCACACTTCCCCCACAAGTGGCCATTAAATGTTTGCTTGAACATCTCCAGGAAGTGGAAAGGTGCTACAATTAGCTCTTCCACATCACGGGGGTTAGAGTTATGTTGCCCCATGAGCTAAATAATCTGCATAAATTTTTTTGACTTTCCCCTTTTTTGAATTTGAATTTTAAATTATTATGATGCTAAAAGATAAAATATATAGATATTATACAATACAGTACACAGATTTTATGTATTTCTGAGTTTCTAAACTTTTTTCTGTATCATCTGTTGGCATTTGCATGTCAAAACCAATATGGAAAAAGTCACAGCATGGAAGAGATAACTGTATTTCCTAAGGCAGCCAATTCCTCTTTGGTTTAGCTCTAGCAAGTGTATATGTTACATATAACATATATATATGTACCCTATATAAACACATATGTATATATAAACATATATAATAAAGTGTTAGAGGTTTATAAATAAATCTATAAATATACATATACATTATAAGATTTAATATATAATATATCAATAATATGTATACAAATGTTAGCATGTAAATGTTATGTATAATTGTCTCTGCAGCTTCCATCTAGGCTCTAGAACGCTGCCCTCTGGGACAAATAAAAAGGAAGCTCCTTGAGAGCAGCAACTGTTTTGCTTTGGGCTTTGTATCTGTCCTCTTCCTACCCTTTGAAAATTGAATTGAATTGAACTTTTTTCTGTTTTGTCTGGCATTCCTTCAAATACTCTAATAGAACTGCTGTGCCCTCTTCTTCCAGTCTTCTTGTAACCAAGCTACACATTCTTAATTCCTTCAAACAAACATCACATGGGAGCCCATCATCACCATGAAGGCTTGTCTCTGAAAGCTCTTCTGCTTATCGACATCCTTGCTAAAATACAATGTGCAGAAATAAAGGCAAAATCCCATGTATCCTCTAAGCAGAGCAGGCCACAACTTGAATATCACTTCTTTAGCTCTGAAAACCATACTTCTTAATATAATTTAGGATAGCATTCTTTTTCCCCCTAGTAAACGCATGTGAATTTGCTAACTTTATGCAGGTCTTGGGGGAGGGGGAAAGGATTTCCTCTGTCTTCCATTGGCCTCAGACACATTCAAAGAGTTTCAGAGCTGCAGAACCACTACTCAATCAAAATAGAAACCCTTGGACCTGAGAAAAATGCTTCCAAGTGTAACTGGAGTTCCAGTACCCATTGGCATGGGATTCTATCCTTACTGGTGGAGATTTATGCCCCCATGCCAGCATGAAGGGCAGGATGTAGTTGATTAGAGCAGGAGTAAGAATAGCTTTGATCTCTTCCCTCACAGAAATCTTTTCATGCCCCACTTTTGCTTAGAGCGTTACAATCTCTGAGTGTTTCTGCCTTCTAGATGGATGGTCCTAGTGAGTTTCAGGTTGCTTTAAGGAAAAATAAAACTCCAGGAAAAAGTTGGCATGTGAGGAGTTAGCCCCAGCTGGCAATACCAGATACTTTGGGGAACTTCCCTTTGAGTGAAATAGCTCTCTGTGGGTCTCTCTGTCTCTGGCTCTGTATGCCTCAGTCTCTCTATTTACCTGTCTCTGTCTGCCTGTATCTTCTATCTCTTACTGTCTATTTGTCTCTGTGTGCCTCCCTGTCTCTCTCTGTATGTTTCTCTGTCTCCCTGTCTTTGTCTCTCTTTGTATGTCTCTCTTCTCTGTTTCTGTCTCTCAGTCTGTCATCTCTATCTCTCCAACTCTATCTCTGTGTGTCTCTCTGTCAATCTTTCTGTCTCTCTCTATCTCTCACTCTTGTTCTCAATCTCACTCTATGTCTCTCTTGCTCTCTCAGTATCTCTTTCTTCCTCTGTTCTTTTCCTCTTTTGCCAAGAACTATTTCATTTCTGGCTTTGTATCCCATTACCTAACACAGAGCATGACATATAACAGCTAAGAAATCCTTGTTGCATAGAGTTAATTGAGGACTATGTTTTCTTTTTTTCTGTTAAACAAGGAAGAAATTTGGGCAACAAATCTGTAGGTTCAGAATTGTATTTAAGATTAAAAGTGAAATTCTGTGTTTTAGAACTATTTTGTAATTACTGAAGCCCTAAATAATAGCATTCTATTATAAGAAAATGGAATATATTCCTAGATTTAATTATAATAACATAATTAATGTCAAGGTATTACCAGTTTGGGTATAAATATTTAATATTGCCCAAAATGTATCTAGTTCTCTAACCCCACAATTAATGAATTTAAAAATATATGTTTCCTTTGTACCTTGCATCTGAAAAAGAAACCATTATAAAAAGGACTAGATGGAGGCTCCATAATACCTACATATATACTCACCCTATTCTGATCCCTTGAGGCTGATCCTAAAGTCTGACTAGTGACTTGGCAAGAGACAGTGTGGCACAGTGGATAGAGGGCTGGGCCTGAAGTCAGGGTAACACTTGGTTTGAATTCACTTTCTTTTCACAAAATTATGGGTACTTAAACTCAATGACTCTCCATTCTTCAAAATATCTGTAAAATTGAGATAAATGTAACATATTATTAGCTGCAGAGGATTATTATGAGAACCTCTACAAACAATGGATACAACCAGCAGTAGGAAGGTCAACTTTATCATCAGAACATGTCACCATTTATGTTGTACTTGGATTCAAATTTGTGAAAATCCCCATTCCCCAGAGATAAAAGATGGGGGCATGTAGCTAATTGTTTATATTTGTTTGTATTGACACATATGTATTTGTTTTTGTCTTTGTGGCCCGGGTACATAGCACAGGGAAAGGCACATGGCAAGCATTTAATGAATGATTAATGTTTCTTAGTTGCTTGCTTAATTGATGAGTGCAATCCAGTCACTAGAGGCATTCCACCAGCCCTTCTGTTTATCCTGAGCTAATCTAATCATGATCAGTGTATTCAAAGGTTTTCTGGCATTTATTTAACCTAGATAGTTGCATTTGGAAAAGCATCCTTTGCTTTAACTGGATACTCCATGGATCTCAGTGTTACATCAGTATGGATATTTCCTTCCCGGCAACCCCTGAATGCCTCGGAATCTTGGATGGCTCTTGCACACCTGTCTTTCTTAAAAATCCTCCACAGGGAATATTTTGAAGAATTTCCTTCAATTGTCTTGACATCGTATGAATGCTAAAGGAGCTAATGGATTGTCCAACTGTCATTCCTAACTTTAGCTTATGATTAGCCCATGTTTCTATCTATTCATTCATATCTCTACAGGCAGTCATTCTTTTCCAGTGTTGTAGTCCATCCCTATTTATAAGTATCTAGTCAGTCAATTATCATTTATTAAGTGCTATTATGTGCCAGCCACCATGCTAAGCACTGTACCTTATCAAAGTCCTTTTAATGAACTGTAATCTTTATTCTTTGAAAATTGAAATTCTCTTTGTCTCACTCATTATATAAACCCTCCTAGCTCCCATCTTCCTCAGGCTATACCAAATACATCTGGCATCAGTATTCAGGCTACTCTGTGGGACACCATTATGAGACAGCTTCATTTTAAAAACCAGACAAAAATTGAAGTTCAAAAAATTTGGTTCGTCTTGTAGCTCCCCTGGGGGATAAACATATTAGGTTATTAATAAACCTCACATCTTAAATCTTAGAGGTAGGAGTAACTATGTCAGCTGATACCTGAAACCTCAAAATACTGGAAAATCCATTTTAATTCTCTCTTTCAAGGACTCTATAAAAACAATAATATCTAACATTTACATAGCACTTTATCATTTACAAAGCATTTTCTATATATTATCATATCTGATCTTTACAACAATCCTTGGAAACAGATACCATTATTATCTTCATTCTACAGATGAGAAAAAAAGGAAGGAAGGAAGGAAGGAAGGAAGGAAGGAAGGAAGGAAGGAAGGAAGGAAGGAAGGAAGGAAGGAAGGAAGGAAGGAAGGAAGGAAGGAAGGAAGAAAGGAAGGAAGGAAGGAAAGATATTTATTTTCTGCTATTTCAGTCTGGCCTTCAGACCTCAGAGGTTAAGAATTAGTGAAAAGACCTATGTACCTAAAAAAAATCTTCCCCAGACTCATCTCTAAGATCCCTGAACCTTGGACCTTTTTCCCACTCTTGGGAGCAGTATGCCTATTAAAGAAATAATTAAATGCAGCATTTCTTGGATGAACTAAGCATAAAACCATGCCTTTATGTCAATCACTGACAATTCTTGCTTAAGTCTCCTCATATATAGAGTAGATGTATTGATGTTGACATCATTACCAGGGAGACAAAGGAGAATTATAAAGTGTCCTTTCCCCCCAATGGTGACAAATCCTGGTTTTCCAAAGGGGCAGGATAGAAGCCAATGCCATAAAATTCCTGAAAGGAATAGACACAAGAAGCTTCTTTTGATAATTGATTTTGCTTAGACCAACTTCAGGATAATGGATGAAGGCAGGTCCCTGATAGAATACCTTCCCCAGCTGTTCAGAAATGGTCTACATTTTTAATCACTAGCCAGGTCAGAAATAGAATGAAGGCATCCTTTAATCACTGCCCTGATAAGCTCCAGGATTGTATCTGCTTATAGGCAAAACAAGAGCCGAGTATTCTGCTTCCATGTCTGAGTGGCATTCACACTCCATGGGCAGCAGATCAACCAAACCTGCATTTCAGATGGGACCAATAAAAAATGTCAACGCTGCTTAACAGAAAAATACCTTGAGCCAGCTTTCCTATAGGAAAAAAAAAATACATCGTGTACAAGAAAACACTCAAGTGATCACACCACAGGAGCAAATTAGTTTTCTAAATTACTTCATTTGTGTCCCTTTTTGATAACTATCTCACGGAAATTAGATAGAAGAAAGCTAGTTTAGATCTCATCTCTGACCCATCATCATGGCCAGCAGGAAGGATTAAGCTGTAAAGTTCTACCAATGATTTTGCTTCTTTTTTTTCTGTTTAACAAATAGTAGTTGTAGATCCATGATTCTAGGGGTAAAGTAGGATGGCATAAAAAATTGGTCATGTGTCAATCATACAACTTCCTAATATCTCAGTCTCCCTAAAATGGAAGTAACAATGGTAATGAATTTCAGAAAAGTACAAAGGTTTATGCTATACAGGGTTAGTATAAAAAGCTTTAGCCAAACTTGTTCCATTGGTCAAATCTTTACAAAGGCATAAAGATACTAATCCAAATCCATGACTATATTCATCCCAGTTGCATGTGTTAAAAGGGAACTTTTATCAAGTAGATGTTGACCAATTGGGAAATGGTTAAACAATATATGGTATATGAAGGTAATGGATTATTACAGAGTTGAGTGAAATTGTAGAATCATATATTTAGAGCTGGCAGGGAATTTAGCTATATAGTACAACCTTTTCATTTTAAAGATGAAGAAAATGAAACACAGGAAGCTTCAAATACTTACCTATGGTCACATTGCTAGAATGCATCTGAAACAGAATTTGAACTTGGATCTTCCTACCTCAGGAGCCAGTGCCCTGTCAACTACAATGTATAATAAATACAGAGAAGCATGGAAAGACATGTAATAAATTATTAAAAGGAAAATCAACAGAACAAAGAAAATGATACATACAACTACTACAACCCTGTAAACAGGAAGAATATCAATAATAAAGTAATTTTAAAAAATGCTGTGGAGTTATAATGGCTAAATTTGGTTCCCCAAAAGAGACATGAGTAGACATTCCCTTTTCATTTCAGAAGTGGGGAATTATGAGTTTAAAACGTCTCTTAGAATATTTGATTTTTTTTAAAAAAACTATGTCGGTCAGTTTTGGGGAATTTTTGTCTTAATATATTATGAAGAATGGTTCAGTAGAAGGAAGAAAGAGGATATGGGAAAACATAAATTAAGTAAAAAATCACAGCTATCATAAAATTCATTTCTAAATAGAGATTTAAAGTGTAAATACCATCCCCTACTCCCAACTACTCTTTCCCACAAGGAAACCACTCAAGATAAAAGCACCAAGTGTTTTTGGGATGGGGAGAAAGGGAAATTGTGCTATAGAGGAGAAAGGAGGGATATTCTGTCCAAGCAGTCAATGTGTCAGTTAAGGTTTCTCAGTTGTATTTCTTTGTTACAATAATAACAACCACAGTTGACATTTATATAGTATTAGAATAATTGACATGCACTGACAAATAAATGGCTGAGAAAATTATTTCATTACTCTTTTTAAAAAACTTTTTGGGAAAAAAATCTACTGTTATCCACATTTTACAAATGAGACTCAGTGAGATTAAATAATTTGTCCAAGGACAAAAATCTAGAAAACTTTAAAAGCAGAATTTGAACCCTAATTTTCCTTGGTCTTAGTGCCAAATTATCTTACCTCTATACAGTGCTGCCTTTAAAATAAAGGCTTTAGTGGAGATTGGGGGTAGAAGATTAACATTAAAAAGTTACAGCAATGTTAAAATTTTTTTTCTGAAAACAGACTAAGCAACAACTCCAGATGGGCCCTGACAACCTCAAGTGTTTAGAAGAGAGACATTAAATTATGTTGTAGAAGATGAGCTCTGTCCCTAGAAGTGATTCTTTAAATTCCCCAGGATCTCTAACCCAGCATTTCCTAGGATAACCTTTTTCATGATGCCATTAATCTCTGTGTAGCTGATGGACTTTTTAATCATTGAGATTAATTTTCAGTTAATTTGCCATCTGCAGAGTATTGCTGAATCAGCTCCCTAATCACAAAATACAAACAAAATCTGTCTGCTCTACTCCCCAACTGACATCAGCCTTAGGCTATAATAAGGAGTAACAAGGGTTAAAGTGAGTAGAAATGAGAGATATATGTCTGAGAAAGAAGTAACTTGAGGACAAGTATTTACAGAGATATATTTAGATGATGTAGTCTGGGTTAAAGATTCCAACAATGTAGAAAAAAAAAGATAGGAACTGAAAGTTTTTAAAAGTGGAATGAGCTGCCCAAGAAGCTGTGGAGATAGTGGGTGAAAATCCTTTTGGAGGGTCTTCAAGCATGTGCTAGATGCCAAATTGGCAGGTGTATCATTTGGATTTTGTTTCATGTTGAACTAGTTCCTTTGAACTCTGAAATTTGTGATATGAATAATTACACCCTCAATTCTTCCATCATCTTTACTGCCTCCCCTTAAAACATGCATACACAGTACACACACATGTGCACACACACACACACACACACACACACACTCCTGATCAGTTACCAAATCTATGCCAACAATATTGTTGCTATTCATCCTTTCCTCTCTACTGATCATCAACTTCCATCAGAATCTCATCACTTTTCATCAAAACTATTGTTTACTATTTCTGACATTTTAATTTTTTTATATATTTTTCTGCTCTAATAAATGGTTGGGTTTTTTTTTTTGTAAAAGCCCCATGTAGTGCTAAGAAATATGTTCATTCTTTAATGATCCCATGCAGGAAGCTCAAGTATTTTTTTCCAGCAATACAAAAAATTCACCAGGGCTGTGGTGATGTCCAAGGGTAAGCCTAGATGAATATCAAATCAGAGATCTATTTCTCAGTGATGGTCTACAACAGTGATGTTCAAGCAGAAACCAATACTTCTGGATTGCATATTTATATAGAAGATCACAAATTAATATTATCTATGTTTTATTATATTTTGTTAAACATTTCCAATTATATTTTAATCTGGCCTAGGTTTTCAGTTGTATGTGGCCTAGTGGTCAGATATATCTGGTCTACATTATGGTAAAAAATAAAGATGTCAAAAATAATGCTCTGACCATAAGCATAAAATCACAGCTGCATACAAAGCCATTTGGTCAAATGGCTGAGATTTTAGTTTTCATTCCTGAAAGTTTTAGGCTTTATTTGTCTCTTGTGGGATTATTGTTCCTCTTCAAGAAGACACAACCCAAATTGGTCCATCTGCTCATATCTCCATTCCCCAAAGCAATCACATACCTTCTTCCCCAAAGGGGAAGAACAATTCAACTAGCCACAGACAAAATATGCTAAAATGTGAATGACACTAACATTGTTAAAAATGAAAGGGTAAATGAGCTACTATACTCAAAGATGAAGTTACTAAGGAAATTGTTACTAAAAGAAATTGCTTTTGGATGTTCTGATCAAAAGACTGGTGCTAGAAATGAACTGAAAAACATCTAATTCACCCAACTCATTTTACATGTAAGGAATCTGAGAACCAAGGAAATAGTGATGTATAAGATCATCAGTATAGGTATAAAAGGGACCCTAGTTACCATCAGGTCCAATAACCTTGTTTTACAAAAGATGAAACGTAAAGAGATAAGATAACTTGTCTAGGGCCACATAACTAGTAAGCTTCTAAGGAAGAATTCAAATTCAGATCATACAATCCTTAGGCTCTATTCACTAAGCTACCTACTTGCCTCAAGTTTACAGAGAGACAAAATCCAGAGGTGGAATTTGAACTCAGGTCTTCTGCCTCTATAGACAATGCTCTTTCCAGTATAGTAAATTAATTCTTTGTAAAAAAAAAATCTTTACTTGTATTTTAGAGGAAATGTTAGGCCTAAAGCTATAATGTAGACTCATTATTACCAATCTATTCAAGCTAACAGATTGGTCCTGCATGTGGATACTTTCACCATTTTTGTGAGGATAAGGATGCCCAATTCTTCCTTCAAAAATACTTGGGCCCAAAAGAAAAGTGATGTCTGCCAGGGTCGGCTCTAGAGCTGTGGGATAATATTTCTAATATGAAATAAAACATAAAGGTCCTAAGAAACGACTATTTGGCTTATTGTGGATACTTTGAGAGTCCTGAGGTTGTGGTTCATGCCTTTTAACTCATTGCTGCAGCTTAGCCATCTGGGTTCAGCTGAAAAAAAGATTTGTAAGGACTAGGTCTGAGTTCATTAATGTGAAGGTGGAAACCTCAAGAGATTGAAGAAAAATGAAGTAGAGGCCTTTATATAAGAACAGTAAATGAAAAAGTTGTTCAAACTCAAAATCATTACAGCTCATGTATGTAGTACCAGGAAAATAAGACTGAAAATTAAAACTCAAAGAAAAATGACTAGTTATCTATAACATGCACATCGGTAGGAAGGAATCAGCTTCTGCTTTCCTACCAAGTCAACCAACCAAATAGAAGTAGCGTAAAATTATTGAGATCCTCTCTTTGCCATAGTCCCATTTCTATTGCCTTCTTATTGTTAAATACCAATACCAGTATCCAGTCATCCCTCTGATAGGTAGTATAACCATTTGACAGTTTAGGACAATGAGGATTAAAGAAACAAAATGACTTGCCTTAATTCAATAACTGTTTAAGGGTTTTAACTGTGAGTCCTACAACCCCACTTGTACCTGGGATGGAGCTATCCAAAAGTAGAAACCTTAATAGTGTTCTCAATGAGCTCTCCACATCAATACTATTCCAGTGTCAGTGATAGCAGTAGGTGAATCTTTCATTATGACAGTTCAAAATTATTTTTGTAGAAAAGAATATCAAATCATTCTTTATTGGAAATAAAAATGGCTCTAACATCCTCGAAGCCCCCTAAAAACAGAGAAAATGTCAAATGCCTCATCCCAAGAAACTCCTCAAAGAATGTTCATTCCCTATTACTGTTCTGTAAGAAATGACCAACAGGATGATTTCAGAAAGGCCTGGAGAGACTTACACGAACTGATGCTGAGTGAAATGAGCAGGACCAGGAGATCATTATATACTTCAACAACAATATTATATGATGACCAGTTCTGATGGACCTGGCCATCCTCAGCAACGAGATCAACCAAATCATTTCCAATGGAGCAGTAATGAACTGAACTTTTGTTCAGCTTTTTGTACAGCAAAATAACGTTTTGGTCATGTATACTTATTGTGTATCTAATATATTTTAATGTATTTAACATCTACTGGTCATCCTGCCATCTAGGGGAGGGGATGGGGGGGTAAGAGGTGAAAAATTGGAACAAGAGGTTTGGCAATTGTTAATGCTGTAAAGTTACCCATGCATATAACCTGTAAATAAAAGACTATTAAATAAAAAAAAAATAAACTGCTAATTGTTCCCCAATAATATCCTAAAAAAAAAAAAGAAATGCTTACTGATTTATTAATTCATTGACTAATTTACACTTATACTACAATGTTTGGTTCCCATCACATGTTATGAGTATTGTTGAGAGATTAGGTTTACTATTCTTAAATCTTTCAAAGATTATCTTGTAGATGAGGTAGCTTCTACTTGGTCCCAGCAGATAGACCTAGATATTACTTGGGAAAAATCATCGGGAGAGGCAGATTTCTGCTCAATATAGGAAAAACTTTTCAATAGTGACCACCATTCAAATTGTAACTCATAGTAGGGTAGTGGTGGTGATATTTGTCTGAGAGATTAGCCAATCAGATTTGAGGTTCAGATTGTAGGGTGTAAGAAATGGTTATGTGACTGATGTATAGAGAGAGTGAAATGAGATTTGTTAGTAGGATAAATGTAAATAACCTGTAAATGTAAATGACCTGTAAATAAAAGGCTATTAAATAAAAATTTAAAAATTAAATAAATAAATAAAAAAAGAATGTTCATTCCCTAAACATGAATGTCAAGGAAAGTCCATCTGCTCTGATGATCTTCCTCCATGCACCAAGAGACATTCCTTGTAATATTAGCAAGTTTAAATATTACAAGTCAACTCTATATTCATGCTAGGCTTCGAAACTTGGTTGTTCTTAGGTAGTAAAGTAGTGTTTTTCAAAAATGACCCCTCTTCTAGTGTACAAAAAAGTACAGGCCTGGGAAACATAAAAGGATAAATGGTAAATGGACAAAATGGATAGTTACAAACCATAGACCCTGATCAATGCATTTTCAGTAGTGGGTTTATAAACCTGGGCAACCTCTCTAAGCCTCAGTTGCCCCATTTGTAAACTAGAGATAACAATAACACCAACTTCACAAGATTGAGTTGAAAATCAAATGAGATAAAAGTGTAAAGTGCTTTGAAAATTTCAACCTTGGGGCAGCTAGTTGGTGCAGTGGATAGAACACTAACCCTCAAGTCAGCAGGGCTTAGTTCAAATCTGGTCTTAGACACTTAACATTTCCTGGCTGTGTGACCCTGGACAAGTCACTTAACCTCAGTTGCCTCAGGGGGGAAAAATATATATGTGTATATATATATATATATATATATATATATATATATATATATATATATCCGTCTTTAAATCTTAGCTATTCTTAGTTATTGTAATTGATCCTTTCCTTCTTTACTAGCCATATCCTAACCCCTACAACTTCCTTATCTCAAATTATTCAGGCTCCTCACATGACCCTAGAAAGTATATTAGATTTAGAACAAGGAGAAATACGTTTTTAAATTCTTCCCATTCCTCTTTATTTTTTAACTAAACATTTGAATTCATTTACACAAGAAACTATTGAAAGGATTACTCACTCTACCCATGGAGGGCCACCAACTCTACAACTCAGTAGTCTTAGAGAGTTATCCCTGGAAGTTGAACAATTAAGGTACTCATCCAAGGTTACATATTGAAATTTGAATAAATGCATTTTGATTGCTTAATTGATGACAAAGGAAAGATTTGAACAGAAGTGTTCTAGACTCTAAGGTAGGCTCTCTATCCATCATTCCATGCTGTCCATTTCCTAAAATAAAATGATTCACTTTAACTTTAGCTCACAGCACCAGTTCAGAAATAAAGGTGGTAAAAGAGGGATCATACTGGTCCTCCCTCTAGATCCCATAGCACCTGATTAACTATCCCTCTTTAACACTGCTAACAGTATTCAGATAAGAAGATGACACCCTGGGAAGAGGATCACTGGAAAATCTGTATTGTTAAACTCTCTCTGAACTCCAAATGTCAGTATTTTTGTCATTATTTAATTGAATTTCACATTGGTTAGGTTTTTGCTATCTAATTTTGTGAGTGGACAAGTCAGTTGACTTCTCAATGCTTCTGTTTTTTTCATCTTGTAAAACAGGAATAAAAACACTTTGCTATACATCCAGATATATTAATATGAAGAAAGTTTTCAAAAATAATTCACAGTGAGGTTTAAAGACTTTAGCAAGATATTCTAACAGGGTGATTTTATATGTAATATGTACATATATGCATGTATGTGTTTGTGTATTATAAAAACCTACACAGAGATACACATAACTGAACCAAATTAAGGTAAGTCTGATTGGGAGTTTGAAGTCAAGGAGTTAGGGGAGGTAAGGGTTAAAAATAAACCTGCTCTGGCCCCTCCTTGCCAGAAAGATGCTGCTACCACTGGCAGGAAGTCAAGCCAGTCTATGTTGAGTCAGAACTGCCTGCTAGCAAAGGAGATGGACAAGCACTGGATTCAGAGCCAGATGCATTTGGTTAAAGTCCCATATCTGTCACTCACTACCTAGGTGGGCAAATCAGCTGACCTCTCTAAACTTCATATGCCTTCTTTAAACTAAATAACCATAAGGGCCCCTACCATCCTCAAATCTATCATCCTATGGCGATCCAATGATGTATTTGGAATGAAGTAATTCACAGATAGCTAGCCAAAGTAAATATATCTGACTTGACTAGAGAGTTAAAAAAAAGTTTCAAGGTGCTCAGAAAAATGAGTGAGCCCCAAAGTCATCTGCTTTGAGTTTTCCTTAGTGGGACAGGTCACACACACCTGTCTTGGTCCCTAGAACTTAAGAAAATTCAGCACCGAGGCTAGCTCCCAGATCAACTGCTAATTCTGGCAGGAATCTGCACTCTTGGAATTGTTCCCCTTCATTTGGGACCTGAGTCCCTGCTGCTTTGTTATGCAAGTTCCTTTTCACTAATTCCCCTTTGAAGTTAAATTTAGACACTTTTGGAAGGACACTGCCTCACATAGAATGATAAATGTCATGGCATTTTATGGGCCCTCTCTTTGTGTGCATATGAAGTGAAAGTCCAAGTGGCCTTTTCCTTTCACTAATCTGTCAATAGATCCTCCCCTCACACACTCTCAATTTTTGACTCTGTGTCCTGTTTTGGTACCCTTGGCTATGCCCTGGCTGTGTGTCCCCCGGGTCAACCCTTGCCTATTTGTGGCTTTGAAGCAAGTATTTCAGGAGTTCAGACATAACATTAAGGGAGATTTAGTCCATGGTGAGTTGAAGGTTCTCCACAATGAGCTGCAACCTGAAAGCCAACCATCACTGATCTAAATCTCCAAACCACCAAAATCTCTAACCAGCATTTGTTCCACATGACATTCACAGCACTTTTATACACTGCAGGGCGGAAAGTAGGGTGTTTGCTGAGGCCGGTCATCCTGCTTTGTTTGGGGATAAGCGTGCCCAGTACCTTATATGGTTCACCACCCTCATCCCGTGAAGTGTACAAGATTGAATTTATGAGGCCAGGGCACCTCAGGCAGCAGTGCCCAGGTTCCAGTGTGTTGAATATTAATGAATCCATAATTGTATCCAGGCTCCTGGCTCGCACTTGCTAAACTGTTTTTGACTTTGAATCAAGTGGCATTCAGAACAGAAATTGATTTAGGAAAAGAAAATGGAAGGTGTCTTTTAAAGGCCTTGCAGCATTTCCAAGGACCTACTACCCCCACCCCCACATCACATAAATACAATGTCAGCTCTCAGGGCCCAGCCTACAGTCCCTGTCTCTAGGCTCCTGCTGTGAATACTTAGTTTGCAAATGAGAAATATTAAGGAGGCCTGGATTTTCACTAATCACCCCTAAGCAGCCGCATCTGACTTTTATTTGACAATTTCAGAAATTTAATTTTAACTAGAAAGTTTTTTTTAAGGTGTTAATGAATGGATGGGAAAATATGTATTGCAAAGGGCATTTTATCCTTCTGGAAATGCTGTCCTTGGAGTAGGCAGGCAAGCAGGACTATTTGATGAAGAATAAAGCTTTTTAGGCTGATTGCTCCTTGGACTGATGGACCAGTGCCAAAGTGACTGATCTCAGCTCCTGAGTGTTTCCCATAGCAAGGTTTGCGATCAAAATAAGAAAACTGATGTATAACAAAGTAAGAAACCTAATGAAAATTCCTTTTTCAGAGTCCTCTTGTTTTCTTTTGACCCCCCTAAGCATGGAACATCCTTCAAATTTCTGTCCTCCTCTTTTCTCACTCTTTCTGTCTTGGTTTCTGTTCCTAAGAGGATGACTGTAAAAATCTTCATCTTCAGCAATGACCTTTCTCTCTAATGACTGCCCCATGCCACCACCTGCCAGTTAGATAACGCTATTTAGAAATCCAAATGATACTTCAAATTCAGTATGTCCAAAATTAAACTCATTATTATTCTACCACAAATCTTCCAACTAATTTGCCTGTTGCTATTAACAATATCACAATTCTTCCAGGTTCTTTGGAGTTGTCTTAGTCACCATCTTCTTCCTATCTCTTCCAATCCAATAAGTCGCCACATTTTAATGAAAGGGGTCCAAGTAGAAGTTTAACTCTGAGTTGATGGAAATAGTGTTCTTTGTCCTCTTTGCATTTCCTTTTTGCTCATTTAGTAGACAGAAGGAAAGTCATCTAGTAAGAAAGGATTGCACAGTGTGGTGAGTGAATAACTTTAAGTTGACTCTCAATCATGAAGAGGTTTTCTGATTGCTTGAGAATGTACTAGGCATATGTCAAAGAACATATCAAGGAAATCCAACCAGCAAGTTTATGTAGGTAAATATCAAATTTGGTTTACTTGTGTTTTGAAGTAAAGTTACCATATTTGTCTCACATTACAATCAGAGAGGATAAAGTGGATGTCATTTTCAGCAAAGGAGGAACCAGGAATGAAATGCTAAGTTACAGGAAATTTTAATATAAAGTAGATTAGACTATCTAGGGATACAGTCAAAGACTGGGAATTTTTTTTTTACATTTTCCCTTATTACCTTTCTTATATAATTTCTTATATAATATATATATATATATAATTATATAATTTCTGAATTTGGATATTGTCTTTTATCCTTGTAGATAGATTTATGGTCATGCAATATTTGCACCTGGAAAGGATAGGCACAAAGGTAGAAAAGTAAGAAAGAAGTGAATACTAAGAAAACACATCCTAATACCTATCAATTAGGGAAGAGCTAGATATAATCATGACATTTAGATATAATGACATATTATCACACCGGAATAAATTGTGAATGAAGAATTCAAAGAATTGTGGGAAAATTTGAAGGAGATGATATAAAACAGAGGAAGTAAAAATCAGAAAAAGATTATGCAAAGTGATCATGGCATTCCATATGAAAAGATGGAATTCTTTTCACTTAAAAAAATTAAGTGGTGGATAAGCATAATAGTGCATTTTCAACTTACAGAATTGGTGAGAAATGCAGTTCTGATAATGTTAAAAGTGATGCAGAATAGGTACAGAATGCTATTTACACCACATGAAAATCACCGTCTTAGTTGATTTTGACAAACTATTTCGCTTGGTTGCAAAAAAAAAGTTCATGGGATTGGATGAGGATGGAAATGACCATGATATAGAAATGAAAGTCATCAATCAAACTTGAAAAAGGGGATATAGAAATGTTGGCAAGTAATTATGGTTCAGATGAAGCAGTTCTCTAAACTCAAATGGAGGAATTATTTCAGGTAATAGAAGGTCCAATGCCTTGGTACCCAAGTTGATATTGAGGACTCAGGGAAGTTGAATATAAAATGTGATATAAAATTTTCTGAGTTTGAATGCAGAAGACTCTACACTGGTGTAATAAGACATTCACTATGGATCAGAGACAGTAACACTGGCTCTAACATCTTTTCTGTATATCCTGACTTTTACACATGAAGAATTAGCATTTGGATCTTTCTTGCAATTGAATCCCTGCTTAGTGGACTGCTAGGTAGAGTAGTGAATAGAGAATCAAGCCTGGAGTCAGGAAAGCTTAAGTTCAAATTCAGCCTCAGAAACTAACTCTGTGACCCCAAGAAAGTCATTTAATCCTGTTAGCCTTGTTTTTTTTCATCTATAAAATGAGCTGCAGAAAGAAATGACAAACTACTCCAGTTCTTTGCCAAGAAAACCCCAAATGGGGTCACAGAGTCAGATATGATGGGACAACAGCAATAACAACACTAATATCCTACTTGACATTTTCATTGCTTCTTATCTGACATAATAATAATTATCTATATTTGATCTCTCTCTGATTGCTATCATATTCTATGCACTCTTCTTATAATACTCTTTATAATTCACTATTTTGCTCATACCTCTACTCTACTTAAAAAGCTTCAGTGGTTTCCCATTGCCCAGAAAAAGGTCAGACTTCTTGGTCTGGCATTCAAGGCAAAAACCTCTGGATTATTTTGGCAGTATGCCTATGCAAATTTTTTTCTCACTATGACTGTATAATTATACCAAACTGCAGTATCCACCCTTCTTTGAAATTATTCAACTAACTCTCACCTTTGTTCTCAGACCATTCATTGTCATTAGAATCCCTCTATCACATTTATTTGTGGAAATTCATCTGGTATATCATATTTATATCCAATGCCATTTACTCCATGAAGCCTTTCTTAAACTACTTGAAGAATGATGATATAAAATTCAGAGAAGAGAATTACTAAACCTGAGGATAGTTGTAAATGCATATATATTCATTTAGAAGATCCCATATTAAAAACCTGTCTACGTTTTATTATATTTTTTGTTTATTTTATTAAATATTTCCCAGTTGCATTTTAATCAAGTTTGGATCACTCTCAGGAGTGTATGGGCATATGGACTGCATGTGTGATGCCCATGTGCTAGAAGATTGCTTTCTCCATCACCTGATCTTCCTCAACTGAACTGAATTTCTCTTGTAAAGAAATGGGAATGGTGAGGGGACACATGAGTTATATTGCAGAATGAGGAATAAAAAGAGAATAAAATATATTACCCATTGGAGTGATTTGGGTGATTGTAACTGATAATGGAGAAAAGACAGCCATTTACCCCTTGTTTTGTTTAGTTTTTTTTTTTTTTTCCATCAAAGTAAATTCTCTCTAGATTGGGAAGGATTAAACAACAATGATAACAACAATGAAGGAATTAAAACAGAGGATAGTAGGACTCAATTAAGAAAACACCTGGATAGCTTTTAATGAATTTAGATCACCATGTTTATATATCCCAGAGCAATGAACATATCATTAAATCCCCTTGCCCAACAGAAGGTATAAAGCAAATGTTTGTTGAATTGAATTAAGTTTGGATATTTAAAAGATCATAGAGAATAGAAGAAATGTTATGGGATTGAAAAAGGAAAAATATCTTGATGTTTTAAAATAAAATAACTCTGAGATGAGTTTGATGAACTAAAGATTTCTGTTCTAATTCTTTACAGAATTCTAAATGATATTTTTAAATTTATTTTTATTTTATTCTCAATTCATGGAGCAAAACAAACATTTCTGTAACACAGAACAATAAAAAAGATGATTGCACATGAAACTGAAACTCTACCATGAACAACTTGCTATTCCCTCCAAACATACAATGCGGTTATCATGTAAATTTCTTTTTTTTCCCCTTTTTCCCTTTCCTGTCTTACTTCTTTCTCTAGAGAAGATATTATTAACAGGGTGGTTAGTGGTCTACAAAAGAAAGTATTTCAAAGAACTTACATGTTTTCATCAAGATAAATCTCATTTCCTTTTCAAAAGCTATAAATGAGGGAAATGTCATGGATGTAGATGTAAATGACCTAGATTTTAGCAATGCATTTGACAACATCTTTTATAGTATCCTTGTAGACAAGATACTGAGATGTGTGCTATGTAATGATATAGTCAGGTGGTTTTGTAATAAGTTGAGTAAATCATACTGATTAAAAAGACTATATGGGCCACAATTCAATCTCTGCTTGTAACAAAATTTCTAAAGTTATGCCCTCGGGATTTGTGATTGGCTCTATACTTATTTATATTGTATAAATATACAGACATGTGTCTGTCTGTATATTTATGTATATATGTGTATATATATATATATATACACATATATATCCCAACAATCTACCAATATGTGTGTGCATATAATCTATATACTTACACATATATGTATGTTGTATATATGTGACATGCATGTATATGTATTTTATATAAATACATATATGTGGAGTATATAAAAAACACAGAAGGGATATGCTTATTAAATCTGAAGGCAAACATATTACTAGGAAGAATAATGTATATGTGTTGTATGGCAAAGTTAGGGTCCCCAAAATCTTTGACAAGTTCAAGCATTGAGCTATACCAAATACAAAAATTATATAAAGTCTTACAAATGAGTTCAATGCCTGCGGCCACACAGATAATAAATATCAGAAATGGGATTCAAACTCAGGTTCCCTGACTTCAAAGCCTATATTCTTTTCACTAGATCACACTGCTTCTTCTGCTAGAAGGGTCAAACAAAGAATATTCCAGGCATAAAGGATAGTATGACCAAAGACAGAGCCAGGAAAGTTCAGACATGGTGGAAGTGGGAAAGGGCAAGAAATAAGACAGCTGGATGCAGGAAGAAAATGGGGCCTCCCTTGCCATCTCTATCAATTTAGGCAGCTGAGAGCTGCCTGGATGGTGCCCTCTGGGAGAAAACTGTATAAAGCTGATGGCGTAGGAGCAGCTCTATCCTGCAGGCAGCTCAATGGAGATGAATTTATGCCAATTTGGATAACCTTCTCTAACCTACACTTCTCATAATGCACACTACGTATTCTAACAGCCTACCCAGAAATACCCGGTGAAGCTTTGCTACTCTGTGCCAGCCCTTTCAGGAACCCCTCCCTACCCACATTCTGTATAGATCTGGGGTTTGTAAGTTAAAATTCCCTCTGAATGCTTGGGGTGGTGATGGCATAAAAGCGGGGGAGAGAGATCTAGGGTAATATGGTCTTTTTAAGAACTAAAGTTATCAGGTGTTTTCTTTTTTCTCATTCTCATCTCCATCTGCTAAGCAATCAAAGGGCTACTCACTAAAGTCCCCAGATAATCAAAATAAAATGAAGTGGTTCTCTGTTTTTAATTATACAAAAAGAAAAAAGAAACTCTTGGGAGCTTCTTCAAAACTATGTTCGATAAGATAGGATAAGATGATAGGATAGGATAGGATAGGATAGGATAGGATAGGATAGGATAGGATAGGATAGGATAGGATAGGATAGGATAGGATAGGATAGGATAGGATAGGATAGGATAGGATAGGATGGGATAGGATAGGAGCCTGCTTTGGGGCAGAGAATTGAATTCCAACAAGTTGGTTACCTCCCCTTTAATTTCAAGAAAAGCTAAATATTAGTGGCTGCAAGGTGATGGCTTTCTGGAAGGCTGTCATTGGAGTTCATAAAACATTGGACTCAGGCATCCTTTTCTGCTATTACTGTCCTAGCAATTAGTTTCCAAGCTGATATTTTTAGGACATGAAAGGTTTTGAATAGCCCATCCAATTGTTCTTCATTATTACAACTTCACCAAACTATAATGCCGTGATACCTTCTGGTATTACTTTCCCTAATTCTAATCCTATTTCCCTCTACTTGGTGACTGGATGCAAACTCTCCCAGGATGATGTAAGGAAAAATAACTACTTTATATAGGGCCTCTTCTAGCGCCCCACCTCATAACACCTCCAAAAAAAGTCTTTCCCTTCCAAACCTAAAGGCTGGCAATTCCCTAAGCTCACAGAGCCCTAGAAAACTTCTATCCATTTATCATTCTATTTTTAGGCATTTCTAAGAGGAAAAAAAAGAATCTCTTAGATATGTAGCACTTTTTCTAAAGTGCTAAGGCTTTAAAATCAGTAAACAGTAGGATATAATTAAATGCAAATGTGAGGCCATATTTAAAAATTAATCTTCTATAATTAATTAGTAATTTTAAATATTCTGGTAAATGATATTTTAATTGCGCAAAATGATCCTAGCTAGGAGAGATAAAGTCATCTGCTAACAATTTGCAGGGTTGGAGTGAGAAATATTCACATATATTATGAGGGACAAGAGAAAGCTCCAATTTTCTTAAATTACCTTTGCCTTTACAAGTAGTACAAAAGGAGATCTTTATTTCCAAAATGGTAGGAGATGTAACCACTGCAGTAAACTACAAACTGGAACTGATTCAATACCCAAAATGAGTCCAGGTTTGTGCATCTATTAAGGATTAGATTGGCAGACATCCACCTGCTCTTCCTGGGACAAGGAAATCAGAGAGGAAAATTGCTACAGGAGACATAGTGCATCTCTGCAGCCCCATCCCTACTCAATAGTAGTTCAGAAAAATGACAACTGAAGCTATACTAAAGTCCAGGATTTTTTAAATGTTTTCTCCCAATAACCTGTTCTCTACACTCCACTTACCTCCTACAATTTTCCCATGAACTCTCTCTCTAAATTCTACCTTTTGCATAGAGAAAATCCTCTTCTTGACTTTACTTAATCCAGAATTTCTCTCCCCAAAATTTAGTGCCAGGGTCTGGTCTCTGTGCACAAGTTTAGAGAGTAGGGACAGAATAGGGACCAAAATCCCACAGAAATGTATTCATTGATGGCACACATAAGGAAAAAAATAAATAAATAGACTAATGGTTGGCTAAGAAAGAAAAAATTTTCCATTCAATTGCATCAAACTATACAATGAACACAAAAAGCATGCTTCTATTTTATATCAAATGTTTGTTGACTTGATATTGTGAGTGCTTGAAAAACAGAAAGGTAGAGAAATAAAGAATGAAGATCCAGACACAAAAGGAAGAGAGAAAGAATTACAAAAAGTCAGATGCAAAAGGCTGAAGGGAGGAAGGGGGAAACATATGGGCAAAAGATACAGACAGACAGAGACAGATGGAGAGAGAGATAGAGAAAAGAAGAAGGAGAAGGAGGAAAAAGAGGAAGAAGAGAAGAAAAGGAAGAAGAGAAGAAGCAAAAAGAAGAGAAGGAGGAGAAGGAAAAGGTGGAGAAGAAGGGTGAGGAAGAGGAGAAGGAGGAGGAGGATTGGGAGGAGGAGGAAGAGGAAGAGGAGGAGGAGGAAGAGAAAAAGGAAGCGAAGGAGGAGGAAGAGGAAAAAGAGAAAGAGAAGGAGGAGGAAGAGGAAGAGAAGGAAGAGGAGGGGTATGGAAGATGTGTATATTTGTATCCATGTGTGTATGTATCTATGTGAGAGAAGGAAGAATGGAAGAAAAAGAAGGAAGAAGGAAAAGGGAAGGTAGAAGAGAAGGGAGGAGGAAAGGAAAGGAGAAAGTTAAGAGGGAAGGAATGGAAAGGAAGAAGAATAAAAAGAGGGAAGGAAAAGTGAAGTTGAGTGTAAAACAAGGGGAAGAAAAGAGAAAAGACATGGATAAAGGAGAGGGGAAGAGAAGGGGAAAATGGTAGAGGGGAATAATCTATCTGTTGAGCCTTTTTCTGCTTTGCAGATCCAAGCAGAATAAATCTCACCTCTCTTCCACATGACAGCCCTTTAAATACTGAACTAACCATGCTGTCCCTTAAGTGTTCAGACTGAAAAATACCCTTACTTCTTTCACCTGATATTCGTGTGGCATGGCCTCCAGGTCCCTACCCATCATGGTTGCCCTTCTTTGTATTTAATCCAGCTTATCAAGGACCTTTCTAATATGTGGTGCCCACAACAGGAGAACTACCATCCTTTGATTTCTAGGAACTATACCTTTCCATATGGATTGGTATCACAATAGTTTTGAGAGCCTGTCATATCACATTATTGAGCATTCATTCCATTCAAAATTGCCAGCTCTTTTCTGCAGAAACTATTATCTGATAACACCTTTATGTTTTGTTTTTTTTTTTACTTTTGAAGAGACTCACAAAGACATAAAGACAATAGATACCCAGAGGGATTTCAAGAAGTAATATGTCTATTTGATATTTAAGTCAGAGAGGATCAGAAGATTTGGGATCAAATACCAAGTCTGTTACATGGCTAGTCTCCAGTAAATATATTCAGTTTCTTTAGAATCAGATTCATCGTTTACAAAATAAGAAATTGCAATTAAGTGATCAGCTCCCAAACTAATTATTCTAAAACAAAGGTATGTCCAGGACATTGTCCTGCTCCAGAAATCTCCAGTTGTTACCTGATATTTCAAAGATAAAAACCCCAAGTACACTGTCGGGGATTTTCAAGTCCTTCCCATTATGCCTCCAGAGTACCCTTTTTAGATTATTTCACATTATTCCCACTCATTCACTTTACTTCCCAACCCAAATGGCCAATATATCATTGCCCATATACAAAATTCCATCATCATCTCTATTCCTTCATACTGGCTGTCCCCCATGCCTAGAAAGCACCCCTTTTTCTCCAGATGCTAATTCACTTTTGTCCAGTAATTATTATTTTTTATTTTTTTATTTACTTGGTATGTGTATTTACTTTCTCCTCACATGATGTTTACAACCAATGCAAAAATAATTTCTTGAAGATAGGAGGTGTTTGGGAGGGTTCATATATTATATATATATATATATATATATATATATATATATATATGTATATCATTCTTTGTTTTGTTATTTGTCCTATTGCTAGTACCTAGGTTAGTGCCTAACCATCAGGAGATACTAAATACATGGTTAGTATATGAATAAATGCTCCATAAAGTCCTTTCCAGCTCTCAATTCATGCAAATATTGCTTTTGCAATTTTCATTTTTCCATAATTATTGGTGTCGATAGAATTATCTCTAAGGATTTTATGGTAACATAGAATAAAATAATAACTTAGAGTCAGGAGAGAGGCACTATAGTGCACAGTGCCATGGGAGGCTGGGGTCAGGAAAATCATCTTTTCAACTTCAAATTTGGCCTCAGACACTTAATAGCTGTGTGACCCAGGGCAAGTCACTCACCCTGTTCTCCCCAATTTCCTCATCTGCAAAATGATCTGAAGAAGGAAAGAGCAAATCACTTCAGTATCTTTGCCAAAAAACCCTAATGGGATGACAAAGAGCCAGACATGACTGAAAAAAACTGAATAACTAAACTGTTAGGAGATTTGGGCACCGAGATTAAATAGGTATGTGACTTTGGGCAAGTCACTTGACCTCCATTTCTTCATTTGTAAAATATACATGACAATCTTATTCTACTTGTCTCAAGGTTATAGTGAAAAAAGAAATATTAAATTACTATATAAATATGACATTATTATTACTATTATTATTCATTATATAAACTATAAGAAATAAAACTGATATTCAGGTTTAGACATAAAATGAAGACAGTTCCACCTATTAGAGAAGGTTACCCTAAAAAAAGTGTGATCATTATTAGTAAGTAAATTCTTACTGAATGACCCATGAAATAATAGCAAGAAGATTCTATGTCATTCAACCATTCAATTAAAAAAAAGCATTCACTAAATTCCAATTATGTGCCAGGTACTTAGGGATGCAAAGGCAAAAATGTAGCAGCCCCTTCATGCAAGGAGTTTATATTCATTGATTTGCATTTGGAAAGGAGGCACGTGAAATGCTGTCATTTTAGAGATGGGTAAATTAAGGCCCAAAGATGGGGAGGGTTTGCTTAGCATAAAGTATAGGTCCTTTAACTCAATCAAATGAGTCCTAGAGCTTTCTATTTTGATAATTTGATATAAACAAGGTGGGGAGGTAAAAATCAGAGAATTATTTGGAATCACAAATGGATTCTTCAAGCTTTTTCAGTTTTAAGGAAATGAATCTCTGACAATTTCCCTTTTAATTAAGAAGCTCCATCTCTTTTCATTTAGGTATTTGTTTTCAGATTACTGACTATTTTGCCAAAATAATGTAATTTCCCATTCCTGGAATACTTTAAGGTCCTTTTCATGTTTTAAATCCTTCATCTAAGGACTTTTCTCTCCACAGCCTCAAGAATTAGGCAAAACAAGTAATATTATTCCCATTCTGTAGAGCAAGCATAGTATAGTACCCAGCTTCTTAAAGTGTGAATTATGATCTATATGAGGATCTCGTTACTGAATTTGGGGATTGAAAAATGACGATTTATTTTGAGCAAATGTTTGGATTGTATATCTATGTTATATATCTATATACTCAGAGTCACATAAAAATTTCTTGAATGAAAAGGGGGCCCAAGTAGAAAAAGTTTAAGAAGCCCTGGTATAATAGATAGGATGGGAAACGAGGAATACAAGGGTTCAAGTGCTAGCCTTGCATTTATTGACTGTGCATCCCTAAGCAAGTGACTGTACCTCCCAGTAGATACCTAAGGCTATACATTCAAGGAAAGGGGTTGTCTGATAGAGGGGCTTTTCTCATCTGGGAGGATACCAATATATCAATAAAATCACCTGTCCAACTGTCTCGATTTTAGAGATTAAAAAATGAGTCACAGAGAGATGAAGTAATTCACCCATGATCACCGAGCTGATAAGTACAATTTTATGAATTGGAACTTGGAACTCAAGTCTACAGGCTTCAAGTTTAGAACCTAAAGCATTAAGTTTGAGTTCCCCTACAGGAGTCTTAAGATACATACCTAGGCAGAAGGATGGGATGTGGCAGAGAAGGAAAAGATAATTAAATTGTTAAGAGTCAATGAGAAATCCACCAGAAATTAATCTAAAGATGTTTCTAAAATGGTCTCTAATATTGCTAAATGAATTGGCCTATATCTGTTCTGAAAAACATCCACTCCAGTGTTTTGCCCACTTGTGACCCAGAGAAAATGCTACCTCCTTTTCTTTTCCCCTAAGGAAAAGAATACTCCCTGTGTTTTGTAGTAGTTTAGCCCCAGTGAGCCAGCTATGAGAAACAAGAGAGCCTATGGCTATCATTTGACTTCTATAGGGAGGACTAGGTCTCTGTCCACCATCTCTCAAAACAGATGTCACTATTAATTTCTAGGGGAAAATGCCGCCTCCAATGGTGATGGCACACCATGCCTAAATGCTTGCCCCTGGCTCGAGCTCTCCCTACTTCTGAGCACAGCAGCAGCTGCGTGCCTATTTGTCTCCACTCCCAGATTTCCTGTTTGCTGCAGTGACCACATGCAGCTCCATCCTGGTCCCTAGGGAGGCTGTCACACCCAAGTGATGCGAGATTTAGCAACTAGCCATCCAGAGAAGAACAACCAGAGGGGAGAAAAAAATAAACATCACAAGCTCAATGATGAAAAGGGTGATTTAAGTATATCTCCTTTACCTCTGAATCCTTTGGGTCTAATACTTATTTGGGGCTCCTGCTATACCCTTATTCCATAAAGGGATGAATCCTTCTGAAAACCTCTGGCCTTTTTATGGTGACTTTCTTTTTAAATCTGTTCCCCACCACTGCCAACTTTATCTCTCCTAAGAGCCCTGTGAGTAAGACACTAGAAGCAGAGATAATTATAAAAACAAGAATAGGGACCTGGGCCTGTGATTTCATTGCTTTTGGGAAGTACCAAATGAGAAAATTTCCTCTACCAGTACATGTGGGCACCTTTCCCACAAGTTGAAGTCCCAGAGAGTTGCCTAGAGGATTGAAAGGTTTATCAAATTATCTCAGGTCACACAGCCCTGTTAAATATCAGAGGAGATACTTGAACCCCATCTTCTTAAGTCTGTCTAGTGTCTATCCACCATGACCATGTTGTTGTTATTCAGTCATTTTCAGTCATATATGATTCTTTGTGATCCCATTTGAGGTTTTCCTGGGAGAGGTTTGTCGTTTCCTTCTTCAGCTCCTTTTGCAGATGAGAAGGTCGAGGCAAATGGGATTTAAATTACTTGCACAGGGTCATACACCTAGAGGTAAGATCTGAACTCAGGAAGATGAATCTTCCTTACTCTAAAACCAGCACTCTGTTCATTTTGCCACATAGCCAATCATATTGTCTTTCTAATATACCTCTTTAAGGTCTGCAATATATTTCATTTACATTATTCCCACTTTATTCTTATAACCATCCATGGAAGTCGATGACAGTACTAGTGTATTTTTCAGGTGAGGAAACTGAGGCACAGAGAGGTTAAGTGATTCGACACATGCTCACACAACCAGTCAGTGTCTGTGTCAGGTTTCACACTCAGGTCCCCTGACTTCCAGCCCAGCACTCTAACAATCACTGTGCTTTTCTAAATAAGATTCCAAAAGTAGATTGAGTTTTAGAGCAAGTTAAGGTTCCTGAGAAAAAGGACAATGTCTTACTTCATCCTTCAATCTGCAACGGCTAGTTTGGTGCATTGTACTTTGAGGAAATGGAGAGAGATTGTCTAGACAGGCAGAAAAAGTGAATTCCAATCTTGCCACTGATACTTTCCACCTTTTTTACCTTAGACCTCACTGGGTTTCAGTTTCTTCATCTACAAAATGAAATCTGCTTTGATCAATGACATCTGGGATCCCGTCTGCCTAGATCTATAACCCTATGACATTTGTGATTTGTTTATGAGTTTGGCATTGAAGAGGAAACTGTGCTTTTTTTGCTATGCTTAAAGGGACTCCTGATCTGAAAACATTTTTACCAACAAATGTAAAATAGAACTTTGTCTGTAGCTAATGATCTTAGATCATTGCCTAGAGGACCAGTGGGCAAAAGGACTTACTTGTAGTCACACAGTTAATAGATGTCACCACCTACCTGATCCCAAGACCTACCCTCCATCTCCTATTGCCTCTCAGCATAAGAGGTGCCTAATAACTGTGAAACTGAGCTGAATTAAAGGCACTTGTGCCCACAATTCCCTCTTTAAAAAACTGAGCAATATAATCTCTGAAAAGTGTGTCCTTTATTAATCACTGTAGATCAGAGGCTGTAATACATGTGTTGCCTTAAATCAATTATTTGGGTTGCCAGGTGGCTCAGTGGATAGAGTGCTGGGCCTAAGACTCAACAGCTCATCTTCCTGTGTTTAAATCCAGTCTCAGACATTTCCTACTTGTATGACCCTAGACAAATCACTTAACCCTATTTGCCTCAGTTGACTCATCTGTAAACTGAGCCAGAGAAGGAAATGGCAAATCAGCATTCTTGCCAAGAAAACTCCAATGGAGTCAAAAAGAACTGATGTGACTGGAAACAACTGAACAACAAAAAATATATACACACATATATTTTTTCCTCTATAGAATAGGGAACCATCTAACATTAAATAATACATGAAGTTATGTTTTAAAGTATTTGGTTTCCATATTCACTTCATTCCAAGCCTTAGGGAGTTATGTTCTTGTAACTCTGGCCCTGAGAAAAATTCTGTGGTTAGTCCCTAGACCCAGTGATTGGACATGGGCATCTGGATTTGCATTCCTCCCTAAGCTACACTTCTTCTATTAAGGGTACTTTTTAAAAAATTCACCTGTCTAGTAGCTAAAGAAGCTCTAGTAAACCTCTTAATCATGTCTGGCTGGGCTCTAAAATATTTATTGAACATCAATGATGAGTTACAAGCCGAGAGCCCCAGAGTGAGCCACAGTCACTTCTAAGAAGGTCCTCATTCCATGGTGCTAAAAGTTAGGGAACATCACTTCCTCTCATGCACTTTCAGAATTCCAACTTTGCTATAGAAATGCTTGAGGCATTATCCAGTGACTTGGGTCTCAGGGCCCAGTCTATTCCTGATGATGCAGCATTTTCCCCTGCACCTTCCCTAAGTCTTAATCTTGCAGTAAAAAAGCACTTTATCAAAGAAGCTTCCAGCTGGAGTAACATGGCCAGACCAGTCAGCCAGGCATTCTGTAAATAACAGTGTGGGACGTTCCAGTCCTATCCTCCCTCCAGCATGAAATAAGTGCCTTGGAGCGATAAAAAGAAAAGATGCAGCATTTTTCAGCCCCTCTCTGTACTCAAAAGGATCACGATTGACACACATTTCTAGGAAATGAAACACTTTTACAGTTTTGTCGTGGCTGTTTTATGTTTGGTTTGCTTTTGCTGTGCTGCAGACGAAACAGTCACTGATGAGAAAATATAGAGAATTTATCATAGGAGGATCTTGGCAACACTTCCTGAGAGCCGATTGTTAAATTTCCAGTGTGAGCATTTACATTCCAGTAATCGACAAATTCTACAAATCAAGGTGTTATTTATTGCTTTCCTTGACTGTCTAGACTTAAGAAAATGATGAAGAAAATGTTAATAATGCAAATTAAATTTAAAAGCATGTCACGTGAATTTTTTTTTTCTGCTTAACCATTTTCTAGCAAAGTCTTGTTCATAAACCTTCTACCTAGAAGGAACCATGGAAGTCATCTTAGGTGCATTTACAGATGAGGAAAAGGAGGTTTAGAGATGTTAGCTAATTGACCCAAAGACATCCAGCAAGGAATTATTAAAGCCAGCATTTGAACCCAGTCTACTAATTCTACTTCAAATGTCTTCCCATTCCACCATATAAATGTCTTCCCATTCTACCATAGTGTCTTCTTGTGATGGGCTACCATGGAAGAATTATCACACTAAATGAATGTAAGGATCAAAATCAAGGATTTACTCCAAATCTTCCTAGTCTTGTATGAAATGAAATGTAAAACTTTTATACCTTTCTTTGTTTCTTTCTTTTCTCCCTTCCTTCTGAAATGAAAAGTAATAATATCATCAAGCATTTGAATAATAAGATTGCATTTTAGTGCCAATGATATAAAAGTCATTGTCCTTGGTACTTGGGATACAAAGACAAAGGGAGAAAAACAGCCCTCAATAAGTTTTTATTTGATTGTCAGGGTTCTTAAGCTTTTGTGGGTCATGGACCGCTTCTCAGAATCATGTTATATTACCAATTTTCAAAATTAAAGGAAATACTACATTTTTAGTTAGAGATTAGTGAAAATCTTTTTTCCTTATCCATGAGTTCACAGACCCCTTTGGGATCAGTGGAGTCCAGCTTAAGAATCTCTTCTCTATTGGAACACACACACACACATATGTACATGTACATAAAGGCAAACATACACACATAAATATATGGATACATATGCATGTGTATGTATATGTTTCTATATGATCATATAAGTTTATATTTCTATATTTTCACATATACCTATATGTATGGAGATATGTATATATGCATATACACACATATTCATATACATATGGACAGAGATGACTACAATTGCTAAACAAGATGGCACAGAGATAACTAATACAAACTGTGTAACCTTACACAAGTGACTTAGCCTTACTGCATCTCAGTTTCTTCATTTGTAAAATTAAAAGACTGAATTAGATGATCTCTGAGGTTTCTTGTAAGTCTATGATTCTGTGGTCCCATAAGAAATCCTAGCTCTGTACCCCTGCATGAACTTGGGTAAGTTACTCTATTTCCCAGACCCTCAATCTCTTTATTATAAAATGAGGGGAATGAGCTAGATGGTCTTTGAAATTCTTTTAAGCTTTAAATCTGTGATCATAGAATTAAGGACAAAGTGAGAAACAGAGAGAGAAAGAGAGAAAGCAGAGAGAAAGTCAGGGAGGGAGGGAGAGAAGGAGAGAGAGAGAGAGAGAGAGAGAGAGAGAGAGAGAGAGAGAGAGAGAGAGAGAGACATTGAGATTCGTGAATGATTAGATGGACAGACAGACAGTATTGAGATTCATGGTTGGGTAGACAGTCACAAAGGAAAGAAAGAAGAAAGGAAGGAAGAAAGGAAAGAAGGAAGGAAGGAAGGAAGGAAGGAAGGAAGGAAGGAAGGAAGGAAGGAAGGAAGGAAGGAAGGAAGAAAAGAAGGAAGAAAAGAAGGAAGGAAAGGAGGGAGGGAGGAAGAGAAAGAAACAAAGAAAGACAAAAAAGCAAAGAAAAAACAAAGGCGATAGCACTAAAAACTGGAAAGATTTGGAGAGGCTTCTGGATATGAAGTGGCAAAAAAAAATCTTAAGAAATGCAGGTGAGAAAGAAATGCATTTCAGACTAGGATGAGAGCTTCTTCTAAAGCAAAAAAGCAGGGAAAGAATAGAAGTCTTCAAGATCATATTGTTTAGAATAAAGACTATATAAAAGGAAGTAACATGAAATATATCTGGAAAGGTAGTTGCCTCCAGATCACAAAGGGCTTTAAATGCCAAATCCAGGAGTTTGTATTTGATGCTAGATTTAAATAAGACCCACTGAACTTGAGCAGGGAAATGGCCCAATCCAACCTGAGCTTTAGGAAGATTATTTGGCAGTTGTGTACAAAACAAATTTTAAAAAAGGAAGATTGAGAGTTGTGATTACAGGTAGGAACCTATTGGAATAATCTAGGAAACAGGAAATTGCTAAAATAATTAAAATTTAATTTGTAACTTAAGCAATGAATATCGATAGCTGAAATGACAGCAATATCATAAAATTGATAGCTACATTATGCTCAGTATGGGATCATAAAGAGAACATGAAAGTCTCTCTGGGGTCAGGGCACTTTAGTAGGGGAGGCCAGAATGGAGTGAAGATTCCATACTCCCAACAGAAAGCTTCAGCTACCAGCTCCCTCATATTTGATCTCACTCTAAGCTCAACCAACTGTGCTTTAAAGCTTAGGGAGTAAATATTCCAAAAGCATAGCAACTACTCAGCATTTAGCCTGACAAGCACTGTCACAACATGGTCTGTTGAATTTCATGGAACTGTTTGGCCAAAATTGTCCTTTGAATGTACCCAGCCATGTGCAAATGCTAGCCAGATAATCAGAGTTTCCATAGTTAACCACTTGGAAATAATATCTCCTGAAGCTACCAATCCTCCTGATTTGCTCAATCTTAATCAGATGCCTATGGAAGTGGGGGTGAACAAAGAGATTAGATTCATATGAAAGGGAGAAAACATATCCTTAGAAACATAAGGAAATCTAAGCATTGGGGAGATCAGAACCTGAGCTCATATCATCTGTGTGATGGGGGGAGGAGATTAGCCACTGTTGGAAAAATAATGCTTCCCTGTTTATACTATGACAAAAACATTGCTGGGAACATTCTGAGAAATCAGAGAGGTGCATTAGTGTTAATAAGTCCCTGCACTGCATTTGTGTCCTGGGTCATTTATTCCCGGGAAGGAACAAAACATCATAAAGCTGCTCAGGACATCATGACCCGACCCTGAGAGTGATACTGGCAGGTGATTAGTTAAATACCTGAGCAAGCTATTAGGCAACTGCTCCCAAGTAACCATCCTATGTTTACATTCCCAGACTAAATGCTCTGAGTTGTTTCCAAGGAATATAGCATCATTTCTCAAAATTAATTAAAGGGGCTAAAATACAGTACATTGAATCAAGTTAGCATAATTCCTTTGCTTTTAAGGTCAATTTGTTTTCCATCAGAGCCAAATGACCAATAAACTAGAAAGGTCTAAAGTAGAAGTGTGTGTCATGAACCCTACTGTGTGTGATGAAATCAATGCACTATATCTCACAATATAATGTGTACAATCACAAAACAATCAAAAGGGAATGTTTCAAAATGACAAAGAACAAGTATGTTCCCAAAAGAATAGTGTGAAAAGACACTCTGTCCTCACTCAACTGCAGATATAGGAGATCATTCAGTCAATCAGTCAAGAAGCATTTAATAAAAACATTTTGTTCCAGGCCTTATGCTGAGTACAAGGGACACACAGAAAAGCAAAAAAAAGCCCCTGCTCTCAAGGAGCTCATGATAGAATGGGGTAAACAACAAGCAAACAATTGTTTATGAATATAATAGAAACAGAATAAATTGGAGATAAATAATAACAGGAAAGAAACTAAGATGGAATATGACCAGGAAAAACTTCTTGCAGAAGGTAAGACTTGTACGAAGTCAGGGAATCCAAGAAGAATAGATGAGGAAGATGAGAATTGTAGACCTGGGCAACTACAAGTAAGAATAACTCAGTTTGGGAGGAGTGTCTTGTATGAGAAGCAGCAAAACAACAAGGAAGCCAATGTCACTGTTCAGCAAGTATGTAACACTGTAAAATATGTAAACTGTTACATATTTTCAGACTTCTCCATTTTATTTATCAGTCTTGCTGAATTTCATCTTTTATTTTTATTTGTCACATGGAATTTTTCTCTGAAGGGGGAATTGAGGAATACTGGGAGAAACAAACTGTGGTTACAAAAAATAAAAGAAATCAATAAAATTACTTTTAAAATATATAATTAAAGAAAATGCCAAATTTCAATGAAAGGTTAGTGAAAATAAAAATTGTATATATATATATATATATATATATTTCAAATTCACAGACCCACTGAAATTTATTCATGAGATCCTTGAGCATCCTTGGATCCCAGATTAAGAACTCCTAGTCCAGAGGAAACCTTTGAATAGATTCAATGGCAGATAGAGGCTACTTATTTGAGGTAGCTAGGTGACGTGGTAGACAAAGTGCTGGGTCTGAACTCAAGAAGACATATGTTCCTAAGTTGAAATCTTCTTTCATCACTTATTAGCTGTGACCCTGGGCAAGTCACTTAACGCTGTAGAATGAGCTGGAGGAGAAAATAGCAAACCACTCCAGCATCTTTTCCAAGAAAACCCCAAATGGGGTGATGAAGAGTCAAATAGGACTGAAAAATGACTCAACAACAAAAGAGCTTATATGAGCATGCCATCTGTAGTTTCCTCTCACACATCAAAGTATCAGAGTAATGTAGGATGTCCATTTTCTATCTCCTGTTTCTAAAATGTAACTCAGTTGCCACCTATCAAAATTCTCCTCTTCTTTTAGGATTCAACTCAAAGGAAAAGGATGAGTAACTCATAATCTACCTATTTTCCTACCCCAAATTGGGCAGTCATTGGATCAACAATTCAGAGGGAAAAAGGACTTAAAATGCCATCTATTACAGATGAGAAATTGAGATTCTCAAAAAAGTTAAGTTAAAAGTTAAAGCCTAAGATCACACATGTAATAATAGAAAGTAGAGATGGTGGTATAGTACACAGAGAGCCAGATCTGGAATCAAAAAGGCTCATCTTATTGAGTCCAAATTCAGCCTCAGACACTTACTAGTTGTGTGAGCTTGGGTAAATCACTTAACTTTGTTGCTTCAGTTTACTCATCTATAAAAAGAGCTGGAGAAGGAAATGGCAAATCACTGAAGTATCTTTGTCATGAAAATCCCAAATGGGGTCACTATAAGAATCATACATAACTGAAAATGACTGAAGAAAAACAGGAATTTAACTATAGGCCAATGACTCTTAATTTAGGACTTCCTCAATTGTAGCTTGCTGCTTCTAGATTTTATATAATATAGCCTTCAGAGAAATCTTCACCCCAGTTTTATCAGCTAAGTGATCAAAATTTGAAAAGCCAATTTGAATCATTGTTGAAATATCTCACTGATAAAAAAAAATATTGGATTGCTTTATATATTATGTATTTTATCCATTTTATATCTACATAATATAATTGTTTTATTATCACAACTGAATTTAAACTTCCTGATGATAGGAAGACATATTCATATCTTTGTCTTTATTTTTTATCTTCCCAGCATCTAGCACAGTAACTTGAACACAATAGGTATTTAATAAATGTTTGTTGAATTACTGAATTAAACTGACTCCAAGTTTTTATTTCTATTCTAATCCAGATGAATCTCCATGCTGAAAATCCTCAGATACTTGTTCTTATCACTCCTCAACCTTATGAATTCACATGTCATTAATCTCCATTCTACTCCAGTTACCCATGAACATAACCACATCTTAGGAAGCAAGGTCAACTGCTGAAAATAACAGAGATGGTGGAAGGCTTAATGCAAAGTTGTCAATAGATTTTATGGAAAGTTTGATAATGATTCAATATGAAATTTATACATAACACTGGGGTTATTCTTTCTGGAGTTATTTTCCTGGGTTATGCTCATGGGTTGAGATCCTCACAGAATCAGCTGAGTATTCCTTCTAGAGTCCTAGAAATACTAATGAGAGACTAGATTTCTTGTATTGATGACTAATAAGGCTCTACCAATGTGATTATCACTAAAAATTAATCATTAGACTTAAAATGACACGGTAAAAACAGTGTAAAACATACCCCCTCCAAAAAAAAAAAAAAAACACTGGTGAGTATTCTCCAAAGATAGAGAAGGGCCCATGGAAAGAATGAGTTTGAACATAAAATATATTAATAGGTACAAATGTATGACATATGTGTGTAAGTGTGTGTGTATACATGCATACCTATACATGTCTATATATGGCAAAGAGATAATTATATCTTCTAATGCTTTATGGACTAGAAGTTAATTCTTAAGGATGTAACCAACATTCTTAATTAGTGCTACATATGTATACACATACATTGTATTTATTTATATATTTGTGTCTGATTATTTTAGTCAATCTTGAGATGTCTCTTAAATGGAATCATGTGTCTTCATGAAATGGCCTAAAGCCCCACAATCCTCTCTAAATGGGTAAGGGCTTTTCAATATCCACCTACATGTGTGAATACAGACCCAGATGTCTGGGTCAGTGTCTGCATTAATTGGGGTAGTGTTGGATTCAAGGGTATTCAAGTATACCACTTAAATATTCAGCTTTGTAGTCCAAATTGTAGTGAAATGAGTAAAACTTGAATGTGGATAATGAGCTGAGATAATAGGGAAGAGGCAAAGGAATTGAGGGTTAAAATGAGATTAAAGAGAAAGATAATACATTTTAAGGTAGGATAAAGATAGAAAGGAAATTCTGGCTACAGAGAAGAATATGTGTTTGTTATCTTAGAAGTGGAGACCAGATTATCTGGTTATGTTAATAGATAACCAGTCTTTAAGGAACTTGCTCTGTTGATCACCTCCTCTCTCTCAATTACAATTTGACATGAATCTCTCCATCTTTACTGATTACTTTCCTCCTCATTGCAAATGCACTTGTCTTGCCTTTAAAAAATTAATCAATCTATCCATAAAACTTCCTTGTCCTTTGCATTTGCCCCTCTTCACTGTTAAGTGAAAGCTATAAGTACCTTCTGCAGTTCCCTACCCACCCACGTATTCCTTACTCCCTCACAGTTTGGTTTCCATCTCCATCATTATCTCTTTTGTCCCGGAAATTGTTTTCTCCAAGACAGCCGTCTTAAAATTTTCCTCTTCAAAATCTCTCCAACTCTGGATACTCTAGATGATAGCTTTCTCTTCACTAATATCCTCTCCTGTGTTTTAAAACATTTTACCTTCTGTTCCTTGAATGACTTTCAGCAAAAACCTTCTTATCCCCTTCACTGGCTTTTCTTTCTGTACCAACCAAATGTAGATGTAACTTCTCTATACCCCAGGACTTTATTTGGTATCAAAAATTCTTCTCTCCTCCCTCTTTTGGGGATCTCATGTACTCTATATTTCAGTGATCAATTTCCTTGGATAATTCTTATGATTATCTCTAGATCTGAGCTCTATCTCTGAGTTCCACATTTTTATTTCAAATTCTCCTACATCTCCTAACATCACACTGGCTCCTTATGCTCATTATGTCTAACATTAACCTTATCAGACCCTCCACCCCACAATAAGTATCCTATTTTGTTGTTTTTGTATCTTCTTTGGGATCTAAGTTCAAAAGCATAGAGTAAGTATGTTACAGTGGAGGTAGGGCTATATTTGGATTTGTGCACAAATCTTGATTCTATCTCTTAAACAAATCTTAATCTCTTCATGCCTCACTTTACTCACTGGGAAAGAACTGGGAAAGAAAGGGAAATAACTAGATGGCTTCTGTTTTTCCCACCACCCTACATTTGTTATCTATGAATCAAGGAGCCATGCTAGACTCAAGAATCAAAAAATTAAATATTCATTAAGTTCCTGATATGTGCCAGAAACCATTCTTGACAATGAATTTGAAAAGATTTTTTTTAAAAAAGAAACAATCCTTATTCTCAAAGAGTTTACATTCTGTGATTGAGGAAAAGGCCCATAACATGTACATATATATATATATATATATATATACACACAAATGTTACATTTTTATATGTATAAATACACTCATCTACACATTGGGTGTATGTATATAGTGTTAACACTAAAGCAATTTAGAAAGAAGCATTAATATCTGGGAGGATCAAGAAAAAGTTTGTGTAATATCACTTCCATTTTAAGAGCAAGTTATTCTAAGAGGTACTAGGGAGGTAGAAATAAATTCTAGGCATGAGAGGTGGCTTGTATTAAAGCACAGAAATGGTGAAGGGAATATTGAGTGCAAATAACAACCAGTAGACCAGCTTATATGTAGAATGTGAAGGTAAGTGAGGTATAATAAGACTGTGAAAGTGGACCGATGCCAGATCGGGAAGAACTTTTGATGCCAAATAAGAGTATCTTATCCTGAGAGCAATAGTGAGTCATTGGAAGTTTCTGAGTAGGAGATGAAATGACCTCTTATTCACTCTTGCATCCATAATTAGACATCATGCATAGCATTTCATAAAATGCACTTAATAATGTTTTTTCCATTTGAGCTGAATTCTTCATTCTAGTCATTTGATTGAAATGTATGGAGTGTTGTATGCATAGTACTGAGGTAGACACTGGAGATGCTAAGATCAAAATCAATACATTTAGTCTTTCTAAAGAGCATATAGATGAATATGGAGGACAGGATAAAAATGGCACAAGATAAGATGAATAGAAACAAAGGAATGAAACCACAATCAACTGAAGGTATTGGAGAAATTATTTTTAACTAGGGAAAGGAAGAAGAGGGTTGTGGGGGAAAAATAATGGATTAAGTGACTCCTGAACTGGGCTTTTGAAGGAAGTGAAGATTCCTTCAGTCAGAGAAAAGAAAAAATACATAAGAATAGAAGAGGGCAGGAGGATCTTTAAGAATATTACAAGTACAATGTAGTAGATAGGACATTAGATCTGCGTTCAACTTCACAAGTTCAGATACCATGTAAGCAACCCTCACTGTGGCTCAGGTTCCTTACCTAAAAATAATGGGGTTAGGCTTCATAACCTTTAAGGTCCCTTCCTTTCTAAGTCTGTGATATTATTTTAAGCAGATCCATCTAATTGCTGCACAAAATCATGAAAAGGGGTAGAGTGAGATAAAACTGAAAAAATAGGCTGCAGCCAGTTTTCCACAAATTCAGGTGGGCAAGCTTATTTTTTAAGTACATCCAACACTTTGGGAAACCAAAGAGATATATGAGTGAACTCCAAAGAATGGCCACACCACAAAACTATATAATGATCAATTCTGATGGACGTGGCACTCTTCAACAATGATCTGATTCAAACCAGTTCTACTTGTTCAGTGATAAAGAAAGCCATCTACACCCAGAGAGAGGCCTGTGGGAACTGTGGGAACTGAGTGTGGAACACAACATAGCATTCTCAGTCTCTCTGTTGTTTTTTGCTTGCATTCTTTCTCAGTTTTTTTCTTCCTTCTGGATCTGATTTTTCTTGTGCAGCAAGATAACTGTATAAATATGTATGCATATATTGGATTTAACATTTATTTTAACATAAAAAATAAGTCTATTCAACTCCTGAAAAAATAGTGTGGCCACAGCCCTACATTATCCATGAAAAAGGAAACAGGACTTGGATCAGATCTTAGGAGCCCTCTTTATGAGTATGAGATGGGCCTCACTTATTTCTTCAGTTCTTTATCATCAAGGAATGAGATATACATGACCTGCATTGGTGACTCTGTCTCTGTTATGAACTCAAGACACAATCGTCTTCATGGAAACATGGCAATCCCTACTTCTCTTTCATGTCCTAGGTGACCCACCCACCTTTTAAAAGGTCCTTGGTCTCTTGAAAATCAAAAATCTCCCTTTCAAGTCATACCCTCTCCCACTTTCAGCAGCTCTTTACTTCCCCTTCAATTACCTTTCCTTTCAGTCCCAGAATGTTCTGATCCCCCTCACAGGGCTTGACCTCCATTCTTTTCATCACTTTTGTAACCTGGCTGGGAGGCTGTTCTGATAGTCTGATGTCTTTTTTTTGTTTCTGATGGAAGGCAAGAATTGTTCCCAGTTCCCTCCTCAAGTTATTCTGAGACCTCTTTCTGAGAGCTATGTACACAGGACAAGTCCCAGGGCATATAAGATGGGTTGGGTTAGTGACAGTTCACCCTGCCCCTTGGCTTCAGCTGGGTATCCTCCACAGTGACTCATAGTAGCAGTGTTTCCATATCTGTGAAGAACAGAGAGTGCCAGGAAAAAATTTGACTATACTGAAAACATTTATAAATCAAGGATGAGCTAAAGTCCAGCTTCTTCAGTTGTGGTTCACAACCTCATATAGGTCTTGTCACTGAATGTGGGGATCTTGAAATTATGATTTATTATCAGTAAATGTTTGATTTGCATATTCATTTTGTATACTTTATATATGTAAAAATTGGTTGAACAAAAATGGTCGCAAATGGAAAAAGTTTAAGCAAACCAGATGTCTCAGAATACTTTTAATTTGACATTGTTAAGTCCCTCTGACTATCCTAGTGCCTAATGAGGTCTTTACTCTTTCTCCTTGCTAAAAAAATATGCAAAAGAAGTGTTTGCAACAAACACCATAGGTGTAGCCCAAATAATACTTTCATTATTTAGAAATTAAAACTGAGCTATTCCATACCACGGCCAACCTTGTTGTCTCTATGCCCTGAGACTAAAACAACTCATCCCTTGCTCTCTTTTCTTCCATGTTCTTCCCCATGGACTCAATACAGTCTCATATCAACTTCTCCCCCTTCCTCTAGCTAAAATGGACTGCTTTCATATGCTTGGTCTCCTCCTGTTTTCTCTTGCTTCCAGCCATCTGTTTCCAAGCACTCCTTCTACATCGCTGCCTATTAGAATTCTTCTCTGCCTTCAAAGGGCAGCTTGGGCTTCAACTCAATCAACAAACCATTATTAAGTGCCACCTATAGTTCAGCTTCTGTGATATGTGTTGGAGGTATGAAAGCCAAAGAGAAACCTATCCTCTGTTGGGGGGATGTCAACTTCTTTAAGCCTTGTGTGCCTGGAGCTTTGTGGAAAGCATCAGTTTATTCTGCTGTACCTACATGTCTCCAGTGGGCCCCCACATCACCTTTGGGCCAGGACCGTGACAGTCTCTCCCACCTCCAAGCCCAAACATTAATTAAATCACTCCCTAGGGAAGTGGTGAGTCCCAACGCTCCCCATTTTTTATTCTGCCATTCAGTCTATTAGTTTTTATTTAATTCCTACTCTGTGCCAAGCACAATGCTAAGCATTGGGAAGGCAAAGAAAGAGGGAAGGACCTAGTCCCAGATCACAAGAAGATTACAGCTAATGTAAAGATCTCTAAGTCTTGCCATTCTCCCACCCCCCCCACCCCCATCTACTCTGCAGAAGGCTTTTTTGTGTTGTCTCTCCTAGTTAGAATGTGAGCTCCTTCATCAGGGACTATCTAGTTTTTCCTGTTTTTATCCTCAGCACTTGGTACAGTATTTGGCTCATAAAAGGCACTTAAAGACTGCTTTCCAGTAATTCATTTATTCAACTCTCCTTGTTCTTACAAAACTCGTTTCTCTTTATAACATTATTTAATACAACATTATATTTTCATGGAAGCAGTTATTCCTATTAGGTGATATTTACCTGTATAACTTGCAGGACTCTTAACATGGAGCAGGGATAAAATGACTTAATAAAAAAGAGAGTGTCTGTTTATAATTCACCACCATTTATTTCTGCTGTGCCCATCTGAAACCCTAGGGGCCATGTTTTTAAGTTTCCACTTAAAGTATTCACCCCAGGGGTCACTTAATGGTCTAAAGCTTTAGTTCAGGAAGATGCATATTACACATGACTATTAATACATTTACTGTCTATCCTCGGTGTCATATTATCACTGCCCAGAACTTAATTAAGTTTTCACTTCTCTCCCTTCCCTTTATCAGTCTTTCCAAATGGGTGGCTTGTTTCAGAATCCAATATCCTATGGAGTTTTATCTCTTCTCCCTGTCACAGGCTCTGTGGTTAACATTTTGAAAAGCAGAAAACAACCATCCAATGATTGCAAAGTAAAAGTTTTCACATTTGCTGGTAAAATAGCAAATGGTATTTGAGCAAATGCTTCTCCTTACTAGACCCTCTTCACAAAGATGACATAAAAATCAGTACCGGCCAAATTGCCCAAGATAGGCTAGAAAGTTCAGTCCGTGATAGAAAGTGGCCTCCAGAGAGAGTTCAATGGAGCTTGACAGAAAGAGGAAAGACAAAATGTACAAATCCATTAGAAAGCCCAGAATACACTCGAGAAATCCATCACCCCTATTTGTGCATTTAATTGAACTCAACACTTAAGCAACAATTAAGTTAACTTTAGCCATCTTGTCCATGTTCTTCATCAGCTGACCCCATCAGTCATCACTATAATAGTAGAGTATGTTTGTCTATTGACTCTTCTAGTCTCAACTTAATGATCTGTTTCCTAAGTGATAATTTCTGAGCACTCTGGGGGCTTTTACTTCAAATGCATCATTAAAATTGACCCCTATATTAAGTGATAAGTAGCCTCAGGAACCAAAAATAAACACAAGCACAATGTGTTGCCCTGCTCAGATAAACAAATGTGCAATTTTGGTGTGCTAAGACATACTAAAAGAGTATCTACAATATATGAAACAGCCCTGAGAATAATTGCATTTTATTGGTACACTCCTTGAAGTAGTGGGAGGAATGGATAAATGGAACGAGGAGATGAGAGAAGGGAGCAAAGGTCCCAGATCCTTGCCTCATGACCTTTGAAACAACATCACTGTGCCATATACAACAGACAATACTGACATTATGTAGCTTTTGATATAGTAAACTTCTGTTTCTAAAAAAAAATATATTAAAATATTCACCACACAAACAAAGACACACATAGAGAATTATTTGGCAACCTCCAATGCACTATGGTGAATACCAGTCCCACTTCTTTGTGTACCTTAATCCAAAGCAGCCTTTACCTCATCATCAAGAAGAAAAATAGCCTCAAGAAGAACTCCTGGCAGGTGAATTCCAGGTGCAGGAGTTCACCTAGCCAAGTTCTATTCCATTCCATGACAAATAAACCGGCTCACTGACCTCATTGATGAATGTCTGGGCTCCATGAGGACTAAGCAGCAAAATTGCCCGACGTAGTGTATCCCGGTAGCGATTTAGCTCCTCAGTCTTCATGGTGGTAAAGAGGCTGGTAAACACTCGACTGATGTTTCTATCCACCTTTTGTAAAGATACATCCAGCCCCAATCTGGAGGCTTGGTCCAGAAAGCTCTGCAATCCACGGATATCTAGAAAAGACAAAAAGGGTAAGGTGAGATAGAGAAGATATGGGGAAAGGAGAAAGGAAAAGAAAGAGGGAATGGAGAAAAATGATCAGAGAAGAAAAAAGAGAGAAAACAAAGAGGAAAAGAGAGGAGAGGGAGAAGGAAAGGGAGAGGAAGAGGGAAAAAGAGAATATCATCAGGAAATCCATTAAATCATCAGCTTACTCAGGAACCAGACTAAAAACAAAAGAAAACCTTGCTATGTGTGAATCAAGGTGCAAAGTGTTGTGTGAAATATGACGTTTACATAAGACTTTCAAACACCTACCTTCATGAATTTTACAATTTAGTAGTAGTAAAGACACAGAAAATTCTAATGTTCAGGATGAGGTAGTAGAAAGACCACAGAATTTAGACAAAGATGTTCTGATTTCAAATCTCATCTCTAACATTTACTGCCCATGAGGCATTGGGCACATCACTTAACTTCTCTAGACCTCAATTTCCTCATCTGTAAAAATGAAGGATCGGGCAGCTTGATGGCTCAATAGATAAAGCATTAGACCTGAAGTCAGGAAGACCTGAATTCAAGTCCAGCTTCAGATATTTATTAACTGTATGATCCAGGGCAAATCACTTTACCCTGTTTACCTCCATTTCCCCATCTGTAAAATGAACTGCAAAAGGAAATGGTAAGCTACTCCAATATTTTTGCTAAGAAAACCCCACTGGGGGCATGAAGAGTCAAACCTGACTGGAGCAACTGCACAATATCATCAATCATACTGGATGTCTACTTGGGTTTTTTCCAGCTCTAAATCAAATCTCTTAGATCTTCATAAAATGAAGAATGAATGTTATGAGGCTCTTGGGGAGAGCTCTCATGGCCAGGATTTAAAGATTAGGAAAGACTTCTGGGGAAGAAGTTAATATTTCAGTTAGATGTTGATGATAATAATGGAAATAATGATACAGCTGATAAATAGAATTTGTATTTATAAAAAAGGTTTATGATGACAAGTCAATTCAAGATCATTGCCACCAGTGATTAGAGACATGTTATCCTTGAGGTACCTGGGTTTATTGATCAATAAAGATCATAATAAGAAACAGTAAAAACAGCAATATATTGTGGAAGACTGCAAAAATTTAGCACCTACAGGATACCTAGCAAGACTGGATTTAGCAACTAGAAATAAACAGAGAAGTTCTCTATTACAGACCGAGAAAACAAATCCCTCTCCTATAAAGACAGTTCTCAAAATATCCTTGAGAATTCAACAAAAAGACTGTAATGGAATTTTAGCATTTTTCACAGATAAAACCTGAATCCATAATTGGCTAGAAAAACCACTGATCCACAAAAATTTAAGGAAAAAAATATTTTAGTAAATGTGGCCATAGCAAATAGTCAATCTCCCATGAATGAAATTTGAATGAACAAGAGAAAGAAAGGCTTCCAAAATATAGACACCTCACAGAAATAAAATATATATATAGAAGTACATCATCTCTGTCCTTTTGTAAGACCCAGGAACTTTTCCAAGAATGTTTTTGGAGATCCCACATAAGCTGAACTTAAATGCCAATATTTGGAATTTAACAAAAAGGAACAAATAGGAACAACAAAAGGAAGCAATATAGGAACAAATAACAAAAAAGAAAAAATATATTTTTGCAACATAATTTATGGAATATTGAATATGAAATAATAATACCAGGACAGTATGTTGTCCTGGATCATCGCTTATCAAAATAGGACAAAGTATTTTTTTCTGTCTCCAGAGAGTGGAAAATCAATTAATTATTTTAATCTAATTGTATATTGTTAAAAAAAAAACTATTTGATTTTGAAATTCTATGTTTAAAAACTTCAAAAATTCTAGAACCTCAATTGTAGCCACTAATGGAACCAAAGGCACAAATAGCAAATTTGATATAACCTCATACTGTGTAATTATGGGTTGTGTTCTCCCTAGGCTATAACTCTGTAGGTGGAAAGCTGGATATGGAATCAGGAAGAACTGAGTTCAAATCAAGCCTCAAAAACTTAATATGTAACTGATGGCTAGGCAAGTCACTTAATCTTTCTGTGCCTCTTCCTTATCTGCAAAATGGAGGTGAAAATAGCAGAATTCTCAAGCCGTTGTTTGATTATTTTTTTTCCAGGAAGGGTGGAGTAAAGGTAAGGATCAAAGAGATATTTGTAAAGTGCTTTACAAACCTTAAAACACTACATAAAAGTTATTATTATTATAAATAATAATAATCTCACAAAGAGGATCTATTTTGATAGTGTGAGATAAAGGATAGAGTATTGCATCTAGAGTGAGGAAAACCTTAATTCAGATGACATCTTTTGCCCATCTTAATATATGTTTGAAAGCAATTTACAACCACTCTGACCCTCAGTTTCATCATCATAAAACAGAGATGAGAATAATGTATTCTTGACTATCTCACATGGTATCATATGTTTGGAGCTGCAAAAGGCTGTAAAAGTGATTTACTCCAATTACTTTTTTTTTTTTTTACAGACGGAAAGAGCTTTAAACAGTTTAATGACTTTTCCAAGGTCACAGAGCTAGAAAATGGCCAATTTGAGAGTTAAACCCAATTCTTCTGACTCCAGATCCAGTTTATTACACCATTGTGGAGCATTTTGCAAAAAAAATTTGGATTTCAGCTATTATTGCCCAGCACACTAGAGGCCTTCCTCTAGAATATTTTTACATCTTATGTGTACCTAGGTGGTTTTTTTAATTCAACTGGTATTGAATTTTTCCCCTAAAACCAATTTTTGTCCTAATCTATATACAGATCCATTCATATACCCCTCATCAAAATTCATCTATCCCATGTTCCATGACCTTGGACCCGCTAACCTCATAAGCTTCCCAATGTTCATCTGTGTACCTTATGACTAAGCCTTTGGGCACTAAACATTCTTTAATATTGAGAAAAGCAGGAGCGTCTCATAGATGGCAAATGTTTTGTTTCTATTCAGACTCTTGGCAGGTCTATTTTGATCAATTTGAATTTAGTCTGCCATTCATCTATCATCAGCCATCTTCGAGGGAGAATTGCCACAACTCCTGACCACATGTAGCAAGTCTGGAGAAATATCAGCGAGAGATTCCTGCTCAGGAAATTATAGAAAATAAGGCCCCTTTTCAGCAACAGGGGGGCCCTCATTTGGATATTTTCTATACAGAGAGAGACCATACCAACAGCAGGGCTAAGCTTGAATCTAAAAGTCAAATTATCTATTTTACCTGCAACCAAGATCACCAAATCAGGTGATTCATTTATTTCCAGAAATCAGTGACAATCAGAAACTCAGGACACTAGCCACCAATGAAACCTAGTTTGCTCCATCATCATTTAATGTAATGACACAAATTTAATTACATGGAAAATAGTCTTAATTTCAAATGCAAAAGGCTCTTAAATCATTTAAGTCAAACTTTAGAGCTATCATCCAAAGAATGCATTTACTAAGTACCTACGCATGTGCAGGGTTCCATGACCCAGATTCTAAACCTGAGTCACATCCAATCTGTGCAAAGTTTGTTCAGTTCTACACTGCAAGAGCCATCACAGTGAACCTAGGTTCAAATTCTGTTTCTCTCCTTCTCATCCTTTGTAGCCCTCCCTAACCATCCTTCTCTAGCTAGAATCCTAGTAAGGTATGATCTACCTCCTGTGTATATTACACCTGGAATGTATGGAACACTTCAAGGTTTACTAAGCACTGTACATAGTAATTGTTGATACTTACATAATAATTCAAAATTTGCAAGCACTTGACAAACATTGTGCACTTTGAGTCTCACAATCTTGTAAGGGAGGCATATTTTATAATGAGGCTAAGTAACTTGTCCATCACCACGTAACTAGAAATGTCAGTTGTAGGGCTGAATGTCAGGTATTTCTTGATTGCATGTTCAGCACTCTTGAAAGTACATTGCCCTGTTATTGTGGAAATATTTTGCATGACTTCACATGTATAATGGGTATCATATTGCTTTCCTTCTCAATGATTAGGGGAGGGACTGAAAAGAAGAGAATTTGGAATTTAAAAAAAAATACATCAACGTGATGGGGGGAGAAAAGAAAAAAAAAAATTTCCAGATGTTTTTATCTCGTGTTTTATAAAGAATCCTGTAAGATAAGTGCTATGATTATAATTATTCCCATTTTTCAAAGGAGAAAACTGAAGTTTAGGTTATGTAATTTGTCTTATAATCACACAGCCAGACAATGAATGAGATAGGATTTGAACTCACATCTTTCTTGCTTCCAAATTCAGAGTTCTTTGCTCCCCCCACACACACACCATGCACACAAACTGTGCTATTTCTTATACATGGATCCTTCTATTCATAAAGTTAATTTGAATACATCCTACAGCTCTCTGGAAACATGTCTGATTGTAAGTAGCCAGAGGGCAGTGACCATTTGTTCTCCCTCCTTGAATGCCCAGTGTCTGGAACGGTTTCTAATTCCTGTCAAGGTTTAATAAATGTTGTCTCTTGTAGCCATTGACAAGTCCAGACTTTTCTAGAAGCAACAGTGAGACACTGAACAAATTACACAGGGAGAACCTCTGTAGAGAGGGGACTTTCCAAAGGTCCTAAACAAGGCCATCACAGCAGCTAGAAGAATACAATGAAGGGGATGAAGGGAAAGGATGTGAAATTGGGGAAGCTTTGGTTCTATTCCAGCCTGGGGAAACAGCTCACATTTATTTTTATCATGCATTAAGTTTCTCAGAGCATTCACTTAATAAGAAGTCTATGAGGTAGGTACGTACATACAACTACATAACCTTGGACAAATAACTTAACCTATCTGGTCCCCTGTTTCCTCATCTGTAAAAAGAAGGTGTTGATGAATATAATTATTCCAGAAGACTGAAGATGAACTTAGCTGCCCACCATCTGACAGAGATGGATAACTTGAGATAAAGAATAAGACACACATTTGGGGGCAGGGACAATGTGGAAATGTAGTTTATTTGGCTGTATGTGTTGGTTATGAGGGCTTTTTTCTTTTAAATTGTAGAAGTAAGAGGAAAAGAAATTAAATGCTAATTTTTTAAATGGGAGGTTGTTTGGGTTTTTTTAAAGAAATATGAAATAAAAGAGAGTGGGAGTAGAATAAATGACTGTGGAGGTTTTATTCAGCTTTGAATCTAAGATTCTGTGTGTGTGTGAAGTATCTCCGATTTATAGATTTTATGCAAAACTAGCCAGGGCCACTGAGTAAGCCCCAGAGCTGTGCCTTGAACTTCAAGTATTTTGATTTGAAAACCAGTGTTCTTTGTACTACGGCTCTGAGGAGGACCAGCTGACAGTCTGGCCTGCTTCCTGATTCTTTAAAAACACATAAATACTCTGGCTGCATTTGCCTCAGAGCCAATGTTTAATGGGCACCAACAGGAGATTCTAT